>NW_028270187.1:21988580-22652789 GCF_037043375.1 Chiloscyllium plagiosum
CCACATAAAGTGCTTCCTCAATTCATCAGATTGTGCTTCCTCAATTCATCAGATTGTGCTTCCTCAATACCTCAGAAAGTGCTCCCTCATTACCTCAGATAGTGCTCCCACAATACCTCAGAAAGTGCTTCCACAATACCTCAGAAAGAGCTCCCTCATTATTACCTCAGATAGTGCTCCCACAATACCTCAGAAAGTGCTTCCACAATACCTCAGAAAGAGCTCCCTCATTACCTCAGAAAGTGCTTCCTCAATACCTCAGAAAGTGCTCCCTCTGTACCTCAGATAGTGCTCCCTCAATACCTCAGAAATTGCTCCATCAATACCTCAGATAGTACTCGCTCAGGTCCTCAGATCGTGCTTCCTCAGTCCCTCCGAAAGTTCTCCCTCAATACCTCAGATAGTTCTCCCCCAAAATGCCTCAGATAGTGCTCCCACAATACCTCAGATAGTTCTCCCTCAATACCTCAGATAGTTCTCCCTCAGTACCGCAGAAAGTGCTCCCTCAGTACCTCAGATAGTTCTCCCTCAGTACCTCAGAAAGTGCTTCCTCAATACCTCAGAAAGTTCTCCCTCAATACCTCAGATAGTTCTCCTTCAATACCTCTGAAAGTGCTCCCTCAATACCTCAGATAATTCTCCCTCTATGCCTCAGATAGTACTCCCACAATAGCTCAAATACTTCTCCCTCACTACCTCAGATAGTTCTCCCTCAGTACCTCAGAAAGTGCTCCCTCAATACCTCAGAAAGTGCTCCCTTAGTACCTCAGATAGTACTCACTCAGAACCTCAGCTACTGCTTCCTCAGTACGTCAGAACGTGCTCCCTCAATACCTCAGAAACTGCTCCCTCAGTACCTCAGATAGTTCTCCCTCAGTACCTCAGATAGTTCTCACTCAGTTCCTCAGAAAGTGCTCCCTCAATACCTCAGAAAGTCCTCCCTCAGTACCTCAGATATTGCTCCCTCAATACCTCAGATAGTGCTCCCTTACTACCTCAGAAATTGCTCCCTCAGTACCTCAGATAGTTCTCCCTCAGTACCTCAGAGAGTGCTTCCTCAATACCTCAGAACTTGTTCCCTCAGTACCTCAGATAGTGCTCCCTCAATACCGCAGAAAATGCTCCCACAGTATCTCAGAAAGTGCTTCCTCAATACCTCAGAATGTGCTCCATCAATACCAAAGATAGTTCTCCCTCAGTACCTCAGATAGTGCTCCCTCAATACCTCAGAAAGTGCTCCCTCAATAACTCAGAAAGTGCTTCCTCAATACAATAGATTGTGTTCCCTCAATACTTCAGAAAATGCATCCTCAATACCTCAGAAAATGATCCCTCAGTACCTCAGATAGTGCTCCCTCAATACCTCAGAAAGTGCTCCATGAATACCTCAGATAGTTCTCCCTCAGTACCGCAGATAGTTCTCCCTCAGTACCTCAGATAGTTCTCCCTCAGTACCTCAGATAGTGCTCCATCAATACCTCAGAAAGTGCTCCATCAGTACATCTGATAGTGCTTCCTCAGTACGTCAGATAGTGCTCCCCCAATACCTCAGAAAGTGTCCCCTCAGTACCTCAGAAAGTGCTACCGCAATACCTCAGGAAGTGATTCATTAATACCTCAGAGAGTGCTCCCTCAAACCATAAGATTGTTCTCCTTAAATACCTCAGATAGTTCTCCCTCAAAACCTCTGAAAGTGCTCGCTCAATACCTCAGATATTTCTCCCTCAATACCTCAGATAGTTCTCCTCAATATCTCAGATAGTTCTCCCTCAATACCTCAGATAGTGCTCCCTCAATACCTCAGATCGTTCTCCCTCAATACATCTGAAATTGCTCCCTCAATACCTCAGAAAGTGCTCCCTCAGTACCTCAGAAAGTGCTTCCTCAATACCTCAGATAGTGCTTCCTCAATACCTCAGACAGTGCTTCTCAATATCTCAGAAAGTGCTTCCACAATACCTCAGAAAGTGCTTCCTCAATACCGCAGAAAGTGCTCACTCAGTACCTCAGATAGTGCTCCGTCAATACCTCAGAAAGTGCTCCCTCAATACCTCAGAATGTGCTCCCTCAGTACCTCAGACATTGCTTCTTCAATACCTCAGATTTGCTCCATCAATACCACAGATAGTTCTACCACAGTACCTCAGAGAGTGCTTCCTCAATACCTCAGAAAGTGCTCCCTCAGTACCTCTGAAAGTGCGCACTCAGTACCTCAGAACGTGCTTCCTCAATACCTCAGAAAGTGCTCCCTCAGTACATCAGAAAGTGCTCCCTCAATACCTCAGAAGGTGCTCCCTCAATACCTCAGAAAGTGCTTCTTCAATACCTCAGAAAGTGCTTCCTCAATACCGAGAACGTGCTCCCTCAGTACCTCAGAAAGTGCTCCCTCAATACCTCAGAAAGTCCTTCCTCAATACCTCAGAAAGTGCTCCCTCAGTACCTCAGATAGTGTTCCCTCTATACCTCAGAAAGTGCACCCTTAATACCTCAGATAGTGCTCCCTCCGTACCTCAGATAGTGCTCCCTCAATACCTCAGAAAGTGCTACCTCTGTACCTCAGAAAGTGCTCCCTTAGTACCTCAGATAGTGCTCGCTCAATACCTCAGAAACTGCTCCATCAAAACCTCAGATATTTCTCCCTCAGTACCTCAGATAGTTCTCACTCAGTACCTCAGAAAGTGCTCCCTGAGTACCTCAGAATTTGCTCCCTCAATACCTCAGATAGTGCTCCCTTAATACCTCAGAAAGTGCTCCCTCAGTACCTCAGAGACTGCTTCCTGAATACCTCAGATCTGTTCCCTCAGTTCCTCAGATAGTGCTCCCTCAATACCTCAGAATGTGCTCCCTCAGTACATCAGAAATTGCTTCTTCAATACCTCAGATTTGCTCCATCAATACCACAGATCGTTCTCCCTCAGTACTCAGAGAGTGCTTCCTCCATACGTCAGAAAGTGCTCCCTCAGTACCTCAGGAAGTGCTCGCTCAATACCTCAGAAAGTGCTTCCTCAATACCTCAGAAAGTGCTCCCTCAGTACATCAGAAAGTGCTCCCTCAATACCTCAGAAAGTGCTTCCTCAATACCTCAGAAAGTGCTTCCTCAATACCTCAGAGAGTGCTCCCTCTGTACCTCAGAACGTGCTCCCTCAATACCTCAGAATGGGCTCCCTCAGTACATCAGAAATTGCTTCTTCAATACCTCAGATTTGCTCCGACAATACCACAGATAGTTCTAGCTCAGTACCTCAGAGAGTGCTTCCTCAATACCTCAAAAAGTGCTCCCTCAGTACATCAGAAAGTGGGCCCTCAGTACCTCAGAAAGTGCTTCCTCAATACCTCAGAAAGTGCCTCTTCAATACCTCAGAAAGTGATTCCTCAATACCTAGAAAGTGCTCCCTCAGTACCTCAGAAAGTGCTCCCTCAATACCTCAGAAAGTGCTTCCTCAATACCTCAGAAAATGCTTCCTCAATACCTCAGAGAGTGCTCCCTCTGTACCTCAGAACGTGCTCCCTCAATACCTCAGAATGGGCTCCCTCAGTACATCAGAAATTGCTTCTTCAATACCTCAGATTTGCTCCGTCAATACCACAGATAGTTCTAGCTCAGTACCTCAGAGAGTGCTTCCTCAATACCTCAAAAAGTGCTCCCTCAGTACATCAGAAAGTGCTACCTCTGTACCTCAGAAAGTGCTCCCTCTGTACCTCAGATACTGCTCCATCAAAACCTCAGATAGTTCTCCCTCAGTACCTCAGATAGTGCTCCCTCAATACCTCAGAACGTGCTCAATCAGTACCTCAGATTGTTCTCCCTCAATACCTCAGATAGTGCTCCCGCAGTACCTCAGAACGTGCTCCCTCAATACCTCAGAAAGTGCTCGCTCAGTACCTCAGATAGCACTCGCTCAGAACATCAGATAGTGATTCCTCAGTACATCAGAAAGTGCTCCCTCAATACCTCAGAAACTGCTCCCTTAGTACCTCAGATATTTTCTCCCTCAGTACCTCAGATAGTTCTCACTCAGTACCTCAGAAAGTGCTCCCTGAGTACCTCAGAATTTGCTCCCTCAATACCTCAGATAGTGCTCCCTTAATACCTCAGAAAGTGCTCTCTCAGTACCTCAGAGAGTTCTCCCTCAGTACCTCAGATAGTTCTCCCTCAGTACCTCAGAGACTGCTTCCTGAATACCTCAGATCTGTTCCCTCAGTTCCTCAGATAGTGCTCCCTCAATACCTCAGAATGTGCTCCCTCAGTACATCAGAAAATGCTTCTTCAATACCTCAGATTTGCTCCATCAACACCACAGATCGTTCTCCCTCAGTACCTCAGAGACTGCTTCCTCAATACCTCAGCAAGTGCTCCCTCATTACCTCAGAAAGTGCTCGCTCAATACCTCAGAAAGTGCTTCCTCAATACATCAGAAAGTGCACCCTCAGTACATCAGAAAGTGCTCCCGCAATACCTCAGAAAGTGCTTCCTCAATACCTCAGAAAGTGCTTCCTCAATACCTCAGAGATTGCTCCCTCTGTACCTCAGAAAGTGCTCCCTCAATACCTCAGAATGTGCTCACTCAGTACATCAGAAATTGCTTCTTCAATAACTCAAATTTGCTCCATCAATACCACAGATAGTTCACCCTCAGTACCTCAGAGAGTGCTTCCTCAAAAACTCAAAAAGTGCTCCCTCAGTACCTCAGATAGTTCCCCCTCAGTACCTCAGAGACTGCTTGCTGAATACGTCAGATCTGTTCCCTCAGTTCCCCAGATAGTGCTCCCTCAATACCTCAGAATGTGCTCCCTCAGGACACCAGAAATTGCTTCTTCAATACCTCAGATTTGCTCCATCAAAACCACAGATCGTTCTCCCTCAGTACTCAGAGAGTGCTTCCTCAATACCTCAGAAAGTGCTCCCTCAGTACCTCAGGAAGTGCTCCCTCAATACCTCAGAATGTGCTCCCTCAGTACATCAGAAATTCCTTCTTCAATACCTCAGATTTGCTCCATCAATGCCACAGATAGTTCACCCTCAGTACCTCAGAGAGTGCTTCCTCAATAACTCAAAAAGTGCTCCCTCAGTACATCAGAAAGTGGGCCCTCAGTACCTCAGATAGTGCTCCCTCAATAACTCAGAAAGTGCTCCCTCAATACCACATAAAGTGCTTCCTCAATTCATCAGATTGTGCTTCCTCAATTCATCAGATTGTGCTTCCTCAATACCTCAGAAAGTGCTCCCTCATTACCTCAGATAGTGCTCCCACAATACCTCAGAAAGTGCTTCCACAATACCTCAGAAAGAGCTCCCTCATTATTACCTCAGATAGTGCTCCCACAATACCTCAGAAAGTGCTTCCACAATACCTCAGAAAGAGCTCCCTCATTACCTCAGAAAGTGCTTCCTCAATACCTCAGAAAGTGCTCCCTCTGTACCTCAGATAGTGCTCCCTCAATACCTCAGAAATTGCTCCATCAATACCTCAGATAGTACTCGCTCAGGTCCTCAGATCGTGCTTCCTCAGTCCCTCCGAAAGTTCTCCCTCAATACCTCAGATAGTTCTCCCTCAATGCCTCAGATAGTGCTCCCACAATACCTCAGATAGTTCTCCCTCAATACCTCAGATAGTTCTCCCTCAGTACCGCAGAAAGTGCTCCCTCAGTACCTCAGATAGTTCTCCCTCAGTACCTCAGAAAGTGCTTCCTCAATACCTCAGAAAGTTCTCCCTCAATACCTCAGATAGTTCTCCTTCAATACCTCTGAAAGTGCTCCCTCAATACCTCAGATAATTCTCCCTCTATGCCTCAGATAGTACTCCCACAATAGCTCAAATACTTCTCCCTCACTACCTCAGATAGTTCTCCCTCAGTACCTCAGAAAGTGCTCCCTCAATACCTCAGAAAGTGCTCCCTTAGTACCTCAGATAGTACTCACTCAGAACCTCAGCTACTGCTTCCTCAGTACGTCAGAACGTGCTCCCTCAATACCTCAGAAACTGCTCCCTCAGTACCTCAGATAGTTCTCCCTCAGTACCTCAGATAGTTCTCACTCAGTTCCTCAGAAAGTGCTCCCTCAATACCTCAGAATGTCCTCCCTCAGTACCTCAGATATTGCTCCCTCAATACCTCAGATAGTGCTCCCTTACTACCTCGGAAATTGCTCCCTCAGTACCTCAGATAGTTCTCCCTCAGTACCTCAGAGAGTGCTTCCTCAATACCTCAGAACTTGTTCCCTCAGTACCTCAGATAGTGCTCCCTCAATACGACAGAAAGTGCTCCCACAGTATCTCAGAAAGTGCTTCCTCAATACCTCAGAATGTGCTCCATCAATACCAAAGATAGTTCTCCCTCAGTACCTCAGATAGTGCTCCCTCAATACCTCAGAATGTGCTCCCTCAATAAATCAGAAAGTGCTTCCTCAATACAACAGATTGTGTTCCCTCAATACTTCAGAAAATGCTTCCTCAATACCTCAGAAAGTGATCCCTCAGTACCGCAGATAGTTCTTCCTCAGTACCTCACAACTAGCTCCCTCAGTACCTCAGATAGTGCTCGCTCAATACCTCAGAAAGTGCTTCCTCAATACCTCAGAAAGAGCTTCCTCAATACCTCAGATAGTGCTCCCTCAATACTTCAGAAAGTGCTTCCTCAATATCTCAGAAAGTGCTTTCTCAATACCTCAGAAAGTGCTCCATCAGTACCTCAGATAGTGTTCCCTCAATACCTCACAAAGTGCTCCCTCAATACCTCAGAAAGTGGTTCCTCAAAACCTCAGATAATGGTCTCTCAATACCTCAGAAAGTGCTCCCTCAATACTTCAGAAAGTGTTCCCGCAGTACCTCAGATATTTCTCCCTCAGTACCTCAGAAAGTGCTCCCTCAGTACCTCAGATAGTGCTTCTTCAGTACCTCAGAAGGTGCTCCCTCAATACCTCAGATAGTGCTTCCTCAGTACCTCAGAAAGTGCTCCCTCAATACCTCAGGTAGTTCTCCCTCAATACCTCGAAAGTGCTCGCTCAATACCTCAGAAAGTGCTCCCTCAGTACCTCAGAAAGTGCTTCCTCAATACCTCAGAAAGTGCTTCCTCAATACCTCAGAAAGTGCTTTTTCAATACCTCAGAAAGTGCTCCTTCAGTACCTCAGGTAGTGCTCCCTCAATACCTCAGAAAGTGCTCCCTCAATACCTCAGAAAGTGCTTCCTCAATACCTCAGATAATGGTGTCATAATACCTCAGAAAGTGCTCCCTCAATACTTCAGAAAGTGGTCCCCCAGTACCTCAGATATTTCTCCCTCAGTACCTCAGAAAGTGTTCCCTCAGTACCTCAGATAGTGATTCCTCAGTACCTCAGAATGTGCTCCCTCAATACTTCAGATAGTGCTTCATCAGTACCTCAGAAAGTGCTCCCTCAATACCTCAGGTAGTACTCCCTCAATACCTCGAAAGTGCTCCCTCAATACCTCAGAGAGTGTTCCATCAGTACCTCAGAAAGTGCTCCCTCAATACCTCAGAAAGTGCCCCCTCAGTACCTCAGAAAGTGCTCCCTCAGTAACTCAGAAAGTGCTTCCTCAATACCTCAGAAAGTGCTCCCTCAATACCTCAGAAAGTGCTCCCTCAGTACCTCAGAAAGTGCTCACTCAGTACCTCAGAAAGTGCTCCCTCAATACCTCAGAAATTGCTTCCTGAATACCTCCGAAAGTGCTCCCTCAGTACCTCAGATAGTGCTCGCTCTATACCTCAGAAAGTGCTCCTTTAATACCTCAGAAAGTGCTTCCTCAATACCTCAGATAGTGCTCCCTCAATACCTCAGAACTTGCTCCCTCAGTACCTCAGATTGTTCTCCCTCAGTAACTCAGAAAGTGCTTCCTCAATACCTTAGAAAGTGCTCCCTCAATACTTCAGAAAGTGGTCCCTCAGTACCTCAGATAGTTCTCCCTCAGTACCTCAGATAGTACAAGCTCAGAACCTCAGATAGTGCTCCCTCTGTGCCTCAGAAAGTGCTCCCTCAACACCTCAGAAACTGCTCCCTCAGTACCTCAGATAGTTCTCCCTCAGTTCCTCAGATAGTTCTCACTCAGTACCTCAGAAAGTGCTCCCTAAATACCTCAGAAAGTGCTCACTCAGTACCTCAGATAGTTCTCCCTCAGTACCTCAGATAGTTCTCCCTCAGTACCTCAGAGAGTGCTCCCTCAGTACCTCAGAAAGTGCTCCCTCAGTACCTCAGAAAGTGCTTCCTCAATACCTCAGAAAGTGCTCCATCAATACCACAGATAGTTCTCCCTCAGTACCTCAGAGAGTGCTTCCTCAATAACTCAGAAAGTGCTCCCTCATTTCTTCAGATAGTGCACCGTCAATACCTCAGGAAGTGCTCCCTTAGTACCTCACAAAGTGCTCCCTCAGTACCTCAGAAAGTGCTCCCTCAATACCTCAGAAAGTTGCTCCTCAATACCTGAGAAAGTGCTTCCTCAATACCTCAGAAAGTGCTCCCTCAGTACCTCAGATAGTGCTCCCTCAGTACCTCAGATAGTGCTCCCTCAATACCTCAGAATGTGCTCCATCAATACCTCAGATAGTTCACCCTCAGTACCTCAGAGTGTGCTTCCTCAATACCTCTGAAAGTGCTTCCTCAATACCTCAGAAAGTGCTCCCTCAGTACTTCAGATAGTGCTCCCTCAATACCTCAGAAATTGCTACATCAATACCTCAGATAGTACTCGCTCAGGATCTTAGATAGTGCTTCCTCAGTACCTCCGAACGTTCTCCTTCAGTACCTCAGATAGTTCTCCATCAGTACCTCAGAAAGTGCTCCCTCAGTACCTCAGATAGTGCTCCCTCAATGCCTCAGATAGTGCTCCCTCAATACCGCAGATAGTGCTACCTCAGTACCTCAGATAGTTTTCCCTCAATACCTCAGATAGTTCTCCCTCAATGCCTCAGAAAGTGCTCCATCAATACCTCAGATAGTTCTCCCTCAGTACCTCAGATAGTTCTCCCTCAATACCTCAGAAAGTGCTTCCTCAATACCTCAGAAAGTGTTCCCTCAATACCTCAGAAAGTGCTTCCTCAATACCGAAGAAAGTGCTCCCTCAGTACCTCAGAAAGTGCTCCCTGAAAATCTCAGAAAGTGCTCCCTCAATACCGAAGAATTCATCACTTTGTTGTGTTTAACCCCCAAAGCCCCTTAGACAGTAGCTCCACAAAACATTCACATCCTCAACTCTTCAGGGCTCAGCACAGCTCCCCCCTCAGACTGTGTTCAAACCCCTTCAGACTGTAAGGACCCACACCCACCCCTGTCCAAGATTGGAGCCCAGGTCCCCAGAACATGACTTGTCTCTCTGGATGAATTTTAGAATTCCTACAGTGTAGAATCAAGCCATTCTGTCCATTGGCTCCACACTGACTGTCTGAACAGCATCGCACCCAGACTCACATCCTCTACTCTATCCCTGTAATGCTGCATTTCCCATGGCATCTTTGGGCGGTGGGAGGAAACTGGAGCACCCGGAGGGAACCCGCACAGATACAGAGAGAATGTGTAAACTCCACACAGACAGTCACCGGGAGTTAGAATCAAACCACTGAGGCACCGTGCTGTCCTCTCTCCTTGGATGCCATCTCCTCTAACCTTTTACTAAGCAGTCTCCCATGTGAAACCTTCTCATCTGTTTCCTTGGTCATCCCTTCAAAAGCTCTATCAAGTTGGACACATCATTTCCACAAACAAAGCCAAGCTGACCATCCCTAATCAATTCTTGCTTTTCCAAATACATGTAAGTTGTCTCTCAGAATGCCCACCAACAGCTTACCCACCACTGCCATCAGGCTCACAGCTCCATAGTTCAATGGCTGTTCCTTGCAGCCTTACTTCAATAATGGCCCATCATTAATCACCCTCCAATCTTCAGGCACCTCACCCGTTGTCACTGATCGGTCCATCTGACAAGGCCATCTCCATCCTTCTGTAACCTAAGGCTATCCTCCTCAGTATTTATCACCCCACCAATACCCATATCATTCATGAACCCAATGATTAACCATCCACCATTCAAATCTAAATCTTTTCTATCAACCACATCAGCAAGACCCCAACAGTGAGACATGAGCAGACAGAGATTTCTAACTGGGCCATCACTGTCTGCTTCCTGCCACTCAGCATTCTGCGCCAAATTCCTTGGATCTTGAGTTTTTATGTTCACTATCAGTTTCCAGTATGGGTCCTGATAAAAGCCTGACTGACCTCCAAGCAGACGACAGGAAAGCATTGCCCTTATTTACACAGCTGGTCACCTCCTTAAAAAGTGCACTCCCATTGGTCAGACCTGAGCTCCCCTTAACACAACCATTCTGACTGTTCATCATGAACTCCAGTCTCTGTAAATGCTGATTAATTCTATCTCCCAAACTTGCTTCCAACAGACGTCCCACCCACGATATTAGCCTGACTGGCCTGCAGCTGCCTGGTATATCCCATGTTCCTACTTGAATAACAGGACCACATGGTCAGTCCGACGGCACCTCTCCTGTGGCCAGAGCGGATTTGAAAATGTTTGCAAGTGTCCCTGCTACTTCCTCCATCACCTCATTCGGTAAACGGAGATACATTTCCACTGTCTTTGGAGATTTATTGGGTTGTAAGCAGGCCAGACCACTCAGAACCATCTCTCTCTATATATATGCTAATTCATTTAATTGTATCACAGAGCATCTCCACGATTTCATATCAACCCTGTCCCAATGAGCATTGACACAATGCATCCATTCACTGTAGCCTCTGGGTCCATGCACAAATTCTCACTGTGTTCCACAACCAACTCTTTCTCTCATTATCAATTCACCCTTAATGTCACTGTAAAGTCCTGTCAGATTTTTATTTCCTCTCTTAGCACTCCTCGCTCCCAGGCAAATAACCTGCGATACGATTTGGAGGAGTGTGGGATGTAATTCTGGATGTGGATTAGCATTGGGAAGCTCAGAAATGAGGAACACATGACTTTGCTGAGTGTGGGGCAGTGGGATTCATTTGGGATGAGCAGACGGAAGCTGAGGAATAAACCTCAGCCCTGTCGGCTGCAAAGGGACTTGGATATGATGCAGAGCTGGGCTGAGGAGTGGCAGATGGAGTTCGACCCTGCCAAGTGTGAGGTTGTCCATTTTGGAAAGACAAATAAGAATGCGGAATACAGCGTTAACGGTAGGGTTCTTAGTAAGGTGGAGGAGCAGAGGGATCTTGGGATCTATGTTCATAGATCTTTGAAAGTTTCCACTCAGGTGGATAGAGCTTGTAAGAAGGCCTATGGTGTATTAGCGTTTATTAGCAGAGGGATTGAATTCAAAAGTCGTGAAGTGATGTTACAGCTGTACAGGACTTTGGTTAGGCCACATTTGGAGTACTGTGTGCAGTTCTGGTCGCCTCACTTTAGGAAAGATGTGGAAGCTTTGGAGAGGGTGCAGAGAAGATTTACCAGAATGTTGCCTGGAATGGAGAATAGGTCGTACGAGGATAGGTTGAGAGTTCTCGGCCTTTTCTAGTTGGAACGGCGAAGGATGAGGGGTGACTTGATAGAGGTTTATAAGATGATCAGACGAATAGATAGAGTAGACAGTCAGAAACTTTTTCCCCCGGGTACAACAGAGCGTTACAAGGGGACATAAATTTAAGGTGAAGGGTGGAAGGTATAGGGGAGATGTCAGGGGTGGGTTCTTTACCCAGAGAGTGGTGGGGGCATGGAATGCGCTGCCTGTGGGAGTGGTAGAGTCAGAATCTTTGGTGACCTTTAAGCGGCTGTTGGATAGGTACATGGATGGGTGCTTAAGCTAGGACAAATGTTCGTCACAACATCGTGGGCCGAAGGGCCTGTTCTGTGCTGTATTGTTCTATGTTCTATGTTCTATATCCTCTGACAGTGCAGCGCTCCCTCAGTACTGACCCTCTGACAATGCAACTCTCCCTCAGCACTGCTCCTTTGACCCTGCAGCACACCCTCAGAAATGACGCTCTGACACAACAGCTTTCCCTCAGTACTGACACTCTGACTCTGCAGCACTCTCTTTGTACTGACATTTCCACAGTGCAGCATTCCCTCAGTACTGACACTCATACAGTGTGGCATCCCCTCAGTACTGACCCTCTGACAATGTTGCACTCCCTCCACACTGACCCTCTGACAATACTGCACTCCCTCAACACTGATCCTCTGACAATGCTGCACTCCCTCCACACTGATCCTCTGACAATGCTGCACTCCCTCCAAACTGACCCTCTGACAATGCTGCACTCCCTCCATACTGACCCTCTGACAATGCTGCACTCACTCCACACTGACCCTCTGACAATGCTGCACTCCCTCCATACTGACCCTCTGACAATGCAGCACTCCCTCCACACTGATCCTCTGACAATGCTGCACTCCCTCCACACTGACCCTCTGACAATGCTGCACTCCCTCCACACTGACCCTCTGACAATGCTGCACTCCCTCCACACTGATACTCTTACAATGCTACACTCCCTCCACACTGACCCTCTGACAATGCTGCACTCCCTCCATACTGACCCTCTGACAATACTGCACCCCCTCCACACTGACCCTCTGACAATGCTGCACTCCCTCCACACTGATCCTCTGACAATGCTGCACGCCCTCCACACTGAGCCTCTGACAATGCTGCACCCCCTCCACACGGACCCTCTGACAATGCTGGACTCACTCCACACTGATACTCTGACAATGCTGCACTCCCTCCACACTGATCGTCTGACAATGCTGCACTCCCTCCACACTGACCCTCTGACAATGCTGCACTCCCTCCACACTGACCCTCTGACAATGCTGCACTCCCTCCACACTGACCCTCTGACAATACTGCACTCCCTCCACACTGACCCGCTGACAATGCTGCACTCCCTCGACACTGATCCTCTGACAATGCTGCACTCCCGCCACAATGACCCTCTGACAATGCAGCACTCCCTCCACACTGACCCTCTGACAATGCTGCACTCCCTCCATACTGACCCCCTGACAATGCAGTACTCCCTCCACACTGACCCTCTGACAATGCTGCACTCCCTCCACACTGATCGTCTGACAATGCTGCACTCCCTCCATACTGATCCTCTGACAATGCTGCACTCCCTCCACACTGACCCTCTGACAACGCTGCACTCCCTCCACACTGACCCTCTGACAATGCTGCACTCCCTCCACACTGATCCTCTGACAACGCTGCACTCCCTCCACACTGACCCTCTGACAATGCTGTACACCCTCCATACTGATCCTCTGACAATGCTGCACTCCCACCACAGTGACCCTCTGACAATGCTGCACCACCTCCACACTGACCCTCTGACAATGCTGCACTCCCTCCACACTGACCCTCTGACAATGCTGCACTCCCTCCAAAATGACCCTCTGACAATGCTGCACTCCCTTCACAATGACCCTCTGACAATGCTGCACTCCCTCCATACTGACCCCCTGACAATGCTGCACTCCCTCCACACTGACCCTCTGACAATGCTGCACTCACTCCACAATGACCCTCTGACAATGCAGCACTCCCTCAACACTGACCCTCTGACAATGCTGCACTCCCACCATACTGACCCCCTGACAATGCAGCACTCCCTACACACTGACCCTCTTGACAGTGCTGCACTCCCTCCATACTGACCACCTGACAATGCTGCACTCCCTCCACACTGATCCTCTGACAATGCTGTCCACCCTCCACACTGACCCTCTGACAATGCTGCACTCCCTCCACATTGACCCTCTGACAATGCTGCACTCCCACCATACTGACCCCCTGACAATGCAGCACTCCCTACACACTGACCCTCTTGACAGTGCTGCACTCCCTCCATACTGACCACCTGACAATGCTGCACTCCCTCCACACTGATCCTCTGACAATGCTGTCCACCCTCCACACTGACCCTCTGACAATGCTGCACTCCCTCCATACTGACACCCTGACAATGCAGCACTCCCTCCACACTGACCCTCTGACAATGCTGCTCTCCCTCCACACTGATCCTCTGACAATGCTGCACTCCCTCCACACTGACCCTCTGACAATGCTGCACTCCCTCCACACTGACCCTCTGACAATGCTGCACTCCCTCCATACTGACCCTCTGACAATACTGCACCGCCTCCAGACTGACCCTCTGACAATGCTGCACTCCCTCCACACTGATCCTCTGACAATGCTACACGCCCTCCAAACTGAGCCTCTGACAATGCTGCACCCCCTCCACACGGACCCTCTGACAATGCTGGACTCACTCCACACTGATACTCTGACAATGCTGCACTCCGTCCACACTGATCCTCTGACAATGCTGCACTCCCTCCAAACTGACCCTCTGACAATGCTGCACGCCCTCCACACTGATCCTCTGACAATATTCCACTCCCTCCACACTGATCGTCTGACAATGCTGCACTCCCTCCACACTGACCCTCTGACAATGCTGCACTCCCTCCACACTGACCCTCTGACAATGCTGCACTACCTCCACACTGACCCTCTGACAATACTGCACTCGCTCCACACTGATCCTCTGACAATGCTGCACTCCCTTCACAATGACCCTCTGACAATGCTGCACTCCCTCCATACTGACCCCCTGACAATGCAGCACTCCCTCCACACTGACCCGCTGACAATGCTGCACTCCCTCGACACAGATCCTCTGACAATGCTGCACTCCCGCCACAATGACCCTCTGACAATGCAGTACACCCTCCACACTGACCCTCTGACAATGCTGCACTCCCTCCACACTGATCCTCTGACAATGCTGCACTCCCTCCATACTGATCCTCTGACAATGCTGCACTCCCTCCACACTGACCCTCTGATAACGCTGCACTCCCTCCACACTGATCCTCTGACAACGCTGCACTCCCTCCACACTGACCCTCTGACAATGCTGTACACCCTCCATACTGATCCTCTGACAATGCTGCACTCCCTCCACACTGACCCTCTGACAATGCTGCACTCCCTCCACACTGACCCTCTGACAATGCTGCACCACCTCCACACTGATCCTCTGACAATGCTGTACTCCCTCCACACTGACCCTCTGACAATGCTGCACTCCCTCCACACTGACCCTCTGACAATGCTGCACTCCCTCCATACTGACCCTCTGACAATGCTGCACTCCCTCCACACTGACCCTCTGACAATGCTGCACTCCCTCCATACTGACCCCCTGACAATACTGCACTCCCTCCACACTGATCCTCTGACAATGCTGCACTCACTCCACAATGACCCTCTGACAATGCAGCACTCCCTCAACACTGACCCTCTGACAATGCTGCACTCCCTCCATACTGACCCCCTGACAATGCAGCACTCCCTCCACACTGACCCGCTGACAATGCTGCACTCCCTCGACACAGATTCTCTGACAATGCTGCACTCCCGCCACAATGACCCTCTGACAATGCAGTACACCCTCCACACTGACCCTCTGACAATGCTGCACTCCCTCCACACTGACCCTCTGACAATGCTGCACTCCCTCCATACTGACACCCTGACAATGCAGCACTCCCTCCACACTGACCCTCTGACAATGCTGCACTCCCTCCACACTGATCCTCTGACAATGCTGCACACCCTCCACACTGACCCTCTGACAATGCTGCACTCCCTCCATACTGACCACCTGACAATGCTGCTCTCCCTCCACACGGACCCTCTGACAATGCTGCACTCACTCCACACTGACTCTCTGACAATGCTACACTCCCTCCACACTGATCCTCTGACAATGCTGCACTCCCTCCACACTGACCCTCTGACAATGCTGCACTCCCTCCACACTGATCGGCTGACAATGCTGCACTCCCTCCACACTGACCCTCTGACAATGCTGCACTCCCTCCACACTGACCCTCTGACAATGCTGCACTCCCTCCACACTGACCCTCTGGCAATGCTGCACTCCCTCCATACTGACCCCCTGACAATGCTGCACTCACTCCATACTGACCCTCTGACAATGCTGCACTCCCTCCACACTGACCCTTTGACAATGCTGCAGTCCCTCCACACTGACCCTCTGACAATGCTGCCCTGCCTCCACACTGATCCTCTGACAATGCTGCACTCCCTCCACACTGACCCTCTGACAATGCTGTACACCCTACACACTGACCCTCTGACAATGCTGCACTCCCTCCACACTGACACTCTGACAATATTGCACTCCCTCCACACTGACCGTCTGACAATGCTGCACTCCCTCCACACTGACCCTCTGACAATGCTGCACTCCCTCCACACTGGTCCTCTGACAATGCTGTACTCCCTCCACACTGACCCTCTGACAACGCAACTCTCCCTCAGCACTGCTCCTTTGACCCTGCAGCACACCATCAGAAATGACGCTCTGACACAACAGCACTCCCTCAGTACTGACCCTCTGACTCTGCAGCACTCTCTTTGTACTGACATTTCCACAGTGCAGCATTCCCTCAGGACTGACACTCATACAGTGTGGCATCCCCTCAGTACTGACCCTCTGACAATGTTGCACTCCCTCCACACTGACCCTCTGACAATGCTGCACTCCCTCCATACTGACCCTCTGACAATGCTGCACTCCCTACATACTGAGCCTCTGACAATACTGCACTCCCTCCACACTGATCCTCTGACAATGCTGCACTCTCTCCACACTGACCCTCTGACAATGCTGCACTCCCTCCACACTGACCCTCTGACAATGCTGCACTCCCTCCATACTGACCCTCTGACAATGCTGCACTCCCTCCATACTGACCCTCTGACAATACTGCACTCCCTCCACACTGATCCTCTGACAATGCTGCACTCCCTCCACACTGACCCTCTGACAATGCTGCACTCCCTCCATACTGACCCTCTGACAATGCTGCACTCCCTCCATACTGACCCTCTGACAATACTGCACTCCCTCCACACTGATCCTCTGACAATGCTGCACTCTCTCCACACTGACCCTCTGACCATGCTGCACTCCCTCCACACTGACCCTCTGACAATGCTGCACTCCCTCCATACTGACCCTCTGACAATGCTGCACTCCCTCCATACTGACCCTCTGACAATGCTGCACTCCCTCCATACTGATCCTCTGACAATGCTGCACTCCCTCCACACTGATCCTCTGAAAATGCTGCACTCCCTCCACACTGACCCTCTGACAATGCTGCACTCCCTCCACACTGATCCTCTGACAATGCTGCACTCCCTCCACACTGATCCTCTGAAAATGCTGCACTCCCTCCACACTGACCCTCTGACAATGCTGCACTCCCTCCATACTGACCCTCTGACAATACTGCACCCCCTCCACACTGACCCTCTTACAATGCTGCACTCCCTCCACACTGACCCTCTGACAATGCATCACTACCTCCACACTGAGCCTCTGACAATGCTGCACTCCCTCCACACTGACCCTCTGACAATGCTGCACTCCCTCCACACTGACCCTCTGACAATGCTGCACTCTCTCCACACTCACCCTCTGACAATGCTGTACTCCCTCCACACTGACCCTCTGACAATGCTGCACTCCCTCCACACTGATCCTCTGACAATGCTGCACTCCCTCCATACTGACCCTCTGACAATGCTGTACTCCCTCCGCACTGACCCTCTGACAATGCTGCACTCCCTCCACACTGATCCTCTGACAATGCTGCACTCCCTCCACACACTCCCTCTGACAATGCTGCACTCCCTCCACACTGACTCTCTGACAATGCTGTACTCCCTCCACACTGACCATCTGACAATGCTGCACTCCCTCCACACTGACCCTCTGACAAAGATGTACTCCCTCCACACTGACCCTCTGACAACGCAGCCCTCCCTCCACACTGATCCTCTGATAGTAATGCGCTCCTTCAGTACTGTCTCTCTGGCAGAGTGGAGGTGTCCCTATACTGCCCCTCCGACATTGTGGACCAATCTCAGGACAAAACCTCCGACAGTAAAGCACTCCATCAAAACTGACACTCTGACAGTACAGCACTGCCTCAGTACTGACCCATTGACAGTGTATCAATCCCTCAGTACTGACCCTCTGCCTCGGTCCTGCAGCTCTGACAGTCCAGCAGTGCCTCAGTATTGTCTATCTGACAGTGTAGCATTCTATCTGTACTAACCCTCTGACAGTGCAGCACTCCCTCAGTACTGACCCTCTGACAGTGCAGCACTCCCTCAGTACTGACCCGCTGACAGTTCAGCACCCGCTCGGTACTGATCCTCTGGCAGTGCCGCACTCCCTCCACACTGACCCTCTGACAATGCTGCACTCCCTCCACACTGATACTCTTACAATGCTACACTCCCTCCACACTGACCCTCTGACAATGCTGCACTCCCTCCATACTGACCCTCTGACAATACTGCACCCCCTCCACACTGACCCTCTGACAATGCTGCACTCCCTCCACACTGATCCTCTGACAATGCTGCACGCCCTCCACACTGACCCTCTGACAATGCTGTACTCCCTCCACACGGACCCTCTGACAATGCTGGACTCACTCCACACTGATACTCTGACAATGCTGTACACCCTCCATACTGATCCTCTGACAATGCTGGACTCACTCCACACTGATACTCTGACAATGCTGCACTCCCTCCACACTGACCCTCTGACAATGCTGCACTCCCACCACAGTGACCCTCTGACAATGCTGCACCACCTCCACACTGATCCTCTGACAATGCTGTACTCCCTCCACACTGACCCTCTGACAATGCTGCACTCCCTCCACAATGACCCTCTGACAATGCTGCACTCCCTTCACAATGACCCTCTGACAATGCTGCACTCCCTCCATACTGACCCCCTGACAATGCTGCACTCCCTCCACACTGATCCTCTGACAATGCTGCACTCACTCCACAATGACCCTCTGACAATGCAGCACTCCCTCAACACTGACCCTCTGACAATGCTGCACTCCCACCATACTGACCCCCTGACAATGCAGCACTCCCTACACACTGACCCTCTTGACAGTGCTGCACTCCCTCCATACTGACCACCTGACAATGCTGCACTCCCTCCACACTGATCCTCTGACAATGCTGTCCACCCTCCACACTGACCCTCTGACAATGCTGCACTCCCTCCACATTGACCCTCTGACAATGCTGCACTCCCTCCATACTGACACCCTGACAATGCAGCACTCCCTCCACACTGACCCTCTGACAATACTGCTCTCCCTCCACACTGATCCTCTGACAATGCTGCACTCCCTCCACATTGACCCTCTGACAATGCTGCACTCCCTCCACACTGACCCTCTGACAATGCAGCACTCCCTCCATACTGACCCTCTGACAATACTGCACCCCCTCCACACTGACCCTCTGACAATGCTGCACTCCCTCCACACTGATCCTCTGACAATGCTACACGCCCTCCACACTGAGCCTCTGACAATGCTGCACCCCCTCCACACGGACCCTCTGACAATGCTGGACTCACTCCACACTGATACTCTGACAATGCTGCACTCCGTCCACACTGATCCTCTGACAATGCTGCACTCCCTCCAAACTGACCCTCTGACAATGCTGCACGCCCTCCACACTGATCCTCTGACAATATTCCACTCCCTCCACACTGATCGTCTGACAATGCTGCACTCCCTCCACACTGACCCTCTGACAATGCTGCACTCCCTCTACACTGACCCTCTGACAATGCTGCACTCCCTCCACACTGACCCTCTGACAATGCTGCACTCCCTCCACACTGACCCTCTGACAATGCTGCACTCCCTCCACACTGACCCTCTGACAATGCTGCACTCCCTCCACACTGACCCTCTGACAATGCTGCACTACCTCCACACTGACCCTCTGACAATACTGCACTCCCTCCACACTGATCCTCTGACAATGCTGCACTCCCTTCACAATGACCCTCTGACAATGCTGCACTCCCTCCACACTGACCCGCTGACAATGCTGCACTCCCTCGACACTGATCCTCTGACAATGCTGCACTCCCGCCACAATGACCCTCTGACAATGCAGTACTCCCTCCACACTGACCCTCTGACAATGCTGCACTCCCTCCACACTGATCCTCTGACAATGCTGCACTCCCTCCATACTGATCCTCTGACAATGCTGCACTCCCTCCACACTGACCCTCTGATAACGCTGCACTCCCTCCACACTGACCCTCTGATAACGCTGCACTCCCTCCACACTGATCCTCTGACAACGCTGCACTCCCTCCACACTGACCCTCTGACAATGCTGTACACCCTCCATACTGATCCTCTGACAATGCTGCACTCCGACCACACTGACCCTCTGACAATGCTGCACCACCTCCACACTGATCCTCTGACAATGCTGTACTCCCTCCACACTGACCCTCTGACAATGCTGTACTCCCTCCACACTGACCCTCTGACAATGCTGCACTCCCTTCACAATGACCCTCTGACAATGCTGCACTCCCTCCACACTGACCCTCTGACAATGCTGCACTCCCTCCACAATGACCCTCTGACAATGCTGTACTCCCTCCACACTGACCCTCTGACAATGCTGCACTCCCTCCACAATGACCCTCTGACAATGCTGCACTCCCTCCATACTGACCCCCTGACAATGCTGCACTCCCTCCACACTGATCCTCTGACAATGCTGCACTCACTCCACAATGACCCTCTGACAATGCAGCACTCCCTCAACACTGACCCTCTGACAATGCTGCACTCCCACCATACTGACCCCCTGACAATGCAGCACTCCCTACACACTGACCCTCTGAGAGTGCTGCACTCCCTCCATACTGACCACCTGACAATGCTACACTCCCTCCACACTGATCCTCTGACAATGCTGTCCACCCTCCACACTGACCCTCTGACAATGCTGCACTCCCTCCATACTGACACCCTGACAATGCAGCACTCCCTCCACACTGACCCTCTGACAATGCTGCACTCACTCCACACTGATCCTCTGACAATGCTGCACACCCTCCACACTGACCCTCTGACAATGCTGCACTCCCTCCATACTGACCACCTGACAATGCTGCTCTCCCTCCACACTGACCCTCTGACAATGCTACACTCCCACCACACTGACCCTCTGACAATGCTGCACTCCCTCCACACTGATCGGCTGACAATGCTGCACTCCCTCCACACTGACCCTCTGACAATGCTGCACTCCCTCCATACTGACCCCCTGACAATGCTGCACTCACTCCACACTGACCCTCTGACAATGCTGCACTCCCTCCACACTGACCCTTTGACAATGCTGCACTCCCTCCACACTGACCCTCTGACAATGCTGCCCTCCCTCCACACTGATCCTCTGACAATGCTGCACTCCCTCCACACTGACCCGCTGACAATGCTGTACACCCTACACACTGACCCTCTGACAATGCTGCACTCCCTCCACACTGACCGTCTGACAATGCTGCACTCCCTCCACACTGACCCTCTGACAATGCTGCACGCCCTCCACACTGACCCTCTGACAATGCTGCACTCCCTCCACACTGGTCCTCTGACAATGCTGTACTCCCTCCACACTGACCCTCTGACAACGCAACTCTCCCTCAGCACTGCTCCTTTGACCCTGCAGCACACCATCAGAAATGACGCTCTGACACAACAGCACTCCCTCAGTACTGACCCTCTGACTCTGCAGCACTCTCTTTGTACTGACATTTCCACAGTGCAGCATTCCCTCAGGACTGACACTCATACAGTGTGGCATCCCCTCAGTACTGACCCTCTGACAATGTTGCACTCCCTCCACACTGACCCTCTGACAATGCTGCACTCCCTCCATACTGACCCTCTGACAATGCTGCACTCCCTCCATACTGACCCTCTGACAATACTGCACTCCCTCCACACTGATCCTCTGACAATGCTGCACTCTCTCCACACTGACCCTCTGACAATGCTGCACTCCCTCCACACTGACCCTCTGACAATGCTGCACTCCCTCCATACTGACCCTCTGACAATGCTGCACTCCCTCCATACTGACCCTCTGACAATACTGCACTCCCTGCACACTGATCCTCTGACAATGCTGCACTCCCTCCACACTGACCCTCTGACAATGCTGCACTCCCTCCACACTGACCCTCTGACAATGCTGCACTCCCTCCATACTGACCCTCTGACAATACTGCACTCCCTCCACACTGATCCTCTGACAATGCTGCACTCTCTCCACACTGACCCTCTGACAATGCTGCACTCCCTCCACACTGACCCTCTGACAATGCTGCACTCCCTCCATACTGACCCTCTGACAATGCTGCACTCCCTCCATACTGACCCTCTGACAATACTGCACTCCCTCCACACTGATCCTCTGACAATGCTGCACTCCCTCCACACTGATCCTCTGAAAATGCTGCACTCCCTCCACACTGACCCTCTGACAATGCTGCACTCCCTCCATACTGACCCTCTGACAATACTGCACCCCCTCCACACTGACCCTCTTACAATGCTGCACTCCCTCCACACTGACCCTCTGACAATGCATCACTACCTCCACACTGAGCCTCTGACAATGCTGCACTCCCTCCACACTGACCCTCTGACAATGCTGCACTCCCTCCACACTGATCCTCTGACAATGCTGTACTCCCTCCACACTGACCCTCTGACAATGCTGCACTCCCTCCACACTGATCGTCTGACAATGCTGCACTCTCTCCACACTCACCCTCTGACAATGCTGTACTCCCTCCACACTGACCCTCTGACAATGCTGCACTCCCTCCACACTGATCCTCTGACAATGCTGCACTCCCTCCATACTGACCCTCTGACAATGCTGTACTCCCTCCGCACTGACCCTCTGACAATGCTGCACTCCCTCCACACTGATCCTCTGACAATGCTGCACTCCCTCCACACACTCCCTCTGACAATGCTGCACTCCCTCCACACTGACTCTCTGACAATGCTGTACTCCCTCCACACTGACCCTCTGACAATGCTGCACTCCCTCCACACTGACCCTCTGACAAAGATATACTCCCTCCACACTGACCATCTGACAACGCAGCACTCCCTCCACACTGATCCTCTGATAGTAATGCGCTCCCTCAGTACTGTCTCTCTGGCAGAGTGGAGGTGTCCCTATACTGCCCCTCCGACATTGTGGACCAATCTCAGGACAAACCCTCCGACAGTAAAGCACTCCATCAAAACTGACACTCTGACAGTACAGCACTGCCTCAGTACTGACCCATTGACAGTGTATCAATCCCTCAGTACTGACCCTCTGCCTCGGTCCTGCAGCTCTGACAGTCCAGCAGTGCCTCAGTATTGTCTATCTGACAGTGTAGCATTCTATCTGTACTAACCCTCTGACAGTGCAGCACTCCCTCAGTACTGACCCTCTGACAGTGCAGCACTCCCTCAGTACTGACCCGCTGACAGTTCAGCACCCGCTCGGTACTGATCCTCTGGCAGTGCCGCACTCCCTCCACACTGACCCTCTGACAGTGCAGCACTCCCTCAGTACTGACCATCTGACAGTGCAGCACTCCCTCAGTACTGACCCTCTGAGAGTGCAGCACTCCCTCAGTACTGACCCTCTGACAGTGCAGCACTCCCTCAGTACTGACCCTCTGAGAGTGCAGCACTCCCTCAGTACTGACCCTCCGAGAGTGCAGCACTCCCTCAGTACTGACCCTCTGACAGTGCAGCACTCCCTCAGTACTGACCCTCTGACAGTGCAGCACTCCCTCAGTACTGACCCGCTGACAGTTCAGCACCCGCTCGGTACTGGCCCTCTGACAGTGCAGCACTCCCTCAGTCCTGACCATCTGACTGTGCGGAACGCCCTCAGTACTGACCCTCTGGCAGTGCAGCTCTTTGACTGAGCAGCGCACCTTTAGTTCTGAAATTCTAACAGTGCAGCGCTCCCTCAGTACTAACGCTTTGAGAGTGCAGCAATCCCTCACTACTGACACTCTGACAGTGCAGCACTCTCCCAGTAATGACCCTCCGACAGTGCAGTACTCCCTCAGTACTGACCCTCTGACAGATCAATACTTCTCAGTACTGACTCGCTGACAGTGTAACACTCCCTCAGTACTGACCCTCTGACAGTGTAACACTCCCTCAGTCCTGACCCTCTGACAGTGCAGCACTCCTTCAGTCCTGACCATCTGACAGTGCAGCACTCCCTCAGTCCTGACCATCTGAGAGTGCAGCACTCCCTCAGTACTGACCCTCTGACAGTGCAGCACTCCCTCATTACTGACCCTCTGACAGTGCAGCACTCCCTCAGTACTGACCCTCTGACAGTGCAGCACTCCCTCAGTAATGACCCTCCGACAGTGCAGCACTCCCTCATTACTGACCCTCTGACAGTGCAGCACTCCCTCAGTACTGACCCTCTGACCGTGCAGCACTCCCTCAGTACAGACCCTCTGACAATGCTGCACTCCCTCAGTACTGATCCTCTGACAGTGCAGCACTCCCTCAGTACTGACCATCTGACAATGCTGCACTCCCTCAGTACTGATCCTCTGACAGTGCAGCACTCCTTCAGTACTGACCATCTGACAGTGCAGCACTCCCTCAGTACTGACCCTCTGACAGTGCAGCACTCCCTCAGTACTGACCCTCTGACAGTGCAGCACTCCCTCAGTACTGACCCTCTGACAGTGCAGCACTCCCTCAGTACTGACCCTCTGACAGTGCAGCACTCCCTCAGTACTGACCCTTTGACAGTGCAACACTCCCTCAGTACTGACCCTCTGACAGTGCAGCACTCCCTCAGTACTGACCCTCTGACAGTGCAGCACTCCCTCAGTACTGACCCTCTGACAGTGCAGCACTCCCTCAGTACTGACACTCTGACAGTGCAGCACTCCCTCAGTACTGACCCTCTGACAGTGCAGCACTCCCTCAGTACTGACCCTCTGACAGTGCAGCACTCCCTCAGTACTGACCCTCTGACAGTGCAGCACTTCCTCAGTACTGACCCTCTGACAGTGCAGCATTCCCTCAGTACTGACCCTCTGACAGTGCAGCACTCCCTCAGTACTGACCCTCTGACAGGGCAGCATTCCCTCAGTATTGACTCTCCTTTCATCTATTTCATAGAGTCTTGTAGAAATTTGGAGACATTGGGTATGCAGATTCTGAGGAAGCCTGAGAGAGACACACAAACCAAAACCTGTCTGAAACTCTCTGTTATAGACTATTCAGAGGCACTGAGTCACAGAGATGCACAGCTTGGAACCAGCCCCTCCTGTCCAACTCGTCCATACCAACCAGATATTCTCATCTCATTTCATTCCATTAGCTAGCACTTGGCTGATATCCCTCTGAACCCTTCCTATTCACATACTCATCCTGATGCCTTTTAAATGTCACAATTTTCCCAGCCCCCATCACTTCCTCTGGCAGCTACCTGCATGCCCTTGAATAAGTGCTCAAACATTCTTACTGTCGATACATACTCTAATAAACACCAATCTACGAAAGCTATCATTGTCATTTTCAACCCACCCTTAGCTTCTACATTACGCTGATTTCAACACAGGGAAAGAAACAGAGTTAGTGACCATCCACCGTGACCCTGATATAAAACTTATTTTCACATGTGGCTTGTATGTGATTCCCACACCCTCTAATAGTTGCCTGGAAGGTGTGGATGAGCTGTACTCTCCTGCTGCAGTCCTTGGGTGTCCCCAGTGATGTTAGGGAGGGAGCTCCAGGATTTTGACCTGAACCATGTAAAGAGCTCTCTTACTGGAGTGGCCTTTTAAAGTTGGGAAGTTAATATAGACCAGGAGGACCCGAGAGCTGCTGTCTTGTCAGAGAGAGAGGCCTGGTGGGTCACACACCTCAGGTGAGGGGTGAGGTTGAGAAGCTGGGGCCTTCATTGTAATTTCAGACATGATAGAGATTGAGCCAACAATGTTGGCATCACGAACCTGTTAGCTGTGGTAACTGACCCCCCTTTGTAGCAGAGGGATTCAATCCCTTTAATAGACCAAGCTTGAGAATTCAACCCTAAAACCAATCTGTACAGACGCGCTGGAGACCTGAACCATCAATACAGAGATTGCTGAAGAAATTTAGCATGTCCGGCAGCATCCCTGAAGGGAGAGGGAGAAAGGGACAGAGAGAGAGTTCACCTTTCAATCCAATGATTTATGCGGGAACGTTCCTTCAGAACAGACCGTTTTGAGGAAGGGTCACTTGAAATGCGAATTGTTCCTCTCTCTCTTCACCGTTGCTACCTGCTGAATTCTGTTGAATTTCCCCACCATCTGTTTGCTTGAGAATTTGACCTGATCCAAGCGTCACTGAGTCATTCAGTCTGTGTTCAATGCCCTGAGGCTGCTTCTGCTGAAAGTTGACAAACAGGTTTAAGGCTTTGTCAGGTATTGTATTCGGAGGGCGGGGTACATGGGAGAACAGATACAGAACACAGGCACTTCACAAAGATCCTTCTCAATGTAACTTTGTGATGTTAATTCAGAAGGAACAGCTCAGACCTAACATTTCAGTTAATCAGACAAGGGGAGGATATATGTCATGGCAAAGACTTCTTGTAAAGACTGAACAGAACAGAACTTTAGTGACTATGTTTGTACGTAAAGTATTTTTGTGAATAAAGTATCTTTTTGAAATTGATATAAATATTTTTTCGAGGGGGACCAAGCATCTTGAGGTTGTGGAGGCATTGCCCTTTTCCCTAATCTTTCTTAAATAAACGCTAGACAAGTTCGATACTCCCCGTGTATAGACATCAAACGGTCATCAAGGGGAGGAGATGGTGGGATGGTCACGGGGGCTCAGTGTTGCCTCACCCTACTGGGGTTCGATTCCAGCCTCGGGCGACTGTCTGTGTGGAGTTGGCACATTCTCCCCAAGTCAGCCTCCGGGTGCTCCAGTTCCCACCCACTGTCCAAAGATATGCAGGCTGGGTGGGTTAGCCAGAGGAAATGAAGGGATCCAGGGATGGGGAGGGGATGGGATGCTCTGCCCAGGGTCAGTGTGAACCTGATAGGCCGAATGGCCTGCTTCCACATTCTATGATCAATCCAGAGACTCAAATAATGTTCTGGTCCCTGGACTCCAATCTTGGAGGTGGCTGTGGGCCATCACAGTGAGAACAGGTTCGGGGATGAACACGGTCCAAGTGGGCAACAGATTTGCTTTCTGAGGTGTTGAGGGCATGAATGTTCTGTCGAGGTGCTTTGGGGATAAACATACTGAGGGGATGGTTTCTAAGGTATTGAGGGAGCACTATCTGTCAGTACAGGGTGCAGATGGTCGAAAGGTCCAGATACACTGCATAGGACATCGAACAGTACAGCACAGAACAGGCCCTTCAGCCCACGATGTTGTGCTGACCATTGATCCTCATGTAAGTTAAACCTAATGTACGAACCCTCAAATGTCTGTGACCATATGCATGTCCAACAGTCTCTTAAATATCCCCAATGACCTTGCTTCCACAACTGCTGCTTGCAACGCATTTCATGCTCTCGCAACTCTCTGTGTAAAGAACCCGCCTCTGACATCCGCTCTATACTTTCCGACAAACAACTTAAAACTATGATCCCTTATGTTAACAATTTCTGAGGAGAAAGTGAGGTCTGCAGATGCTGGAGATCAGAGCTGAAAATGTGTTGCTGGAAAAGCGCAGCAGGTCAGGCAGCATCCAGGGAACAAGAGAATCGACGTTTCTGGCATAAGCCCTTCTTCAGGTTAACAATTTCTGCCCTGGGAAAAAAAGTCTCTGGCTATCAACTATATTTGCGCCTCTCATTATCTTGTACACCTCAATTAGGTCCCCTGTCTTCCTTCTTTTTTCCACTGAAAAAGGTCCAAGCTCAGTCAACCTCTCTTTGTTCGATAAGCCCTCCATTCCAGGCAGCATTCTGGTAAACCTCCTCTGAATCCTCTCCAAAGCATCCACATCTTTCCTATAATAGGGTGACCAGAACTGGACGCAGTATTCCAAGTGCGTTCTCACCAAAGTTTTATAGAGCTGCATCAAGATCTCACGACTCTTAAACACAATCCTCCTGTTAATGAAAGCCAAAACACCATATGCTTTCTTAACAACCCTGTCCACTTGGGTAGCCATTTTAAGGGATCTTTGTACCTGCCTACCAAGATCCCTCTGTTCCTCCACACTGCCAAGAGTCCTGTCTTTAATCCTGTACTCAGTTTTCAAATTTGACCTTCCAAAATGCATCACCTCGCATTTATCCAGGTTGAACTCCATCTGCCACCTCTCAGCCCATCTATGCATCCTGTCAATGTCCCGCTGCAGCATACAATAACCCTCTATACTGTCAACGACACTCCAACCTTTGTGTCGTCTGCAAACATGCTGACCCCTCCTTCAATCCCCTCATCCAAGTCATTAATAAAAATTACAAACAGTAGAGGCCCAAGGACAGAGCCCTGTGGAACATCACTCACCACTGACTTCCAGACAGAATATTTTCCTTCTACTACCACTCGCTGTCTTCTGTAGGCCAGCCAATTCTGTATCCGGACAGCTACGTTTCCCTGTCTCCCATTCCTCCTGATCTTCTGAATGAACCTACCATGGGGAACCTTATCAAATGCCTTACTGAAGTCCACACACACAACATCCACAAATCGACCCTCATCAACTTGCCTAGTAACATCCTCAAAGCACTCAGTAAGGTTTGTAAGGCATGACCTGCCCCTCACAAAGCCGTGTTGATTGCATTAAATCAAGCCGTGCTCTTCCAGATGCTCATAAATCCTGTCCCTTAGAATCCTTTCTAACTCCTTACAGACAACAGACGTGAGAGTGTCTGGTCTGTAATTGCTGGGGATTTCCCTATTTCCTTTGCCTCCCTCCAGTCCTCAGGTACGACTCCAATGGAGAGCGAGGATGTAAGGATCTTCACAAGCAGCGAAGCAATCACATTTCTCACTTCCCAAAGCAGCCGAGGACAAATCTGGTTTGGCCCTGGCGACTTGTCAATCTTAATGTTTGCCAAAATGTTCAGCACATCAGCTTCCTCAATCCCTGTCTGTTCCAGCATGCTTACCTGCTCCTCAATGGTTTCATTCTGTCTTTACTAAAGAAAAGTCCTTTTCTTTAGTAAAGACAGAAACAAAAAACTCATTTAGAGCTTCCCCTACCTCCTCAGACTCTATACACAAGCTCCCTATGCTATCCCTGAGCGGCCCTACTCTTTCTTTGATCATTGTCTTACTCCTCACATCCGTGTAAAATATCTTTGGATTCTCCCTAATCCTTCCTGTCAAGCCTTTTTCCTGCCCCCTCCTGGCTCTCCTCAGGCCATTTTTGAGCTCCTTCCTCGCCTGCCTGTAATCCTCTCGAGCTGAGCAAGACCCTTCCTTCCTCCACATTACGTAAGCTGCCTTCTTTCTTTCGAAAAGAAGCTCCTCCGCTCTCGACATCCATGGTTCCTTTATCTTACCCCTTCTTGCCTGTCTCAGAGGAACACATTTGTGCATCACTCACAACAACTGTTCCTTAAACCGTCTCCACATGTCTGTCGTGGCCTTTCCATGGAGCAATTGCTCCCAGTCCATGGTTCCTAACTCACGTCTGATAGTATCATAGTTTCCTTTTTCCCCAATTAAATATCCTCCCATTGTGCCTGCTTCTCTCCTCCTCCATGGCTATATAGAATGTGAGGCAGTTGTGGTCACTATCACCAAAATGCTCTCCCACCGCAAGATCTGACACCTGCCCTGGCTCATTGCCGAGCACCAAAATCAAAATGGCCTCTCCCCTCGTCGGCCGCTTCAAGGTGCTGAGTTAGGAAACCCTCATGAACACACCTTACAAAACCATCTGCTCGAAGGAGGTTCCCATCTATATTGAGAAAGTTAAAGTCACCCATTACAACAACCCTTTTACATTCACTCTTTACCAAAATCTGCTGACCTATGCTTTCTTCAATCTCCCTGCTGCTGTTGGGGGGCCTGTAATAAACCCCTAACAAGGTGACTGCTCCCTTACTGATCCTAATTTCCACCCATACTGACTCAGTAGGCAGACCCTCCTCGACAATGGTAACTTCTGTAGCTGTGATACCCTCTCTGATTTCCTTTCTGAATTCATTGCATGTGGTGTCCCTCAAGGGTTGGCTAGCACGGTGGCTCAATGGTGGGCACTGCTGCCTCACAGCATCAGGGACCCAGCTTCGATTCCAGACTCGGGCGATTGTGGAGTTTGCACATTCTCCCAGTGTCTGCGTGGGTTTCCTCCGGGTGCTCCGGTTTCTTCCCACAGTCCAAAGATATGCAGGTACGGTGAAATGGCCATGCTAAAGTGCCTGTAGTGTTAGGTGCATCAATCAGTGGTAAACGTAGGGGAATGGGTCTGGATGGGTTCCTCTTCAGAGGGTTGGTGTGGACTTGTTAGGCCGAAGGGACTGTTTCCACACTGTAGGGAATCTAAGGGTCTATCCTTGGACCCTCCTTTTTCTCACCGACATACTGCCAGGAGGTGACATTGTCCAAAAGCACTGTGTTAGGTTTCACATGTAAACTGACACTGCCCAGCTCTCCCTCCCCATCATCTGTCTTCATTACTCCACTGTTACTCAGTTATCAAACTGCTTACCACGCTCCCACTACTCGATTAGCTGCAGTTTTCTCCAGTGAAACATTGTAATGGTTAGAACCATTGCCTTCAGTTGCTATTACAAATTCCTTTCCCTTACTGCTGAGCCCCTCCCTCCCACTGGGAAATATCTGAGGTACACTACATTCTTCACAATATTGCTGTTATATCTGACCCCAAGGTGACCTTCTGATCAGACATCCACACAATCCCAAACACCAGGAATTCCATTCTGTTAAACGTTCCTTGTCTCCCCCTCACACCAGCTCCATTGTTACAGAAACCCCTTACCCGTGTCGGTGTTGCCTTAAACTTGACGAATCTGAAGCCGAACCCGTGATTCGTGACTGACCCAGAATCTGCTGCTTTCTGTGTTTCCTGCACAATTACCCCCTGGTCCCTTTGTGGTGCAGCTTTCTACAGTTTCCATCATTTAAATAGCACTGTGTTCTTTTATTATCCCCTCCAAAATGGCCAACTTCCCATTTTCCCAAATTATACTCCATCTGGCAACTTGTTGCCCCCTTCTCCTGTGCATCTCTCTCACTTCACAATCCTCTTAGACCTTTACAGTTATGCCTTTTCTGACAGATATCCCCACCCCCCAATTCTTCTATTTGTTTACTGGGAATCCTGGGCAGTGGGAAGCGTGCAGTGTTGCTCTGTTTTCCGTGAGACTCTATGGGATGACTAGGAGGAGCTTGCTGCCCATTGGTCAGAATGGAGACAACTTGCCCATCGAGCTGCATGAGCCTTTCACTCCCCATGTCTTATTGATGAGGCACAGCGACAGTACGGAAGGAAAGAAAAGGAAGGAAATCCTGCTCTCCACATCTCACTGACTCCTGGGTCATTCTGTCCCATCTATGAAAGATCTGCCCTGTTCAGTCACATGAATTCCCAAGTTGGAAACTCCTAGAAACCCACATAGATTTCCCCCTGAACTAACTGCTGACCTCCACAAGGGGTAATGTGTCCAGTCATCCTGGGCCAGGAGGAGGGGATGGTGTGAGTTTCTAACCTGAACTGTCAGTGACGGATTATATAAACTTGTATGACAGGATACTCCAGGTGGACATTCAGATGGTAATCTCAGTAACTGTAACGCCAAACTCTTACTCAATTCATCAGGACCTGGATATTCGCATTGTGCGTGAACATTGTGTTCCAGCTCAATCCCATTTACTGCATAAAAGTTCTCCTTTAAATCATCCCATTCTCTCAATAGTTCTCCCCATACCTTCAATGTGTCCTGTAATCCTTGTATAATGAGCTGATGGGTGTCAGGTTTATTATTATAACGGGTAACGTTTGTAAACCCCTCTGTCACAGCTCCCCACAATTTCCTTTGCTACAAGGAGAACAATCTCAGTTTCTCCAAACCCCTGATTCCCCAATGTCTGTTTGCTCTCTGTAAGGTACACATCAGAGTTGTGTTGGAACAGTGTCCACTCACCTACATCAGTGCACCCCCCCCCCCCCCCCCCAGCAATGTTAAAGAACGTGAACATCCTCCAGGACAAAGCACTGTGCCTGAGTGGTGTCCCATCCACCACCTTCAGCATTCCCTCTCCCCACCCCCGAGGTACAGTGACATCACTGTGTAGAGGCAAAGTCAGTAATGTCCTACCAGACCATAGGGCTGCTCTCTCATTAGGGAGAGATGACTGGTGGTGGTTTAACCTGAAGGTTACCCCAGCCCAGGCAAGGGGAGAGGTTGGGAAGGAGAGTCCATCTATTGTAGATCGATATCATCTACCCAATGTATCAGCAACAACTATATCAGACCAATGAATAATGTAAAAGAATATCCAAAACATGCTGCTACAATCCCCCATTCCTTGAACCATCCTGGTAAATTCCCTGTGCCCCCTCTCAGGGACCCTGCCATCCTTCCCAATGTGTGGGCGATCTCTGGTTTGCACAGACCCAGCTGCTCTGTGTTCCTGTGGGTGATCTCATCATCGAGCAACAGTTACACTAAACCTCACTGTCTGTGAGGGTGGGAGACACAGAATTCCCAACAGAATTTAAGACACATTTCGGTGCACACTGTGATACCAAGACAGATGGTGCGAATGACAGTGTATTGGAAAATGGATCAGGATAGTTTGGTTATAGTTTTCTTTACTGGCACAGACTCAATGGCCCACAGAGCCTTTTTCTTTGCTGTAAACCTCGAGACACTTAATATAGGAATATGACCGGCCACCTTTGAAACCAGGTCAGAAAAAATGATAGTAGAATAGATGACACATGATTGGTCAATGTGTTTGGGAGGAAAGTAAGATGGAGCGGTTTAGGAGGAAATTCTGGAGCTCGATGCAGGAATCTGAAAGGGCCGTCATCAAGTGAGAAATAAAAATGGGATATCCTCAAGGCTGGAATCAAAGAAAGGCACATATAGCACAACTTTCAGAGACTGGAGGGGATAGGAGTTAGGGAGGTGTCTGAGGCTGGAGAGGAATTATTAGAGATAAGGAAGATGTTCGCCGAGCTGGAAATTTGTCTTGCAGACGTTTCGTCCCTTGTCTTGGTGACATCCTCAGGGCTTGGGACCCTCCTGTGAAGCGCTTCTGTGATGTTTCCTCCGGCATTTATAGTGGCCTGTCTCTGCCGCTTCCGGTTGTCAGTTCCTGAACCACTATAAATGTCGGAGGAAACATCACAGAAGCGCTTCACAGGAAGCTCCCAAGCCCTGAGGATGTCACCGAGACAGGGGACAAAACATCTGCAACACAAATTCCCAGCTCGGCGAACAGAACCACAACAACGATCACCCGAGCTACAAATCTTCTCACAAACTTGGAAGATAAGGAAGAGTTGTGAGGCTGGGTGAGGTGACAGAGATAGGGAGAGATGTGAAGAGGGAGGAATGCAGAGATAGCAAGAATTAGAGTCGTAATGTTATGTAGCATGGAAACAGACCCTGTGATCCAATCAATCCATGTCAAACATAATTCCAAACTGAGGTAATCTCACCTGCCTCCCCTTGGTCCACATGGATCCAAACATTTCCTGTGAGGTACCTGTCCAAATGGGTTTCCCGTAGAGTCACTGTGGTGTGGAAACTGGCCATTTAGTGTCAGAGCCATTGAGATGTACAACATGGAAACAGACCCTTCCATCTAACCCATCCATGCTGACCAGATATCCTAAGCTGAAAATGTGTTGCTGGAAAAGCGCAGCAGGTCAGGCAGCATTCAGGGAACAGGAGAATCAACATTTCGGGCATAAGCCCTTCTTCGGGAAGCTTATGAGAAAGGTGGTAAGGAAAAGTAAGCAAACCATAGAGCGGTGAGCCTGTAGTCAGTAGAAGGCAAGTTATTGGAAGGGCTTATAAGGGGTAGGATGTACATGTAATTGGAAAGACAAGAATGATTAGGGATAGTCAGCATGTAATTGTGCACGGAAATCACTAACTTGGACTTCAGAAAGACGTTCAGCAAGGTTCCACATAACACACGGGTTAGCAAGTCCATCACCATAGAATACAAGGAGATGGGGAGACTTGGATACAAAATTGGCTGGAAGGTCATAGAGTCATAGAGATATACAGCACAGAAATAGACCCTTCGGGCCAACCCGTCCATGCTGACCAGGCATCCCAACCCATTCTAGTCCCACCTGCCAGCATCTGGCCCATATCCCTCTAAACCCTTCCAAAGCATGTTCCCACCGACAGAGGAACCTCAATTATGTGAACGAGTTGGGTGGGCACTAATTCATTCGGATAATCAATGATTCGGTGAATCGATTAAATGCCTTTCCTCTGGGGCTCGGAGTTTTCAAAGTCTGCTCCCCATTCAGGAGACTGCAGCAGCACACAGCACGATTGCCCACTCACACACGGCCCCCAGCCTGACCCTCACCGCCATCCTCACACCGCCCCCAGCCTGACCCTCACTGCCGCCCACATACCACCACCAGCCTGACCCTCATTGCTGTCCAATACCTCCCCCAGCTTGACCCACACTGCCGCCCACACACCGCCCCAGCTTGACCCTCACTGCCGCACACACACTAACCCCAGCCTGATCCTCATCGTCATCCAACACCGCTCCCAGGCTGACACTCACTGCTAACCATATTCCGCCTCCAGCCTGACCCTTACTGCCACCCACACATTGCCCCACAGCCTGACACTCACCGCCATTCACTCACCATCCCCAGCCTGACCCTCACTGCTGCTCACACAACACCCCCAGCCTGACCCTCAGCATTGTCGAACACCGCTCCCAGCCTGAACCTCAACGCTGCCCACACATTGTCCCACAGCCTGACACTCACCACCGTCTACACTTCGCCCTCAGCCTGACCCTCACCATCATCCAACACCGCTCCCAGCCTGACCCTCAATGCTGCCCACACATTGTGCCACACCCTGACACTCACCCCCCCCCGCCTAACCATCACCAGCATCCGCACACCACCCCAGTCTCACTCTCACCTGAATCCACATTGCCCCCAGCCTAACCCTCACTGCCATCTACACACCACCCTCAACCTGACCTTCTCCGCTGTCCACACATCGCCCCCAGCCTGACCTTCACTGGCATCCACACACCACCCCCAGCCTGACCCTCACTGCCATCCACACACCGATCCAGCCTGACCCATACCACCGTCCACTGTCTGCATACCACCCCAGTCTGACTCTCACCAGAATCCACACTGCCCCCAGACTGACCCTCACTGCCATCCACACACTGCCCCCAACCTGACCTTCGCCGCCATCCACACATCGCCACAGCCTGACCTTCACCGGCATTCACACACCACCCCCAGCCTCACCCTCACTGCCATCCACACACCGATCCAGCCTGACCCTTACTGCCATCCACACACCGCCCCAGACTGATCTTCACTGCCGCCCATACAATGCCCCCAAGATTGACCCTCAGCGCCATCCATACACCGCCCCCAGCCTGACTCTCACCACCTTCCAAAGACCTCCCCCAGGCTGGCCCTCACTGATGCCCACACACCGCACTCAGCCTGACCCTTACTGCTACCCACAAACCACCCCATCCTGACCCTAAGCACCATCCACACACTGCCAACAACCTGACCCTCACCACCATCCACACACTGCCCTCAGCCTGACTCTCAGCGCCGTCCACACACCGCCCCAACCTGACACTCACCACCCTCCACACACTAGCCACAGCCTGACCCTCACCACCGTCCACACCCTGCCCCCAGCCTGACACTCACCACCGCTGACACTCCACCCCCAGTCTGAACCTCACTGCCGTCCACACACCACTGCAGCCTGTCCCTCACTGCCGTGCACACACCGCCCCCAGCCTGACCCTTACCACCGTCCACACACCGCCCCCTGCCCGACCCTCACCACCGTCCACACACCGCCCCCAGCCTGACCCTCACCACCAACCACACGCTACCCCCAGCCTGACCCTCACCGCCTTCGACTCACTCCCCCTAGCTGGACCCTCACAGCAACCAGCCTGACCTTACCGCCCCCAGCCTGACCTTACTGCACCCAGCCTGTCCCTCACCGCCGTCCAACATTGCCCCCAGCCTGACCCTCACTGCCCTCCACACACCGCCCCCAGCCTGACTCTCACTGCCCTCCACACACCGCCCCCAGCCTGACCCTCACTGCCGTTCAACACCACCCCCAGCCTGACTCTCACTGCCCTCCACACACCGCCCCCAGCCTGACCCTCACCGCAAATCACTCAACGCCCCTAGCCTGACCCTCAGCACCGTCCACACACAGCCCCCAACCATGCCCTCACTGACGCCCACACACTGCCCCCGTCCTGACTCTCACTGCTGTCCAACACTGCCCTCAGCCTAGCCCTCACTGCTGCCCACATACCACCCCCAGCCTGGCCCTCACTGCTGCCCTCATACCATCCCCAGACTGACCCTCAATGCCATTCACACACCGCTCCCAGCCTCACCCTCAGTACCATCCACACACTGCCCCCAGGCTGACCCTCACTGCCACCCACACACCACCCCCAGACTGACCCTGAATGTCATTCACACACCGCCCCCAGCCTGACCCTCACTGCCGCCCACACACCAATCCCAGCCTGACCCTCATTGTCGTCCAACACTGCTCCCAGGCTGACACTCACTGCTAACCACATTCCGCCTCCAGCCTGACCCTCACTGCCACCCACACATTGCCCCACAGCCTGACACTCACCGCCGTCCACTCACCACCCCCAGCCTGACCCTCACTGCTGCTCACACAACACCCCCAGCCTGACCCTCAGCATTGTCGAACACCGCTCCCAGCCTGAACCTCAACGCTGCCCACACATTGTCCCACAGCCTGACACTCACCACCGTCCACTCTTCGCCCTCAGCCTGACCCTCACCATCATCCAACACCGCTCCCAGCCTGACCCTCAATGCTGCCCACACATTGTGCCACACCCTGACACTCACCACCCCCCCGCCTAACCATCACCAGCATCCGCACACCACCCCAGTCTCACTCTCACCGGAATCCACATTGCCCCCAGCCTGACCCTCACTGCCATCCACACACCACCCTCAACCTGACCTTCTCCGCTGTCCACACATCGCCCCCAGCCTGAAATTCACCGGCATCCACACACCACCCCCAGCCTGACCCTCACTGCCATCCACACACCGACCCAGCCTGACCCTTACCACCGTCCACTGTCTGCATACCACCCCAGTCTGACTCTCACCAGAATCCACACTGCCCCCAGACTGACCCTCACTGCCGTCCACACACCGCCCCCAACCTGACCTTCGCCGCCATCCACACATCGCCCCAGCTTGACCTTCACCGGCATTCACACACCACCCCAGCCTCACCCTCACTGCCATCCACACACCGACCCAGACTGATCTTCACTGCCACCCATACAATGCCCCCAAGACTGAGCCTCAGCGCCATCAATACACCGCCCCCAGCCTGACTCTCACCACCTTCCAAAGACCTCCCCCAGGCTGGCCCTCACTGATGCCCACACACCGCACTCAGCCTGACCCTTACTGCTACCCACAAACCACCCCATCCTGACCCTAAGCACCATCCACACACTGCCAACAACCTGACCCTCACCACCATCCACACACTGCCCTCAGCCTGACTCTCAGCGCCGTCCACACACCGCCCCAACCTGACACTCACCACCCTGCACACACTAGCCACAGCCTGACCCTCACCACCGTCCACACCCTGCCCCCAGCCTGACACTCACCACCGCTGACACTCCACCCCCAGTCTGAACCTCACTGCCGTCCACACACCACTGCAGCCTGTCCCTCACTGCCGTGCACACACCGCCCCCAGCCTGACCCTTACCACCGTCCACACACCGCCCCCTGCCCGACCCTCACCACCGTCCACACACCGCCCCCAGCCTGACCCTCACCACCATCCACACGCTACCCCCAGCCTGACCCACACCGCCCTCGACTCACTGCCCCCAGCTGGACCCTCACCGCCCCCAGCCTGACCTTACCGCCCCAAGCCTGACCTTACTGCCCCCAGCCTGTCCCTCACCGCCGTTCAACACCACCCCCAGCCTGACCCTCACTGCCGCCCACACACCGCCCCCAGCTTGACCCTCAGCGCCGTCCAACACCGCCCCCGCCTGACCCTCACTGCTGTCCACTCACCGCCCCTAGCCTGACCCTCAGCACCGTTCACACACAGCCCCCAACCATGCCCTCACTGACGCCCACACATCGCCCCCGTCCTGACCCTCACTGCTGTCCAACACTGTCCTCAGCCTGGCCCTCACTGCTGCCCTCATACCACCCCCAGCCTGGCCCTCACTGCTGCCCTCATACCACCCTCAGCCTCACCCTCAGTACCATCCACACACTGCCCCCAGGCTGACCCTCACTGCCACCCACACACCACCCCCAGACTGACCCTGAATATCATTCACACACCGCCCCCAGCCTGACCCTCACTGCCGCCCACACACCGCCCCCAAACTACCCTCACTATCGGCCACACACCGCCCCACAACCTGACCCTCACTGCTCTGCCACACCCCACCCCACAGCCTGACCCTCACCGCCCCGGACGCACTGCCCCCAGCCGGACCCTAACGCACCCAGCCTGACCTTACCGCCCCCAGCCTGACCCTCACCACTGTCCAACATTGCCACCAACCTGTCCCTCACCACCATTCAACACCACCAAAGCCTGACCCCCACTACCGCTCACACACCACCCCCAGCCCGACCCTCAGCGCCATTCACATACCGCCACCAGCCTGATCCTCACCACCATCCACACTCCGCCCCCAGCCTGGTCCTCACTGCCGCTCACACACCGCCCTCAACCTGACCCTCAGCGCTGTCTACACACAGCCCCTAGCTTGACCCTCTCCACAGTCTACACACTACCCCAAGCATTACCATCGCTGCCACCCACAAACCACCCCTAGACTGACCCTCAGTGCCATCCACACACAGCCCCCAGTCTGACTCTCGCTGCCGCCCACACACGGTCCTCAGTCTGACCCTCACCACCACGCAAATACCGTCTCCAGTCTGATCCTTTCTGCCATCCACACATCACCCCCAGCCTGACCCTCACCACCGTCTACACTCCATGCCCAGCCTGACCCTCACAGGGTCCCTCACAGGGACAGCGGTCAGGGTCAGGCTGGGGGCCGTAAGGTCAGGCTGGGTGTGGTGAGGGTCCGGCTGGGGGCAGTGCGTCTGGGACGGTGAGGGTCAGGCTGGGGGCGGTAAGGTCAGGCTTGGGGCGGTAAGGTCAGGCTGGGTGCAGTGAGGGTCCGGCTGGGGGCAGTGCGTCCGGGGTGGTGAGGGTCAGGCTAGGGGGTGGGGTGTGGCGGAGCAGTGAGGGTCAGGCTGGGGATGGTGTGTGAATGGCATTGAGGGTCAGTCTGGGGGTGGTTTGTGGGTGGCAGTGAGGGTCAGCCTGGGGGCAGTGTACGGATGGCACTGAGGGTCAGGCTGGGGGTGGTGTGTGGGCGGCGGTGAGAGTCAGGCTGTGGGGCAATGTGTGGGCGACATTGAGGGTCAGGTTGGGAGCGATGTTGGATGACGGTGAAGGTCAGGCTGGGGGTGGTGTGTGGGTGGCAGTGAGGGTCAGGCTGGGGGTGGTGTTGGACAGCGTTGTGGGTCAGGCTGGGGGTGGTGTGTGGGCGGCAGTGAGGGTCAAGCTGGGGGTGGTTTTGAATGGTGGTGAGGGTCAGGCTGGGGGTGGTGTGTGGGCGGCAGTGAGGGTCAGGTTGGGGGTGGTGTTGAACGGCGGTGAGGGTCAGGATGGGGGCGGTAAGGTCAGGCTGGGGGCGGTAAGGACAAGCTGGGGGCGGTGAGGGACAGGCTGGGGGCAGTGAGTCCGGGGCGGTGAGGGTCAGGCTGGGGGGTGGTGTGTGGACGGCAGTGAGGGTCTGGCTGGGGTCGCTGTTGGACATTGGTGAGGGTAAGGCTAAGGGCAGTGTGTGGACGGCAGTGAGGGCCAGCCAGGGGGCGGTCTTTGGAAGTTGGTGAGGGTCAGGCTGGGGTCGGTGTGTGGACGGTGGTGAGTGTCAGGCTGGGGGCACTATGTGGATGGTGGTGAGAGTCAGGCTGTTGGTTGTGAGTACAGGATGGGGTGATTTGTGGGTAGCAGTAAGGGTCAGGTTGAGGGCGGTGTGTGGGCATCAGTGAGGGCCAGCCTGGGGGCGGTCTTTGGAAGGTGGTGAGGGTCAGGCTGGGGGTGGTGTAGGGATGGCGCTGAGGATCAGTCTTGGGGGCATTGTATGGATGGCAGTTAAGATCAGTCTGGGTCATTGTGTGGATGGCAGTAAGGGTCAGGCTGGGTCGGTGTGTGGACAGCAGTAAGGGTCAGGCTGGGTCAGTGTGTGGATGGCAGTGAGGGTGAGGCTTGGGGTGGTGTGTGGATGCCAGTGAAGGTCAGGCTGGGGGCGATGTGTGGACAGCAGTGAGGGTCAGGCTGGGGGCAGTGTGTGGACGGTGTTGAGTGTCAGGCTGGGGGCAGTGTGTGGACGGCGCTGAGAGTCAGGCTGTGGGCGGTGTATGGATGGCGCTGAGGGTCAGTCTTGGGGGCATTGTATGGGCGGCAGTGAAGATCAGTCTGCGGCGGTGTGTGGATGGCGCTGAGGGTCAGTCTGGGGGCATTGTGTTGATGGCAGTAAGGGTCAGGCTGGGTCAGTGTGTGGATGGCAGTGAGGTTCAGGCTGGGGGTGGTGTGTGGATGTGGGTGAAGGCCAGGCTGGGGGTGGTGTGTGGATGCTGGTGAAGGCCAGGCTGGGGCGATGTGTGGATGGTGGAGAAGGTCGGGTTGGGGGCGGTGTGTGGACGGCGGTTAGGGTCAGGCTTGGGGCAGTGTGGATTCTGGTGAGAGTCAGACTGAGGTGGTGTGCAGATGGTGGTAAGGGTCAGGCTGGGTCAGTGTGTGGATGGCAGTGAGGGTCAGGCTGGGTTGGTGTGTGGATGGAGGAGAAGGTCGGGTTGGGAGCGGTGTGTGGACGGTAGTTAGGGTCTGGCTGGGGGCAGTGTGTGGGCAGCGTTGAGGGTCAGGCTGGGAGTAGTTTTTGACAATGCTGAGGGTCAGGCTGGGGGTGTTGTGTGAGCGGCAGTGAGGGTCAGTCGGGGGTGGTGAGTGGACGGCGGTGAGTGTCAGGCTGTGGGGCAATGTGGGGGTGGCAGTGAGGGTCAGGCTGGAGGCGGTATGTGGTTGGCAGTGAGTGTCAGCCTGGGAGCGGTGCTGGACGACGATGAGGGTCAGGCTGGGGTTGGTGTGTGGCCGGCAGAGAGGGTCAAGCTGGGGGCGGTGTTGGACAGCGGTGAGGGTCAGGCTGGGGGCGGTATTAGACAGCGATGAGGGTCAGGCTGGTGTTGGTGTGTGGGCGGCAGTGAGGGTCAGGCTGGGGACGGTGTGAGAATGGCAGTGAGGGTCAGGTGGGGGCGGTGTGTGGACAGCAGTAAGGGTCAGGCTGGGGGCGGTTTGTGGGACGGAGTGAGGGTCAGGCTGGGGACGGTGTGTGGGTGGGCATTCGTGCTGTGTGCTGTTGCAGTCTCCTGAATGGGGAGCAGATTTGAAAACTCCGAGCCCCAGAGGAAAGGCATTTAATCAATTCACCGAATCATTGATTGTCCGAATGAATTAGTGCCCACCCAACTCGTTCACATAATTGAGGTTCCTCTGTCGGTGGGAAAATGAATAGGAAGGGTTTAGAGGGATATGGGCCAGGTGCTGGCAGGTGGGACGAGAATGGGTTGGGATACCTGGTCAGCATGGACGGGTTGGACCGAAGGGTCTGTTTCTGTGCTGTATATCTCTATGACTCTATGACCTTCCAGCCAATTTTGTATCCAAATCTCCCCATCTCCTTGTATTCTATGGTGATGGACTTTTATACCCGTGTGTTATGTGGAACCTTGCTGAACGTCTTTCTGAAGTCCATGTTAGTGATTTCCATGCACAAAACCATGCTGACTATCCCTAATCAATCTTGTCTTTCCAATTACATGTAAATCCTGCCCCTTATAAGCCCTTCCAACAACTTGCCTTCTACTGACTACAGGCTCACCGGTCTATAGTTTGCTGACTTTTCCTTACCGCCTTTCTCAAATAAGGGCACCAGTCTTCCAGAGGCTAGTCCAGAACCAGAGGGCATAGGTTTAGGGTGACAGGGTAAAGATATAAAAGAGACTGAAGGGGCAACTGTTTCACACAGAGGGTGGTACGTGCATGGAATGAGCTGCCAGAGGAAGTGGTAGAGGCAGGTACCATTGCAAAATTTAGGAGGCATTTGGATGGATATATGAATAGGAAGGGTTTGGAGGAATATGGACTGGGTGCTGGCGGGTGGGACTAGATTGGGTTGGGATACCTGGTCAGCATGGATGGGTTGGATGGAAGGGTCTGTTTCCATGTTGTACATCTCAATGACTCTGACACTAAATGGCCAGTTTCCACACCATAGTGACTCTACGGGAAACCCATTTGGACAGGTACCTCACAGGAAATGTTTGGATCCATGTGGACCAAGGGGAGGCAGGTGAGATTACCTCAGTTTGGAATTATGTTTGACATGGATTGATTGGATCACAGGGTCTGTTTCCATGCTACATAACATTACGACTCTAATTCTTGCTAACTCTGCATTCCTCCCTCTTCACATCTCTCCCTATCTCTGTCACCTCACCCAGCCTCACAACTCTTCCTTATCTTCCAAGTTTGTGAGAAGATTTGTAGCTCGGGTGATCGTTGTTTTGGTTCTGTTCGCCGAGCTGGGAATTTGTGTTGCAGATGTTTTGTCCCCTGTCTAGGTGACATCGTCAGTGCTTGGGAGCTTCCTGTGAAGCGCTTCTGTGATGTTTTTTCCGACATTTATAGTCGTCCAGGAACTGACAACCGGAAGCGGCAGAGACAGGCCACTATAAATGCCGGAGGAAAAATCATAGAAGCGCTTCACAGGAGACTCCCAAGCACTGAGGATGTCACCTAGACAGGGGACGAAACGTCTGCAACACAAATTTCCAGCTCGGCGAACATCTTCCTTATCTCTAATAATTCCTCTCCAGCCTCAGACACCTCCCTAACTCTATCTAATCCCCTCCAGTCTCTGAAAGTTGTGCTATATGTGCCTTTCTTTGATTGCAGCCTTTAGGATATCCCATTTTTATTTCTCACTTGATGATGGCCCTTTCAGATTCCTGCATCGAGCTCCAGAATTTCCTCCTAAACCGCTCCATCTCACTTTCCTCCCAAACACATTCACCAATCATGTGTCATCTAATCTACTATCATTTTTTCTGACCTGGTTTCAAAGGTGGCCGGTCATATTCCTATATTAAGTGTGTTGAGGATTACAGCACAGAAAAAAGGCTCTGTGGGCCATTGAGTCTGTGCCAGTAAAGAAAACTATAACCAAACTATCCTGATCCATTTTCCAATACACAGCCATTGGCACCATCTGTCTTGGTATCACAGTGTGCACCAAAATGTGTCTTAAATGCTGTTGGGAATTCTGTGTCTCTCACCCTCACAGACAGTGAGGTTTAGTGCAACTGGTGCTCGATGATGGCGTCACCCACAGGAACACAGAGCAGCTGGGTCTGTGCAAACCAGAGATCGCCCACACATTGGGAAGGACGGCAAGGTCCCTGAGAGGGGGCACAGGGGATTTACCAGGATGGTTCAAGGAATGGGGGATTGTAGCAGCATGTTTTGGATATTCTTTTACATTATTCATTGGTCTGATATAGTTGTTGCTGATACATTGGGTAGATAATATCGATATACAATAGATGGACTCACCTTCCCAACCTCTCCCCTTGCCTGGGCTGGGGTAACCTTCAGGTTAAACCACCACCAGTCATCTCTCCCTAATGAGAGAGCAGCCCTGTGGTCTGGTAGGACATTACTGAAGAATTCCTGAAGAAGGGCCTGTGCCCGAAACGTCAAATCTCCTGTTCCCTGGATGCTGCCTGACCTGCTGTGCTGTTCCAGCAATAAAGTTTCAACTTTGATCTCCAGCATCTGCAGACCTCACTTTCTCCTCCATTACTGACTTTGCCTCTTACACAGTGATGACACTGTACCTCGAGGGTGGGGAGAGGGAATGCTCAGGGTGGTGGATGGGACACCACTGAGGCACAGTGCTTTGTCCTGGAGGATGTTCATGTTCTTTAACATTGCTGGGGGGGGGGGGGGGGGGTGCACTGATGTAGGTGAGTGGACACTGTTCCAACACAACTCTGATGTGTACCTTACAGAGAGCAAACAGACATTGGGGAATCAGGGGTTTGGGGAACCTGAGATTGTTCTCCTTGTAGCAAAGGCAATTGAAGGGAGCTGTGACAGAGGGGTTTACAAACGTTACACGTTAAAATAATAAACCTTATACTCATCAGCTCATTATACAAGGATTATAGGACACATTGAAGGTGTGGGGAGAACTATTGAGAGAATGGGATGATTTAAAGGAGAACTTTTATAAAGTAAATGGGATTGAGCAGGAACACAATACTCACGCACAATGTGAATATCCAGGTCCTGATGAATTGAGTAATGCTGTCAGGGTTTGGCGTTACAGTTACTGAGATGACCATCTGAATAACCACCTGTAGTATCCTGTAATACAAGTTTATAAAATCCATCACTGTCAGTTCAGGTTAGAAACTCACACCATCCCCTCCTCCTGGCCCAGGATGACTGGACACATTACCCCTTGTGGAGGACAGCAGTTAGTTCAGGGGGAAATCTATGTGGGTTTCTAGGAGTTTCCACCTTGGGAGTTCATGTGACTGAACAGGGCAGATCTTTCATAGATGGGACAGAATGATCCAAGAGTCGGTGAGATGTGGAGAGCAGGATTTCCTTCCTTTTCTTTCCTTCCGTGCTGTCGCTGTGCCTCATCAATAAGACATGGGGAGTGAAAGGCTCATGCAGCTCGATGGGCAAGTTGTCTCCATTCTGACCAATGGGCAGCAAGCTCCTCCCTGTCATCCCATAGAGTCTCACGGAAAACAGAGCAACACTGCACGCTTCCCACTGCCCAGGATTCCCAGTAAACAAATAGAAGAATTGGGGGGGGGGGGGGGGGGATATCTGTCAGAAAAGGCATAACTGTAAAGGCCTAAGAGGATTGTGAAGTGAGAGAGATGCACAGGAGAAGGGGGCAACAAGTTGCCAGATGGAGTATAATTTGGGAAAATGGGAAGTTGGTCATTTTGGAGGGGATAATAAAAGAACAGTGCTATTTAAATGGTGGAAACTGTAGAATGTTGCACCACAAAGGGACCAGGGGGTAATTGTGCAGGAAACACAGAAAGCAGCAGATTCTGGGTCAGTCACGGAATCAAGGGTTCGGCTTCAGAATCGTCAAGTTTAAGGCAACACCGACACGGGTAAGGGGTTTCTGTAACAATGGAGCTGGTGTGAGGGGGAGACAAGGAACGTTTAACAGAATGGAATTCCTGGTGTTTGGGATTGTGTGGATGTCTGATCAGAAGGTCACCTTGGGGTCAGATATAACAGCAGTATTGTGAAGAATGTAGTGTACCTCAGATATTTCCCAGTGGGAGGGAGGGGCTCAGTAGTAAGGGAAAGGAATTTGTAATAGCAACTGAAGGCAATGGTTCTAACCATTACAATGTTTCACTGGAGAAAACTGCAGCTAATCGAGTAGTGGGAGCGTGGTAAGCAGTTTGATAACTGAGTAACAGTGGAGTAATGAAGACAGATGATGGGGAGGGAGAGCTGGGCAGTGTCAGTTTACATGTGAAACCTAACACAGTGCCTTTGGACAATGTCACCTCCTGGCAGTATGTCGGTGAGAAACAGGAGGGTCCAAGGATAGATCCTTAGATTCCCTACAGTGTGGAAACAGTCCCTTCGTCCCAACAAGTCCACACCAACCCTCCGAAGAGGAACCCATCCAGACCCATTCCCCTACGTTTACCACTGATTGATGCACCTAACACTACAGGCACTTTAGCATGGCCATTTCACCTAACCTGCATATCTTTGGACTGTGGGAAGAAACCGCAGCACCCGGAGGAAACCCACGCAGACACTGGGAGAAAGTGCAAACTCCACACAGACAGTCGCCCGAGTCTGGAATCGAACCAGTGTCCCTGATGCTGTGAGGCAGCAGTGCTCACCATTGAGCCACCGTGCTGGCTAACCCTTGAGGGACAACACATGCAATGAATTCAGAAAGGAAATCAGAGAGGGTATCACAGCTACAGAAGTTACTATTGTCGAGGAGGGTCTGCCTACTGAGTCAGAATGGGTGGAAATTAGAAACAGTAAGGGAGCAGTCACCTCATTCGGGGTTTACTACAGCCTCCCCCCCCCCCCCCCCCCCCCCCAACAGCAGCAGGGAGATTGAAGAAAGCATAGGTCAGCAGATTTTGGTAAAGAGTGAATGTAATAGGGTTGTTGTAATGGGTGACTTTAACTTTCTCAATGTAGATTGGAACCTCCTTCGAGCAGATGGTTTTGTAAGTTGTGTTCAGGAGGGTTTCCTAACTCAGCACATTGAAGCGGCCGATGAGGGGAGAGGCCATTTTGATTTTGGTGCTCGGCAATGAGCTGGGACAGGTGTCAGATCTTGTGGTGGGAGAGCATTTTGGTGATAGTGACCACAACTGCCTCACATTCTATATAGCCGTGGAGAAGGAGAGATGCAGGCACAATGGGAGGATATTTAATTCGGGAAAAGGAAACTATGATGCTATCAGACGTGAGTTGAGAACCATGGACTGGGAGCAATTATTCCATGGAAAGGCCACGACAGACATGTGGAGACGGTTTAAGGAACAGTTGTTGTGAGTGATGCATAAATGTGTTCCTCTGAGACAGGCAAGAAGGGGTAAGATAAAGGAACCATGGATGTCGAGAGCGGAGGAGCTTCTTTTCGAAAGTAAGAAGGCAGCTTACGTAATGTGGAGGAAGGAAGGGTCTTGGTCAGCTCTAGAGGATTACAGGCCGGCGAGGAAGGAGCTCAAAAATGGCCTGAGGAGAGCCAGGAGGGGGCAGGAAAAAGGCTTGACAGGAAGGATTAGGGAGAATCCAAAGACATTTTACACGGATGTGAGGAGTAAGACAATGATCAAAGAAAGAGTAGGTCCGCTCAGGGATAGCATAGGGAACTTGTGTGTAGAGTCTGAGGAGGCAGGGGAACCCCCTAAATGAGTTTTTTGCTTCTGTCGTTACTAAAGAAAAGGACCTTGTAGTGAATGAAACCATTGAGGAGCAGGTAAGCATGCTGGAACAGATAGAGATTGAGGAAGCTGATGTGCTGAACATTTTGACAAACATTAAGATTGACAAGTCGCTAGGGCCAGACTAGATTTGTCCTCAGCTGCTTTGGGAAGTGAGAAATGTGATTGCTTCGCTGCTTGCGAAGATCCTTACATCCTCGCTCTCCACTGGAGTCGTACCTGAGGACTGGAGGGAGGCAAATATAATTCCTCTCTTCAAGAAAGGAAATAGGGAAATCCCCGGCAATTACAGACCAGACACTCTCACGTCTGTCGTCTGTAAGGTGTTAGAAAGGATTCTAAGGGACAGGATTTATGAGCATCTGGAAGAGCATGGCTTGATTTAATGCAATCAATACGGCTTTGTGAGGGGCAGGTCATGCCTCACAAACCTAACTGAGTTCTTTGAGGATGTTACTAGGCAAGTTGATGAGGGTCGAGCTGTGGATGTGGTGTATATGGACTTCAGTAAGGCATTTGATAAGGTTCCCCATGGTAGCCTCATTCAGAAGGTCAGGAGGAATGGGATACAGGGGAACTTAGCTGTCTGGATACAGAATTGGCTGGCCAACAGAAGACAGCGAGTGGTAGTAGAAGGAAAATATTCTGCCTGGAAGTCAGTGGTGAGTGATGTTCCACAGGGCTCTGTCCTTGGGCCTCTACTGTTTGTAATTTTTATTAATGACTTGGATGAGGGGATTGAAAGATGGGTCAGCATGTTTGCAGACGACACAAAGGTTGGAGTGTCGTTGACAGTGTGGAGGGCTGTTGTAGGCTGCAGCGGGACATTGACAGGATGCAGAGATGGGCTGAGAGGTGGCAGATGGAGTTCAACCTGGATAAATGGAGGTGATGCATTTTGGAATGTCAAATTTGAAAACTGAGTACAGGATTAAAGACCGGATTCTTGGCAGTGTGACGGAACAGAGGGATCTTGGTGTGCAGGTACATAGATCCCTTAAAATGGCTACCCAAGTGGACAGGGATGTTAAGAAAGCATATGGTGTTTTGGCTTTCATTAACAGGAGGATTGTGTTTAAGAGCCGTGAGATCTTGATGCAGCTCTATAAAACTTTGGTTAGAACGCACTTGGAATACTGTGTCCAGTTCTGGTCGCCCTATTATAGGAAAGATGTGGATGCTTTGGAGAGGGTTCAGAGGAGGTTTACCAGGATGCTGCCTGGAATGGTGGGCTTATCGAACAAAGAGAGGTTGACTGAGCTCAGACTTCTTTCAGTGGAAAAAAGAAGGAAGACAGGGGACCTAACAGAGGTATACAAGATAATGAGAGGCATAGATAGAGTTGATAGCCAGACACTTTTTTCCCAGGGCAGAAATTGTTAACACGAGAGGTCATAGTTTTAAGCTGTTTGGAGGAAAGTATAGAGGGGATGTCAGAGGCGGGTTCTTTACACAGAGTTGCGAAAGCATGGAATGCGTTGCAAGCAGCAGTTGTGGAAGCAAGGTCATTGGGGATATTTAAGTGACTGCTGGACATGCATATGGTCACAGACATTTGAGGGTTTGTACATTAGGTTTAACTGACATGAGGATCGATGGTCGGCACAGCATCAAGGGCTGACGGGCCTGTTCTGTGCTGTACTGTTCGATGTCCTATGTTCTATGTTCTATGATGTGTATCTGTACCTTTCGACCATCTGCACCCTGTACTGACAGATAGTGCTCCCTCAATACCTTAGAAACCATCCCCTCAGTATGTTTATCCCCAAAACACCTCGACTGAACATTCATGCCCTCAACACCTCAGAAAGCAAACCTGTTGCCCCCTTGGACCGTGTTCATTCCCAAACCTGTTCTCACTGTGATGACCCACAGCCACCTCCAAGATTGGAGCCCAGGGACCAGAACATTATTTGAGTCTCTGGATTGATCATAGAATGTGGAAGCAGGCCATTCGGCTTATCAGGTTCACACTGACCCTCAGCAGAGCATCCCACCCACCTTCTCTGTCCCTGGATCCCTTCATTTCCTCTGACTAACCCACCCAGCCTGCACATCTTTGGACAGTGGGTAGGAACTGGAGCACCCGGAGGCTGACACGGGGAGAATGTGCCAACTCCACACAGAGAGTCGCCCGAGGCTGGAATCGAACCCGGGTGGGGTGAGGCAACACTGCGCCCCCCGTGACCATCCCACCATCTCCTCCCTGTTGATGACCGTTTGATGTCTGTATCCGGGGAGTACGCTAAATAAACCTTGTCTAGCGTTTATTTAAGAAAGATTAGGGACAAGGGCAATGCCTCCACAAGCTCAAGATGCTTGGTCCCCCTCGAAAAAATATTTATATCAATTTCAAAAAGATACTTTATTCACAAAAAAACTTTACGTACAAACATAGTCTCTAAAGTTCGGTTCTGTTCAGTCTTTACAACAAGTCTTTGCAATTACATATATCCTCCCCTTGGCTGATAAAGTGAAATGTTAGGTCTGAGCTGTTCCTTCTGAATGAACATCACAAAGTTACATTGAGAAGGATCTTTGTGAAGTGCCTATGCTCTGTATCTGTTCTCCCATGTACCCCGCCCTCCGAATACAATACCTTACAAAGCCTTAAACCTGTTTGTCAACTTTCAGCAGAAGCAGCCTCAGGGCATTGAACACAGACTGAATGACTCAGTGACGCTTGGATCAGGTCAAATTCTCAAGCAAACAGATGGTGGGGAAAAAATCTCCATGCTTCAGGTTCTCTGCCTTTATTCCTGATGAAGGGCCTTTGCCTGAAACGTCGATTTTGCCTGTCCTCGGATGCTGCCTGAATTGCTGTGCTCTTCCAGCACCACTGATCCAGAAGGTGGTGGGGAAATTCAGCAGAATTCAGCAGGTAGCAACAGTGAAGAGAGAGAGGAACAATTCGCATTTCAAGTGACCCTTCCTCAAAACGGTCTGTTCTGATGGAACCTTCCTGCAGAAATCACTGGATTGAAAGGTGAACTCTCTCTCTGTCTCTTTCTCCCTCTCCTTTCAGAGATGCTGCTGGACATGCTGAGTTTCTTCAGCAATCTCTGTATTGATGTTTCAGGTCTCCAGCGCGTCCGTACAGATTGGTTTTAGGGTTGAATTCTCAAGCTGGCTCTATTAAAGGGATTGAATCCCTCTGCTACAAAGGAGGGTCACTTCCCACAGCTAACAGGTTCGTGATGCCAACATTGTTGGCTCAATCTCTATCATGTCTGAAATTACCATGAAGCCCCAAGCTTCTCAACATCGCCCCTCACCTGAGGAGTGTGACCCTCCAGGCCTCTCTCTCTGACAAGACAGCAGCTCTCGGGACCTCCTGGTCTATATTAACTTCCCAACTTTAAAAGGACACTCCAGTAAGAGAGCTCTTTACATGGTTCAGGTCAAAATCCTGGAGCTCTCTCCCTAACATCGTAGGTTGGTGTTTATTAGAGTATGTATCGACAGTATGAATGTTGAGCACTTATTCAAGGGCATGCAGGTAGCTGCCAGAGGAAGTGATGGGGGCTGGTATAATTGTGACATTTAAAAGGCATCAGGATGAGTATGTGAATAGGAAGGGTTTAGAGGGATATCAGCCAAGTGCTAGCTAATGGAATGAAATGAGATGAGAATATATGGTTGGTATGGACGAGTTGGACAGGAGGGGCTGGTTCCAAGCTGTGCACCTCTGTGACTCAGTCCCTCTGAATAGTCTATTACAGAGAGTTTCAGACATGGTTTGGTTTGTGTGTCTCTCTCATGCTTCCTCAGAATCTGCAAACCCAAGTCTCCAAATTTCCACAAGACTCTATGAAATAGAAGAAAAGAGGGTCAGTACAGAGGGAGTGCTGCACTGTCAGAAGGTCAGTACTGAGGGAGTGCTGCACAGTCAGATGGTCAGTACTGAGGGAGTGCTGCACTGTCAGTGGGTCAGTACTGAGGGAGTGCAGCACTGTCAGATGGTCAGTACTGAGGGAGTGCTGCACTGTCAGAGGGCCAGTACTGAGGGAGAGCTGCACTGTCAGATGGTCAGTACTGAGGGAGTGCTGCACTGTCAGACGGTCAGTACTGAGAGAGTGCTGCACTGTCAGATGGTCAGTACTGAGGGAGTGCTGCACTGCCAGAGGGTCAGTACTGAGAGAGTGCTGCACTGTCAGAGGGTCAGTACTGAGGGAGTGCTGCACTGTCAGAGGGTCAGTACTGAGGGAGAGCTGCACTGTCAGAGGGTCAGTACTGAGGGAGTACTGCACTGTCAGATGGTCAGTACTGAGGGAGTGCTGCATTGTCAGAGGGTCAGTACTGAGAGAGTGCTGCACTGTCAGAGGGTCAATACTGAGGGAGAGCTGCACTGTCAGAGGGTCAGTACTGAGGGAGTGCTGTACTGTCAGATGGTCAGGACTGAGGGAGTGCTGCACTGTCAGAGGGTCAGGACTGAGGGAGTGCTGCACTGTCAGAGCGTCAGTACTGAGGGAGTGCTGCACTGTCAGAGGGTCAGTACTGAGGGAGAGCTGCACTGTCAGAGGGTCAGTACTGAGGGAGTACTGCACTGTCAGATGGTCAGTACTGAGGGAGTGCTGCATTGTCAGAGGGTCAATACTGAGAGAGTGCTGCACTGTCAGAGGGTCAGTACTGAGGGAGAGCTGCACTGTCAGAGGGTCAGTACTGAGGGAGTGCTGTACTGTCAGATGGTCAGGACTGAGGGAGTGCTGCACTGTCAGAGGGTCAGGACTGAGGGAGTGCTGCACTGTCAGAAGGTCAGTACTGAGGGAGTGCTGCACAGTCAGATGGTCAGTACTGAGGGAGTGCTGCACTGTCAGCGGGTCAGGACTGAGGGATTGCTGCACAGAGAGATGGTAAGTACTGAGGGAGTGCTGCACTGTCAGCGGGTGAGTACTGAGGGAGTGCTGAACTGTCAGAGGGTCAGTACTGAGAGAGTGCTGCACTGTCAGAGGGTCAGTACTGAGGGAATGCTGCACTGTCAGAGGGTGAGGACTGAGGGAGTGCTGCACTGTCAGAAGGTCAGTACTGAGGGCGTGCTGCACAGTCAGATGGTCAGGACTGAGGGAGTGCTGCACTGTCAGAAGGTCAGTACTGAGGGAGTGCTGCACAGTCAGATGGTCAGTACTGAGGGAGTGTTGCACTGTCAGCGGGTCAGTACTGAGGGATTGCTGCACAGAGAGATGGTAAGTACTGAGGGAGTGCTGCTCTGTCAGCGGGTGAGTACTGAGGGAGTGCTGAACTGTCAGAGGGTCAGTACTGAGGGAGTGCTGCACTGTCAGAGGGTCAGTACTGAGGGAGAGCTGCACTGTCAGATGGTCAGGACTGAGGGAGTGCTGCACTGTCAGAGGGTCAGTACTGAGAGGGTGCTGCACTGTCAGAAGGTCAGGACTGAGGGAGTGCTGCACTGTGAGAGGGTAAGTACTGAGAGAGTGCTGCACGGTCAGAGGGTCAGTACTGAGGGAGTGCTGCACTGTCAGATTGTCAGTACTGAGGGAGTGCTGCACTGTCAGATGGTCAGTACTGAGGGAGTGCAGCACTGAGAGAGGGTCAGTACTGACGGAGTGCTGCACTGTCAGAGGGTCAGTACTGAGGGAGAGCTGCACTGTCAGAGGGTCAGTACTGAGGGAGTGCTGCACTGTCAGAAGTTCAGTACTGAGGGAGAGCTGCACTGTCAGAGGGTCAGTACTGAGGGAGTGCTGCACTGTCCGAGGGTGAGTACTGAGGGAGTGCTGCACTGTCAGAGGGTCAGTACTGAGGGAGTGCTGCACTGTCAGATGGTCAGTACTGAGGGAGTGCTGCACTGCCAGAGGGTCAGTACTGAGGGAGTGCTGCGCTGTCAGCGGGTCAGAACTGAGGGAGTTCTGCACTGTCAGAGGGTCAGTACTGAGGGAGTGCTGCACTGTCAGAGGGTCAGTACTGAAGGAGTGCTGCACTGCCAGAGGGTCAGTACTGAGGGAGTGCTGCACTGTCAGAAGTTCAGTACTGAGGGAGAGCTGCACTGTCAGAGGGTCAGTACTGAGGGAGTGCTGCACTGTCAGAGGGTCAGTACTGAGAGAGTGCTGCACTGTCAGAGGGTCAGCACTGAGGGAGAGCTGCACTGTCAGAGGGTCAGTACTGAGGGAGTGCTGTACTGTCAGATGGTCAGTACTGAGGGAATGCGGCACTGTCAGAGGGTCATTACTGAGGGAGTGCTGCACTGTCAGAGGGTCAGTACTGAGGGAGTGCTGCATTGTCCGAGGGTGAGTACTGAGGGAGTGCGGCACTGTCAGAGGGTCAGTACTGAGGGAGTGCTGCACTGTCAGATGGTCAGTACTGAGGGAGTGCTGCACTGCCACAGGGTCAGTACTGAGGGAGAGCTGTACTATCAGAGGGTCAGTACTGAGGGAGTGCTGCACAGTCAGATGGTCAGTACTGAGGGAGTGCTGCACTGTCAGAGGGTCAGTACTGAGAGAGTGCTTCACTGTCAGAGGGTCAGTACTGAGGGAGAGCTGCACTGTCAGAGGGTCAGTACTGAGGGAGTGCTGTACTGTCAGATGGTCAGTACTGAGGGAATGCTGCACTGTCAGAGGGTCAGTACTGAGGGAGTGCTGCACTGTCAGAGGGTCAGTACTGAGGGAGTGCTGTACTGTCAGATTGTCAGTACTGAGGGAATGCTGCACTGTCAGAGGGTCAGTACTGAGGGAGTGCTGCACTGTCAGAGGGTCAGAACTGAGGGAGTGCTGTACTGTCAGATGGTCAGGGCAGAGGGAATGCTGCACTGTCAGAGGATCAGTACTGAGGGAGCGCTGCACTGTCAGAGGGTCAGTACTGAGGGAGTGCTGCACTGTCAGATGGTCAGTACTGAGGGAGTGCTGCACTGTCAGAGGGTCAGTACTGAGAGAGTGCTGCACTGTCAGAGGGTCAGTCCTGAGGGAGTGCTGTACTGTCAGATGGTCAGTACTGAGGGAATGCTGCACTGTCAGAGGGTCAGTACTGAGGGAGTGCTGCACTGTCAGAGGGTCAGAACTGAGGGAGTGCTGTACTGTCAGATGGTCAGGACAGAGGGAATGCTGCACTGTCAGAGGATCAGTACGGAGGGAGCGCTGCACTGTCAGAGGGTCAGTACTGAGGGAGTGCTGCACTGTCAGATGGTCAGTACTGAGGGAGTGCTGCACTGTCAGAGGGTCAGTACTGAGAGAGTGCTGCACTGTCAGAGGGCCAGTACTGAGGGAGTGCTGCACTGTCAGAGGGTCAGTACTGAGGGAGTGCTGCACTGTCAGAAGGTCAGTACTGAGGGATTGCTGCACAGTCAGATGGTAAGTACTGATGGAGTGCTGCACTGTCAGCGGGTGAGTACTGAGGGAGTGCTGAACTGTCAGAGGGTCAGTACTGAGGGAGTGCTGCACTGTCAGAGGGTCAGTACTGAGGGAGTACTGCACTGTGAGAGGGTCAGTACTGAGGGAGTGCTGCACTGTCAGAGGGTCAGTACTGAGGGAGTGCTGCACTGTCAGAGTGTCAGTACTGAGGGAGTGCAGCAATGACAGAGGGTCAGTACTGACGGAGTGCTGCTCTGTCAGAGGGTCAGTACTGAGGGAGAGCTGCACTGTCAGAGGGTCAGTACTGAGGGAGTGCTGCACTGTCAGAAGTTCAGTACTGAGGGAGAGCTGCACTGTCAGAGGGTCAGTACTGAGGGTGTGCTGCACTGGCAGAGGGTCAGTACTGAGAGAGTGCTGCACTATCAGAGGGTCAGTACTGAGGGAGAGCTGCACTGTCAGAGGGTCAGTACTGAGGGAGTGCTGTATTGTCAGATGGTCAGTCCTGAGGGAATGCTGCACTGTCAGAGGATCAGTACTGAGGGAGTGCTGCACTGTCAGAGGGTCAGTACTGAGGGAGTGCTGCACTGTCCGAGGGTGAGTACTGAGGGAGTGCGGCACTGTCAGAGGGTCAGTACTGAGGGAGTGCTGCACTGTCAGATGGTCAGTACTGAGTGAGTGCTGCACTGCCACAGGGTCAGTACTGAGGGAGAGCTGTACTGTCAGAGGGTCAGTACTGAGGGAGAGCTGCACAGTCAGATGGTCAGTACTGAGGGAGTGCTGCACTGTCAGAGGGTCAGTACTGAGAGAGTGCTTCACTGTCAGAGGGTCAGTACTGAGGGAGAGCTGCACTGTCAGAGGGTCAGTACTGAGGGAGTGCTGTACTGTCAGATGGTCAGTACTGAGGGAATGCTGCACTGTCAGAGGGTCAGTACTGAGGGAGTGCTGCACTGTCAGAGCGTCAGTACTGAGGGAGTGCTGCACTGTCAGAGGGTCAGTACTGAGGGAGAGCTGCACTGTCAGAGGGTCAGTACTGAGGGAGTACTGCACTGTCAGATGGTCAGTACTGAGGGAGTGCTGCACTGTCAGAGGGTCAGGACTGAGGGAATGCTGCACTGTCAGAGGATCAGTACTGAGGGAGTGCTGCACTGTCAGAGGGTCAGTCCTGAGGGAGTGCTGCACTGTCAGATGGTCAGTACTGAGGGAGTGCTGCACTGACAGATGGTCAGTACTGAGAGAGTGCTGCACTGTCAGAGGGTCAGTACTGAGAGAGTGCTGCACTGTCAGAGGGTCAGTACTGAGGGAGTGCTGCACTGTCAGAGGGTCAGGACTGAGGGAGTGCTGCACTGTCAGAAGGTCAGTACTGAGGGAGTGCTGCACAGTCAGATGGTCAGTACTGAGGGAGTGCTGCACTGTCAGCGGGTCAGTACTGAGGGATTGCTGCACAGAGAGATGGTAAGTACTGAGGGAGTGCTGCACTGTCAGCGGGTGAGTACTGAGGGAGTGCTGAACTGTCAGAGGGTCAGTACTGAGGGAGTGCTGCACTGTCAGAGGGTCAGTACTGAGGGAGTGCTGCACTGTCAGAGGGTCAGTACTGAGGGAGTGCTGCACTGTCAGAGTGTCAGTAATGAGGGAGTGCAGCAATGACAGAGGGTCAGTACTGACGGAGTGCTGCTCTGTCAGCGGGTCAGTACTGAGGGAGAGCTGCACTGTCAGAGGGTAAGTACTGAGGGAGTGCTGCACTGTCAGAAGTTCAGTACTGAGAGAGAGCTGCACTGTCAGAGGGTCAGTACTGAGGGAGTGCTGCACTGTCAGAGGGTCAGTACTGAGAGAGTGCTGCACTATCAGAGGGTCAGTACTGAGGGAGAGCTGCACTGTCAGAGGGTCAGTACTGAGGGAGTGCTAAACTGTCAGATGGTCAGTACTGAGGGAGTGCTGCACTGGCAGAGGGTCAGTACTGAGAGAGTGCTGCACTGTCAGAGGGCCAGTACTGAGGGAGTGCTGCACTGTCAGAGGGTCAGTACTGAGGGAGTGCTGCACTGTCAGAAGGTCAGTACTGAGGGATTGCTGCACAGTCAGATGGTAAGTACTGATGGAGTGCTGCACTGTCAGCGGGTGAGTACTGAGGGAGTGCTGAACTGTCAGAGGGTCAGTACTGAGGGAGTGCTGCACTGTCAGAGAGTCAGTACTGAGGGAGTACTGCACTGTGAGAGGGTCAGTACTGAGGGAGTGCTGCACTGTCAGAGGGTCAGTACTGAGGGAGTGCTGCACTGTCAGAATGTCAGTACTGAGGGAGTGCAGCAATGACAGAGGGTCAGTACTGACGGAGTGCTGCTCTGTCAGCGGGTCAGTACTGAGGGAGAGCTGCACTGTCAGAGGGTCAGTACTGAGGGAGTGCTGCACTGTCAGAAGTTCAGTACTGAGGGAGAGCTGCACTGTCAGAGGGTCAGTACTGAGGGAGTGCTGCACTGTCAGAGGGTCAGTACTGAGAGAGTGCTGCACTATCAGAGGGTCAGTACTGAGGGAGAGCTGCACTGTCAGAGGGTCAGTACTGAAGGAGTGCTGTACTGTCAGATGGTCAGTCCTGAGGGATTGCTGCACTGTCAGATGGTCAGTACTGAGGGAGTGCTGCACTGTCCGAGGGTGAGTACTGAGGGAGTGCGGCACTGTCAGAGGGTCAGTACTGAGGGAGTGCTGCACTGTCAGATGGTCAGTACTGAGGGAGTGCTGCACTGCCACAGGGTCAGTACTGAGGGAGAGCTGTACTGTCAGAGGGTCAGTACTGAGGGAGAGCTGCACAGTCAGATGGTCAGTACTGAGGGAGTGCTGCACTGTCAGAGGGTCAGTACTGAGAGAGTGCTTCACTGTCAGAGGGTCAGTACTGAGGGAGTGCTGCACTGTCAGAGGGTCAGTACTGAGGGAGTGCTGTACTGTCAGATGGTCAGTACTGAGGGAATGCTGCACTGTCAGAGGGTCAGTAGTGAGGGAGTGCTGCACTGTCAGAGCGTCAGTACTGAGGGAGTGCTGCACTGTCAGAGGGTCAGTACTGAGGGAGAGCTGCACAGTCAGAGGGTCAGTACTGAGGGAGTACTGCACTGTCAGATGGTCAGTACTGAGGGAGTGCTGCACTGTCAGAGGGTCAGTACTAAGGGAGTGCTGTACTGTCAGATGGTCAAACTGAGGGAATGCTGCACTGTCAGAGAATCAGTACTGAGGGAGTGCTGCACTGTCAGAGGTTCAGTCCTGAGGGAGTGCTGCACTGTCAGAATGTCAGTACTGAGGGAATGCTGCACTGTCAGATGGTCAGTACTGAGAGAGTGCTGCACTGTCAGAGGGTCAGTACTGAGAGAGTGCTGCACTGTCAGAGGGTCAGTACTGAGGGAGTGCTGCACTGTCAGAGGGTCAGGACTGTGGGAGTGCTGCACTGTCAGAAGGTCAGTACTGAGGGAGTGCTGCACAGTCAGATGGTCAGTACTGAGGGAGTGCTGCACTGTCAGCGGGTCAGTACTGAGGGATTGCTGCACAGAGAGATGGTAAGTACTGAGGGAGTGCTGCACTGTCAGCGGGTGAGTACTGAGGGAGTGCTGAACTGTCAGAGGGTCAGTACTGAGGGAGTGCTGCACTGTCAGAGGGTCAGTACTGAGGGAGAGCTGCACTGTCAGATGGTCAGGACTGAGGGAGTGCTGCACTGTCAGAGGGTCAATACTGAGGGAGTGCTGCACTGTCAGATGGTCAGTACTGAGGGAGAGCTGCACTGTCAGATGGTCAGTACTGAGGGAGTGCAGCACGGAGAGAGGGTCAGTACTGACGGAGTGCTGCACTGTCAGAGGGTCAGTACTGAGGGAGAGCTGCACTGTCAGAGGGTCAGTACTGAGGGAGTGCTGCACTGTCAGAAGTTCAGTACTGAGGGAGAGCTGCACTGTGAGAGGGTCAGTACTGAGGGAGTGCTGCACTGTCCAAGGGTGAGTACTGAGGGAGTGCTGCACTGTCAGAGCGTCAGTACTGAGGGAGTGCTGCACTGTCAGATGGTCAGTACTGAGGGAGTGCTGCACTGCCAGAGGGTCAGTACTGAGGGAGTGCTGCACTGTCAGAGGGTCAGTACTGAGGGAGCGCTGCACTGTCAGAGGGTCAGTACTGAGGGAGTGCTGCACTGTCAGATGGTCAGTACTGAAGGAGTGCTGCACTGCCAGAGGGTCAGTACTGAGGGAGTGCTGCGGTGTCAGCGGGTCAGTACTGAGGGAGTGCTGCACTGTCAGAGGGTCAGTACTGAGGGAGTGCTGCACTGTCAGAGGGTCAGAACTGAGGGAGAGCTGTACTGTCAGAGGGTCAGTACTGAAGGAGTGCTGCACAGTCAGATGGTCAGTACTGAGGGAGTGCTGCACAGTCAGATGTTCAGTACTGAGGGAGTGCTGCACTGTCAGATGGTCAGTACTGAGAGAGTGCTTCACTGTCAGAGGGTCAGTACTGAGGGAGAGCTGCACTGTCAGAGGGTCAGTACTGAGGGAGTGCTTCACTGTCAGAAGGTCAGTACTGAGGGAGAGCTGCACTGTCAGAGGGTCAGTACTGAGAGAGTGCTTCACTGTCAGATGGTCAGTACTGAGGGAGAGCTGCACTGTCAGAGGGTCAGTACTGAGAGAGTGCTTCACTGTCAGAGGGTCAGTACTGAGGGAGAGCTGCACTGTCAGAGGGTGAGTACTGAGGGAGTGCTGTACTGTCAGAGGGTCACTACTGAGGGAGAGCTGCACTGTCAGAGGGTCAGTACTGAGGGAGTGCTGCACTGCCACAGGGTCAGTACTGAGGGAGAGCTGTACTGTCAGAGGGTCAGTACTGAGGGAGAGCTGTACTGTCAGAGGGTCAGTACTGATGGAGTGCTGCACTGTCAGAGGGTCAGTACTGAGGGAGAGCTGCACTGTCAGAGGGTCAGTACTGAGGGAGTGCTGTACTGTCAGATGGTCAGTACTGAGGGAATGCTGCACTGTCAGAGGGTCAGTACTGAGGGAGTGCTGCACTGTCAGATGGTCAGTACTGAGGGAGTGCTGCACTGTCAGAGGGTCAGTACTGAGAGAGTGCTGCACTGTCAGAGGGTCAGTACTGAGGGAGAGCTGCACTGTCAGAGGGTCAGTACTGAGGGAGTGCTGTACTGTCAGATGGTCAGTACTGAGGGAATGCTGCACTGTCAGAGGGTCAGTACTGAGGGAGTGCTGCACTGTCAGAGGGTCAGTACTGAGGGAGTGCTGCACTGTCCGAGGGTGAGTACTGAGGGAGTGCGGCACTGTCAGAGGGTCAGTACTGAGGGAGTGCTGCACTGTCAGATGGTCAGTACTGAGGGAGTGCTGCACTGCCAGAGGGTCAGTACTGAGGGAGAGCTGAACTGTCAGAGGGTCAGTACTGAGGGAGAGCTGCACAGTCAGATGGTCAGTACTGAGGGAGTGCTGCGGTGTCAGATGGTCAGTACTGAGGGAGTGCTGCACTGTCAGAGGGTCTGTACTGAGGGAGAGCTGCACTGTCAGAGGGTCAGAACTGAGGGAGTGCTGTACTGTCGGATGGTCAGGACTGAGGGAATGCTGCACTGTCAGAGGATCAGTACTGAGGGAGTGCTGCACTGTCAGAGGGGCAGTACTGAGGGAGTGCTGCACTGTCAGATGGTCAGTACTGAGGGAGTGCTGCACTGTCAGATGGTCAGTACTGAGGGAGTGCTGCACTGTCAGAGGGTCAGCACTGAGAGAGTGCTGCACTGTCAGAGGGCCAGTACTGAGGGAGTGCTGCACTGTCAGAGGGTCAGGACTGAGGGAGTGCTGCACTGTCAGAAGGTCAGTACTGAGGGAGTGCTGCACTGTCCGAGGGTGAGTACTGAGGGAGTGCGGCACTGTCAGAGGGTCAGTACTGAGGGAGTGCTGCACTGTCCGAGGGTGAGTACTGAGGGATTGCGGCACTGTCAGAGGGTCAGTACTGAGGGAGTGCTGCACTGTCAGATGGTCAGTACTGTGGGAGTGCTGCACTGCCACAGAGTCAGTACTGAGGGAGAGCTGTACTCTCAGAGGGTCAGTACTGAGGGAGTGCTGCACAGTCAGATGGTCAGTACTGAGGGAGTGCTGCACTGTCAGAGGATCAGTACTGAGAGAGTGCTGCACTGTCAGAGGGTCAGTACTGAGGGAGAGCTGCACTGTCAGAGGGTCAGTACTGAGGGAGTGCTGCACTGTGAGAGGGTCAGTACTGAGGGAGTGCTGCACTGTCCGAGGGTGCGTACTGAGGGAGTGCGGCACTGTCAGAGGGTCAGTACTGAGGGAGTGCTGCACTGTCAGATGGTCAGTACTGAGGGAGTGCTGCACTGCCACAGGGTCAGTACTGAGGGAGAGCTGTACTGTCAGAGGGTCAGTACTGAGGGAGAGCTGCACAGTCAGATGGTCAGTACTGAGGGAGTGCTGCACTGTCAGAGGGTCAGTACTGAGAGAGTCAGGACTGAGGGAGTGCTGCACTGTCAGAGGGTCAGTACTGAGGGAGTGCTGCACAGTCAGATGGTCAGTACTGAGGGAGAGCTGCACAGTCAGATGGTCAGTACTGAGGGAGTGCTGCACTGTCAGAGGGTCAGTACTGAGAGAGTCAGGACTGAGGGAGTGCTGCACTGTCAGAGGGTCAGTACTGAGAGAGTGCTGCACAGTCAGATGGTCAGTACTGAGGGAGTGCTGCACTGTCAGCGGGTGAGTACTGAGGGAGTGCTGAACTGTCAGAGGGTCAGTACTGAGGGAGTGCTGCGGTGTCAGCGGGTCAGTACTGAGGGAGTGCTGCACTGTCAGAGGGTCAGTGCTGAGGGAGTGCTGCACTGTCCGAGGGTGAGTACTGAGGGATTGCGGCACTGTCAGAGGGTCAGTACTGAGGGAGTGCTGCACTGTCAGATGGTCAGTACTGTGGGAGTGCTGCACTGCCACAGAGTCAGTACTGAGGGAGAGCTGTACTCTCAGAGGGTCAGTACTGAGGGAGTGCTGCACAGTCAGATGGTCAGTACTGAGGGAGTGCTGCACTGTCAGAGGATCAGTACTGAGAGAGTGCTGCACTGTCAGAGGGTCAGTACTGAGGGAGAGCTGCACTGTCAGAGGGTCAGTACTGAGGGAGTGCTGCACTGTGAGAGGGTCAGTACTGAGGGAGTGCTGCACTGTCCGAGGGTGCGTACTGAGGGAGTGCGGCACTGTCAGAGGGTCAGTACTGAGGGAGTGCTGCACTGTCAGATGGTCAGTACTGAGGGAGTGCTGCACTGCCACAGGGTCAGTACTGAGGGAGAGCTGTACTGTCAGAGGGTCAGTACTGAGGGAGAGCTGCACAGTCAGATGGTCAGTACTGAGGGAGTGCTGCACTGTCAGAGGGTCAGTACTGAGAGAGTCAGGACTGAGGGAGTGCTGCACTGTCAGAGGGTCAGTACTGAGGGAGTGCTGCACTGTCAGAGGGTCAGTACTGAGGGAGTGCTGCACTGTCCGAGGGTGCGTACTGAGGGAGTGCGGCACTGTCAGAGGGTCAGTACTGAGGGAGTGCTGCACTGTCAGATGGTCAGTACTGAGGGAGTGCTGCATTGCCACAGGGTCAGTACTGAGGGAGAGCTGTACTGTCAGAGGGTCAGTACTGAGGGAGAGCTGCACAGTCAGATGGTCAGTACTGAGGGAGTGCTGCACTGTCAGAGGGTCAGTACTGAGAGAGTGCTTCACTGTCAGAGGGTCAGTACTGAGGGAGAGCTGCACTGTCAGAGGGTCAGTACTGAGGGAGTGCTGTACTGTCAGATGGTCAGTACTGAGGGAATGCAGCACTGTCAGAGGGTCAGTATGAGGGAGTGCTGCACTGTCAGAGGGTCAGTACTGAGGGAGTGCTGTACTGTCAGAGGGTCAGTACTGAGGGAGTGCTGTACTGTCAGATGGTCAGTACTGAGGGAATGCTGCACTGTCAGAGGGTCAGTACTGCGGGAGAGCTGCACTGTCAGAGGGTCAGAACTGAGGGAGTGCTGTACTGTCAGATGGTCAGGACTGAGGGAGAGCTGCACTGTCAGAGGATCAGTACTGAGGGAGTGCTGCACTGTCAGAGGGTCAGTACTGAGGGAGTGCTGCACTGTCAGATGGTCAGTACTGAGGGAGTGCTGCACTGTCAGATGGTCAGGACTGTGGGAGTGCTGCACTGTCAGAAGGTCAGTACTGAGGGAGTGCTGCACAGTCAGATGGTCAGTACTGAGGGAGTGCTGCACTGTCAGCGGGTCAGTACTGAGGGATTGCTGCACAGAGAGATGGTAAGTACTGAGGGAGTGCTGCACTGTCAGCGGGTGAGTACTGAGGGAGTGCTGAACTGTCAGAGGGTCAGTACTGAGGGAGTGCTGCACTGTCAGAGGGTCAGTACTGAGGGAGAGCTGCACTGTCAGATGGTCAGGACTGAGGGAGTGCTGCACTGTCAGAGGGTCAATACTGAGGGAGTGCTGCACTGTCAGATGGTCAGTACTGAGGGAGAGCTGCACTGTCAGATGGTCAGTACTGAGGGAGTGCAGCACGGAGAGAGGGTCAGTACTGACGGAGTGCTGCACTGTCAGAGGGTCAGTACTGAGGGAGAGCTGCACTGTCAGAGGGTCAGTACTGAGGGAGTGCTGCACTGTCAGAAGTTCAGTACTGAGGGAGAGCTGCACTGTGAGAGGGTCAGTACTGAGGGAGTGCTGCACTGTCCAAGGGTGAGTACTGAGGGAGTGCTGCACTGTCAGAGCGTCAGTACTGAGGGAGTGCTGCACTGTCAGATGGTCAGTACTGAGGGAGTGCTGCACTGCCAGAGGGTCAGTACTGAGGGAGTGCTGCACTGTCAGAGGGTCAGTACTGAGGGAGCGCTGCACTGTCAGAGGGTCAGTACTGAGGGAGTGCTGCACTGTCAGATGGTCAGTACTGAAGGAGTGCTGCACTGCCAGAGGGTCAGTACTGAGGGAGTGCTGCGGTGTCAGCGGGTCAGTACTGAGGGAGTGCTGCACTGTCAGAGGGTCAGTACTGAGGGAGTGCTGCACTGTCAGAGTGTCAGAACTGAGGGAGAGCTGTACTGTCAGAGGGTCAGTACTGAAGGAGTGCTGCACAGTCAGATGGTCAGTACTGAGGGAGTGCTGCACAGTCAGATGTTCAGTACTGAGGGAGTGCTGCACTGTCAGATGGTCAGTACTGAGAGAGTGCTTCACTGTCAGAGGGTCAGTACTGAGGGAGAGCTGCACTGTCAGAGGGTCAGTACTGAGGGAGTGCTTCACTGTCAGAAGGTCAGTACTGAGGGAGAGCTGCACTGTCAGAGGGTCAGTACTGAGAGAGTGCTTCACTGTCAGATGGTCAGTACTGAGGGAGAGCTGCACTGTCAGAGGGTCAGTACTGAGAGAGTGCTTCACTGTCAGAGGGTCAGTACTGAGGGAGAGCTGCACTGTCAGAGGGTGAGTACTGAGGGAGTGCTGTACTGTCAGAGGGTCACTACTGAGGGAGAGCTGCACTGTCAGAGGGTCAGTACTGAGGGAGTGCTGCACTGCCACAGGGTCAGTACTGAGGGAGAGCTGTACTGTCAGAGGGTCAGTACTGAGGGAGAGCTGTACTGTCAGAGGGTCAGTACTGATGGAGTGCTGCACTGTCAGAGGGTCAGTACTGAGGGAGAGCTGCACTGTCAGAGGGTCAGTACTGAGGGAGTGCTGTACTGTCAGATGGTCAGTACTGAGGGAATGCTGCACTGTCAGAGGGTCAGTACTGAGGGAGTGCTGCACTGTCAGATGGTCAGTACTGAGGGAGTGCTGCACTGTCAGAGGGTCAGTACTGAGAGAGTGCTGCACTGTCAGAGGGTCAGTACTGAGGGAGAGCTGCACTGTCAGAGGGTCAGTACTGAGGGAGTGCTGTACTGTCAGATGGTCAGTACTGAGGGAATGCTGCACTGTCAGAGGGTCAGTACTGAGGGAGTGCTGCACTGTCAGAGGGTCAGTACTGAGGGAGTGCTGCACTGTCCGAGGGTGAGTACTGAGGGAGTGCGGCACTGTCAGAGGGTCAGTACTGAGGGAGTGCTGCACTGTCAGATGGTCAGTACTGAGGGAGTGCTGCACTGCCAGAGGGTCAGTACTGAGGGAGAGCTGAACTGTCAGAGGGTCAGTACTGAGGGAGAGCTGCACAGTCAGATGGTCAGTACTGAGGGAGTGCTGCGGTGTCAGATGGTCAGTACTGAGGGAGTGCTGCACTGTCAGAGGGTCTGTACTGAGGGAGAGCTGCACTGTCAGAGGGTCAGAACTGAGGGAGTGCTGTACTGTCGGATGGTCAGGACTGAGGGAATGCTGCACTGTCAGAGGATCAGTACTGAGGGAGTGCTGCACTGTCAGAGGGGCAGTACTGAGGGAGTGCTGCACTGTCAGATGGTCAGTACTGAGGGAGTGCTGCACTGTCAGATGGTCAGTACTGAGGGAGTGCTGCACTGTCAGAGGGTCAGCACTGAGAGAGTGCTGCACTGTCAGAGGGCCAGTACTGAGGGAGTGCTGCACTGTCAGAGGGTCAGGACTGAGGGAGTGCTGCACTGTCAGAAGGTCAGTACTGAGAGAGTGCTGCACAGTCAGATGGTCAGTACTGAGGGAGTGCTGCACTGTCAGCGGGTGAGTACTGAGGGAGTGCTGAACTGTCAGAGGGTCAGTACTGAGGGAGTGCTGCGGTGTCAGCGGGTCAGTACTGAGGGAGTGCTGCACTGTCAGAGGGTCAGTGCTGAGGGAGTGCTGCACTGTCCGAGGGTGAGTACTGAGGGATTGCGGCACTGTCAGAGGGTCAGTACTGAGGGAGTGCTGCACTGTCAGATGGTCAGTACTGTGGGAGTGCTGCACTGCCACAGAGTCAGTACTGAGGGAGAGCTGTACTCTCAGAGGGTCAGTACTGAGGGAATGCTGCACTGTCAGCGGGTCAGTACTGAGGGAGAGCTGCACTGTCAGAGGGTCAGTACTGAGGGAGAGCTGCACTGTCAGTGGGTCAGTACTGAGGGAGAGCTGCACTGTCAGAGGGTCAGTACCGAGCGGGTGCTGCACTGTCAGAGGGTCAGTACTGAGGGAGTGCTGCACTGTTAGAGGATCTGTACTGAGGGAGAGCTGCACTGTCAGAGAGTCAGTACTGAGGGAGAGCTGCACTGTCAGAGAGTCAGTACTGAGGGAGAGCTGCACTGTCAGAGGTTAGTACTGAGGGAGAGCTGCACTGTCAGAGAGTCAGTACTGAGGGAGAGCTGCACTGTCAGAGGGTCAGTACTGAGGGAAGGCTGCACTGTCAGAGGGTCAGTACTGTGGGAATGCTGCACTGCCCGAGGGTAAGTTCTGAGGGAGTGCTGCACTGTCAGAGGGTCTGTACTGAGGAAGTGCTGCACTGTCAGAGGGTAAGTACTGAGGGAGAGCTGCACTGTCAGAGAGTCAGTACTGAGGGAGAGCTGCACTGTCAGATGGTCAGTACTGAAGGAGTGCAGCACTTTCAGAGGGTCAGTACTGAGGGAATGCTGCACTGCCAGAGGGTCAGTACTGAGGGAGTGCTGCACTGTCAGAGGGTCAGTACTGAGGGAGTGCTGCACTATCAGAGGGTCAGTACTGAGGGAGTGCTGCACTGTCAGAGGATCAGTACTGAGGGAGTGCTGCATTGTCAGAGGGTCAGTACTGAGGGAGTGCTGCACTGTCAGATGGTCAGTACTGAGGGAGTGCTGCACTGTCAGATGGCCAGTACTGAGGGAGTGCTGCACTGTCAGAGGGTCAGTACTGAGAGAGTGCTGCACTGTCAGAGGGTCAGTACTGAGGGAGTGCTGCACTGTCAGAGGGTCAGGACTGAGGGAGTGCTGCACTGTCAGAAGGTCAGTACTGAGGGAGAGCTGCACAGTCAGATGGTCAGTACTGAGGGAGTGCAGCACTGACAGAGGGTCAGTACTGACGGAGTGCTGCACTGTCAGAGGGTCAGGACTGAGGGAGAGCTGCACTGTCAGAGGATCAGGACTGAGGGAGAGCTGCACAGTCAGAGGGTCAGTACTGAGGGAGTGCTGCACTGTCAGAGTGTCAGTACTGAGGGTGTGCTGCACTGTCAGATGGTCAGTAATGAGGGAGTGCGGCACTGACAGAGGGTCAGTACTGACGGAGTGCTGCACTGTCAGAGGGTCAGTACTGAGAGAGTGCTGCACTGTCAGAGGGTCAGTACTTAGGGAGAGCTGCACTGTCAGAGGGTCAGTACTGAGGGAGTGCTGTACTGTCAGATGGTCAGTACTGAGGGAATGCTGCACTGTCAGAGGGTCAGTACTGAGGGAGTGCTGCATTGCCACAGGGTCAGTACTGAGGGAGAGCTGTACTGTCAGATGGTCAGTACTGAGGGAGAGCTGCACAGTCAGATGGTCAGTACAGAGGGAGTGCTGAACTGTCAGAGTGTCAGTACTGAGAGAGTGCTTCACTGTCAGAGGGTCAGTAATGAGGGAGAGCTGCACTGTCAGAGGGTGAGTACTGAGGGAGTGCTGCACTGTCAGAGGGTCAGTACTGAGGGAGTGCTGCACTGTCAGAGGGTCAGTACTGAGGGAGTGCTGCACTGTCCGAGGGTGAGTACTGAGGGAGTGCGGCACTGTCAGCGGGTCATTACTGACGGAGTGCTGCACTGTCAGATGGTCAGTACTGAGGGAGTGCTGCACTGCCTTAGGGTCAGTACTGAGGCAGAGCTGCACAGTCAGATGGTCAGTACTGAGGGAGTGCTGCACTGTCAGATGGTCAGTACTGAGGGAGTGCTGCACTGCCTTCGGGTCAGTACTGAGGCAGAGCTGCACTGTCAGATGGTCAGTACTGAGGGAGTGCTGCACTGTCAGATAGACAGTACTGAGGCACTGCTGGACGGTCAGACGTGCAGGACCGAGGCAGAGGGTCAGTACTGAGGGAGAGCTGTACTGTCAGAGGGTCAGTACTGAGGCAGAGCTGCACTGTCAGAGGGTCAGTACTGAGGGAGTGCTGCACTGTCAGAGGGTCAGTACTGAGGGAGAGCTGTACTGACAGAGGGTCAGTACTGAGGGAATGCTGCACTGCCAGAGGGTCAGTACTGAGGAGAGCTGCACTGTCAGATGTTAGTACTGAGCGAGAGCTGCACTGTCAGAGAGTCAGTACTGAGGGAGAGCTGCACTGTCAGAGGGTCAGTACTGAGGGAGTGCTGCACTGTCAGAGGGTCAGTACTGAGGGAGTGCTGCACTGTCAGAGGATCAGTACTGAGGGAGTGCTGCACTGTCAGAGGGTCAGAACTGAGGGAGAGCTGCACTGTCAGAGGATCAGTACTGAGGGAGTGCTGCACTGTCAGAGGGTCAGTACTGAAGGAGTGCTGCACTGCCAGAGGGTCAGTACTGAGGGAATACTGCACTGTCAGCGGGTCAGTACTGAGGGAGAGCTGCACTGTCAGAGGGTCAGTACTGAGGGAGAGCTGCACTGTCAGTGGGTCAGGACTGAGGGAGAGCTGCACTGTCAGAGGGTCAGTACCGAGCGGGTGCTGCACTGTCAGAGGGTCAGTACTGAGGGAGAGCTGCACTGTCAGATGGTCAGTACTGAGGGAGTGCTGCACTGTCAGAGGGTCAGTACTGAGGGAGAGCTGTACTGTCAGAGGGTCAGTACTGAGGGAGAGCTGCACAGTCAGATGGTCAGTACTGAGGGAGTGCTGCACTGTCAGAGGGTCAGTACTGAGAGAGTGCTTCACTGTCAGAGGGTCAGTAATGAGGGAGAGCTGCACTGTCAGAGGGTCAGTACTGAGGGAGTGCTGTACTGTCAGATGGTCAGTACTGAGGGAATGCTGCACTGTCAGAGGGTCAGTATGAGGGAGTGCTGCACTGTCAGAGGGTCAGTACTGAAGGAGTGCTGCACTGTCAGAGGGTCAGTACTGAGGGAGAGCTGCACTGTCAGTGGGTCAGTACTGAGGGAGAGCTGCACTGTCAGAGGGTCAGTACCGAGCGGGTGCTGCACTGTCAGAGGGTCAGTACTGAGGGAGTGCTGCACTGTTAGAGGATCTGTACTGAGGGAGAGCTGCACTGTCAGAGAGTCAGTACTGAGGGAGAGCTGCACTGTCAGAGAGTCAGTACTGAGGGAAGGCTGCACTGTCAGAGGGTCAGTACTGTGGGAATGCTGCACTGCCCGACGGTAGGTTCTGAGGGAGTGCTGCACTGTCAGAGGGTCTGTACTGAGGAAGTGCTGCACTGTCAGAGGGTAAGTACTGAGGGAGAGCTGCACTGTCAGAGAGTCAGTACTGAGGGAGAGCTGCACTGTCAGAGGTTAGTACTGAGGGAGAGCTGCACTGTCAGAGAGTCAGTACTGAGGGAGAGCTGCACTGTCAGAGGGTCAGTACTGAGGGAAGGCTGCACTGTCAGAGGGTCAGTACTGTGGGAATGCTGCACTGCCCGAGGGTAGGTTCTGAGGGAGTGCTGCACTGTCAGAGGGTCTGTACTGAGGAAGTGCTGCACTGTCAGAGGGTAAGTACTGAGGGAGAGCTGCACTGTCAGAGAGTCAGTACTGAGGGAGAGCTGCACTGTCAGATGGTCAGTACTGAAGGAGTGCAGCACTGTCAGAGGGTCAGTACTGAGGGAATGCTGCACTGCCAGAGGGTCAGTACTGAGGGAGTGCTGCACTGTCAGAGGGTCAGTACTGAGGGAGTGCTGCACTGCCAGAGGGTCAGTACTGAGGGAGTGCTGCACTGTCAGAGGGTCAGTACTGAGGGAGTGCTGCACTATCAGAGGGTCAGTACTGAGGGAGTGCTGCACTGTCAGCGGATCAGTACTGAGGGAGTGCTGCATTGTCAGAGGGTCAGTACTGAGGGAGAGCTGCACTGTCAGAGAGTCAGTACTGAGGGGGAACTGCACTGTCAGATGTTCGTACTGAGGGAGAGCTGCACTGTCAGAGAGTCAATACTGAGGGAGAGCTGCACTGTCAGAGGGTCAGTACTGAGGGAAGGCTGCACTGTCAGAGGATCAGTACTGAGGGAATGCTGCACTGCCAGAGGGTCAGTACTGAGGGAGTGCTGCACTGTCAGAGGGTCAGTACTGAGGGAGTGCTGCACTATCAGAGGGTCAGTACTGAGGGAGTGCTGCACTGTCAGAGGATCAGTACTGAGGGAGTGCTGCATTGTCAGAGGGTCAGTACTGAGGGAGAGCTGCACTGTCAGAGAGTCAGTACTGAGGGGGAACTGCACTGTCAGATGTTAGTACTGAGGGAGAGCTGCACTGTCAGAGAGTCAATACTGAGGGAGAGCTGCACTGTCAGAGGGTCAGTACTGAGGGAAGGCTGCACTGTCAGAGGATCAGTACTGAGGGAATGCTGCACTGCCAGAGGGTCAGTACTCTGGGAATGCTGCACTGTCAGAGGGTCAGCACTGAGGGAGTGCTGCACTGTCAGAGGGTCAGTACTGAGGGAGAGCTGCACTGTCAGAGAGTCAGTACTGAGGCAGAGCTGCACTGTCAGATGGTCAGTACTGAAGGAGTGCAGCACTGTCAGAGGGTCAGTACAGAGGGAATGCTGCACTGCCAGAGGGTCAGTACTGAGGGAGTGCTGCACTGTCAGAGGGTCAGTTCTGAGGGAGTGCTGCACTGTCAGAGGGTCAGTTCTGAGGGAGTGCTGCTCTGTCAGATGGTCAGTACTGAGGGAGTGCAGCACTGACAGAGGGTCAGTACTGACGGAGTGCTGCACTGTCAGAGAGTCAGGACTGAGGGAGAGCTGCACTGTCAGAGGGTCAGTACTGAGGGAGAGCTGCACTGTCAGAGGGTCAGTACTGAGGGAGTGCTGCACTGTCAGAGGGTCAGTACTGAGAGAGTGCTGCACTGTCAGAGGGTCAGTACTGAGGGAGAGCTGCACTCTCAGAGAGTCAGTACTGAGGGAGTGCTATACTGTCAGATGGTCAGTACTGAGGGAATGCTGCACTGTCAGAGGGTCAGTACTGAGGGAGTGCTGCACTGTCAGTGGGTCAGTACTGAGGGAGTGCTGCACTCTCCGAGGGTGAGTACTGAGGGAGTGCGGCACTGTCAGAGGGTCAGTACTGAGGGAGTGCTGCACTGTCAGATGGTCAGTACTGAGGGAGTGCTGCACTGCCAGAGGGTCAGTACTGAGGGAGAGTTGTACTGTCAGAGGGTCAGTACTGAGGGAGAGCTGCACAGTCAGATGGTAAGTCCTGAGGGAGTGCTGCGGTGTCAGCGGGTCAGTACTGAGGGAGTGCTGCACAGTCAGAGGGTCAGTACTGAGGGAGTGCTGCACTGTCAGAGGGTCAGTACTGAGGGAAGGCTGCACTGTCAGATGGTCAGTACTGAGTTAGTGCTGCACTGTCAGATAGTCAGTACTGAGGGAGTGCTTCACTGTCCGAGGGTCAGTACTGAGGGAGTGCTGCACTGTCAGAGGGTCAGTACTGAGGGAGAGGTGCACTGTCAGAGGGTCAGTACTGAAGCAGTGCTGCACTGCCAGAGGGTCAGTACTGAGGGAGAGCTGTACTGTCAGAGGGTCAGTACTGAGGAAGAGCTGCACTGTCAGAGGGTCAGTACTGAGGGAGTGCTGCACTGTCAGAGGGTCAGTACTGAGGGAGAGCTGTACTGTCAGAGGGTCAGTATTGAGGTAGTTCTGCACTGTCGGAGGGTCAGTACTGAGGGAATGCTGCACTGCCAGAGGGTCAGTACTGAGGGAGAGCTGCACTGTCCGAGGGTCAGTACTGAGGGAGTGCAGCACTGTCAGAGGGTCAGTACTGAGGGAGAGCTGCACTGTCAGATGGTCAGTACTGAGGGAGTGCCGCACTGCCAGAGGGTCAGTACTGAGGGAGTGCTGCACTGTCAGAGGGTCAGTGCTGAGGGAGTGCTGCACTGTCAGAGGGTCAGTACTGAGGGAGTGCTGCACTGTCAGAGGGTCAGTACTGAGGCAGAGCTGCACTGTCAGAGGGTCAGTACTGAGGGAGTGCTGCACTGTCAGAGGGTCAGTACTGAGGGAGTGCTGCGCTGTCAGAGGGTCAGTACTGAGGGAGTGCTGCGCTGTCAGAGGGTCAGTACTGAGGGAGAGCTGCACTGTCAGAGAGTCAGTACTGAGGCAGTGCTGCACTGTCAGAGGGTCAGTACTGAGGGAGTGCTGCACTGTCAGAGGGTCAGTACTGAGGGAGTGCTGCACTGTCAGAGGGTCAGTACTGAGGGAGTGCTGCACTGTCAGAGGGTCAGTACTGAGGGAATGCTGCACTGTCAGCGGGTCAGTACTGAGGGAGAGCTGCACTGTCAGAGGGTCAGTAATGAGGGGGAGCTGCACTGCCAGATGGTCAGTACTGAGGGAGAGCTGCACTGTCAGAGGGTGAGTACCGAGCGGGTGCTAAACTGTCAGAGGGTCAGTACTCTGGGATTGCTGCACTGTCAGAGGGTCAGCACTGAGGGAGTGCTGCACTGTCAGAGGGTCAGTACTGAGGGAGAGCTGCACTGTCAGAGAGTCAGTACTGAGGCAGAGCTGCACTGTCAGATGGTCAGTACTGAAGGAGTGCAGCACTGTCAGAGGGTCAGTACAGAGGGAATGCTGCACTGCCAGAGGGTCAGTACTGAGGGAGTGCTGCACTGTCAGAGGGTCAGTTCTGAGGGAGTGCTGCACTGTCAGAGGGTCAGTTCTGAGGGAGTGCTGCTCTGTCAGATGGTCAGTACTGAGGGAGTGCAGCACTGACAGAGGGTGAGTACTGACGGAGTGCTGCACTGTCAGAGAGTCAGGACTGAGGGAGAGCTGCACTGTCAGAGGGTCAGTACTGAGGGAGAGCTGCACTGTCAGAGGGTCAGTACTGAGGGAGTGCTGCACTGTCAGAGGGTCAGTACTGAGAGAGTGCTGCACTGTCAGAGGGTCAGTACTGAGGGAGAGCTGCACTCTCAGAGAGTCAGTACTGAGGGAGTGCTATACTGTCAGATGGTCAGTACTGAGGGAATGCTGCACTGTCAGAGGGTCAGTACTGAGGGAGTGCTGCACTGTCAGAGGGTCAGTACTGAGGGAGTGCTGCACTCTCCGAGGGTGAGTACTGAGGGAGTGCGGCACTGTCAGAGGGTCAGTACTGAGGGAGTGCTGCACTGTCAGATGGTCAGTACTGAGGGAGTGCTGCACTGCCAGAGGGTCAGTACTGAGGGAGAGTTGTACTGTCAGAGGGTCAGTACTGAGGGAGAGCTGCACAGTCAGATGGTAAGTCCTGAGGGAGTGCTGCGGTGTCAGCGGGTCAGTACTGAGGGAGTGCTGCACAGTCAGAGGGTCAGTACTGAGGGAGTGCTGCACTGTCAGAGGGTCAGTACTGAGGGAAGGCTGCACTGTCAGATGGTCAGTACTGAGTTAGTGCTGCACTGTCAGATAGTCAGTACTGAGGGAGTGCTTCACTGTCCGAGGGTCAGTACTGAGGGAGTGCTGCACTGTCAGAGGGTCAGTACTGAGGGAGAGGTGCACTGTCAGAGGGTCAGTACTGAAGCAGTGCTGCACTGCCAGAGGGTCAGTACTGAGGGAGAGCTGTACTGTCAGAGGGTCAGTACTGAGGAAGAGCTGCACTGTCAGAGGGTCAGTACTGAGGGAGTGCTGCACTGTCAGAGGGTCAGTACTGAGGGAGAGCTGTACTGTCAGAGGGTCAGTATTGAGGTAGTTCTGCACTGTCGGAGGGTCAGTACTGAGGGAATGCTGCACTGCCAGAGGGTCAGTACTGAGGGAGAGCTGCACTGTCCGAGGGTCAGTACTGAGGGAGTGCAGCACTGTCAGAGGGTCAGTACTGAGGGAGAGCTGCACTGTCAGATGGTCAGTACTGAGGGAGTGCCGCACTGCCAGAGGGTCAGTACTGAGGGAGTGCTGCACTGTCAGAGGGTCAGTGCTGAGGGAGTGCTGCACTGTCAGAGGGTCAGTACTGAGGGAGCGCTGCACTGTCAGAGGGTCAGTACTGAGGCAGAGCTGCACTGTCAGAGGGTCAGTACTGAGGGAGTGCTGCACTGTCAGAGGGTCAGTACTGAGGGAGTTCTGCGCTGTCAGAGGGTCAGTACTGAGGGAGTGCTGCGCTGTCAGAGGGTCAGTACTGAGGGAGAGCTGCACTGTCAGAGAGTCAGTACTGAGGCAGTGCTGCACTGTCAGAGGGTCAGTACTGAGGGAGTGCTGCACTGTCAGAGGGTCAGTACTGAGGGAGTGCTGCACTGTCAGAGGGTCAGTACTGAGGGAGTGCTGCACTGTCAGAGGGTCAGTACTGAGGGAATGCTGCACTGTCAGCGGGTCAGTACTGAGGGAGAGCTGCACTGTCAGAGGGTCAGTAATGAGGGGGAGCTGCACTGCCAGATGGTCAGTACTGAGGGAGAGCTGCACTGTCAGAGGGTGAGTACCGAGCGGGTGCTGCACTGTCAGAGGGTCAGTACTGAGGGAGTGCTGCACTGTTAGAGGATCAGTACTGAGGGAGAGCTGCACTGTCAGAGAGTCAGTACTGAGGGAGAGCTGCACTGTCAGAGAGTCAGTACTGAGGGAGAGCTGCACTGTCAGAGGTTAGTACTGAGGGAGAGCTGCACTGTCAGACAGTCAGTACTGAGGGAGAGCTGCACTGTCAGAGGGTCAGTAATGAGGGAAGGCTGCACTGTCAGAGGGTCAGTACTGTGGGAATGCTGCACTGCCCGAGGGTAAGTTCTGAGGGAGTGCTGCACTGTCAGAGGGTCTGTACTGAGGGAGTGCTGCACTGTCAGAGGGTCAGTACTGAGGGAGAGCTGCACTGTCAGAGAGTTAGTACTGAGGGAGAGCTGCACTGTCAGATGGTCAGTACTGAAGGAGTGCTGCACTGTCAGAGGGTCAGTACTGAGGGAGTGCTGCACTGCCAGAGGGTCAGTACTGAGGGAGTGCTGCACTGTCAGAGGGTCAGTACTGAGGGAGTGCTGCACTGTCAGAGGGTCAGTACTGAGGGAGTGCTGCACTGTCAGAGGATCAGTACTGAGGGAGTGCTGCACTGTCAGAGGGTCAGTACTGAGGGAGAGCTGCACTGTCAGAGAGTCAGTACTGAGGGGGAACTGCACTGTCAGTTGTTAGTACTGAGGGAGAGCTGCACTGTTAGAGAGTCAGTACTGAGGGAGAGCTGCACTGTCAGAGGGTCAGTACTGAGGGAAGGCTGCACTGTCAGAGGGTCAGTACTGAGGGAATGCTGCACTGCCAGAGGGTCAGTACTGAGGGAGTGCTGCACTGTCAGAGGGTCAGTCTGAGGGAGTGCTGCACTGTCAGAGGGGCAGGACTGAGGGAGAGCTGCACTGTCAGAGGGACAGTACTGAGGGAGAGCTGCACTGTCAGAGGGTCAGTACTGATGGAGAGCTGCACTGTCAGAGGGTCAGTACTGAGAGAGGGCTGCACTGTCAGAGGGTCAGTACTGAGGGAGAGCTGCACTTTCAGAGGGTCAGTACTGAGGGAGTGCTGTACTGTCAGATGGTCAGTACTGAGGGAATGCTGCACTGTCAGAGGGTCAGTACTGAGGGAGAGCTGCACTGTCAGAGGGTCAGTTCTGAGGGAGTGCTGCACTGTCAGAGGGTCAGTTCTGAGGGAGTGCTGCTCTGTCAGATGGTCAGTACTGAGGGAGTGCAGCACTGACAGAGGGTCAGTACTGACGGAGTGCTGCACTGTCAGAGAGTCAGGACTGAGGGAGAGCTGCACTGTCAGAGGGTCAGTACTGAGGGAGAGCTGCACTGTCAGAGGGTTAGTACTGAGGGAGTGCTGCACTGTCAGAGGGTTAGTACTGAGAGAGTGCTGCACTGTCAGAGGGTCAGTACTGAGGGAGAGCTGCACTCTCAGAGGGTCAGTACTGAGGGAGTGCTATACTGTCAGATGGTCAGTACTGAGGGAATGCTGCACTGTCAGAGGGTCAGTACTGAGGGAGTGCTGCACTCTCAGAGGGTCAGTACTGAGGGAGTGCTGCACTCTCCGAGGGTGAGTACTGAGGGAGTGCGGCACTGACAGAGGGTCAGTACTGAGGGAGTGCTGCACTGTCAGATGGTCAGTACTGAGGGAGTGCTGCACTGCCAGAGGGTCAGTACTGAGGGAGAGCTGTACTGTCAGAGGGTCAGTACTGAGGGAGAGCTGCACAGTCAGATGGTAAGTCCTGAGGGAGTGCTGCGGTGTCAGCGGGTCAGTACTGAGGGAGTGATGCACAGTCAGAAGGTCAGTACTGAGGGAGTGCTGCACTGTCAGAGGGTCAGTACTGAGGGAAGGCTGCACTGTCAGATGGTCAGTACTGAGGGAGTGCTGCACTGTCAGAGGGTCAGTACTGAGTTAGTGCTGCACTGTCAGATAGTCAGTACTGAGGGAGTGGTTCACTGTCCGAGGGTGGGTACTGAGGGAGTGCTGCATTGTCAGAGGGTCAGTACTGAGGGAGAGGTGCACTGTCAGAGGGTCAGTACTGAAGCAGTGCTGCACTGCCAGAGGGTCAGTACTGAGGGAGAGCTGTACTGTCAGAGGGTCAGTACTGAGGAAGAGCTGCACTGTCAGAGGGTCAGTACTGAGGGAGTGCTGCTCTGTCAGAGGGTCAGTACTGAGGGAGAGCTGTACTGTCAGAGGGTCAGTATTGAGGTAGTGCTGCACTGTCGGAGGGTCAGTACTGAGGGAATGCTGCACTGCCAGAGGGTCAGTACTGAAGGAGAGCTGCACTGTCCGAGGGTCAGTACTGAGGGAGTGCAGCACTGTCAGAGGGTCAGTACTGAGGGAGAGCTGAACTGTCAGATGGTCAGTACTGAGGGAGTGCCGCACTGCCAGAGGGTGAGTACTGAGGGAGTGCTGCACTGTCAGAGGGTCAGTGCTGAGGGAGTGCTGCACTGTCAGAGGGTCAGTACTGAGGGAGTGCTGCACTGTCAGAGGGTCAGTACTGAGGCAGAGCTGCACTGTCAGAGGGTCAGTACTGAGGGAGTGCTGCACTGTCAGAGGGTCAGTACTGAGGGAGAGCTGCACTGTCAGAGGGTCAGTACTGAGGGAATGCTGCACTGCCAGAGGGTCAGTACTGAGGGAATGCTGCACTGACAGAGGGTCAGTACTGACGGAGTGCTGCACTGTCAGAGGGTCAGGACTGAGGGAGAGCTGCACTGTCAGAGGGACAGTACTGAGGGAGAGCTGCACTGTCAGAGGGTCAGTACTGAGGGAGAGCTGCACTGTCAGAGGGTCAGTACTGAGACAGGGCTGCACTGTCAGAGGGTCAGTACTGAGGGAGAGCTGCACTTTCAGAGGGTCAGTACTGAGGGAGTGCTGTACTGTCAGATGGTCAGTACTGAGGGAATGCTGCACTGTCAGAGGGTCAGTACTGAGGGAGTGCTGCACTGTCAGAGGGTCAGTTCTGAGGCAGAGCTGCACTGTCAGAGGGTCAGTTCTGAGGGAGTGCTGCTCTGTCAGATGGTCAGTACTGAGGGAGTGCAGCACTGACAGAGGGTCAGTACTGACGGAGTGCTGCACTGTCAGAGAGTCAGGACTGAGGGAGAGCTGCACTGTCAGAGGGGCAGTACTGAGGGAGAGCTGCACTGTCAGAGGGTCAGTACTGAGGGAGTGCTGCACTGTCAGAGGGTTAGTACTGAGAGAGTGCTGCACTGTCAGAGGGTCAGTACTGAGGGAGAGCTGCACTCTCAAAGGGTCAGTACTGAGGGAGTGCTATACTGTCAGATGGTCAGTACTGAGGGAATGCTGCACTGTCAGAGGGTCAGTACTGAGGGAGTGTTGCACTCTCAGAGGGTCAGTACTGAGGGAGTGCTGCACTCTCCGAGGGTGAGTACTGAGGGAGTGCGGCACTGTCAGAGGGTCAGTACTGAGGGAGTGCTGCACTGTCAGATGGTCAGTACTGAGGGAGTGCTGCACTGCCAGAGGGTCAGTACTGAGGGAGAGCTGTACTGTCAGAGTGTCAGTACTGAGGGAGAGCTGCACAGTCAGATGGTAAGTCCTGAGGGAGTGCTGCGGTGTCAGCGGGTCAGTACTGAGGGAGTGCTGCACTGTCAGAGGGTCAGTACTGAGGGAGTGCTGCACTGTCAGAGGGTCAGTACTGAGGGAAGGCTGCACTGTCAGATGGTCAGTACTGAGGGAGTGCTGCACTATCAGTGGGTCAGTACTGAGAGAGTGCTACACTGACAGATGGTCAGTACTGAGGGAGTGCTGCACTGTCAGAGGGTCAGTACTGAGTTAGTGCTGCACTGTCAGATAGTCAGTACTGAGGGAGTGCTTCACTGTCCGAGGGTGGTAACTGAGGGAGTGCTGCACTGTCAGAGGGTCAGTACTGAGGGAGAGGTGCACTGTCAGAGGGTCAGTACTGAAGCAGTGCTGCACTGCCAGAGGGTCAGTACTGAGGGAGAGCTGTACTGTCAGAGGGTCAGTACTGAGGAAGAGCTGCACTGTCAAAGGGTCAGTACTGAGGGAGTGCTGCTCTGTCAGAGGGTCAGTACTGAGGGAGAGCTGTACTGTCAGAGGGTCAGTATTGAGGTAGTGCTGCACTGTCGGAGGGTCAGTACTGAGGGAATGCTGCACTGCCAGAGGGTCAGTACTGAAGGAGAGCTGAACTGTCAGATGGTCAGTACTGAGGGAGTGCCGCACTGCCAGAGGGTCAGTACTGAGGGAGTGCTGCACTGTCAGAGGGTCAGTACTGAGGGAGTGCTGCACTGTCAGAGGGTCAGTACTGAGGCAGAGCTGCACTGTCAGAGGGTCAGTACTGAGGGAGTGCTGCACTGTCAGAGGGTCAGTACTGAGGCAGAGCTGCACTGTCAGAGGTTAGTACTGAGGGAGAGCTGCACTGTCAGATGGTCAGTACTGAGGGAGTGCTGCACTGTCAGAGGGTCAGTACTGAGGGAGTGCTGCACTGTCAGAGGATCAGTACTGAGGGAGTGCTGCACTGTCAGAGGGTCAGTACTGAGGGAGAGCTGCACTGTCAGAGAGTCAGTACTGAGGGGGAACTGCACTGTCAGATGTTAGTACTGAGGGAGAGCTGCACTGTCAGAGAGTCAGTACTGAGGGAGAGCTGCACTGTCAGAGGGTCAGTACTGAGGGAGAGCTGCACTGTCAGAGGGTCAGTACTGAGGGAATGCTGCACTGCCAGAGGGTCAGTACTGAGGGAATGCTGCACTGACAGAGGGTCAGTACTGACGGAGTGCTGCACTGTCAGAGGGTCAGGACTGAGGGAGAGCTGCACTGTCAGAGGGACAGTACTGAGGGAGAGCTGCACTGTCAGAGGGTCAGTACTGAGGGAGAGCTGCACTGTCAGAGGGTCAGTACTGAGAGAGGGCTGCACTGTCAGAGGGTCAGTACTGAGGGGGAGCTGCACTTTCAGAGGGTCAGTACTGAGGGAGTGCTGTACTGTCAGATGGTCAGTACTGAGGGAATGCTGCACTGTCAGAGGGTCAGTACTGAGGGAGTGCTGCACTGTCAGAGGGTCAGTTCTGTGGGAGTGCTGCTCTGTCAGATGGTCAGTACTGAGGGAGTGCAGCACTAACAGAGGGTCAGTACTGACGGAGTGCTGCACTGTCAGAGAGTCAGGACTGAGGGAGAGCTGCACTGTCAGAGGGTCAGTACTGAGGGAGAGCTGCACTGTCAGAGGTTCAGTACTGAGGGAGTGCTGCACTGTCAGAGGGTTAGTACTGAGAGAGTGCTGCACTGTCAGAGGGTCAGTACTGAGGGAGAGCTGCACTCTCAGAGGGTCAGTACTGAGGGAGTGCTATACTGTCAGATGGTCAGTACTGAGGGAATGCTGCACTGTTAGAGGGTCAGTACTGAGGGAGTGCTGCACTCTCAGAGGGTCAGTACTGAGGGAGTGCTGCACTCTCCGAGGGTGAGTACTGAGGGAGTGCGGCACTGTCAGAGGGTCAGTACTGAGGGAGTGCTGCACTGTCAGATGGTCAGTACTGAAGGAGTGCTGCACTGTCAGAGGGTCAGTTCTGAGGGAGTGCTGCTCTGTCAGATGGTCAGTACTGAGGGAGTGCAGCACTGACAGAGGGTCAGTACTGACGGAGTGCTGCACTGTCAGAGAGTCAGGACTGAGGGAGAGCTGCACTGTCAGACGGTCAGTACTGAGGGAGAGCTGCACTGTCAGAGGTTCAGTACTGAGGGAGTGCTGCACTGTCAGAGGGTTAGTACTGAGAGAGTGCTGCACTGTCAGAGGTTCAGTACTGAGGGAGAGCTGCACTCTCAGAGGGTCAGTACTGAGGGAGTGCTATACTGTCAGATGGTCAGTACTGAGGGAATGCTGCACTGTCAGAGGGTCAGTACTGAGGGAGTGCTGCACTCTCAGAGGGTCAGTACTGAGGGAGTGCTGCACTCTCCGAGGGTGAGTACTGAGGGAGTGCGGCACTGTCAGAGGGTCAGTACTGAGGGAGTGCTGCACTGTCAGATGGTCAGTACTGAGGGAGTGCTGCACTGCCAGAGGGTCAGTACTGAGGGAGAGCTGTACTGTCAGAGGGTCAGTACTGAGGGAGAGCTGCACAGTCAGATGGTAAGTCCTGAGGGAGTGCTGCGGTGTCAGCGGGTCAGTACTGAGGGAGTGCTGCACAGTCAGAGGGTCAGTACTGAGGGAGTGCTGCACTGTCAGAGGGTCAGTACTGAGGGAAGGCTGCACTGTCAGATGGTCAGTACTGAGGGAGTGCTGCACTATCAGTGGGTCAGTACTGAGAGAGTGCTACACTGTCAGATGGTCAGTACTGAAGGAGTGCTGCACTGTCAGAGGGTCAGTACTGAGTTAGTGCTGCACTGTCAGATAGTCAGTACTGAGGGAGTGGTTCACTGTCCGAGGGTGGGTACTGAGGGAGTGCTGCACTGTCAGAGGGTCAGTACTGAGGGAGAGGTGCACTGTCAGAGGGTCAGTACTGAAGCAGTGCTGCACTGCCAGAGGGTCAGTACTGAGGGAGAGCTGTACTGTCAGAGGGTCAGTACTGAGGAAGAGCTGCACTGTCAGAGGGTCAGTACTGAGGGAGTGCTGCTCTGTCAGAGGGTCAGTACTGAGGGAGAGCTGTACTGTCAGAGGGTCAGTATTGAGGTAGTGCTGCACTGTCGGAGGGTCAGTACTGAGGGAATGCTGCACTGCCAGAGGGTCAGTACTGAAGGAGAGCTGCACTGTCCGAGGGTCAGTACTGAGGGAGTGCAGCACTGTCAGAGGGTCAGTACTGAGGGAGAGCTGAACTGTCAGATGGTCAGTACTGAGGGAGTGCCGCACTGCCAGAGGGTCAGTACTGAGGGAGTGCTGCACTGTCAGAGGGTCAGTACTGAGGGAGTGCTGCACTGTCAGAGGGTCAGTACTGAGGCAGAGCTGCACTGTCAGAGGGTCAGTACTGAGGGAGTGCTGCACTGTCAGAGGGTCAGTACTGAGGCAGAGCTGCACTGTCAGAGGGTCAGTACTGAGGGAGTGCTGCACTGTCAGATGGTCAGTACTGAGGGAGTGCTGCGCTGTCAGAGGGTCAGTACTGAGGGAGTGCTGCACTGTCAGAGGGTCAGTACTGAGGGAGAGCTGCACTGTCAGAGAGTCAGGACTGAGGCAGTGCTGCACTGTCAGAGGGTCAGTACTGAGGGAGTGCTGCACTGTCAGAGGGTCAGTACTGAGGGAGTGCTGCACTGTCAGAGGGTCAGTACTGAGGGAGTGCTGCACTGTCAGAGGGTCAGTACTGAGGGAATGCTGCACTGTCAGCGGGTCAGTACTGAGGGAGAGCTGCACTGTCAGAGGGTCAGTAATGAGGGAGAGCTGCACTGCCAGATGGTCAGTACTGAGGGAGAGCTGCACTGTCAGAGGGTCAGTACAGAGCGGGTGCTGCACTGTCAGAGGATCAGTACTGAGGGATTGCTGCACTGTTAGAGGATCAGTACTGAGGGAGAGCTGCACTGTCAGAGAGTCAGTACTGAGGGAGAGCTGCACTGTCAGAGAGTCAGTACTGAGGGAGAGCTGCACTGTCAGAGGTTAGTACTGAGGGAGAGCTGCACTGTCAGAGAGTCAGTACTGAGGGAGTGCTGCACTGTCAGAGTGTCAGTAATGAGGGAAGGCTGCACTGTCAGAGGGTCAGTACTGTGGGAATGCTGCACTGCCCGAGGGTAAGTTCTGAGGGAGTGCTGCACTGTCAGAGGGTCTGTACTGAGGGAGCGCTGCACTGTCAGAGGGTCAGTACTGAGGGAGAGCTGCACTGTCAGAGAGTCAGTACTGAGGGAGAGCTGCACTGTCAGATGGTCAGTACTGAAGGAGTGCTGCACTGTCAGAGGGTCAGTACTGAGGGAATGCTGCACTGCCAGAGGGTCAGTACTGAGGGAGTGCTGCACTGTCAGAGGGTCAGTACTGAGGGAGTGCTGCACTGTCAGAGGGTCAGTACTGAGGGAGTGCTGCACTGTCAGAGGGTCAGTACTGAGTTAGTGCTGCACTGTCAGATAGTCAGTACTGAGGGAGTGCTTCACTGTCCGAGGGTGGGTACTGAGGGAGTGCTGCACTGTCAGAGGGTCAGTACTGAGGGAGAGGTGCACTGTCAGAGGGTCAGTACTGAAGCAGTGCTGCACTGCCAGAGGGTCAGTACTGAGGGAGAGCTGTACTGTCAGAGGGTCAGTACTGAGGAAGAGCTGCACTGTCAGAGGGTCAGTACTGAGGGAGTGCTGCTCTGTCAGAGGGTCAGTACTGAGGGAGAGCTGTACTGTCAGAGGGTCAGTATTGAGGTAGTTCTGCACTGTCGGAGGGTCAGTACTGAAGGAATGCTGCACTGCCAGAGGGTCAGTACTGAAGGAGAGCTGCACTGTCCGAGGGTCAGTACTGAGGGAGTGCAGCACTGTCAGAGGGTCAGTACTGAGGGAGAGCTGAACTGTCAGATGGTCAGTACTGAGGGAGTGCCGCACTGCCAGAGGGTCAGTACTGAGGGAGTGCTGCACTGTCAGAGGGTCAGTACTGAGTTAGTGCTGCACTGTCAGATAGTCAGTACTGAGGGAGTGGTTCACTGTCCGAGGGTGGGTACTGAGGGAGTGCTGCACTGTCAGAGGGTCAGTACTGAGGGAGAGGTGCACTGTCAGAGGGTCAGTACTGAAGCAGTGCTGCACTGCCAGAGGGTCAGTACTGAGGGAGAGCTGTACTGTCAGAGGGTCAGTACTGAGGAAGAGCTGCACTGTCAGAGGGTCAGTACTGAGGGAGTGCTGCTCTGTCAGAGGGTCAGTACTGAGGGAGAGCTGTACTGTCAGAGGGTCAGTATTGAGGTAGTTCTGCACTGTCGGAGGGTCAGTACTGAAGGAATGCTGCACTGCCAGAGGGTCAGTACTGAAGGAGAGCTGCACTGTCCGAGGGTCAGTACTGAGGGAGTGCAGCACTGTCAGAGGGTCAGTACTGAGGGAGAGCTGAACTGTCAGATGGTCAGTACTGAGGGAGTGCCGCACTGCCAGAGGGTCAGTACTGAGGGAGTGCTGCACTGTCAGAGGGTCAGTACTGAGTTAGTGCTGCACTGTCAGATAGTCAGTACTGAGGGAGTGGTTCACTGTCCGAGGGTGGGTACTGAGGGAGTGCTGCACTGTCAGAGGGTCAGTACTGAGGGAGAGGTGCACTGTCAGAGGGTCAGTACTGAAGCAGTGCTGCACTGCCAGAGGGTCAGTACTGAGGGAGAGCTGTACTGTCAGAGGGTCAGTACTGAGGAAGAGCTGCACTGTCAGAGGGTCAGTACTGAGGGAGTGCTGCTCTGTCAGAGGGTCAGTACTGAGGGAGAGCTGTACTGTCAGAGGGTCAGTATTGAGGTAGTGCTGCACTGTCGGAGGGTCAGTACTGAGGGAATGCTGCACTGCCAGAGGGTCAGTACTGAAGGAGAGCTGCACTGTCCGAGGGTCAGTACTGAGGGAGTGCAGCACTGTCAGAGGGTCAGTACTGAGGGAGAGCTGAACTGTCAGATGGTCAGTACTGAGGGAGTGCCGCACTGCCAGAGGGTCAGTACTGAGGGAGTGCTGCACTGTCAGAGGGTCAGTACTGAGGGAGTGCTGCACTGTCAGTGGGTCAGTACTGAGGCAGAGCTGCACTGTCAGAGGGTCAGTACTGAGGGAGTGCTGCACTGTCAGAGGGTCAGTACTGAGGCAGAACTGCACTGTCAGAGGGTCAGTACTGAGGGAGTGCTGCACTGTCAGATGGTCAGTACTGAGGGAGTGCTGCGCTGTCAGAGGGTCAGTACTGAGGGAGTGCTGCACTGTCAGAGGGTCAGTACTGAGGGAGAGCTGCACTGTCAGAGAGTCAGGACTGAGGCAGTGCTGCACTGTCAGAGGGTCAGTACTGAGGGAGTGCTGCACTGTCAGAGGGTCAGTACTGAGGGAGTGCTGCACTGTCAGAGGGTCAGTACTGAGGGAGTGCTGCACTGTCAGAGGGTCAGTACTGAGGGAATGCTGCACTGTCAGCGGGTCAGTACTGAGGGAGAGCTGCACTGTCAGAGGGTCAGTAATGAGGGAGAGCTGCACTACCAGATGGTCAGTACTGAGGGAGAGCTGCACTGTCAGAGGGTCAGTACAGAGCGGGTGCTGCACTGTCAGAGGATCAGTACTGAGGGATTGCTGCACTGTTAGAGGATCAGTACTGAGGGAGAGCTGCACTGTCAGAGAGTCAGTACTGAGGGAGAGCTGCACTGTCAGAGAGTCAGTACTGAGGGAGAGCTGCACTGTCAGAGGTTAGTACTGAGGGAGAGCTGCACTGTCAGAGAGTCAGTACTGAGGGAGTGCTGCACTGTCAGAGGGTCAGTAATGAGGGAAGGCTGCACTGTCAGAGGGTCAGTACTGTGGGAATGCTGCACTGCCCGAGGGTAAGTTCTGAGGGAGTGCTGCACTGTCAGAGGGTCTGTACTGAGGGAGTGCTGCACTGTCAGAGGGTCAGTACTGAGGGAGAGCTGCACTGTCAGAGAGTCAGTACTGAGGGAGAGCTGCACTGTCAGATGGTCAGTACTGAAGGAGTGCTGCAATGTCAGAGGGTCAGTACTGAGGGAATGCTGCACTGCCAGAGGGTCAGTACTGAGGGAGTGCTGCACTGTCAGAGGGTCAGTACTGAGGGAGTGCTGCACTGTCAGAGGGTCAGTACTGAGGGAGTGCTGCACTGTCAGAGGGTCAGTACTGAGTTAGTGCTGCACTGTCAGATACTCAGTACTGAGGGAGTGCTTCACTGTCCGAGGGTGGGTACTGAGGGAGTGCTGCACTGTCAGAGGGTCAGTACTGAGGGAGAGGTGCACTGTCAGAGGGTCAGTACTGAAGCAGTGCTGCACTGCCAGAGGGTCAGTACTGAGGGAGAGCTGTACTGTCAGAGGGTCAGTACTGAGGAAGAGCTGCACTGTCAGAGGGTCAGTACTGAGGGAGTGCTGCTCTGTCAGAGGGTCAGTACTGAGGGAGAGCTGTACTGTCAGAGGGTCAGTATTGAGGTAGTGCTGCACTGTCGGAGGGTCAGTACTGAAGGAATGCTGCACTGCCAGAGGGTCAGTACTGAAGGAGAGCTGCACTGTCCGAGGGTCAGTACTGAGGGAGTGCAGCACTGTCAGAGGGTCAGTACTGAGGGAGAGCTGAACTGTCAGATGGTCAGTACTGAGGGAGTGCCGCACTGCCAGAGGGTCAGTACTGAGGGAGTGCTGCACTGTCAGAGGGTCAGTACTGAGGGAGTGCTGCACTGTCAGAGGGTCAGTACTGAGGCAGAGCTGCACTGTCAGAGGGTCAGTACTGAGGGAGTGCTGCACTGTCAGAGGGTCAGTACTGAGGCAGAGCTGCACTGTCAGAGGGTCAGTACTGAGGGAGTGCTGCACTGTCAGAGGGTCAGTACTGAGGCAGTGCTGCACTGTCAGAGGGTCAGTACTGAGGGAGTGCTGCACTGTCAGATGGTCAGTACTGAGGGAGTGCTGCGCTGTCAGAGGGTCAGTACTGAGGTAGTGCTGCACTGTCAGAGGGTCAGTACTGAGGGAGAGCTGCACTGTCAGAGAGTCAGTACTGAGGCAGTGCTGCACTGTCAGAGGGTCAGTACTGAGGGAGTGCTGCACTGTCAGAGGGTCAGTACTGAGGGAGTGCTGCACTGTCAGAGGGTCAGTACTGAGGGAGTGCTGCACTGTCAGAGGGTCAGTACTGAGGGAATGCTGCACTGACAGAGGGTCAGTACTGACGGAGTGCTGCACTGTCAGAGGGTCAGGACTGAGGGAGAGCTGCACTGTCAGAGGGACAGTACTGAGGGAGAGCTGCACTGTCAGAGGGTCAGTACTGAGGGAGAGCTGCACTGTCAGAGGGTCAGTACTGAGGGAATGCTGCACTGCCAGAGGGTCAGTACTGAGGGAATGCTGCACTGACAGAGGGTCAGTACTGACGGAGTGCTGCACTGTCAGAGGGTCAGGACTGAGGGAGAGCTGCACTGTCAGAGGGACAGTACTGAGGGAGAGCTGCACTGTCAGAGGGTCAGTACTGAGGGAGAGCTGCACTGTCAGAGGGTCAGTACTGAGAGAGGGCTGCACTGTCAGAGGGTCAGTACTGAGGGAGAGCTGCACTTTCAGAGGGTCAGTACTGAGGGAGTGCTGTACTGTCAGATGGTCAGTACTGAGGGAATGCTGCACTGTCAGAGGGTCAGTACTGAGGGAGTGCTGCACTGTCAGAGGGTCAGTTCTGAGGCAGTGCTGCACTGTCAGAGGGTCAGTTCTGAGGGAGTGCTGCTCTGTCAGATGGTCAGTACTGAGGGAGTGCAGCACTGACAGAGGGTCAGTACTGACGGAGTGCTGCACTGTCAGAGAGTCAGGACTGAGGGAGAGCTGCACTGTCAGAGGGGCAGTACTGAGGGAGAGCTGCACTGTCAGAGGGTCAGTACTGAGGGAGTGCTGCACTGTCAGAGGGTTAGTACTGAGAGAGTGCTGCACTGTCAGAGGGTCAGTACTGAGGGAGAGCTGCACTCTCAGAGGGTCAGTACTGAGGGAGTGCTATACTGTCAGATGGTCAGTACTGAGGGAATGCTGCACTGTCAGAGGGTCAGTACTGAGGGAGTGTTGCACTCTCAGAGGGTCAGTACTGAGGGAGTGCTGCACTCTCCGAGGGTGAGTACTGAGGGAGTGCGGCACTGTCAGAGGGTCAGTACTGAGGGAGTGCTGCACTGTCAGATGGTCAGTACTGAGGGAGTGCTGCACTGCCAGAGGGTCAGTACTGAGGGAGAGCTGTACTGTCAGAGGGTCAGTACTGAGGGAGAGCTGCACAGTCAGATGGTAAGTCCTGAGGGAGTGCTGCGGTGTCAGCGGGTCAGTACTGAGGGAGTTCTGCACAGTCAGAGGGTCAGTACTGAGGGAGTGCTGCACTGTCAGAGGGTCAGTACTGAGGGAAGGCTGCACTGTCAGATGGTCAGTACTGAGGGAGTGCTGCACTATCAGTGGGTCAGTACTGAGAGAGTGCTACACTGACAGATGGTCAGTACTGAGGGAGTGCTGCACTGTCAGAGGGTCAGTACTGAGTTAGTGCTGCACTGTCAGATAGTCAGTACTGAGGGAGTGGTTCACTGTCCGAGGGTGGGTACTGAGGGAGTGCTGCACTGTCAGAGGGTCAGTACTGAGGGAGAGGTGCACTGTCAGAGGGTCAGTACTGAAGCAGTGCTGCACTGCCAGAGGGTCAGTACTGAGGGAGAGCTGTACTGTCAGAGGGTCAGTACTGAGGAAGAGCTGCACTGTCAGAGGGTCAGTACTGAGGGAGTGCTGCACTGTCAGAGGGTCAGTACTGAGGGAGAGCTGTACTGTCAGAGGGTCAGTATTGAGGTAGTGCTGCACTGTCGGAGGGTCAGTACTGAGGGAATGCTGCACTGCCAGAGGGTCAGTACTGAAGGAGAGCTGCACTGTCCGAGGGTCAGTACTGAGGGAGTGCAGCACTGTCAGAGGGTCAGTACTGAGGGAGAGCTGAACTGTCAGATGGTCAGTACTGAGGGAGTGCCGCACTGCCAGAGGGTCAGTACTGAGGGAGTGCTGCACTGTCAGAGGGTCAGTACTGAGGGAGTGCTGCACTGTCAGAGGGTCAGTACTGAGGCAGAGCTGCACTGTCAGAGGGTGAGTACTGAGGGAGTGCTGCACTGTCAGAGGGTCAGTACTGAGGCAGAGCTGCACTGTCAGTGGTTAGTACTGAGGGAGAGCTGCACTGTCAGATGGTCAGTACTGAGGGAGTGCTGCACTGTCAGAGGGTCAGTACTGAGGGAGTGCTGCACTGTCAGAGAGTCAGGACTGAGGGAGAGCTGCACTGTCAGAGGGTCAGTACTGAGGGAGAGCTGCACTGTCAGAGGTTCAGTACTGAGGGAGTGCTGCACTGTCAGAGTGTTAGTACTGAGAGAGTGCTGCACTGTCAGAGGGTCAGTACTGAGGGAGAGCTGCACTCTCAGAGGGTCAGTACTAAGGGAGTGCTATACTGTCAGATGGTCAGTACTGAGGGAATGCTGCACTGTCAGAGGGTCAGTACTGAGGGAGTGCTGCACTCTCAGAGGGTCAGTACTGAGGGAGTGCTGCACTCTCCGAGGGTGAGTACTGAGGGAGTGCGGCACTGTCAGAGGGTCAGTACTGAGGGAGTGCTGCACTGTCAGATGGTCAGTACTGAAGGAGTGCTGCACTGTCAGAGGGTCAGTACTGAGGGAATGCTGCACTGCCAGAGGGTCAGTACTGAGGGAGTGCTGCACTGTCAGAGGGTCAGTACTGAGGGAGTGCTGCACTGTCAGAGGGTCAGTACTGAGGGAGTGCTGCACTGTCAGAGGATCAGTACTGAGGGAGTGCTGCACTGTCAGAGGGTCAGTACTGAGGGAGAGCTGCACTGTCAGAGAGTCAGTACTGAGGGGGAACTGCACTGTCAGATGTTAGTACTGAGGGAGAGCTGCACTGTCAGAGAGTCAGTACTGAGGGAGAGCTGCACTGTCAGAGGGTCAGTACTGAGGGAGAGCTGCACTGTCAGAGGGTCAGTACTGAGGGAATGCTGCACTGCCAGAGGGTCAGTACTGAGGGAATGCTGCACTGACAGAGGGTCAGTACTGACGGAGTGCTGCACTGTCAGAGGGTCAGGACTGAGGGAGAGCTGCACTGTCAGAGGGACAGTACTGAGGGAGAGCTGCACTGTCAGAGGGTCAGTACTGAGGGAGAGCTGCACTGTCAGAGGGTCAGTACTGAGAGAGGGCTGCACTGTCAGAGGGTCAGTACTGAGGGAGAGCTGCACTTTCAGAGGGTCAGTACTGAGGGAGTGCTGTACTGTCAGATGGTCAGTACTGAGGGAATGCTGCACTGTCAGAGGGTCAGTACTGAGGGAGTGCTGCACTGTCAGAGGGTCAGTTCTGAGGCAGTGCTGCACTGTCAGAGGGTCAGTTCTGAGGGAGTGCTGCTCTGTCAGATGGTCAGTACTGAGGGAGTGCAGCACTGACAGAGGGTCAGTACTGACGGAGTGCTGCACTGTCAGAGAGTCAGGACTGAGGGAGAGCTGCACTGTCAGAGGGGCAGTACTGAGGGAGAGCTGCACTGTCAGAGGGTCAGTACTGAGGGAGTGCTGCACTGTCAGAGGGTTAGTACTGAGAGAGAGCTGCACTGTCAGAGGGTCAGTACTGAGGGAGAGCTGCACTCTCAGAGGGTCAGTACTGAGGGAGTGCTATACTGTCAGATGGTCAGTACTGAGGGAATGCTGCACTGTCAGAGGGTCAGTACTGAGGGAGTGTTGCACTCTCAGAGGGTCAGTACTGAGGGAGTGCTGCACTCTCCGAGGGTGAGTACTGAGGGAGTGCGGCACTGTCAGAGGGTCAGTACTGAGGGAGTGCTGCACTGTCAGATGGTCAGTACTGAGGGAGTGCTGCACTGCCAGAGGGTCAGTACTGAGGGAGAGCTGTACTGTCAGAGGGTCAGTACTGAGGGAGAGCTGCACAGTCAGATGGTAAGTCCTGAGGGAGTGCTGCGGTGTCAGCGGGTCAGTACTGAGGGAGTGCTGCACAGTCAGAGGGTCAGTACTGAGGGAGTGCTGCACTGTCAGAGGGTCAGTACTGAGGGAAGGCTGCACTGTCAGATGGTCAGTACTGAGGGAGTGCTGCACTATCAGTGGGTCAGTACTGAGAGAGTGCTACACTGTCAGATGGTCAGTACTGAGGGAGTGCTGCACTGTCAGAGGGTCAGTACTGAGTTAGTGCTGCACTGTCAGATAGTCAGTACTGAGGGAGTGCTTCACTGTCCGAGGGTGGGTACTGAGGGAGTGCTGCACTGTCAGAGGGTCAGTACTGAGGGAGAGGTGCACTGTCAGAGGGTCAGTACTGAAGCAGTGCTGCACTGCCAGAGGGTCAGTACTGAGGGAGAGCTGTACTGTCAGAGGGTCAGTACTGAGGGAGTGCTGCACTGTCAGAGGGTCAGTACTGAGGGAGTGCTGCTCTGTCAGAGGGTCAGTACTGAGGAAGAGCTGCACTGTCAGAGGGTCAGTCCTGAGGGAGTGCTGCTCTGTCAGAGGGTCAGTACTGAGGGAGAGCTGTACTGTCAGAGGGTCAGTATTGAGGTAGTGCTGCACTGTCGGAGGGTCAGTACTGAGGGAATGCTGCACTGCCAGAGGGTCAGTACTGAAGGAGAGCTGCACTGTCCGAGGGTCAGTACTGAGGGAGTGCAGCACTGTCAGAGGGTCAGTACTGAGGGAGAGCTGAACTGTCAGATGGTCAGTACTGAGGGAGTGCCGCACTGCCAGAGGGTCAGTACTGAGGGAGTGCTGCACTGTCAGAGGGTCAGTACTGAGGGAGTGCTGCACTGTCAGAGGGTCAGTACTGAGGCAGAGCTGCACTGTCAGAGGGTGAGTACTGAGGGAGTGCTGCACTGTCAGAGGGTCAGTACTGAGGCAGAGCTGCACTGTCAGTGGTTAGTACTGAGGGAGAGCTGCACTGTCAGATGGTCAGTACTGAGGGAGTGCTGCACTGTCAGAGGGTCAGTACTGAGGGAGTGCTGCACTGTCAGAGAGTCAGGACTGAGGGAGAGCTGCACTGTCAGAGGGTCAGTACTGAGGGAGAGCTGCACTGTCAGAGGTTCAATACTGAGGGAGTGCTGCACTGTCAGAGTGTTAGTACTGAGAGAGTGCTGCACTGTCAGAGGGTCAGTACTGAGGGAGAGCTGCACTCTCAGAGGGTCAGTACTGAGGGAGTGCTATACTGTCAGATGGTCAGTACTGAGGGAATGCTGCACTGTCAGAGGGTCAGTACTGAGGGAGTGCTGCACTCTCAGAGGGTCAGTACTGAGGGAGTGCTGCACTCTCCGAGGGTGAGTACTGAGGGAGTGCGGCACTGTCAGAGGGTCAGTACTGAGGGAGTGCTGCACTGTCAGATGGTCAGTACTGAAGGAGTGCTGCACTGTCAGAGGGTCAGTACTGAGGGAATGCTGCACTGCCAGAGGGTCAGTACTGAGGGAGTGCTGCACTGTCAGAGGGTCAGTACTGAGGGAGTGCTGCACTGTCAGAGGGTCAGTACTGAGGGAGTGCTGCACTGTCAGAGGATCAGTACTGAGGGAGTGCTGCACTGTCAGAGGGTCAGTACTGAGGGAGAGCTGCACTGTCAGAGAGTCAGTACTGAGGGGGAACTGCACTGTCAGATGTTAGTACTGAGGGAGAGCTGCACTGTCAGAGAGTCAGTACTGAGGGAGAACTGCACTGTCAGAGGGTCAGTACTGAGGGAGAGCTGCACTGTCAGAGGGTCAGTACTGAGGGAATGCTGCACTGCCAGAGGGTCAGTACTGAGGGAATGCTGCACTGACAGAGGGTCAGTACTGACGGAGTGCTGCACTGTCAGAGGGTCAGGACTGAGGGAGAGCTGCACTGTCAGAGGGACAGTACTGAGGGAGAGCTGCACTGTCAGAGGGTCAGTACTGAGGGAGTGCTGCACTGTCAGAGGGTCAGTACTGAGAGAGGGCTGCACTGTCAGAGGGTCAGTACTGAGGGAGAGCTGCACTTTCAGAGGGTCAGTACTGAGGGAGTGCTGTACTGTCAGATGGTCAGTACTGAGGGAATGCTGCACTGTCAGAGGGTCAGTACTGAGGGAGTGCTGCACTGTCAGAGGGTCAGTTCTGAGGCAGTGCTGCACTGTCAGAGGGTCAGTTCTGAGGGAGTGCTGCTCTGTCAGATGGTCAGTACTGAGGGAGTGCAGCACTGACAGAGGGTCAGTACTGACGGAGTGCTGCACTGTCAGAGAGTCAGGACTGAGGGAGAGCTGCACAGTCAGAGGGGCAGTACTGAGGGAGAGCTGCACTGTCAGAGGGTCAGTACTGAGGGAGTGCTGCACTGTCAGAGGGTTAGTACTGAGAGAGAGCTGCACTGTCAGAGGGTCAGTACTGAGGGAGAGCTGCACTCTCAGAGGGTCAGTACTGAGGGAGTGCTATACTGTCAGATGGTCAGTACTGAGGGAATGCTGCACTGTCAGAGGGTCAGTACTGAGGGAGTGTTGCACTCTCAGAGGGTCAGTACTGAGGGAGTGCTGCACTCTCCGAGGGTGAGTACTGAGGGAGTGCGGCACTGTCAGAGGGTCAGTACTGAGGGAGTGCTGCACTGTCAGATGGTCAGTACTGAGGGAGTGCTGCACTGCCAGAGGGTCAGTACTGAGGGAGAGCTGTACTGTCAGAGGGTCAGTACTGAGGGAGAGCTGCACAGTCAGATGGTAAGTCCTGAGGGAGTGCTGCGGTGTCAGCGGGTCAGTACTGAGGGAGTGCTGCACAGTCAGAGGGTCAGTACTGAGGGAGTGCTGCACTGTCAGAGGGTCAGTACTGAGGGAAGGCTGCACTGTCAGATGGTCAGTACTGAGGGAGTGCTGCACTATCAGTGGGTCAGTACTGAGAGAGTGCTACACTGTCAGATGGTCAGTACTGAGGGAGTGCTGCACTGTCAGAGGGTCAGTACTGAGTTAGTGCTGCACTGTCAGATAGTCAGTACTGAGGGAGTGCTTCACTGTCCGAGGGTGGGTACTGAGGGAGTGCTGCACTGTCAGAGGGTCAGTACTGAGGGAGAGGTGCACTGTCAGAGGGTCAGTACTGAAGCAGTGCTGCACTGCCAGAGGGTCAGTACTGAGGGAGAGCTGTACTGTCAGAGGGTCAGTACTGAGGGAGTGCTGCACTGTCAGAGGGTCAGTACTGAGGGAGTGCTGCTCTGTCAGAGGGTCAGTACTGAGGAAGAGCTGCACTGTCAGAGGGTCAGTCCTGAGGGAGTGCTGCTCTGTCAGAGGGTCAGTCCTGAGGGAGAGCTGTACTGTCAGAGGGTCAGTATTGAGGTAGTGCTGCACTGTCGGAGGGTCAGTACTGAGGGAATGCTGCACTGCCAGAGGGTCAGTACTGAAGGAGAGCTGCACTGTCCGAGGATCAGTACTGAGGGAGTGCAGCACTGTCAGAGGGTCAGTACTGAGGGAGAGCTGAACTGTCAGATGGTCAGGACTGAGGGAGTGCCGCACTGCCAGAGGGTCAGTACTGAGGGAGTGCTGCACTGTCAGAGGGTCAGTACTGAGGGAGTGCTGCACTGTCAGAGGGTCAGTACTGAGGCAGAGCTGCACTGTCAGAGGGTCAGTACTGAGGGAGTGCTGCACTGTCAGAGGGTCAGTACTGAGGCAGAGCTGCACTGTCAGAGGGTCAGTACTGAGGGAGTGCTGCACTGTCAGATGGTCAGTACTGAGGGAGTGCTGCGCTGTCAGAGGGTCAGTACTGAGGGAGTGCTGCACTGTCAGAGGGTCAGTACTGAGGGAGAGCTGCACTGTCAGAGAGTCAGGACTGAGGCAGTGCTGCACTGTCAGAGGGTCAGTACTGAGGGAGTGCTGCACTGTCAGAGGGTCAGTACTGAGGGAGTGCTGCACTGTCAGAGGGTCAGTACTGAGGGAGTGCTGCACTGTCAGAGGGTCAGTACTGAGGGAATGCTGCACTGTCAGCGGGTCAGTACTGAGGGAGAGCTGCACTGTCAGAGGGTCAGTAATGAGGGAGAGCTGCACTGCCAGATGGTCAGTACTGAGGGAGAGCTGCACTGTCAGAGGGTCAGTACAGAGCGGGTGCTGCACTGTCAGAGGATCAGTACTGAGGGATTGCTGCACTGTTAGAGGATCAGTACTGAGGGAGAGCTGCACTGTCAGAGAGTCAGTACTGAGGGAGAGCTGCACTGTCAGAGAGTCAGTACTGAGGGAGAGCTGCACTGTCAGAGGTTAGTACTGAGGGAGAGCTGCACTGTCAGAGAGTCAGTACTGAGGGAGTGCTGCACTGTCAGAGGGTCAGTAATGAGGGAAGGCTGCACTGTCAGAGGGTCAGTACTGTGGGAATGCTGCACTACCCGAGGGTAAGTTCTGAGGGAGTGCTGCACTGTCAGAGGGTCTGTACTGAGGGAGTGCTGCACTGTCAGAGGGTCAGTACTGAGGGAGAGCTGCACTGTCAGAGAGTCAGTACTGAGGGAGAGCTGCACTGTCAGATGGTCAGTACTGAAGGAGTGCTGCACTGTCAGAGGGTCAGTACTGAGGGAATGCTGCACTGCCAGAGGGTCAGTACTGAGGGAGTGCTGCACTGTCAGAGGGTCAGTACTGAGGGAGTGCTGCACTGTCAGAGGGTCAGTACTGAGGGAGTGCTGCACTGTCAGAGGGTCAGTACTGAGTTAGTGCTGCACTGTCAGATAGTCAGTACTGAGGGAGTGCTTCACTGTCCGAGGGTGGGTACTGAGGGAGTGCTGCACTGTCAGAGGGTCAGTACTGAGGGAGAGGTGCACTGTCAGAGGGTCAGTACTGAAGCAGTGCTGCACTGCCAGAGGGTCAGTACTGAGGGAGAGCTGTACTGTCAGAGGGTCAGTACTGAGGAAGAGCTGCACTGTCAGAGGGTCAGTACTGAGGGAGTGCTGCTCTGTCAGAGGGTCAGTACTGAGGGAGAGCTGTACTGTCAGAGGGTCAGTATTGAGGTAGTGCTGCACTGTCGGAGGGTCAGTACTGAAGGAATGTTGCACTGCCAGAGGGTCAGTACTGAAGGAGAGCTGCACTGTCCGAGGGTCAGTACTGAGGGAGTGCAGCACTGTCAGAGGGTCAGTACTGAGGGAGAGCTGAACTGTCAGATGGTCAGTACTGAGGGAGTGCCGCACAGCCAGAGGGTCAGTACTGAGGGAGTGCTGCACTGTCAGAGGGTCAGTACTGAGGGAGTGCTGCACTGTCAGAGGGTCAGTACTGAGGCAGAGCTGCACTGTCAGAGGGTCAGTACTGAGGGAGTGCTGCACTGTCAGAGGGTCAGTACTGAGGCAGAGCTGCACTGTCAGAGGGTCAGTACTGAGGGAGTGCTGCACTGTCAGAGGGTCAGTACTGAGGCAGTGCTGCACTGTCAGAGGGTCAGTACTGAGGGAGTGCTGCACTGTCAGATGGTCAGTACTGAGTGAGTGCTGCGCTGTCAGAGGGTCAGTACTGAGGGAGTGCTGCACTGTCAGAGGGTCAGTACTGAGGGAGAGCTGCACTGTCAGAGAGTCAGTACTGAGGCAGTGCTGCACTGTCAGAGGGTCAGTACTGAGGGAGTGCTGCACTGTCAGAGGGTCAGTACTGAGGGAGTGCTGCACTGTCAGAGGGTCAGTACTGAGGGAGTGCTGCACTGTCAGAGGGTCAGTACTGAGGGAATGCTGCACTGTCAGCGGGTCAGTACTGAGGGAGAGCTGCACTGTCAGAGGGTCAGTAATGAGGGAGAGCTGCACTGCCAGATGGTCAGTACTGAGGGAGAGCTGCACTGTCAGAGGGTCAGTACCGAGCGGGTGCTGCACTGTCAGAGGGTCAGTACTGAGGGAGTGCTGCACTGTTAGAGGATCAGTACTGAGGGAGAGCTGCACTGTCAGAGAGTCAGTACTGAGGGAGAGCTGCACTGTCAGAGAGTCAGTACTGAGGGAGAGCTGCACTGTCAGAGGTTAGTACTGAGGGAGAGCTGCACTGTCAGAGAGTCAGTACTGAGGGAGTGCTGCACTGTCAGAGGGTCAGTAATGAGGGAAGGCTGCACTGTCAGAGGGTCAGTACTGTGGGAATGCTGCACTGCCCGAGGGTCAGTACTGAGGGAGTGCTGCACTGTCAGAGGGTCTGTACTGAGGGAGTGCTGCACTGTCAGAGGGTCAGTACTGAGGGAGAGCTGCACTGTCAGAGAGTCAGTACTGAGGGAGAGCTGCACTGTCAGATGGTCAGTACTGAAGGAGTGCTGCACTGTCAGAGGGTCAGTACTGAGGGAATGCTGCACTGCCAGAGGGTCAGTACTGAGGGAGTGCTGCACTGTCAGAGGGTCAGTACTGAGGGAGTGCTGCACTGTCAGAGGGTCAGTACTGAGGGAGTGCTGCACTGTCAGAGAGTCAGTACTGAGTTAGTGCTGCACAGTCAGATAGTCAGTACTGAGAGAGTGCTTCACTGTCCGTGGGTCAGGACTGAGGGAGTGCTGCACTGTCAGAGGGTCAGTACTGAGGGAGAGGTGCACTGTCAGAGGGTCAGTACTGAAGCAGTGCTGCACTGCCAGAGGGTCAGTACTGAGGGAGAGCTGTACTGTCAGAGGGTCAGTACTGAGGAAGAGCTGCACTGTCAGAGGGTCAGTACTGAGGGAGTGCTGCACTGTCAGATGGTCAGTACTGAGGGAGAGCTGTACTGTCAGAGGGTCAGTATTGAGGTAGTGCTGCACTGTCGTAGGGTCAGTACTGAGGGAATGCTGCACTGCCAGAGGGTCAGTACTGAGAGAGTGCTACACTGTCCGAGGGTCAGTACTGAGGGAGTGCTGCACTGTCAGAGGGTCAGTACTGAGTTAGTGCTGCACTGTCAGATAGTCAGTACTAAGGGAGTGCTTCACTGTCCGAGGGTGGGTACTGAGGGAGTGCTGCACTGTCAGAGGGTCAGTACTGAGGGAGAGGTGCACTGTCAGAGGGTCAGTACTGAAGCAGTGCTGCACTGCCAGAGGGTCAGTACTGAGGGAGAGCTGTACTGTCAGAGGGTCAGTACTGAGGAAGAGCTGCACTGTCAGAGGGTCAGTACTGAGGGAGTGCTGCTCTGTCAGAGGGTCAGTACTGAGGGAGAGCTGTACTGTCAGAGGGTCAGTATTGAGGTAGTGCTGCACTGTCGGAGGGTCAGTACTGAGGGAATGCTGCACTGCCAGAGGGTCAGTACTGAAGGAGAGCTGCACTGTCCGAGGGTCAGTACTGAGGGAGTGCAGCACTGTCAGAGGGTCAGTACTGAGGGAGAGCTGAACTGTCAGATGGTCAGTACTGAGGGAGTGCCGCACTGCCAGAGGGTCAGTACTGAGGGAGTGCTGCACTGTCAGAGGGTCAGTACTGAGGGAGTGCTGCACTGTCAGAGGGTCAGTACTGAGGCAGAGCTGCACTGTCAGAGGGTCAGTACTGAGGGAGTGCTGCACTGTCAGAGGGTCAGTACTGAGGCAGAGCTGCACTGTCAGAGGGTCAGTACTGAGGGAGTGCTGCACTGTCAGATGGTCAGTACTGAGGGAGTGCTGCGCTGTCAGAGGGTCAGTATTGAGGGAGAGGTGCACTGTCAGAGGGTCAGTACTGAAGCAGTGCTGCACTGCCAGAGGGTCAGTACTGAGGAAGAGCTGCACTGTCAGAGGGTCAGTACTGAGGGAGTGCTGCACTGTCAGAGGGTCAGTACTGAGGGAGAGCTGTACTGTCAGAGGGTCAGTATTGAGGTAGTGCTGCACTGTCGGTGGGTCAGTACTGAGGGGATGCTGCACTGCCAGAGGGTCAGTACTGAGAGAGTGCTACACTGTCCGAGGGTCAGTACTGAGGGAGTGCTGCACTGTCAGAGGGTCAGTACTGAGTTAGTGCTGCACTGTCAGATAGTCAGTACTGAGGGAGTGCTTCACTGTCCGAGGGTGGGTACTGAGGGAGTGCTGCACTGTCAGAGGGTCAGTACTGAGGGAGAGGTGCACTGTCAGAGGGTCAGTACTGAAGCAGTGCTGCACTGCCAGAGGGTCAGTACTGAGGGAGAGCTGTACTGTCAGAGGGTCAGTACTGAGGAAGAGCTGCACTGTCAGAGGGTCAGTACTGAGGGAGTGCTGCTCTGTCAGAGGCTCAGTACTGAGGGAGAGCTGTACTGTCAGAGGGTCAGTATTGAGGTAGTGCTGCACTGTCGGAGGGTCAGTACTGAGGGAATGCTGCACTGCCAGAGGGTCAGTACTGAAGGAGAGCTGCACTGTCCGAGGGTCAGTACTGAGGGAGTGCAGCACTGTCAGAGGGTCAGTACTGAGGGAGAGCTGAACTGTCAGATGGTCAGTACTGAGGGAGTGCCGCACTGCCAGAGGGTCAGTACTGAGGGAGTGCTGCACTGTCAGAGGGTCAGTAATGAGGGAGTGCTGCACTGTCAGAGGGTCAGTACTGAGGCAGAGCTGCACTGTCAGAGGGTCAGTACTGAGGGAGTGCTGCACTGTCAGAGGGTCAGTACTGAGTTAGTGCTGCACTGTCAGATAGTCAGTACTGAGGGAGTGCTTCACTGTCCGAGGGTGGGTACTGAGGGAGTGCTGCACTGTCAGAGGGTCAGTACTGAGGGAGAGGTGCACTGTCAGAGGGTCAGTACTGAAGCAGTGCTGCACTGCCAGAGCGTCAGTACTGAGGGAGTGCTGCACTGTCAGAGGGTCAGTACTGAGGGAGTGCTGCACTGCCAGAGCGTCAGTACTGAGGCAGAGCTGCACTGTCCGAGGGTCAGTACTGAGGGAGTGCTGCACTGTCAGAGGGTCAGTACTGAGTTAGTGCTGCACTGTCAGATAGTCAGTACTGAGGGAGTGCTTCACTGTCCGAGGGTGGGTACTGAGGGAGTGCTGCACTGTCAGAGGGTCAGTACTGAGGGAGAGGTGCACTGTCAGAGGGTCAGTACTGAAGCAGTGCTGCACTGCCAGAGCGTCAGTACTGAGGGAGAGCTGTACTGTCAGAGGGTCAGTACTGAGGAAGAGCTGCACTGTCAGAGGGTCAGTACTGAGGGAGTGCTGCTCTGTCAGAGGGTCAGTACTGAGGGAGAGCTGTACTGTCAGAGGGTCAGTATAGAGGTAGTGCTGCACTGTCGGAGTGTCAGTACTGAAGGAATGCTGCACTGCCAGAGGGTCAGTACTGAAGGAGAGCTGCACTGTCCGAGGGTCAGTACTGAGGGAGTGCAGCACTGTCAGAGGGTCAGTACTGAGGGAGAGCTGAACTGTCAGATGGTCAGTACTGAGGGAGTGCCGCACTGCCAGAGGGTCAGTACTGAGGGAGTGCTGCACTGTCAGAGGGTCAGTACTGAGGGAGTGCTGCACTGTCAGAGGATCAGTACTGAGGCAGAGCTGCACTGTCAGAGGGTCAGTACTGAGGGAGTGCTGCACTGTCAGAGGGTCAGTACTGAGGCAGAGCTGCACTGTCAGAGGGTCAGTACTGAGGGAGTGCTGCACTGTCAGAGGGTCAGTACTGAGGCAGTGCTGCACTGTCAGAGGGTCAGTACTGAGGGAGTGCTGCACTGTCAGATGGTCAGTACTGAGGGAGTGCTGCGCTGTCAGAGGGTCAGTACTGAGGGAGTGCTGCACTGTCAGAGGGTCAGTACTGAGGGAGAGCTGCACTGTCAGAGAGTCAGTACTGAGGCAGTGCTGCACTGTCAGAGGGTCAGTACTGAGGGAGTGCTGCACTGTCAGAGGGTCAGTACTGAGGGAGTGCTGCACTGTCAGAGGGTCAGTACTGAGGGAGTGCTGCACTGTCAGAGGGTCAGTACTGAGGGAATGCTGCACTGTCAGCGGGTCAGTACTGAGGGAGAGCTGCACTGTCAGAGGGTCAGTAATGAGGGAGAGCTGCACTGCCAGATGGTCAGTACTGAGGGAGAGCTGCACTGTCAGAGGGTCAGTACCGAGCGGGTGCTGCACTGTCAGAGGGTCAGTACTGAGGGAGTGCTGCACTGTTAGAGGATCAGTACTGAGGGAGAGCTGCACTGTCAGAGAGTCAGTACTGAGGGAGAGCTGCACTGTCAGAGAGTCAGTACTGAGGGAGAGCTGCACTGTCAGAGGTTAGTATTGAGGGAGAGCTGCACTGTCAGAGAGTCAGTACTGAGGGAGTGCTGCACTGTCAGAGGGTCAGTAATGAGGGAAGGCTGCACTGTCAGAGGGTCAGTACTGTGGGAATGCTGCACTGCCCGAGGGAAAGTTCTGAGGGAGTGCTGCACTGTCAGAGGGTCTGTACTGAGGGAGTGCTGCACTGTCAGAGGGTCAGTACTGAGGGAGAGATGCACTGTCAGAGAGTCAGTACTGAGGGAGAGCTGCACTGTCAGATGGTCAGTACTGAAGGAGTGCTGCACTGTCAGAGGGTCAGTACTGAGGGAATGCTGCACTGCCAGAGGGTCAGTACTGAGGGAGTGCTGCACTGTCAGAGGGTCAGTACTGAGGGAGTGCTGCACTGTCGGAGGGTCAGTACTGAGGGAATGCTGCACTGCCAGAGGGTCAGTACTGAGAGAGTGCTACACTGTCCGAGGGTCAGTACTGAGGGAGTGCTGCACTGTCAGAGGGTCAGTACTGAGTTAGTGCTGCACTGTCAGATAGTCAGTACTAAGGGAGTGCTTCACTGTCCGAGGGTGGGTACTGAGGGAGTGCTGCACTGTCAGAGGGTCAGTACTGAGGGAGAGGTGCACTGTCAGAGGGTCAGTACTGAAGCAGTGCTGCACTGCCAGAGGGTCAGTACTGAGGGAGAGCTGTACTGTCAGAGGGTCAGTACTGAGGAAGAGCTGCACTGTCAGAGGGTCAGTACTGAGGGAGTGCTGCTCTGTCAGAGGGTCAGTACTGAGGGAGAGCTGTACTGTCAGAGGGTCAGTATTGAGGTAGTGCTGCACTGTCGGAGGGTCAGTACTGAGGGAATGCTGCACTGCCAGAGGGTCAGTACTGAAGGAGAGCTGCACTGTCCGAGGGTCAGTACTGAGGGAGTGCAGCACTGTCAGAGGGTCAGTACTGAGGGAGAGCTGAACTGTCAGATGGTCAGTACTGAGGGAGTGCCGCACTGCCAGAGGGTCAGTACTGAGGGAGTGCTGCACTGTCAGAGGGTCAGTACTGAGGGAGTGCTGCACTGTCAGAGGGTCAGTACTGAGGCAGAGCTGCACTGTCAGAGGGTCAGTACTGAGGGAGTGCTGCACTGTCAGAGGGTCAGTACTGAGGCAGAGCTGCACTGTCAGAGGGTCAGTACTGAGGGAGTGCTGCACTGTCAGATGGTCAGTACTGAGGGAGTGCTGCGCTGTCAGAGGGTCAGTATTGAGGGAGAGGTGCACTGTCAGAGGGTCAGTACTGAAGCAGTGCTGCACTGCCAGAGGGTCAGTACTGAGGAAGAGCTGCACTGTCAGAGGGTCAGTACTGAGGGAGTGCTGCACTGTCAGAGGGTCAGTACTGAGGGAGTGCTGCACTGTCAGAGGGTCAGTACTGAGGGAGTGCTGCACTGTCAGAGGGTCAGTACTGAGGGAATGCTGCACTGTCAGCGGGTCAGTACTGAGGGAGAGCTGCACTGTCAGAGGGTCAGTAATGAGGGAGAGCTGCACTGCCAGATGGTCAGTACTGAGGGAGAGCTGCACTGTCAGAGGGTCAGTAATGAGGGAGAGCTGCACTGCCAGATGGTCAGTACTGAGGGAGAGCTGCACTGTCAGAGGGTCAGTAATGAGGGAGAGCTGCACTGCCAGATGGTCAGTACTGAGGGAGAGCTGCACTGTCAGAGGGTCAGTACCGAGCGGGTGCTGCACTGTCAGAGGGTCAGTACTGAGGGAGTACTGCACTGTTAGAGGATCAGTACTGAGAGAGAGCTGCACTGCCAGATGGTCAGTACTGAGGGAGAGCTGCACTGTCAGAGGGTCAGTACCGAGCGGGTGCTGCACTGTCAGAGGGTCAGTACTGAGGGAGAGCTGCACTGTCAGAGAGTCAGTACTGAGGGAGAGCTGCACTGTCAGAGAGTCAGTACTGAGGGAGAGCTGCACTGTCAGAGGTTAGTACTGAGGGAGAGCTGCACTGTCAGAGAGTCAGTACTGAGGGAGTGCTGCACTGTCAGAGGGTCAGTAATGAGGGAAGGCTGCACTGTCAGAGGGTCAGTACTGTGGGAATGCTGCACTGCCCGAGGGAAAGTTCTGAGGGAGTGCTGCACTGTCAGAGGGTCTGTACTGAGGGAGTGCTGCACTGTCAGAGGGTCAGTACTGAGGGAGAGATGCACTGTCAGAGAGTCAGTACTGAGGGAGAGCTGCACTGTCAGATGGTCAGTACTGAAGGAGTGCTGCACTGTCAGAGGGTCAGTACTGAGGGAATGCTGCACTGCCAGAGGGTCAGTACTGAGGGAGTGCTGCACTGTCAGAGGGTCAGTACTGAGGGAGTGCTGCACTGTCGGAGGGTCATTACTGAGGGAATGCTGCACTGCCAGAGGGTCAGTACTGAGAGAGTGCTACACTGTCCGAGGGTCAGTACTGAGGGAGTGCTGCACTGTCAGAGGGTCAGTACTGAGTTAGTGCTGCACTGTCAGATAGTCAGTACTAAGGGAGTGCTTCACTGTCCGAGGGTGGGTACTGAGGGAGTGCTGCACTGTCAGAGGGTCAGTACTGAGGGAGAGGTGCACTGTCAGAGGGTCAGTACTGAAGCAGTGCTGCACTGCCAGAGGGTCAGTACTGAGGGAGAGCTGTACTGTCAGAGGGTCAGTACTGAGGAAGAGCTGCACTGTCAGAGGGTCAGTACTGAGGGAGTGCTGCTCTGTCAGAGGGTCAGTACTGAGGGAGAGCTGTACTGTCAGAGGGTCAGTATTGAGGTAGTGCTGCACTGTCGGAGGGTCAGTACTGAGGGAATGCTGCACTGCCAGAGGGTCAGTACTGAAGGAGAGCTGCACTGTCCGAGGGTCAGTACTGAGGGAGTGCAGCACTGTCAGAGGGTCAGTACTGAGGGAGAGCTGAACTGTCAGATGGTCAGTACTGAGGGAGTGCCGCACTGCCAGAGGGTCAGTACTGAGGGAGTGCTGCACTGTCAGAGGGTCAGTACTGAGGGAGTGCTGCACTGTCAGAGGGTCAGTACTGAGGCAGAGCTGCACTGTCAGAGGGTCAGTACTGAGGGAGTGCTGCACTGTCAGAGGGTCAGTACTGAGGCAGAGCTGCACTGTCAGAGGGTCAGTACTGAGGGAGTGCTGCACTGTCAGATGGTCAGTACTGAGGGAGTGCTGCGCTGTCAGAGGGTCAGTATTGAGGGAGAGGTGCACTGTCAGAGGGTCAGTACTGAAGCAGTGCTGCACTGCCAGAGGGTCAGTACTGAGGAAGAGCTGCACTGTCAGAGGGTCAGTACTGAGGGAGTGCTGCACTGTCAGAGGGTCAGTACTGAGGGAGTGCTGCACTGTCAGAGGGTCAGTACTGAGGGAGTGCTGCACTGTCAGAGGGTCAGTACTGAGGGAATGCTGCACTGTCAGCGGGTCAGTACTGAGGGAGAGCTGCACTGTCAGAGGGTCAGTAATGAGGGAGAGCTGCACTGCCAGATGGTCAGTACTGAGGGAGAGCTGCACTGTCAGAGGGTCAGTACTGAGGGAGAGCTGCACTGTCAGAGGGTCAGTAATGAGGGAGAGCTGCACTGCCAGATGGTCAGTACTGAGGGAGAGCTGCACTGTCAGATGGTCAGTACCGAGCGGGTGCTGCACTGTCAGAGGGTCAGTACTGAGGGAGTACTGCACTGTTAGAGGATCAGTACTGAGGGAGAGCTGCACTGTCAGAGAGTCAGTACTGAGGGAGTGCTGCACTGTCAGAGGGTCAGTACTGAGGGAATGCTGCACTGTCAGCGGGTCAGTACTGAGGGAGAGCTGCACTGTCAGAGGGTCAGTAATGAGGGAGAGCTGCACTGCCAGATGGTCAGTACTGAGGGAGAGCTGCACTGTCAGAGGGTCAGTACCGAGCGGGTGCTGCACTGTCAGAGGGTCAGTACTGAGGGAGTGCTGCACTGTTAGAGGATCAGTACTGAGGGAGAGCTGCACTGTCAGAGAGTCAGTACTGAGGGAGAGCTGCACTGTCAGAGAGTCAGTACTGAGGGAGAGCTGCACTGTCAGAGGTTAGTACTGAGGGAGAGCTGCACTGTCAGAGAGTCAGTACTGAGGGAGTGCTGCACTGTCAGAGGGTCAGTAATGAGGGAAGGCTGCACTGTCAGAGGGTCAGTACTGTGGGAATGCTGCACTGCCCGAGGGAAAGTTCTGAGGGAGTGCTGCACTGTCAGAGGGTCTGTACTGAGGGAGTGCTGCACTGTCAGAGGGTCAGTACTGAGGGAGAGCTGCACTGTCAGAGAGTCAGTACTGAGGGAGAGCTGCACTGTCAGATGGTCAGTACTGAAGGAGTGCTGCACTGTCAGAGGGTCAGTACTGAGGGAATGCTGCACTGCCAGAGGGTCAGTACTGAGGGAGTGCTGCACTGTCAGAGGGTCAGTACTGAGGGAGTGCTACACTGTCGGAGGGTCAGTACTGAGGGAATGCTGCACTGCCAGAGGGTCAGTACTGAGAGAGTGCTACACTGTCCGAGGGTCAGTACTGAGGGAGTGCTGCACTGTCAGAGGGTCAGTACTGAGGGAGAGGTGCACTGTCAGAGGGTCAGTACTGAAGCAGTGCTGCACTGCCAGAGGGTCAGTACTGAGGGAGAGCTGCACTGTCAGAGGGTCAGTACTGAGGAAGAGCTGCACTGTCAGAGGGTCAGTACTGAGGGAGTGCTGCACTGTCAGAGGGTCAGTACTGAGGGAGAGCTGTACTGTCAGAGGGTCAGTATTGAGGTAGTGCTGCACTGTCGGAGGGTCAGTACTGAGGGAATGCTGCACTGCCAGAGGGTCAGTACTGAGAGAGTGCTACACTGTCCGAGGGTCAGTACTGAGGGAGTGCTGCACTGTCAGAGGGTCAGTACTGAGTTAGTGCTGCACTGTCAGATAGTCAGTACTAAGGGAGTGCTTCACTGTCCGAGGGTGGGTACTGAGGGAGTGCTGCACTGTCAGAGGGTCAGTACTGAGGGAGAGGTGCACTGTCAGAGGGTCAGTACTGAAGCAGTGCTGCACTGCCAGAGGGTCAGTACTGAGGGAGAGCTGTACTGTCAGAGGGTCAGTACTGAGGAAGAGCTGCACTGTCAGAGGGTCAGTACTGAGGGAGTGCTGCTCTGTCAGAGGGTCAGTACTGAGGGAGAGCTGTACTGTCAGAGGGTCAGTATTGAGGTAGTGCTGCACTGTCGGAGGGTCAGTACTGAGGGAATGCTGCACTGCCAGAGGGTCAGTACTGAAGGAGAGCTGCACTGTCCGAGGGTCAGTACTGAGGGAGTGCAGCACTGTCAGAGGGTCAGTACTGAGGGAGAGCTGAACTGTCAGATGGTCAGTACTGAGGGAGTGCCGCACTGCCAGAGGGTCAGTACTGAGGGAGTGCTGCACTGTCAGAGGGTCAGTACTGAGGGAGTGCTGCACTGTCAGAGGGTCAGTACTGAGGCAGAGCTGCACTGTCAGAGGGTCAGTACTGAGGGAGTGCTGCACTGTCAGAGGGTCAGTACTGAGGCAGAGCTGCACTGTCAGAGGGTCAGTACTGAGGGAGTGCTGCACTGTCAGATGGTCAGTACTGAGGGAGTGCTGCGCTGTCAGAGGGTCAGTATTGAGGGAGAGGTGCACTGTCAGAGGGTCAGTACTGAAGCAGTGCTGCACTGCCAGAGGGTCAGTACTGAGGAAGAGCTGCACTGTCAGAGGGTCAGTACTGAGGGAGTGCTGCACTGTCAGAGGGTCAGTACTGAGGGAGAGCTGTACTGTCAGAGGGTCAGTATTGAGGTAGTGCTGCACTGTCGGAGGGTCAGCACTGAGGGAATGCTGCACTGCCAGAGGGTCAGTACTGAGAGAGTGCTACACTGTCCGAGGGTCAGTACTGAGGGAGTGCTGCACTGTCAGAGGGTCAGTACTGAGTTAGTGCTGCACTGTCAGATAGTCAGTACTGAGGGAGTGCTTCACTGTCCGAGGGTGGGTACTGAGGGAGTGCTGCACTGTCAGAGGGTCAGTACTGAGGGAGAGGTGCACTGTCAGAGGGTCAGTACTGAAGCAGTGCTGCACTGCCAGAGGGTCAGTACTGAGGGAGAGCTGTACTGTCAGAGGGTCAGTACTGAGGAAGAGCTGCACTGTCAGAGGGTCAGTACTGAGGGAGTGCTGCTCTGTCAGAGGGTCAGTACTGAGGGAGAGCTGTACTGTCAGAGGGTCAGTATTGAGGTAGTGCTGCACTGTCGGAGGGTCAGTACTGAGGGAATGCTGCACTGCCAGAGGGTCAGTACTGAAGGAGAGCTGCACTGTCCGAGGGTCAGTACTGAGGGAGTGCAGCACTGTCAGAGGGTCAGTACAGGGGGAGAGCTGAACTGTCAGATGGTCAGTACTGAGGGAGTGCCGCACTGCCAGAGGGTCAGTACTGAGGGAGTGCTGCACTGTCAGAGGGTCAGTACTGAGGGAGTGCTGCACTGTCTGAGGGTCAGTACTGAGGCAGAGCTGCACTGTCAGAGGGTCAGTACTGAGGGAGTGCTGCACTGTCAGAGGGTCAGTACTGAGGCAGAGCTGCACTGTCAGAGGGTCAGTACTGAGGGAGTGCTGCACTGTCAGATGGTCAGTACTGAGGGAGTGCTGCGCTGTCAGAGGGTCAGTACTGAGGGAGTGCTGCACTGTCAGAGGGTCAGTACTGAGGGAGAGCTGCACTCTCAGAGAGTCAGGACTGAGGCAGTGCTGCACTGTCAGAGGGTCAGTACTGAGGGAGTGCTGCACTGTCAGAGGGTCAGTACTGAGGGAGTGCTGCACTGTCAGAGGGTCAGTACTGAGGGAGTGCTGCACTGTCAGAGGGTCAGTACTGAGGGAATGCTGCACTGTCAGCGGGTCAGTACTGAGGGAGAGCTGCACTGTCAGAGGGTCAGTAATGAGGGAGAGCTGCACTGCCAGATGGTCAGTACTGAGGGAGAGCTGCACTGACAGAGGGTAAGTACAGAGCGGGTGCTGCACTGTCAGAGGGTCAGTACTGAGGGATTGCTGCACTGTTAGAGGATCAGTACTGAGGGAGAGCTGCACTGTCAGAGAGTCAGTACTGAGGGAGAGCTGCACTGTCAGAGAGTCAGTACTGAGGGAGAGCTGCACTGTCTGAGGTTAGTACTGAGGGAGAGCTGCACTGTCAGAGAGTCAGTACTGAGGGAGTGCTGCACTGTCAGAGGGTCAGTAATGAGGGAAGGCTGCACTGTCAGAGGGTCAGTACTGTGGGAATGCTGCACTGCCCGAGGGTAAGTTCTGAGGGAGTGCTGCACTGTCAGAGGGTCTGTACTGAGGGAGTGCTGCACTGTCAGAGGGTCAGTACTGAGGGAGAGCTGCACTGTCAGAGAGTCAGTACTGAGGGAGAGCTGCACTGTCAGATGGTCAGTACTGAAGGAGTGCTGCACTGTCAGAGGGTCAGTACTGAGGGAATGCTGCTCTGCCAGAGGGTCAGTACTGAGGGAGTGCTGCACTGTCAGAGGGTCAGTACTGAGGGAGTGCTGCACTGTCAGAGGGTCAGTACTGAGGGAGAGGTGCACTGTCAGAGGGTCAGTACTGAAGCAGTGCTGCACTGCCAGAGGGTCAGTACTGAGGGAGAGCTGTACTGTCAGAGGGTCAGTACTGAGGAAGAGCTGCACTGTCAGAGGGTCAGTACTGAGGGAGTGCTGCTCTGTCAGAGGCTCAGTACTGAGGGAGAGCTGTACTGTCAGAGGGTCAGTATTGAGGTAGTGCTGCACTGTCGGAGGGTCAGTACTGAGGGAATGCTGCACTGCCAGAGGGTCAGTACTGAAGGAGAGCTGCACTGTCCGAGGGTCAGTACTGAGGGAGTGCAGCACTGTCAGAGGGTCAGTACTGAGGGAGAGCTGAACTGTCAGATGGTCAGTACTGAGGGAGTGCCGCACTGCCAGAGGGTCAGTACTGAGGGAGTGCTGCACTGTCAGAGGGTCAGTACTGAGGGAGTGCTGCACTGTCAGAGGGTCAGTACTGAGGCAGAGCTGCACTGTCAGAGGGTCAGTACTGAGGGAGTGCTGCACTGTCAGAGGGTCAGTACTGAGGCAGAGCTGCACTGTCAGAGGGTCAGTACTGAGGGAGTGCTGCACTGTCAGAGGGTCAGTACTGAGGCAGAGCTGCACTGTCAGAGGGTCAGTACTGAGGGAGTGCTGCACTGTCAGATGGTCAGTACTGAGGGAGTTCTGCGCTGTCAGAGGGTCAGTACTGAGGGAGTGCTGCACTGTCAGAGGGTCAGTACTGAGGGAGAGCTGCACTGTCAGAGAGTCAGTACTGAGGCAGTGCTGCACTGTCAGAGGGTCAGTACTGAGGGAGTGCTGCACTGTCAGAGGGTCAGTACTGAGGGAGTGCTGCACTGTCAGAGGGTCAGTACTGAGGGAGTGCTGCACTGTCAGAGGGTCAGTACTGAGGGAATGCTGCACTGTCAGCGGGTCAGTACTGAGGGAGAGCTGCACTGTCAGAGGGTCAGTAATGAGGGAGAGCTGCACTGCCAGATGGTCAGTACTGAGGGAGAGCTGCACTGTCAGAGGGTCAGTACCGAGCGGGTGCTGCACTGTCAGAGGGTCAGTACTGAGGGAGTGCTGCACTGTTAGAGGATCAGTACTGAGGGAGAGCTGCACTGTCAGAGAGTCAGTACTGAGGGAGAGCTGCACTGTCAGAGAGTCAGTACTGAGGGAGAGCTGCACTGTCAGAGGTTAGTACTGAGGGAGAGCTGCACTGTCAGAGAGTCAGTACGGAGGGAGTGCTGCACTGTCAGAGGGTCAGTAATGAGGGAAGGCTGCACTGTCAGTGGGTCAGTACTGTGGGAATGCTGCACTGCCCGAGGGTAAGTTCTGAGGGAGTGCTGCACTGTCAGAGGGTCTGTACTGAGGGAGTGCTGCACTGTCAGAGGGTCAGTACTGAGGGAGAGCTGCACTGTCAGAGAGTCAGTACTGAGGGAGAGCTGCACTGTCAGATGGTCAGTACTGAAGGAGTGCTGCACTGTCAGAGGGTCAGTACTGAGGGAATGCTGCACTGCCAGAGGGTCAGTACTGAGGGAGTGCTGCACTGTCAGAGGGTCAGTACTGAGGGAGTGCTGCACTGTCAGAGGGTCAGTACTGAGGGAGTGCTGCACTGTCAGAGGGTCAGTACTGAGTTAGTGCTGCACAGTCAGATAGTCAGTACTGAGGGAGTGCTTCACTGTCCGAGGGTCAGTACTGAGGGAGTGCTGCACTGTCAGAGGGTCAGTACTGAGGGAGAGGTGCACTGTCAGAGGGTCAGTACTGAAGCAGTGCTGCACTGCCAGAGGGTCAGTACTGAGGGAGAGCTGTACTGTCAGAGGGTCAGTACTGAGGAAGAGCTGCACTGTCAGAGGGTCAGTACTGAGGGAGTGCTGCACTGTCAGAGGGTCAGTACTGAGGGAGAGCTGTACTGTCAGAGGGTCAGTATTGAGGTAGTGCTGCACTGTCGGAGTGTCAGTACTGAGGGAATGCTGCACTGCCAGTGGTCAGTACTGAGGGAGAGCTGCACTGTCCGAGGGTCAGTACTGAGGGAGTGCAGCACTGTCAGAGGGTCAGTACTGAGGGAGAGCTGCACTGTCAGATGGTCAGTACTGAGGGAGTGCCGCACTGCCAGAGGGTCAGTACTGAGGTAGTGCTGCACTGTCAGAGGGTCAGTACTGAGGGAGAGCTGCACTGTCAGAGGTTAGTACTGAGGGAGAGCTGCACTGTCAGAGAGTCAGTACTGAGGGAGTGCTGCACTGTCAGAGGGTCAGTAATGAGGGAAGGCTGCACTGTCAGAGGGTCAGTACTGTGGGAATGCTGCACTGCCCGAGGGTAAGTTCTGAGGGAGTGCTGCACTGTCAGAGGGTCTGTACTGAGGGAGTGCTGCACTGTCAGAGGGTCAGTACTGAGGGAGAGCTGCACTGTCAGAGAGTCAGTACTGAGGGAGAGCTGCACTGTCAGATGGTCAGTACTGAAGGAGTGCTGCACTGTCAGAGGGTCAGTACTGAGGGAATGCTGCTCTGCCAGAGGGTCAGTACTGAGGGAGTGCTGCACTGTCAGAGGGTCAGTACTGAGGGAGTGCTGCACTGTCAGAGGGTCAGTACTGAGGGAGTGCTGCACTGTCAGAGGGTCAGTACTGAGTTAGTGCTGCACTGTCAGATATTCAGTACTGAGGGAGTGCTTCACTGTCCGAGGGTGGGTACTGAGGGAGTGCTGCACTGTCAGAGGGTCAGTACTGAGGGAGAGGTGCACTGTCAGAGGGTCAGTACTGAAGCAGTGCTGCACTGCCAGAGGGTCAGTACTGAGGGAGAGCTGTACTGTCAGAGGGTCAGTACTGAGGAAGAGCTGCACTGTCAGAGGGTCAGTACTGAGGGAGTGCTGCTCTGTCAGAGGCTCAGTACTGAGGGAGAGCTGTACTGTCAGAGGGTCAGTATTGAGGTAGTGCTGCACTGTCGGAGGGTCAGTACTGAGGGAATGCTGCACTGCCAGAGGGTCAGTACTGAAGGAGAGCTGCACTGTCCGAGGGTCAGTACTGAGGGAGTGCAGCACTGTCAGAGGGTCAGTACTGAGGGAGAGCTGAACTGTCAGATGGTCAGTACTGAGGGAGTGCCGCACTGCCAGAGGGTCAGTACTGAGGGAGTGCTGCACTGTCAGAGGGTCAGTACTGAGGGAGTGCTGCACTGTCAGAGGGTCAGTACTGAGGCAGAGCTGCACTGTCAGAGGGTCAGTACTGAGGGAGTGCTGCACTGTCAGAGGGTCAGTACTGAGGCAGAGCTGCACTGTCAGAGGGTCAGTACTGAGGGAGTGCTGCACTGTCAGAGGGTCAGTACTGAGGCAGAGCTGCACTGTCAGAGGGTCAGTACTGAGGGAGTGCTGCACTGTCAGATGGTCAGTACTGAGGGAGTTCTGCGCTGTCAGAGGGTCAGTACTGAGGGAGTGCTGCACTGTCAGAGGGTCAGTACTGAGGGAGAGCTGCACTGTCAGAGAGTCAGTACTGAGGCAGTGCTGCACTGTCAGAGGGTCAGTACTGAGGGAGTGCTGCACTGTCAGAGGGTCAGTACTGAGGGAGTGCTGCACTGTCAGAGGGTCAGTACTGAGGGAGTGCTGCACTGTCAGAGGGTCAGTACTGAGGGAATGCTGCACTGTCAGCGGGTCAGTACTGAGGGAGAGCTGCACTGTCAGAGGGTCAGTAATGAGGGAGAGCTGCACTGCCAGATGGTCAGTACTGAGGGAGAGCTGCACTGTCAGAGGGTCAGTACCGAGCGGGTGCTGCACTGTCAGAGGGTCAGTACTGAGGGAGTGCTGCACTGTTAGAGGATCAGTACTGAGGGAGAGCTGCACTGTCAGAGAGTCAGTACTGAGGGAGAGCTGCACTGTCAGAGAGTCAGTACTGAGGGAGAGCTGCACTGTCAGAGGTTAGTACTGAGGGAGAGCTGCACTGTCAGAGAGTCAGTACGGAGGGAGTGCTGCACTGTCAGAGGGTCAGTAATGAGGGAAGGCTGCACTGTCAGTGGGTCAGTACTGTGGGAATGCTGCACTGCCCGAGGGTAAGTTCTGAGGGAGTGCTGCACTGTCAGAGGGTCTGTACTGAGGGAGTGCTGCACTGTCAGAGGGTCAGTACTGAGGGAGAGCTGCACTGTCAGAGAGTCAGTACTGAGGGAGAGCTGCACTGTCAGATGGTCAGTACTGAAGGAGTGCTGCACTGTCAGAGGGTCAGTACTGAGGGAATGCTGCACTGCCAGAGGGTCAGTACTGAGGGAGTGCTGCACTGTCAGAGGGTCAGTACTGAGGGAGTGCTGCACTGTCAGAGGGTCAGTACTGAGGGAGTGCTGCACTGTCAGAGGGTCAGTACTGAGTTAGTGCTGCACAGTCAGATAGTCAGTACTGAGGGAGTGCTTCACTGTCCGAGGGTCAGTACTGAGGGAGTGCTGCACTGTCAGAGGGTCAGTACTGAGGGAGAGGTGCACTGTCAGAGGGTCAGTACTGAAGCAGTGCTGCACTGCCAGAGGGTCAGTACTGAGGGAGAGCTGTACTGTCAGAGGGTCAGTACTGAGGAAGAGCTGCACTGTCAGAGGGTCAGTACTGAGGGAGTGCTGCACTGTCAGAGGGTCAGTACTGAGGGAGAGCTGTACTGTCAGAGGGTCAGTATTGAGGTAGTGCTGCACTGTCGGAGTGTCAGTACTGAGGGAATGCTGCACTGCCAGTGGTCAGTACTGAGGGAGAGCTGCACTGTCCGAGGGTCAGTACTGAGGGAGTGCAGCACTGTCAGAGGGTCAGTACTGAGGGAGAGCTGCACTGTCAGATGGTCAGTACTGAGGGAGTGCCGCACTGCCAGAGGGTCAGTACTGAGGTAGTGCTGCACTGTCAGAGGGTCAGTGCTGAGGGAGTGCTGCACTGTCAGAGGGTCAGTACTGAGGGAGTGCTGCACTGTCAGAGGGTCAGTACTGAGGCAGAGCTGCACTGTCAGAGGGTCAGTACTGAGGGAGTGCTGCACTGTCAGAGGGTCAGTACTGAGGGAGTGCTGCGCTGTCAGAGGGTCAGTACTGAGGGAGTGCTGCGCTGTCAGAGGGTCAGTGCTGAGGGAGAGCTGCACTGTGAGAGAGTCAGTACTGAGGCATTGCTGCACTGTCAGAGGGTCAGTACTGAGGGAGTGCTGCACTGTCAGAGAGTCAGTACTGAGGGAGTGCTGCACTGTCAGAGGGTCAGTACTGAGGGAGTGCTGCACTGTCAGAGGGTCAGTCCTGAGGGAATGCTGCACTGTCAGCGGGTCAGTACTGAGGGAGAGCTGCACTGTCAGAGGGTCAGTAATGAGGGAGAGCTGCACTGCCAGATGCTCAGTACTGAGGGAGAGCTGCACTGTCAGAGGGTGAGTACCGAGCGGGTGCTGCACTGTCAGAGGGTCAGTACTGAGGGAGTGCTGCACTGTTAGAGGATCAGTACTGAGGGAGAGCTGCACTGTCAGAGAGTCAGTACTGAGGGAGAGCTGCACTGTCAGAGAGTCAGTACTTAAGGGAGAGCTGCACTGTCAGAGGTTAGTTCTGAGGGAGAGCTGCACTGTCAGACAGTCAGTACTGAGGGAGAGCTGCACTGTCAGAGGGTCAGTAATGAGGGAAGGCTGCACTGTCAGAGGGTCAGTACTGTGGGAATGCTGCACTGCCCGAGGGTAAGTTCTGAGGGAGTGCTGCACTGTCAGAGGGTCTGTACTGAGGGAGTGCTGCACTGTCAGAGGGTCAGTACTGAGGGAGAGCTGCACTGTCAGAGAGTCAGTACTGAGGGAGAGCTGCACTGTCAGATGGTCAGTACTGAAGGAGTGCTGCACTGTCAGAGGGTCAGTACTGAGGGAATGCTGCACTGCCAGAGGGTCAGTACTGAGGGAGTGCTGCACTGTCAGAGGGTCAGTACTGAGGGAGTGCTGCACTGTCAGAGGGTCAGTACTGAGGGAGTGCTGCACTGTCAGAGGATCAGTACTGAGGGAGTGCTGCACTGTCAGAGGGTCAGTACTGAGGGAGAGCTGCACTGTCAGAGAGTCAGTACTGAGGGGGAACTGCACTGTCAGATGTTAGTACTGAGGGAGAGCTGCACTGTCAGAGAGTCAGTACTGAGGGAGAGCTGCACTGTCAGAGGGTCAGTACTGAGGGAGTGCTGCACTGTCAGAGGGTCAGTACTGAGGGAGAGCTGCACTGTCAGAGAGTCAGTACTGAGGCAGTGCTGCACTGTCAGAGGGTCAGTACTGAGGGAGTGCTGCACTGTCAGAGGGTCAGTCTGAGGGAGTGCTGCACAGTCAGAGGGTCAGTACTGAGGGAGTGCTGCACTGTCAGAGGCTCAGTACTGAGGGAATGCTGCACTGTCAGCGGGTCAGTACTGAGGGAGAGCTGCACTGTCAGAGGGTCAGTAATGAGGGAGAGCTGCACTGCCAGATGGTCAGTACTGAGGGAGAGCTGCACTGTCAGAGGGTCAGTACTGAGGGAAGGCTGCACTGTCAGAGGGTCAGTACTGAGGGAATGCTGCACTGCCAGAGGGTCAGTACTGAGGGAATGCTGCACTGACAGAGGGTCAGTACTGACGGAGTGCTGCACTGTCAGAGAGTCAGGATTGAGGGAGAGCTGCACTGTCAGAGGGACTGTACTGAGGGAGAGCTGCACTGTCAGATTGTCAGTACTGTGGGAGTGCTGCACTGTCAGAGGGTCAGTACTGAGAGAGGGCTGCAGTGTCAGAGGGTCAGTACTGAGGGAGAGCTGCACTTTCAGAGGGTCAGTACTGAGGCAGAGCTGCACTGTCAGAGGGTCAGTACTGAGGGAGTGCTGCACTGTCAGAGGGTCAGTACTGAGGGAGAGCTGTACTGTCAGAGGGTCAGTACTGAGGGAATGCTGCACTGCCAGAGGGTCAGTACTGAGGGAGAAATGTACTGTCAGAGGGTCAGTACTGAGGGAGAGCTGCACTGTCAGATGTTAGTACTGAGCGAGAGCTGCACTGTCAGAGAGTCAGTACTGAGGGAGAGCTGCACTGTCAGTGGGTCAGTACTGAGGGATAGCAGCACTGTCAGAGGGTGAGTACCGAGCGGGTGCTGCACTGTCAGAGGGTCAGTACCGAGCGGGTGCTGCACTGTCAGAGGGTCAGTACTGAGGGAGTGCTGCACTGTTAGAGGATCTGTACTGAGGGAGAGCTGCAGTGTCAGATGGTCAGTACTGAGGGAGAGCTGCACTGTCAGAGAGTCAGTACTGAGGGAGAGCTGCACTGTCAGAGGGTCAGTACTGAGGGAAGGCTGCACTGTCAGAGGGTCAGTACTGTGGGAATGCTGCACTGCCCGAGGGTAAGTTCTGAGGGAATGCTGCACTGTCAGAGGGTCTGTACTGAGGGAGTGCTGCACTGTCAGAGGGTCAGTACTGAGGGAGAGCTGCACTGTCAGAGAGTCAGTACTGAGGGAGAGCTGCACTGTCAGATGGTCAGTACTGAAGGAGTGCTGCACTGTCAGAGGGTCAGTACTGAGGGAATGCTGCACTGCCAGAGGGTCAGTACTGAGGGAGTGCTGCACTGTCAGAGGGTCAGTACTGAGGGAGTGCTGCACTGTCAGAGGGTCAGTACTGAGGGAGTGCTGCACTGTCAGAGGATCAGTACTGAGGGAGTGCTGCACTGTCAGAGGGTCAGTACTGAGGGAGAGCTGCACTGTCAGAGAGTCAGTACTGAGGGGGAACTGCACTGTCAGATGTTAGTACTGAGGGAGAGCTGCACTGTCAGAGAGTCAGTACTGAGGGAGTGCTGCACTGTCAGAGGGTCAGTACTGAGGGAAGGCTGCACTGTCAGAGGATCAGTACTGAGGGAATGCTGCACTGCCAGAGGGTCAGTACTGAGGGAGTGCTGCACTGTCAGAGGGTCAGTACTGAGGGAGTGCTGCACTGTCAGAGGGTCAGTACTGAGGGAGAGCTGCACTGTCAGAGAGTCAGTACTGAGGGAGAGCTGTACTGTCAGAGGGTCAGTACTGAAGGAGTGCAGCACTGTCAGAGGGTCAGTACAGAGGGAATGCTGAACTGCCAGAGGGTCAGTACTGAGGGAGTGCTGCACTGTCAGAGGGTCAGTTCTGAGGGAGTGCTGCACTGTCAGAGGGTCAGTACTGAGGGAGTGCTGCACTGTCAGAGGATCAGTACTGAGGGAGTGCTGCACTGTCAGAGGGTCAGTACTGAGGGAGAGCTGCACTGTCAGAGAGTCAGTACTGAGGCAGAGCTGCACTGTCAGATGGTCAGTACTGAAGGAGTGCTGCACTGTCAGAGGGTCAGTACTGAGGGAATGCTGCACTGCCAGAGGGTCAGTACTGAGGGAGTGCTGCACTGTCAGAGGGTCAGTACTGAGGGAGTGCTGCACTGTCAGAGGGTCAGTACTGAGGGAGTGCTGCACTGTCAGAGGATCAGTACTGAGGGAGTGCTGCACTGTCAGAGGGTCGGTACTGAGGGAGTGCTGCACTGAGAGGGTTAGTACAGAGAGAGTGCAGCACTGTCAGAGGGTTAGTACAGAGAGAATGCTACACTGTCAGATAGACAGTACTGAGGCACCGCTGGACGGTCAGACGTGCAGGACCGAGGCAGAGGGTCAGTACTGAGGGAGAGCTGTACTGTCAGAGGGTCAGTACTGAGGCAGAGCTGCACTGTCAGAGGGACAGTACTGAGGGAGTGCTGCACTGTCAGAGGGTCAGTACTGAGGGAGAGCTGTACTGTCAGAGGGTCAGTACTGAGGGAATGCTGCACTGCCAGAGGGTCAGTACTGAGGGAGAGCTGCACTGTCTGATGTTAGTACTGAGGGAGAGCTGCACTGTCAGAGAGTCAGTACTGAGGGAGAGCTGCACTGTCAGAGGGTCAGTACTGAGGGAAGGATGCACTGTCGGGGTCAGTACTTAGGGAATGCTGCACTGCCAGAGGGTCAGTACTGAGGGAGTGCTGCACTGTCAGAGGGTCAGTACTGAGGCAGTGCTGCACTGTCAGAGGATAAGTACTGAGGGAGTGCTGCACTGTCAGAGGGTCAGTACTGAGGGAATGCTGCACTGCCAGAGGGTCAGTACTGAGGGAGTGCTGCACTGTCAGAGGGTCGGTACTGAGGGAGTGCTGCACTGTCAGAGGGTCAGTACTGAGGGAGAGCTGCACTGTCAGAGAATCAGTACTGAGGCAGAGCTGCACTGTCAGATGGTCAGTACTGAAGGAGTGCTGCACTGTCAGAGGGTCAGTACAGAGGGAATGCTGCACTGCCAGAGGTTCAGTAGTGAGGGAGTGCTGCACTGTCAGAGGGTCAGTTCTGAGGGAGTGCTGCACTGTCAGAGGGTCAGTACTGAGGGAGTGCTGCACTGTCAGAGGATCAGTACTGAGGGAGTGCTGCACTGTCAGAGTGTCAGTACTGAGGGAGAGCTGCACTGTCAGAGAGTCAGTACTGAGGCAGAGCTGCACTGTCAGATGGTCAGTACTGAAGGAGTGCTGCACTGTCAGAGGGTCAGTACTGAGGGAATGCTGCACTGCCAGAGGGTCAGTACTGAGGGAGTGCTGCACTGTCAGAGGGTCAGTACTGAGGGAGTGCTGCACTGTCAGATGGTCAGTACTGAGGGAGTGCTGCACTGTCAGAGGATCAGTACTGAGGGAGTGCTGCACTGTCAGAGGGTCAGTACTGAGGGAGTGCTGCACTGAGAGGGTTAGTACAGAGTGAGTGCAGCACTGACAGAGGGTTAGTACAGAGAGAATGCTACACTGTCAGATAGACAGTACTGAGACACTGCTGGACGGTCAGACGTTCAGGACCGAGGCAGAGGGTCAGTACTGAGGGAGAGCTGTACTGTCAGAGGGTCAGTACTGAGGCAGAGCTGCACTGTCAGAGGGTCAGTACTGAGGGAGTGCTGCACTGTCAGAGGGTCAGTACTGAGGGAGAGCTGTACTGTCAGAGGGTCAGTACTGAGGGAATGCTGCACTGCCAGAGGGTCAGTACTGAGGGAGAACTGTACTGTCAGAGGGTCAGTACTGAGGGAGAGCTGCACTGTCAGATGTTAGTACTGAGCGAGAGCTGCACTGTCAGAGAGTCAGTACTGAGGGAGAGCTGCACTGTCAGAGGGTCAGTACTGAGGGAGAGCTGCACTGTCAGTGGGTCAGTACTGAGGGATAGCTGCACTGTCAGAGGGTCATTACAGAGCGGGTGCTGCACTGTCAGAGGGTCAGTACCGAGCGGGTGCTGCACTGTCAGAGGGTCAGTACTGAGGGAGTGCTGCACTGTTAGAGGATCTGTACTGAGGGAGAGCTGCAGTGTCAGATGGTCAGTACTGAGGGAGAGCTGCACTGTCAGAGAGTCAGTACTGAGGGAGAGCTGCACTGTCAGAGGGTCAGTACTGAGGGAAGGCTGCACTGTCAGAGGGTCAGTACTGTGGGAATGCTGCACTGCCCGAGGATAAGTTCTGAGGGAGTGCTGCACTGTCAGAGGGTCTGTACTGAGGGAGTGCTGCACTGTCAGAGGGTCAGTACTGAGGGAGAGCTGCACTGTCAGAGAGTCAGAACTGAGGGAGAGCTGCACTGTCAGATGGTCAGTACTGAAGGAGTGCTGCACTGTCAGAGGGTCAGTACTGAGGGAATGCTGCACTGCCAGAGGGTCAGTACTGAGGGAGTGCTGCACTGTCAGAGGGTCAGTACTGAGGGAGTGCTGCACTGTCAGAGGGTCAGTACTGAGGGAGTGCTGCACTGTCAGAGGATCAGTACTGAGGGAGTGCTGCACTGTCAGAGGGTCAGTACTGAGGGAGAGCTGCACTGTCAGAGAGTCAGTACTGAGGGGGAACTGCACTGTCAGATGTTAGTACTGAGGGAGAGCTGCACTGTCAGAGAGTCAGTACTGAGGGAATGCTGCACTGCCAGAGGGTCAGTACTGAGGGAGAACTGTACTGTCAGAGGGTCAGTACTGAGGGAGAGCTGCACTGTCAGATGTTAGTACTGAGCGAGAGCTGCACTGTCAGAGAGTCAGAACGGAGGGAGAGCTGCACTGTCAGAGGGTCAGTACTGAGGGAGAGCTGCACTGTCAGTGGGTCAGTACTGAGGGATAGCTGCACTGTCAGAGGGTCAGTACCGAGCGGGTGCTGCACTGTCAGAGGGTCAGTACCGAGCGGGTGCTGCACTGTCAGAGGGTCAGTACTGAGGGAGTGCTGCACTGTTAGAGGATCTGTACTGAGGGAGAGCTGCAGTGTCAGTTGGTCAGTACTGAGGGAGAGCTGCACTGTCAGAGAGTCAGTACTGAGGGAGAGCTGCACTGTCAGAGGGTCAGTACTGAGGGAAGGCTGCACTGTCAGAGGGTCAGTACTGAGGGAGTGCTGCACTGCCCGAGGGTAAGTTCTGAGGGAGTGCTGCACTGTCAGAGGGTCTGTACTGAGGGAGTGCTGCACTGTCAGAGGGTCAGTACTGAGGGAGAGCTGCACTGTCAGAGAGTCAGGACTGAGGGAGAGCTGCACTGTCAGATGGTCAGTACTGAAGGAGTGCTGCACTGTCAGAGGGTCAGTACTGAGGGAATGCTGCACTGCCAGAGGGTCAGTACTGAGGGAGTGCTGCACTGTCAGAGGCTCAGTACTGAGGGAGTGCTGCACTGTCAGAGGGTCAGTACTGAGGGAGTGCTGCACTGTCAGAGGATCAGTACTGAGGGAGTGCTGCACTGTCAGAGGGTCAGTACTGAGGGAGAGATGCACTGTCAGAGAGTCAGTACTGAGGGGGAACTGCACTGTCAGATGTTAGTACTGAGGGAGAGCTGCACTGTCAGAGAGTCAGTACTGAGGGAGAGCTGCACTGTCAGAGGGTCAGTACTGAGGGAAGGCTGCACTGTCAGAGGAAATGTACTGAGGGAATGCTGCACTGCCAGAGGGTCAGTACTGAGGGAGTGCTGCACTGTCAGAGGGTCAGTACTGAGGGAGTGCTGCACTGTCAGAGGGTCAGTACTGAGGGAGAGCTGCACTGTCAGAGAGTCAGTACTGAGGCAGAGCTGCACTGTCAGATGGTCAGTACTGAAGGAGTGCAGCACTGTCAGAGGGTCAGTACAGAGGGAATGCTGCACTTCCAGAGGGTCAGTACTGAGGGAGTGCTGCACTGTCAGAGGGTCAGTTCTGAGGGAGTGCTGCACTGTCAGAGGGTCAGTACTGAGGGAGTGCTGCACTGTCAGAGGATCAGTACTGAGGGAGTGCTGCACTGTCAGAGGGTCAGTACTGAGGGAGAGCTGCACTGTCAGAGAGTCAGTACTGAGGCAGAGCTGCACTGTCAGATGGTCAGTACTGAAGGAGTGCTGCACTGTCAGAGGGTCAGTACTGAGGGAATGCTGCACTGCCAGAGGGTCAGTACTGAGGGAGTGCTGCACTGTCAGAGGGTCAGTACTGAGGGAGTGCTGCACTGTCAGAGGGTCAGTACTGAGGGAGTGCTGCACTGTCAGAGGATCAGTACTGAGGGAGTGCTGCACTGTCAGAGGGTCGGTACTGAGGGAGTGCTGCACTGAGAGGGTTAGTACAGAGAGAGTGCAGCACTGACAGAGCGTTAGTACAGAGAGAATGCTACACTGTCAGATAGACAGTACTGAGGCACTGCTGGACGGTCAGACGTGCAGGACCGAGGCAGAGGGTCAGTACTGAGGGAGAGCTGTACTGTCAGAGGGTCAGTACTGAGGCAGAGCTGCACTGTCAGAGGGACAGTACTGAGGGAGTGCTGCACTGTCAGAGGGTCAGTACTGAGGGAGAGCTGTACTGTCAGAGGGTCAGTACTGAGGGAATGCTGCACTGCCAGAGGGTCAGTACTGAGGGAGTGCTGCACTGCCGGATGTTAGTACTGAGGGAGAGCTGCACTGTCAGAGAGTCAGTACTGAGGGAGAGCTGCACTGTCAGAGGGTCAGTACTGAGGGAAGGATGCACTGTCGGGGTCAGTACTTAGGGAATGCTGCACTGCCAGAGGGTCAGTACTGAGGGAGTGCTGCACTGTCAGAGGGTCAGTACTGAGGGAGTGCTGCACTGTCAGAGGATAAGTACTGAGGGAGTGCTGCACTGTCAGAGGGTCAGTACTGAGGGAATGCTGCACTGCCAGAGGGTCAGTACTGAGGGAGTGCTGCACTGTCAGAGGGTCGGTACTGATGGAGTGCTGCACTGTCAGAGGGTCAGTACTGAGGGAGACCTGCACTGTCAGAGAATCAGTACTGAGGCAGAGCTGCACTGTCAGATGGTCAGTACTGAGGGAGTGCTGCACTGTTAGGGGGTCAGTACTGTGGGAGCGCTGCACTGTCAGAGGATCAGTACTGAGGGAGTGCTGCACTGTCAGAGGGTCAGTACTGAGGGAGAGCTGCACTGTCAGAGGGTCAGTGCCGAGCGGGTGCTGCATGTCAGAGGGTCAGTACTGAGGGAGTGCTGCACTGTCAGAGGGTCAGTACTGAGGCAGTGCTGCACTGTCAGAGGGTCAGTACTGAGGGAGTGCTGCACTGTCAGAGAGTCAGTACTGAGGGAGAGCTGTACTGTCAGAGGGTCAGTGCTGAGGGAGTGCTGCACTGTCAGAGGGTCAATACTGAGGCAGTGCTGCACTGTCAGAGGGTCAGTACTGAGGGAGTGCTGCACTGTCAGAGAGTCAGTACTGAGGGAGAGCTGCACTGTCAGAGGGTCAGTACTGAGGGAGAGCTGCACTGTCAGAGAGTCAGTACTGAGGGAGAGCTGCACTGTCAGATGGTCAGTACTGAAGGAGTGCTGCACTGTCAGAGGGTCAGTACTGAGGGAATGCTGCACTGCCAGATGGTCAGTACTGAGGGAGTGCTGCACTGTCAGAGGGTCAGTACTGAGGGAGTGCTGCACTGTCAGAGGGTCAGTACTGAGGGAGTGCTGCACTGTCAGAGGATCAGTACTGAGGGAGTGCTGCACTGTCAGAGGGTCAGTACTGAGGGAGAGCTGCACTGTCAGAGAGTCAGTACTGAGGGGGAAATGCACTGTCAGATGTTAGTACTGAGGGAGAGCTGCACTGTCAGAGAGTCAGTACTGAGGGAGAGCTGCACTGTCAGAGGGTCAGTACTGAGGGAAGGCTGCACTGTCAGAGGATCAGTACTGAGGGAATGCTGCACTGCCAGAGGGTCAGTACTGAGGGAGTGCTGCACTGTCAGAGGGTCAGTACTGAGGGAGTGCTGCACTGTCAGAGGGTCAGTACTGAGGAAGAGCTGCACTGTCAGAGAGTCAGTACTGAGGCAGAGCTGCACTGTCAGATGGTCAGTACTGAAGGAGTGCAGCACTGTCAGAGGGTCAGTACAGAGGGAATGCTGCACTGCCAGAGGGTCAGTAATGAGGGAGTGCTGCACTGTCAGAGGGTCAGTTCTGAGGAAGTGCTGCACTGTCAGAGGGTCAGTACTGAGGGAGTGCTGCACTGTCAGAGGATCAGTACTGAGGGAGTGCTGCACTGTCAGAGGGTCAGTATTGAGGGAGAGCTGCACTGTCAGAGAGTCAGTACTGAGTCAGAGCTGCACTGTCAGATGGTCAGTACTGAAGGAGTGCCGCACTGTCAGAGGGTCAGTACTGAGGGAAGGCTGCACTGCCAGAGGGTCAGTACTGAGGGAGTGCTGCACTGTCAGAGGGTCAGTACTGAGGGAGTGCTGCACTGTCAGAGGGTCAGTACTGAGGGAGTGCTGCACTGTCAGAGGATAAGTACTAAGGGAGTGCTGCACTGTCAGAGGGTCGGTACTGAGGGAGTGCTGCACTGAGAGGGTTAGTACAAAGAGAGTGCAGCACTGACAGAGGGTAAGTACAGAGAGAATGCTACACTGTCAGATAGACAGTACTGAGGCACTGCTGGACGGTCAGACGTGCAGGACCGAGGCAGAGGGTCAGTACTGAGGGAGAGCTGTACTGTCAGAGGGTCAGTACTGAGGCAGAGCTGCACTGTCAGAGGGACAGTACTGAGGGAGTGCTGCGCTGTCAGAGGGTCAGTACTGAGGGAGAGCTGTACTGTCAGAGGGTCAGTACTGAGGGAATGCTGCACTGCCAGAGGGTCAGTACTGAGGGAGAGCTGCACTGTCTGATGTTAGTACTGAGGGAGAGCTGCACTGTCAGAGAGTCAGTACTGAGGGAGAGCTGCACTGTCAGAGGGTCAGTACTGAGGGAAGGATGCACTGTCGGGGTCAGTACTTAGGGAATGCTGCACTGCCACAGGGTCAGTACTGAGGCAGAGCTGCACTGTCAGATGGTCAGTACTGAGGGAGTGCCGCACTGCCAGAGAGTCAGTACTGAGGGAGTGCTGCACTGTCAGCGGGTCAGAACTGAGGGAGAGCTGCACTGTCAGATGGTCAGTACTGAGGGAGTGCCGCACTGCCAGAGGGTCAGTACTGAGGGAGTGCTGCACTGTCAGCGTGTCAGTACTGAGGGAGAGCTGCACTGACAGAGGGTCAGTACTGACGGAGAGCTGCACTGTCCGAGGATCAGTACTGAGGGAGTGCAGCACTGTCAGAGGGTCAGTACTGAGGGAGAGCTGCACTGTCAGATGGTCAGTACTGAGGGAGTGCCGCACTGCCAGAGGGTCAGTAGTGAGGGAGTGCTGCACTGTCAGATGGTCAGTACTGAGGGAGAGCTGCACTGTCAGAGGGTCAGTACTGAGGGAGAGCTGCACTGTCAGCGGATCAGTACTGAGGGAGAGCTGCACTGTCAGAGGGTCAGTACTGAGGGAGAGCTGCACTGTCAGTGGGTCAGTACTGAGGGAGAGCTGCACTGTCAGAGGGTCAGTGCCGAGCGGGGGCTGCATGTCAGAGGGTCAGTACTGAGGGAGTGCTGCACTGTCACAGGGTCAGTACTGAGGCAGTGCTGCACTGTCAGAGGGTCAGTACTGAGGGAGTGCTGCACTGTCAGAGGGTCAGTACTGAGGGAGAGCTGCACTGTCAGAGGGTCAGTGCTGAGGGAGTGCTGCACTGTCAGAGGGTCAATACTGAGGCAGTGCTGCACTGTCAGATGGTCAGTACAGAGGGAGTGCTGCACTGTCAGAGGGTCAGTACTGAGGGAGAGCTGCACTGTCAGAGGGGCAGTACTGAGGCAGTGCTGCACTGTCAGAGGGTCAGTACTGAGGGAGTGCTGCACTGTCAGAGGGTCAGTACTGAGGGAGAGCTGCACTGTCAGAGGGTCAGTACTGAGGGAGAGCTGCACTGTCAGATGGTCAGTACTGAGGGAGAGCTGCACTGCCAGACGGTCAGTACTGAGGGAGTGCTGCACTGTCAGAGGGTCAGTACTGAGGGAGTGCTGCACTGTTAGAGGATCAGTACTTAGGGAGTGCTGCACTGTCAGAGGATCAGTACTGAGGGAGTGCTGAACTGTCAGAGGGTCAGTACTGAGGGAGTGCTGCACTGTCAGAGGGTCAGTACTGAGGGAGTGCTGCACTGTCATATGGTCAGTACTGAGGGAGTGCTGCACTGTCCGTGCGTCAGTACTGAGGGAGAGCTGCACTGTCAGAGAGTCAGTACTGAGGGAGTGCTGCACTGCCAGCGGGTCAGTACTGAGGGAATGCTGCACTGTCAGATGGTCAGTACTGAGGGAGTGCCGCACTTCCAGAGAGTCAGTACTGAGGGAGTGCTGCACTGTCAGCGGGTCAGAACTGAGGGAGAGCTGCACTGTCAGATGGTCAGTACTGAGGGAGTGCCGCACTGCCAGAGGGTCAGTACTGAGGGAGTGCTGCACTGTCAGCGGGTCAGTACTGAGGGAGAGCTGCACTGTCAGAGGGTCAGTACTGAGGGAGAGCTGCACTGTCCGAGGATCAGTACTGAGGGAGTGCAGCACTGTCAGAGGGTCAGTACTGAGGGAGAGCTGCACTGTCAGATGGTCAGTACTGAGGGAGTGCCGCACTGCCAGAGGGTCAGTACTGAGGGAGAGCTGCACTGTCAGCGTGTCAGTACTGAGGGAGAGCTGCACTGTCAGAGGGTCAGTACTGAGGGAGAGCTGCACTGTCAGTGGGTCAGTACTGAGGGAGAGCTGCACTGTCAGAGGGTCAGTACTGAGGGAGAGCTGCACTGTCAGTGGGTCAGTACTGAGGGAGAGCTGCACTGTCAGAGGGTCAGTGCCGAGCGGGGGCTGCATGTCAGAGGGTCAGTACTGAGGGAGTGCTGCACTGTCAGAGGGTCAGTACTGAGGCAGTGCTGCACTGTCAGAGGGTCAGTACGGAGGGAGTGCTGCACTGTCAGAGGGTCAGTACTGAGGGAGAGCTGCACTGTCAGAGGGTCAGTGCTGAGGGAGTGCTGCACTGTCAGAGGGTCAATACTGAGGCAGTGCTGCACTGTCAGATGGTCAGTACTGAGGGAGTGCTGCACTGTCAGAGGGTCAGTACTGAGGGAGAGCTGCACTGTCAGAGGGGCAGTACTGAGGCAGTGCTGCACTGTCAGAGGGTCAGTACTGAGGGAGTGCTGCACTGTCAGAGGGTCAGTACTGAGGGAGAGCTGCACTGTCAGAGGGTCAGTACTGAGGGAGAGCTGCACTGTCAGATGGTCAGTACTGAGGGAGAGCTGCACTGCCAGACGGTCAGTACTGAGGGAGTGCTGCACTGTCAGAGGGTCAGTACTGAGGGAGTGCTGCACTGTTAGAGGATCAGTACTTAGGGAGTGCTGCACTGTCAGAGGATCAGTACTGAGGGAGTGCTGAACTGTCAGAGGGTCAGTACTGAGGGAGTGCTGCACTGTCAGAGGGTCAGTACTGAGGGAGTGCTGCACTGTCAGAGAGTCAGTACTGAGGGAGAGCTGCACTGCCAGCGGGTCAGTACTGAGGGAATGCTGCACTGCCAGAGGGTCAGTACTGAGGGAGTGCTGCACTGTCAGAGGGTCAGTATAGAGGGAGTGCTGCACTGTCAGAGGGTCAGTACTGAGGGAGTGCTGCACTGTCAGAGGGTCAGTACTGAGGGAGTGCTGCACTGTCAGAGAGTCAGTACTGAGGCAGAGCTGCACTGTCCGAGGGTCAGTACTGAAGGAGAGCTGCACTGTCAGATGGTCAGTATTGAGGGAGTGCTGCACTGCCTTAGGGTCAGTACTGAGGGAGTGCTGCACTGTCAGAGGGTCAGTGCTGAGGGAGTGCTGCACTGGAAGAGGATCAGTACTGAGGGAGAGCTGCACTGTCAGAGAGTCAGTACTGAGGGAGAGCTGCACTGTCAGAGAGTCAGTACTGAGGGAAGACTGCACTGTCAGATGGTCAATACTGAGGGAATGCTGCACTGCCCGAGGGTAAGTTGTGAGGGAGTGCTGCACTGTCAGAGGGTCTGTACTGAGGGAGTGCTGCACTGTCAGAGGGTCAGTACTGAGGGAGAGCTGCACTGTCAGAGAGTCAGTACTGAGGGAGAGCTGCACTGTCAGAGGGTCAGTACTGAAGGAGTGCTGCACTGTCAGAGGATCAGTACTGAGGGAATGCTGCACTGCCAGAGGGTCAGTACTGAGGGAGTGCTGCCCTGTCAGAGGGTCAGTACTGAGGGAGTGCTGCACTGTCAGAGGGTCAGTACTGTGGGAGCGCTGCACTGTCAGAGGATCAGTACTGAGGGAGTGCTGCACTGTCAGAGGGTCAGTACTGAGGGAGAGCTGCACTGTCAGAGGGTCAGTGCCGAGCGGGTGCTGCATGTCAGAGGGTCAGTACTGAGGGAGTGCTGCACTGTCAGAGGGTCAGTACTGAGGCAGTGCTGCACTGTCAGAGGGTCAGTACTGAGGGAGTGCTGCACTGTCAGAGAGTCAGTACTGAGGGAGAGCTGTACTGTCAGAGGGTCAGTGCTGAGGGAGTGCTGCACTGTCAGAGGGTCAATACTGAGGCAGTGCTGCACTGTCAGAGGGTCAGTACTGAGGGAGTGCTGCACTGTCAGAGAGTCAGTACTGAGGGAGAGCTGCACTGTCAGAGGGTCAGTACTGAGGGAGAGCTGCACTGTCAGAGAGTCAGTACTGAGGGAGAGCTGCACTGCCAGAGGGTCAGTACTGAGGGAGTGCTGCCCTGTCAGAGGGTCTGTACTGAGGGAATGCTGCACTGCCAGAGGGTCAGTACTGAGGGAGTGCTGCCCTGTCAGAGGGTCAGTACTGAGGGAGTGCTGCACTGTCAGAGGGTCAGTACTGTGGGAGCGCTGCACTGTCAGAGGATCAGTACTGAGGGAGTGCTGCACTGTCAGAGGGTCAGTACTGAGGGAGAGCTCCACTGTCAGAGAGTCAGTACTGAGGGGGAGCTACACTGTCAGATGTTAGTACTGAGGGAGAGCTGCACTGTCAGAGAGTCAGTACTGAGGGAGAGCTGCACTGTCAGAGGGTCAGTACTGAGGGAAGGATGCACTGTCGGGGGTCAGTACTGAGGGAGTGCTGCACTGCCAGAGGGTCAGTACTGAGGGAGTGCTGCACTGTCAGAGGGTCAGTACTGAGGGAGTGCTGCACTGTCAGAGGGTCAGTACTGAGGGAGAGCTGCACTGTCAGAGATTCAGTACTGAGGCAGAGCTGCACTGTCAGAGGGTCAGTATAGAGGGAATGCTGCACTGTCAGAGGGTCAGTACTGAGGGATTGCTGCACTGTCAGAGGATCAGTACTGAGGGAGTGCTGCACTGTCAGAGGGTCAGTACTGAGGGAGTGCTGCACTGTCAGAGGGTCAGTACTGAGGGAGTGCTGCACTGTCAGAGGGTCAGTACTGAGGCAGAGCTGCACTGTCAGATGGTCAGTGCTGAAGGAGTGCTGCACTGTCAGAGGGTCAGTACTGAGGGAGTGCTGCACTGTCAGAGGGTCAGTACTGAGGGAGAGCTGCACTGTCAGATGGTCAGTACTGAGGGAGTGCCGCACTGCCAGAGGGTCAGTACTGAGGGAGTGCTGCACTGTCAGAGGGACAGTGCTGATGGAGAGCTGCACTGTCAGAGGGTCAGTACTGAGGGAATGCTGCACTGTCAGTGGGTCAGTACTGAGGGAGAGCTGCACTGTCAGAGGGTCAGTACTGAGGGAGAGCTGCACTGTCAGTGGGTCAGTACTGAGGGAGAGCTGCACTGTCAGAGAGTCAGTGCCGAGCGGGTGCTGCATGTCAGAGGGTCAGTACTGAGGGAGTGCTGCACTGTCAGAGGGTCAGTACTGAGGGAGTGCTGCACTGTCAGAGGGTCAGTACTGAGGGAGAGCTGTACTGTCAGAGGGTCAGTGCTGAGGGAGTGCTGCACTGTCAGAGGGTCAGTACTGAGGCAGTGCTGCACTGTCAGAGGGTCAATACTGAGGCAGTGCTGCACTGTCAGAGGGTCAGTACTGAGGGAGTGCTGCACTGTCAGAGGGTCAGTACTGAGGGAGTGCGGCACTGTCAGAGGGTCAGTACTGAGGGAGTGCTGCACTGTCAGATGTTAGTACTGAGGGAGAGCTGCACTGTCAGAGAGTCAGTACTGAGGGAGAGCTGCACTGTCAGAGGGTCAGTACTGAGGGAAGGATGCACTGTCGGGTGTCAGTACTGAGGGAGTGCTGCACTGCCAGAGGGTCAGTACTGAGGGAGTGCTGCACTGTCAGAGGGTCAGTACTGAGGGAGTGCTGCACTGTCAGAGGGTCAGTACTGAGGGAGAGCTGCACTGTCAGAGAGTCAGTACTGAGGCAGAGCTGCACTGTCAGAGGGTCAGTATAGAGGGAATGCTGCACTGTCAGAGGGTCAGTACTGAGGGAGTGCTGCACTGTCAGAGGATCAGTACTGAGGGAGTACTGCACTGTCAGAGGGTCAGTACTGAGGGAGTGCTGCACTGCCAGAGGGTCAGTACTGAGGGAGTGCTGCACTGTCAGAGGGTCAGTACTGAGGCAGAGCTGCACTGTCAGATGGTCAGTACTGAAGGAGTGCTGCACTGTCAGAGGGTCAGTACTGAGGGAGTGCTGCACTGTCAGCGGGTCAGTACTGAGGGAGAGCTACACTGTCAGATGATCAGTAGTGAGGGAGTGCCGCACTGCCAGAGGGTCAGTACTGAGGGAGTGCTGCACTGTCAGAGGGTCAGTGCTGAGGGAGAGCTGCACTGTCTGATGTTCAGTACTGAGGGAATGCTGCACTGCCCGAGGGTAAGTTCTGAGGGAGTGCTGCACTGTCAGAGGGTCAGTACTGAGGGAGTGCTGCACTGTCAGAGGGTCAGTACTGAGGGAGAGCTGCACTGTCAGAGAGTCAGTACTGAGGGAGAGCTGCACTGTCAGATGGTCAGTACTGAAGGGGTGCTGCACTGTCGGAGGATCAGTACTGAGGGAATGCTGCACTGCCAGAGGGTCTGGACTGAGGGAGTGCTGCACTGTCAGAGGGTCAGTACTGAGGGAGTTTTGCACTGTCAGAGGGTCAGTACTGAGGGAGCGCTGCACTGTCAGAGGATCAGTACTGAGGGAGTGCTGCACTGTCAGAGGGTCAGTACTGAGGGAGAGCTGCACTGTCAGAGAGTCAGTACTGAGGGGGAGCTACACTGTCAGATGTTAGTACTGAGGGAGAGCTGCACTGTCAGAGGGTCAGTACTGAGGGAGTGCTGCACTGTCAGAGGGTCAGTACTGAGGGAGTGCTGCACTGTCAGAGGGTCAGTACTGAGGGAGAGCTGCACTGTCAGAGAGTCAGTACTGAGGCAGAGCTGCACTCTCAGATGGTCAGTACTGAAGGAGTGCTGCACTGTCAGAGGGTCAGTACTGAGGGAGTGCTGCACTGTCAGAGGGTCAGTACTGAGGGAGTGCTGCACTGTCAGAGGGTCAGTACTGAGGCAGAGCTGCACTGTCAGAGGGTCAGTACTGAGGGAGAGATGCACTTTCAGATGGTGAGTACTGAGGGAGTGCCGCACTGCCAGAGGGTCAGTACTGTGGGAGTGCTGCACTGTCAGAGGGTCAGTGCTGAGGGAGTGCTGCACTGTCAGAGGGTCAGTACTGAGGGAATGCTGCACTGTCAGAGGGTCAGTACGGAGGGAGTGCTGCACTGTCAGAGGGTCAGTACTGAGGGAGAGCTGCACTGTCAGTGGGTCAGTACTGAGGGAGAGCTGCACTGTCAGAGGGTCAGTGCCGAGCGTGTGCTGCATGTCAGAGGGTCAGTACTGAGGGAGTGCTGCACTGTCAGAGGGTCAGTACTGAGGGAGTGCTGCACTGTCAGAGGGTCAGTACTGAGGGATTGCTGCACTGTCAGAGGGTCAGTACTGAGGGAATGCTGCACTGTCAGAGGGTCAGGACGGAGGGAGTGCTGCACTGTCAGAGGGTCAGTACTGAGGGAGAGCTGCACTGTCAGTGGGTCAGTACTGAGGGAGAGCTGCACTGTCAGAGGGTCAGTGCCGAGCGTGTGCTGCATGTCAGAGGGTCAGTACTGAGGCTTTGCTGCACTGTCAGAGGGTCAGTACTGAGGCAGTGCTGCACTGTCAGAGGGTCAGTACTGAGGGAGTGCTGCACTGTCAGAGGGTCAGTACTGAGGGAGAGCTGCACTGTCAGAGAGTCAGTACTGAGGGAGAGCTGCACTGTCAGATGGTCAGTACTGAGGGAGAGCTGCACTGTCAGAGGGTCAGTACCGAGCGGGTGCTGCACTGTCAGAGGGTCAGTACTGAGGGAGTGCTGCACTGTTCGAGGATCAGTACAGAGGGAGAGCTGCACTGTCAGAGAGTCAGTACTGAGGGAGATCTGCACTGTCAGAGAGTCAGTACTGAGGGAGAGCTGCACTGTCAGAGGTTAGTACTGAGGGAGAGCTGCACTGTCAGAGAGTCAGTACTGAGGGAGAGCTGCACTGTCAGAGAGTCAGTACTGAGGGAAGGCTGCACTGTCAGAGGGTCCGTACTGAGCGAATGCTGCACTGCCCGAGGGTATGTTGTGAGGGAGTGCTGCACTGTCAGAGGGTCTGTACTGAGGGAGTGCTGCACTGTCAGAGGGTCAGTACTGAGGGAGAGCTGCACTGTCAGAGAGTCAGTACTGAGGGAGTGCTGCACTGTCAGAGGGTCAGTACTGAGGGAGTGCTGCACTGTCAGAGGGTCAGTACTGAGGGAAAGATGCACAGTCAGGGGTCAGTACTGAGGGAATGCTGCACTGCCAGAGGGTCAGTACTGAGGGAGTGCTGCACTGTCAGAGGGTCAGTACTGAGGGAGTGCTGCACTGTCAGAGGGTCAGTACTGAGGGAGAGCTGCACTGTCAGATGGTCAGTACTGAGGGAGTGCTGCACTGTCAGAGGGTCAGTACTGAGGGAGAGCTGCACTGTCAGATGGTCAGTACTGAAGGAGTGCTGCACTGTCAGAGGGTCAGTATAGAGGGAATGCTGCACTGCCAGAGGGTCAGTACTGAGGGAGTGCTGCACTGTCAGAGGGACAGTACTGAGGGAGTGCTGCACTTTCAGAGGGTCAGTACTGAGGGAGTGCTGCACTGTCAGAGGATCAGTACTGAGGGAGTGCTGCACTGTCAGAGGGTCAGTACTGAGGGAGAGATGCACTGTCAGAGAGTCAGTACTGAGGGAGTGCTGCACTGTCAGATGGTCCGTACTGAGGCAGAGCTGCACTGTCAGAGGGTCAGTACTGAAGGAGTGCTGCACTGTCAGATGGTCAGTACTGAGGGAGTGCAGCACTGTCAGAGGGTCAGTACTGAGGGAGAGCTGCACTGTCCGAGGGTCAGTACTGAGGGAGTGCAGCACTGTCAGAGGGTCAGTACTGAGGGAGAGCTGCACTGTCAGATGGTCAGTACTGAGGGAGTGCCGCACTGCCAGAGGGTCAGTACTGAGGGAGTGCTGCACTGTCAGAGGGTCAGTGCTGAGGGAGTGCTGCACTGTCAGAGGGTCAGTACTGAGGGAATGCTGCACTCTCAGAGGGTCAGTACTGAGGGAGTGCTGCACTGTCAGAGGGTCAGTACTGAGGGAGTGCTGCACTGTCAGAGGGTCAGTACTGAGGGAGAGCTGCACTGTCAGAGGGTCAGTACTGAGGGAGAGCTGCACTGTCAGTGGGTCAGTACTGAGGAAGAGCTGCACTGTCAGACGGTCAATACTGAGGCAGTGCTGCACTGTCAGAGGGTCAGTACTGAGGGAGAGCTGCACTGTCAGTGGGTCAGTACTGAGGGAGAGCTGCACTGTCAGAGGGTCAATACTGAGGCAGTGCTGCACTCTCAGAGGGTCAGTACTGAGGGAGTGCTGCACTGTCAGAGGGTCAGTACTGAGGCAGTGCTGCACTGTTAGAGGGTCAATACTGAGGCAGTGCTGCACTGTCAGAGGGTCAGTACTGAGGGAGAGGTGCACTGTCAGAGGGTCAGTACTGAGGGAGAGGTGCACTGTCAGAGGGTCAGTACTGAGGGAGAGCTGCACTGTCAGATGGTCAGTACTGAGGGAGAGCTGCACTGTCAGAGGGTCAGTACCGAGCGGGTGCTGCACTGTCAGAGGGTCAGTACTGAGGGAGTGCTGCACTGTTAGAGGATCAGTACTGAGGGAGAGCTGCACTGTCAGTGAGTCAGTACTGAGGGAGAGCTGCACTGTCAGAGAGTCAGTACTGAGGGAGAGCTGCACTGTCAGAGAGTCAGTACTGAGGGAGAGCTGCACTGTCAGAGGTTAGTACTGAGGGAGAGCTGCACTGTCAGAGAGTCAGTACTGAGGGAGAGCTGCACTGTCAGAGAGTCAGTATTGAGGGAAGGCTGCACTGTCAGAGGGTCAGTACTGAGGGAATGATGCACTGCCCGAGGGTAAGTTGTGAGGGAGTGCTGCACTGTCAGAGGGTCTGTACTGAGGGAGTGCTGCACTGTCAGAGGGTCAGTACTGAGGGAGAGCTGCACTGTCAGAGAGTCAGTACTGAGGGAGAGCTGCACTGTCAGATGGTCAGTACTGAAGGAGTGCTGCACTGTCAGAGGGTCAGTACTGAGGGAATGCTGCACTGCCAGAGGGTCAGTACTGAGGGAGTGCTGCACTGTCAGAGGGTCAGTACTGAGGGAGTGCTGCACTGTCAGAGGGTCAGTACTGAGGGAGTGCTGCACTGTCAGAGGATCCGTACTGAGGGAGCGCCGCACTGTCAAAGGGTCAGTACTGAGGTAGAGCTGCACTGTCAGAGGGTCAGTACTGAGGGAGAGCTGCACTGTCAGAGAGTCAGTACTGAGGGAGTGCTGCACTGTCAGAGAGTCAGTACTGAGGGAATGCTGCACTGTCAGAGGGTCAGTACTGAGGGAGTGCTGCACTGTCAGAGAGTCAGTACTGAGGGAGAGCTGCACTGTCAGAGAGTCAGTACTAAGGGGGAGCTACACTGTCAGATGTTAGTACTGAGGGAGAGCTGCACTGTCAGAGAGTCAGTACTGAGGGAGAGCTGCACTGTCAGAGGGTCAGTACTGAGGGAAGGCTGCACTGTCAGAGGGTCAGTACTGAGGGAATGCTGCACTGCCAGAGGGTCAGTACTGAGGGAGTGCTGCACTGTCAGAGGGTCAGTACTGAGGGAGTGCTGCACTGTCAGAGGGTCAGTACTGAGGGAGAGCTGCACTGTCAGAGAGTCAGTACTGAGTCAGAGCTGCACTGTCAGATGGTCAGTACTGAAGGAGTGCTGCACTGTCAGAGGGTCAGTACTGAGGGAGTGCTGCACTGTCAGAGGGTCAGTACTGAGGGAGAGCTGCACTGTCAGAGGGTTAGTACAAAGAGATTGCTGCACTGTCAGAGGGTCAGTACTGAGGGAATGCTGCACTGTCAGAGGGTCAGTACTGAGGGAGTGCTGCACTGTCAGAGGGTCAGTACTGAGGGAGTGCTGCACTGTCAGAGGGTCAGTACTGAGGGAGAGCTGTACTGTCAGAGGGTCAGTACTGAGGGAGTGCTGCACTGTCGGAGGGCCAGTACTGAGGGAATGCTGCACTGCCAATGGGTCAGTACTGAGGGAGAGCTGCACTGTCCGAGGGTCAGTATTGAGGGAATGCAGCACTGTCAGAGGGTCAGTTCTGAGGGAGAGCTGCACTGTCAGATGGTCAGTACTGAGGGAGTGCCGCACTGCCAGAGGGTCAGTACTGAGGGAGGGCTGCACTGTCAGAGGGTCAGTGCTGAGGGAGTGCTGCACTGTCAGAGGGTCAGTACTGAGGCAGTGCTGCACTGTCAGAGGTGTCAGTACTGAGGGAGTGCTGCACTGTCAGAGGGTCAGTACTGAGGGAGTGCTGCACTGTCAGAGGGTCAGTGCTGAGGGAGTGCTGCACTGTCAGAGGGTCAGTACTGAGGGAATGCTGCACTGTCAGCGGGTCAGTACTGAGGGAGAGCTGCACTGTCAGATGGTCAGTACTGAGGGAGAGCTGCACTGTCAGTGGATCAGTACTGAGGGAGAGCTGCACTGTCAGAGGGTCAGTACCGAGCGGGTGCTGCACTGTCAGAGGGTCAGTACTGAGGGAGTGCTGCACTGTTAGAGAATCAGTACTGAGGGAGAGCTGCACTGTCAGAGAGTCAGTACTGAGGGAGAGCTGCACTGTCAGAGGTTAGTAGTGTGGGAGAGCTGCACTGTCAGAGAGTCAGTACTGAGGGAGAGCTGCACTGTCAGAGGGTCAGTACTGAGGGAAGGCTGCACTGTCAGAGGGTCAGTACTGAGGGAATGCTGCACTGCCCGAGGGTAACTTCTGAGGGAGTGCTGCACTGTCAGAGGGTCTGTACTGAGGGAGTGCTGCACTGTCAGAGGGTCAGTACTGAGGGAGAGCTGCACTGTCAGAAAGTCAGTAATGAGGGAGTGCTGCACTGTCAGAGGGTCAGTACTGAGGGAGAGCTGCACTGTCAGAAAGTCAGTACTGAGGGAGAGCTGCACTGTCAGAGGGTCAGTACTGAGGGAATGCTGCACTGCCAGAGGGTCAGTACTGAGGGAGTGCTGCACTGTCAGAGGGTCAGTACTGAGTGAGTGCTGCACTGTCAGAGGGTCAGTACTGAGGGAGTGCTGCACTGTCAGAGGATCAGTACTGAGGGAGTGCTGCACTGTCAGAGGGTCAGTACTGAGGGAGTGCTGCACTGTCAGAGGGTCAGTACTGCGGGAGAGCTGCACTGTCAGAGAGTCAGTACTGAGGCAGAGCTGCACTGTCAGAGGGTCAGTACTGAGGGATGGCTGCACTGTCAGAGGGTCAGTACTGAGGGAATTCTGCACTGCCAGAGGGTCAGTACTGAGGGAGAGCTGCACTGTCAGAGGGTCAGTACTGAGGGAGTGCTGCACTGTCAGAGGGTCAGTACTGAGGGAATGCCGCACTGCCAGAGGGTCAGTACTGAGGGAGTGCTGCACTGTCAGAGGATCAGTACTGAAGGAATGCTGCACTGTCAGACGGTCAGTACTGAGGGAATGCTGCACTGCCAGAGGGTCAGTACTGAGGGAGTGCTGCACTGTCAGAGGGTCTGTACTGAGGGAGTGCTGCACTGTCAGAGGGTCAGTACTGAAGGAGTCCTGCACTGTCAGAGGGTCAGTACTGAGGGAGAGCTGCACTGTCAGAGGGTTAGTACTAAGAGATTGCTGCACTGTCAGAGGGTCAGTCCTGAGGGAGTGCTGCACTGTCAGAGGGTCAGTACTGAGGGAGTGCTGCACTGTCAGAGGGTCAGTACTGAGGGAGTGCTGCACTGTCAGATGGTCAGTACTGAGGGAGAGCTGTACTGTCAGAGGGTCAGTACTGAGGGAGTGCTGCACTGTCAGCGGGTCAGTACTGAGGGAGAGCTACACTGTCAGATGATCAGTAGTGAGGGAGTGCCGCAATGGCAGAGGGTCAGTACTGAGGGAGTGCTGCACTGTCAGAGGGTCAGTGCTGAGGGAGAGCTGCACTGTCTGATGTTCAGTACTGAGGGAATGCTGCACTGCCCGAGGGTAAGTTCTGAGGGCGTGCTGCACTGTCAGAGGGTCTGTACTGAGGGAGTGCTGCACTGTCAGAGGGTCAGTACTGAGGGAGAGCTGCACTGTCAGAGAGTCAGTACTGAGGGAGAGCTGCACTGTCAGATGGTCAGTACTGAAGGGGTGCTGCACTGTCGGAGGATCAGGACTGAGGGAATGCTGCACTGCCAGAGGGTCTGGACTGAGGGAGTGCTGCACTGTCAGAGGGTCAGTACTGAGGGAGTTTTGCACTGTCAGAGGGTCAGTACTGAGGGAGCGCTGCACTGTCAGAGGATCAGTACTGAGGGAGTGCTGCACTGTCAGAGGGTCAGTACTGAGGGAGAGCTGCACTGTCAGAGAGTCAGTACTGAGGGGGAGCTACACTGTCAGATGTTAGTACTGAGGGAGAGCTGCACTGTCAGAGGGTCAGTACTGAGGGAGTGCTGCACTGTCAGAGGGTCAGTACTGAGGGAGTGCTGCACTGTCAGAGGGTCAGTACTGAGGGAGAGCTGCACTGTCAGAGAGTCAGTACTGAGGCAGAGCTGCACTCTCAGATGGTCAGTACTGAAGGAGTGCTGCACTGTCAGAGGGTCAGTACTGAGGGAGTGCTGCACTGTCAGAGGGTCAGTACTGAGGGAGTGCTGCACTGTCAGAGGGTCAGTACTGAGGCAGAGCTGCACTGTCAGAGGGTCAGTACTGAGGGAGAGATGCACTTTCAGATGGTCAGTACTGAGGGAGTGCCGCACTGCCAGAGGGTCAGTACTGTGGGAGTGCTGCACTGTCAGAGGGTCAGTGCTGAGGGAGTGCTGCACTGTCAGAGGGTCAGTACTGAGGGAATGCTGCACTGTCAGAGGGTCAGTACGGAGGGAGTGCTGCACTGTCAGAGGGTCAGTACTGAGGGAGAGCTGCACTGTCAGTGGGTCAGTACTGAGGGAAGGCTGCACTGTCAGAGGGTCAGTGCCGAGCGTGTGCTGCATTTCAGAGGGTCAGTACTGAGGGAGTGCTGCACTGTCAGAGGGTCAGTACTGAGGGAGTGCTTCACTGTCAGAGGGTCAGTACTGAGGGAGTGCTGCACTGTCAGAGGGTCAGTACTGAGGGAATGCTGCACTGTCAGAGGGTCAGTACGGAGGGAGTGCTGCACTGTCAGAGGGTCAGTACTGAGGGAGAGCTGCACTGTCAGTGGGTCAGTACTGAGGGAGAGCTGCACTGTCAGAGGGTCAGTGCCGAGCGTGTGCTGCATGTCAGAGGGTCAGTACTGAGGCAGTGCTGCACTGTCAGAGGGTCAGTACTGAGGCAGTGCTGCACTGTCAGAGGGTCAGTACTGAGGGAGTGCTGCACTGTCAGAGGGTCAGTACTGAGGGAGAGCTGCACTGTCAGAGAGTCAGTACTGAGGGAGAGCTGCACTGTCAGATGGTCAGTACTGAGGGAGAGCTGCACTGTCAGAGGGTCAGTACCGAGCGGGTGCTGCACTGTCAGAGGGTCAGTACTGAGGGAGTGCTGCACTGTTCGAGGATCAGTACAGAGGGAGAGCTGCACTGTCAGAGAGTCAGTACTGAGGGAGATCTGCACTGTCAGAGAGTCAGTACTGAGGGAGAGCTGCACTGTCAGAGGTTAGTACTGAGGGAGAGCTGCACTGTCAGAGAGTCAGTACTGAGGGAGAGCTGCACTGTCAGAGAGTCAGTACTGAGGGAAGGCTGCACTGTCAGAGGGTCCGTACTGAGCGAATGCTGCACTGCCCGAGGGTATGTTGTGAGGGAGTGCTGCACTGTCAGAGGGTCTGTACTGAGGGAGTGCTGCACTGTCAGAGGGTCAGTACTGAGGGAGAGCTGCACTGTCAGAGAGTCAGTACTGAGGGAGTGCTGCACTGTCAGAGGGTCAGTACTGAGGGAGTGCTGCACTGTCAGAGGGTCAGTACTGAGGGAAAGATGCACAGTCGGGGGTCAGTACTGAGGGAATGCTGCACTGCCAGAGGGTCAGTACTGAGGGAGTGCTGCACTGTCAGAGGGTCAGTACTGAGGGAGTGCTGCACTGTCAGAGGGTCAGTACTGAGGGAGAGCTGCACTGTCAGATGGTCAGTACTGAGGGAGTGCTGCACTGTCAGAGGGTCAGTACTGAGGGAGAGCTGCACTGTCAGATGGTCAGTACTGAAGGAGTGCTGCACTGTCAGAGGGTCAGTATAGAGGGAATGCTGCACTGCCAGAGGGTCAGTACTGAGGGAGTGCTGCACTGTCAGAGGGACAGTACTGAGGGAGTGCTGCACTTTCAGAGGGTCAGTACTGAGGGAGTGCTGCACTGTCAGAGGATCAGTACTGAGGGAGTGCTGCACTGTCAGAGGGTCAGTACTGAGGGAGAGATGCACTGTCAGAGAGTCAGTACTGAGGGAGTGCTGCACTGTCAGATGGTCCGTACTGAGGCAGAGCTGCACTGTCAGAGGGTCAGTACTGAAGGAGTGCTGCACTGTCAGATGGTCAGTACTGAGGGAGTGCAGCACTGTCAGAGGGTCAGTACTGAGGGAGAGCTGCACTGTCCGAGGGTCAGTACTGAGGGAGTGCAGCACTGTCAGAGGGTCAGTACTGAGGGAGAGCTGCACTGTCAGATGGTCAGTACTGAGGGAGTGCCGCACTGCCAGAGGGTCAGTACTGAGGGAGTGCTGCACTGTCAGAGGGTCAGTGCTGAGGGAGTGCTGCACTGTCAGAGGGTCAGTACTGAGGGAATGCTGCACTGTCAGAGGGTCAGTACTGAGGGAGTGCTGCACTGTCAGAGGGTCAGTACTGAGGGAGTGCTGCACTGTCAGAGGGTCAGTACTGAGGGAGAGCTGCACTGTCAGAGGGTCAGTACTGAGGGAGAGCTGCACTGTCAGAGGGTCAGTGCTGAGGGAGTGCTGCACTGTCAGAGGGTCAGTACTGAGGGAATGCTGCACTGTCAGAGGGTCAGTACGGAGGGAGTGCTGCACTGTCAGAGGGTCAGTACTGAGGGAGAGCTGCACTGTCAGTGGGTCAGTACTGAGGGAGAGCTGCACTGTCAGAGGGTCAGTGCCGAGCGTGTGCTGCATGTCAGAGGGTCAGTACTGAGGGAGTGCTGCACTGTCAGAGGGTCAGTACTGAGGGAGTGCTGCACTGTCAGAGGGTCAGTACTGAGGGAGTGCTGCACTGTCAGAGGGTCAGTACTGAGGGAATGCTGCACTGTCAGAGGGTCAGTACGGAGGGAGTGCTGCACTGTCAGAGGGTCAGTACTGAGGGAGAGCTGCACTGTCAGTGGGTCAGTACTGAGGGAGAGCTGCACTGTCAGAGGGTCAGTGCCGAGCGTGTGCTGCATGTCAGAGGGTCAGTACTGAGGCAGTGCTGCACTGTCAGAGGGTCAGTACTGAGGCAGTGCTGCACTGTCAGAGGGTCAGTACTGAGGGAGTGCTGCACTGTCAGAGGGTCAGTACTGAGGGAGAGCTGCACTGTCAGAGAGTCAGTACTGAGGGAGAGCTGCACTGTCAGATGGTCAGTACTGAGGGAGAGCTGCACTGTCAGAGGGTCAGTACCGAGCGGGTGCTGCACTGTCAGAGGGTCAGTACTGAGGGAGTGCTGCACTGTTCGAGGATCAGTACAGAGGGAGAGCTGCACTGTCAGAGAGTCAGTACTGAGGGAGATCTGCACTGTCAGAGAGTCAGTACTGAGGGAGAGCTGCACTGTCAGAGGTTAGTACTGAGGGAGAGCTGCACTGTCAGAGAGTCAGTACTGAGGGAGAGCTGCACTGTCAGAGAGTCAGTACTGAGGGAAGGCTGCACTGTCAGAGGGTCCGTACTGAGCGAATGCTGCACTGCCCGAGGGTATGTTGTGAGGGAGTGCTGCACTGTCAGAGGGTCTGTACTGAGGGAGTGCTGCACTGTCAGAGGGTCAGTACTGAGGGAGAGCTGCACTGTCAGAGAGTCAGTACTGAGGGAGTGCTGCACTGTCAGAGGGTCAGTACTGAGGGAGTGCTGCACTGTCAGAGGGTCAGTACTGAGGGAAAGATGCACAGTCGGGGGTCAGTACTGAGGGAATGCTGCACTGCCAGAGGGTCAGTACTGAGGGAGTGCTGCACTGTCAGAGGGTCAGTACTGAGGGAGTGCTGCACTGTCAGAGGGTCAGTACTGAGGGAGAGCTGCACTGTCAGATGGTCAGTACTGAGGGAGTGCTGCACTGTCAGAGGGTCAGTACTGAGGGAGAGCTGCACTGTCAGATGATCAGTACTGAAGGAGTGCTGCACTGTCAGAGGGTCAGTATAGAGGGAATGCTGCACTGCCAGAGGGTCAGTACTGAGGGAGTGCTGCACTGTCAGAGGGACAGTACTGAGGGAGTGCTGCACTTTCAGAGGGTCAGTACTGAGGGAGTGCTGCACTGTCAGAGGATCAGTACTGAGGGAGTGCTGCACTGTCAGAGGGTCAGTACTGAGGGAGAGATGCACTGTCAGAGAGTCAGTACTGAGGGAGTGCTGCACTGTCAGATGGTCCGTACTGAGGCAGAGCTGCACTGTCAGAGGGTCAGTACTGAAGGAGTGCTGCACTGTCAGATGGTCAGTACTGAGGGAGTGCAGCACTGTCAGAGGGTCAGTACTGAGGGAGAGCTGCACTGTCCGAGGGTCAGTACTGAGGGAGTGCAGCACTGTCAGAGGGTCAGTACTGAGGGAGAGCTGCACTGTCAGATGGTCAGTACTGAGGGAGTGCCGCACTGCCAGAGGGTCAGTACTGAGGGAGTGCTGCACTGTCAGAGGGTCAGTGCTGAGGGAGTGCTGCACTGTCAGAGGGTCAGTACTGAGGGAATGCTGCACTGTCAGAGGGTCAGTACTGAGGGAGTGCTGCACTGTCAGAGGGTCAGTACTGAGGGAGTGCTGCACTGTCAGAGGGTCAGTACTGAGGGAGAGCTGCACTGTCAGAGGGTCAGTACTGAGGGAGAGCTGCACTGTCAGTGGGTCAGTACTGAGGAAGAGCTGCACTGTCAGACGGTCAATACTGAGGCAGTGCTGCACTGTCAGAGGGTCAGTACTGAGGGAGAGCTGCACTGTCAGTGGGTCAGTACTGAGGGAGTGCTGCACTGTCAGAGGGTCAATACTGAGGCAGTGCTGCACTCTCAGAGGGTCAGTACTGAGGGAGTGCTGCACTGTCAGAGGGTCAGTACTGAGGCAGTGCTGCACTGTTAGAGGAACAATACTGAGGCAGTGCTGCACTGTCAGAGGGTCAGTACTGAGGGAGAGGTGCACTGTCAGAGGGTCAGTACTGAGGGAGAGGTGCACTGTCAGAGGGTCAGTACTGAGGGAGAGCTGCACTGTCAGATGGTCAGTACTGAGGGAGAGCTGCACTGTCAGAGGGTCAGTACCGAGCGGGTGCTGCACTGTCAGAGGGTCAGTACTGAGGGAGTGCTGCACTGTTAGAGGATCAGTACTGAGGGAGAGCTGCACTGTCAGTGAGTCAGTACTGAGGGAGAGCTGCACTGTCAGAGAGTCAGTACTGAGGGAGAGCTGCACTGTCAGAGAGTCAGTACTGAGGGAGAGCTGCACTGTCAGAGGTTAGTACTGAGGGAGAGCTGCACTGTCAGAGAGTCAGTACTGAGGGAGAGCTGCACTGTCAGAGAGTCAGTATTGAGGGAAGGCTGCACTGTCAGAGGGTCAGTACTGAGGGAATGATGCACTGCCCGAGGGTAAGTTGTGAGGGAGTGCTGCACTGTCAGAGGGTCTGTACTGAGGGAGTGCTGCACTGTCAGAGGGTCAGTACTGAGGGAGAGCTGCACTGTCAGAGAGTCAGTACTGAGGGAGAGCTGCACTGTCAGATGGTCAGTACTGAAGGAGTGCTGCACTGTCAGAGGGTCAGTACTGAGGGAATGCTGCACTGCCAGAGGGTCAGTACTGAGGGAGTGCTGCACTGTCAGAGGGTCAGTACTGAGGGAGTGCTGCACTGTCAGAGGGTCAGTACTGAGGGAGTGCTGCACTGTCAGAGGATCCGTACTGAGGGAGCGCCGCACTGTCAAAGGGTCAGTACTGAGGTAGAGCTGCACTGTCAGAGGGTCAGTACTGAGGGAGAGCTGCACTGTCAGAGAGTCAGTACTGAGGGAGTGCTGCACTGTCAGAGAGTCAGTACTGAGGGAATGCTGCACTGTCAGAGGGTCAGTACTGAGGGAGTGCTGCACTGTCAGAGAGTCAGTACTGAGGGAGAGCTGCACTGTCAGAGAGTCAGTACTGAGGGGGAGCTACACTGTCAGATGTTAGTACTGAGGGAGAGCTGCACTGTCAGAGAGTCAGTACTGAGGGAGAGCTGCACTGTCAGAGGGTCAGTACTGAGGGAAGGCTGCACTGTCAGAGGGTCAGTACTGAGGGAATGCTGCACTGCCAGAGGGTCAGTACTGAGGGAGTGCTGCACTGTCAGAGGGTCAGTACTGAGGGAGTGCTGCACTGTCAGACGGTCAGTACTGAGGGAGAGCTGCACTGTCAGAGAGTCAGTACTGAGTTAGAGCTGCACTGTCAGATGGTCAGTACTGAAGGAGTGCTGCACTGTCAGAGGGTCAGTACTGAGGGAGTGCTGCACTGTCAGAGGGTCAGTACTGAGGGAGAGCTGCACTGTCAGAGGGTGAGTACAAAGAGATTGCTGCACTGTCAGAGGGTCAGTACTGAGGGAATGCTGCACTGTCAGAGGGTCAGTACTGAGGGAGTGCTGCACTGTCAGAGGGTCAGTACTGAGGGAGTGCTGCACTGTCAGAGGGTCAGTACTGAGGGAGAGCTGTACTGTCAGAGGGTCAGTACTGAGGGAGTGCTGCACTGTCGGAGGGTCAGTACTGAGGGAATGCTGCACTGCCAATGGGTCAGTACTGAGGGAGAGCTGCACTGTCCGAGGGTCAGTATTGAGGGAATGCAGCACTGTCAGAGGGTCAGTACTGAGGGAGAGCTGCACTGTCAGATGGTCAGTACTGAGGGAGTGCCGCACTGCCAGAGGGTCAGTACTGAGGGAGTGCTGCACTGTCAGAGGGTCAGTGCTGAGGGAGTGCTGCACTGTCAGAGGCTCAGTACTGAGGCAGTGCTGCACTGTCAGAGGTGTCAGTACTGAGGGAGTGCTGCACTGTCAGAGGGTCAGTACTGAGGGAGTGCTGCACTGTCAGAGGGTCAGTGCTGAGGGAGTGCTGCACTGTCAGAGGGTCAGTACTGAGGGAATGCTGCACTGTCAGCGGGTCAGTACTGAGGGAGAGCTGCACTGTCAGATGGTCAGTACTGAGGGAGAGCTGCACTGTCAGTGGATCAGTACTGAGGGAGAGCTGCACTGTCAGAGGGTCAGTACCGAGCGGGTGCTGCACTGTCAGAGGGTCAGTACTGAGGGAGTGCTGCACTGTTAGAGAATCAGTACTGAGGGAGAGCTGCACTGTCAGAGAGTCAGTACTGAGGGAGAGCTGCACTGTCAGAGGTTAGTAGTGAGGGAGAGCTGCACTGTCAGAGAGTCAGTACTGAGGGAGAGCTGCACTGTCAGAGGGTCAGTACTGAGGGAAGGCTGCACTGTCAGAGGGTCAGTACTGAGGGAATGCTGCACTGCCCGAGGGTAACTTCTGAGGGAGTGCTGCACTGTCAGAGGGTCTGTACTGAGGGAGTGCTGCACTGTCAGAGGGTCAGTACTGAGGGAGAGCTGCACTGTCAGAAAGTCAGTACTGAGGGAGAGCTGCACTGTCAGAGGGTCAGTACTGAGGGAATGCTGCACTGCCAGAGGGTCAGTACTGAGGGAGTGCTGCACTGTCAGAGGGTCAGTACTGAGTGAGTGCTGCACTGTCAGAGGGTCAGTACTGTGGGAGTGCTGCACTGTCAGAGGATCAGTACTGAGGGAGTGCTGCACTGTCAGAGGGTCAGTACTGAGGGAGTGCTGCACTGTCAGAGGGTCAGTACTGCGGGAGAGCTGCACTGTCAGAGAGTCAGTACTGAGGCAGAGCTGCACTGTCAGAGGGTCAGTACTGAGGGATGGCTGCACTGTCAGAGGGTCAGTACTGAGGGAATTCTGCACTGCCAGAGGGTCAGTACTGAGGGAGAGCTGCACTGTCAGAGGGTCAGTACTGAGGGAGTGCTGCACTGTCAGAGGGTCAGTACTGAGGGAATGCTGCACTGCCAGAGGGTCAGTACTGAGGGAGTGCTGCACTGTCAGAGGATCAGTACTGAAGGAATGCTGCACTGTCAGACGGTCAGTACTGAGGGAATGCTGCACTGCCAGAGGGTCAGTACTGAGGGAGTGCTGCACTGTCAGAGGGTCTGTACTGAGGGAGTGCTGCACTGTCAGAGGGTCAGTACTGAAGGAGTCCTGCACTGTCAGAGGGTCAGTACTGAGGGAGAGCTGCACTGTCAGAGGGTTAGTACAAAGAGATTGCTGCACTGTCAGAGGGTCAGTCCTGAGGGAGTGCTGCACTGTCAGAGGGTCAGTACTGAGGGAGTGCTGCACTGTCAGAGGGTCAGTACTGAGGGAGTGCTGCACTGTCAGATGGTCAGTACTGTGGGAGAGCTGTACAGTCAGATGGTCAGTACTGAGGGAGTGCTGCACTGTCGGAGTGTCAGTACTGAGGGAATGCTGCACTGCCAGAGGCTCAGTACTGAGGGAGAGCTGCACTGTCCGAGGGTCAGTATTGAGGGAATGCAGCACTGTCAGAGGGTCAGTACTGAGGGAGAGCGGCACTGTCAGATGGTCAGTACTGAGGGAGTGCCGCACTGCCAGAGGGTCAGTACTGAGGGAGTGCTGCACTGTCAGAGGGTCAGTGCTGAGGGAGTGCTGCACTGTCAGAGGGTCAGTACTGAGGGAGTGCTGCACTGTCAGAGGGTCAGTACTGAGGCAGTGCTGCACTGTCAGAGGTGTCAGTACTGAGGGAGTGCTGCACTGTCAGAGGGTCAGTACTGAGGGAGTGCTGCACTGTCAGAGGGTCAGTACTGAGGGAATGCTGCACTGTCAGAGGGTCAGTACTGAGGGAATGCTGCACTGTCAGCGGGTCAGTACTGAGGGAGAGCTGCACTGTCAGATGGTCAGTACTGAGGGAGTGCTGCACTGTCAGTGGATCAGTACTGAGGGAGAGCTGCACTGTCAGAGGGTCAGTACCGAGCGGGTGCTGCACTGTCAGAGGGTCAGTACTGAGGGAGTGCTGCACTGTTAGAGAATCAGTACTGAGGGAGAGCTGCACTGTCAGAGGGTCAGTACCGAGCGGGTGCTGCACTGTCAGAGGGTCTGTACTGAGGGAGTGCTGCACTGTTAGAGAATCAGTACTGAGGGAGAGCTGCACTGTCAGAGAGTCAGTACTGAGGGAGAGCTGCACTGTCAGAGGTTAGTAGTGAGGGAGAGCTGCACTGTCAGAGAGTCAGTACTGAGGGAGAGCTGCACTGTCAGAGGGTCAGTACTGAGGGAAGGCTGCACTGTCAGAGGGTCAGTACTGAGGGAATGCTGCACTGCCGAGGGTAAGTTCTGAGGGAGTGCTGCACTGTCAGTGGGTCTGTACTGAGGGAGTGCTGCACTGTCAGAGGGTAAGTACTGAGGGAGAGCTGCACTGTCAGAAAGTCAGTACTGAGGGAGTGCTGCACTGTCAGAGGGTCAGTACTGAGGGAGAGCTGCACTGTCAGAAAGTCAGTACTGAGGGAGAGCTGCACTGTCAGAGGGTCAGTACTGAGGGAATGCTGCACTGCCAGAGGGTCAGTACTGAGGGAGTGCTGCACTGTCAGAGGGTCAGTACTGAGGGAGTGCTGCACTGTCAGAGGGTCAGTACTGAGGGACTGCTGCACTGTCAGAGGATCAGTACTGAGGGAGTGCTGCACTGTCAGAGGGTCAGTACTGAAGGAGTGCTGCACTGTCAGAGGGTCAGTACTGAGGGAGTGCTGCACTGTCAGAGGGTCAGTACTGAGGGAGAGCTGCACTGTCAGAGAGTCAGTACTGAGGCAGAGCTGCACTGTCAGAGGGTCAGTACTGAGGGAAGGCTGCACTGTCAGAGGGTCAGTACTGAGGGAATTCTGCACTGCCAGAGGGTCAGTACTGAGGGAGTGCTGCACTGTCAGAGGGTCAGTACTGAGGGAGTGCTGCACTGTCAGAGGGTCAGTACTGAGGGAATGCTGCACTGCCAGAGGGTCAGTACTGAGGGAGTGCTGCACTGTCAGAGGGTCAGTACTGAAGGAGTGCTGCACTGTCAGAGGGTCAGTACGTAGGGAATACTGCACTGCCAGAGGGTCAGTACTGAGGGAGTGCTGCACTGTCAGAGGGTCAGTACTGAGGGAGTGCTGCACTGTCAGAGGGTCAGTACTGAGGGAGTGCTGCACTGTCAGAGGATCAGTACTGAGGGAGTGCTGCACTGTCAGAGGGTCAGTACTGAGGGAGTGCTGCACAGTCAGAGGGTTAGTACAGAGAGAGTGCAGCACTGACAGAGGGTTAGTACTGAGAGAATGCTACACTGTCAGATAGACAGTACTGAGGCACTGCTGGACGGTCAGACGTGCAGGACGGAGGCAGAGGGTCAGTTCTGAGAGAGTGCTGCACTGTCAGAGGTTCAGTACTGAGGGAGTGCTGCACTGTCGGAGGGTCAGTGCTGAGGGAGTGCTGCACTGTCAGAGGATCAGTACTGAGGGAGTGCTGCACTGTCAGAGGGTCAGTACTGAGGGAGTGCTGCACTGTCAGCGGGTTAGTACAGAGAGAGTGCAGCACTGACAGTGGGTTCGTACAGAGAGAATGCTACATGTCAGATAGACAGTACTGAGGCACTGCTGGACGGTCAGACGTGCAGGACCGAGGCAGAGGGTCAGTACTGAGGGAGTGATACACTGTCAATGGGTCAGTACTGAGGGAGTGCTACACTGTCAATGAGTCAGTACTGAGGCAGTGGTGTACTGTCAGAGTGTCAGTTGTGATGGAGTGTTGTACTGTCAGAGGTTTTGTCCTGAGATTGGGCCACACTGTCGGAGGGTCAGTATAGGGCCACCTCCACTCTGCCAGAGAGACAGTACTGAGGGAGCGCATCACTATGAGAGGATCAGTGTGGAGGGAGTGCAGCATTGTCAGAGGGTCAGTGTGGAGGGAGTGAAGCATTGTCAGAGTGTCAGTGTGGAGGGAGTGCAGCATTGTCAGAGGGTCAGTGTGGAGGGAGTGCAGCATTGTCAGAGGGTCAGTGTGGAGGGAGTGCTGCTTTGTCAGTGTATCCGTGTGGAAGGAGTGCAGCATTGTCAGAGGGTCAGTGTGGAAGGAGTGCAGCATTGTCAGAGGGTCAGTGTGGAGGGAGTGCAGCATTATCAGAGGGTCAGTGTGGAGGGAGTGCTGCATTGTCAGAGTATCAGTGTGGAGGGAATGCTGCATTGTCAGAGGGTCAGTGTGGAGGGAGTGAAGCATTGTCAGAGGGTCAGTGTGGAGGGAGTGCAGCATTGTCAGAGGGTCAGTGTGGAGGAAGTGCAGCATTGCCAGAGGGTCAGTGTGGAGGGAGTGCAGCATTGTCAGAGGGTCAGTGTGCAGGGAGTGCAGCATTGTCAGAGGATTAGTATAGAGAGAGTGCAGCATTGTCAGAGGGTCAGTGTGGAGGGAGTGCTGCATTGTCAGAGGATCAGTGTGGAGGGAGTGCAGCATTGTCAGAGGATTAGTATATAGAGAGTGCAGCATTGTCAGAGGTTCAGTGTGGAGGTAGTTCTGCATTGTCAGAGGGTCAGTGTGGAGGGAGTGCAGAATTGTCAGAGGATTAGTATAGAGAGAGTGCTGCACTGTCAGATGGTCAGTACTGAGGGAGTCCTGCACTGTGAGAGGGTCAATACTGAGAGAGTGCTGCACTGACAGAGGGTCAGTAATGACGGAGTGCTGCACTGTCAGAGGGTCAGTACTGAGGGAGTGCTGCACTGTCAGAAGTTCAGTACTGAAGGAGAGCTGCACTGTCAGAGGGTCAGTACTGAGGCAGTGCTGCACTGTCAGAGGGTCAGTACTGAGGGAGAGCTGCACTGTCAGAGGGTCAGTACTGAGGGAGAGCTGTACTGTCAGATGGTCAGTAATGTGGGAATGCTGCCCTGTCAGAGGGTCAGTACTGAGGGAGTGCTGCACTGTCAGAGGGTCAGTACTGAGCGAGTGCTGCACTGTCCGAGGGTCAGTACTGACGGAGTGCTGCACTGTCAGAGGGTCAGTACTGAGGGAGTGCTGCACTGTCAGAGGGTCAGTACTGAGGCAGTGCTGCACTGCCAGAGGGACAGTACTGAGGGTGAGCTGCACTGTCAGAGAGTCAGTACTGAGGGAATGCTGCACTGTCAGAGGATCAGTACTGAGGGAGAGCTGCACAGTCAGATGGTCAGTATTGAGGGAGTGCTGCACTGTCAGCGGGTCAGTACTGAGGGAGTGCTGCACTGTCAGAGGGTCAGTACTGAGGGAGTGCTGCACTGTCAGAGGGTCAGTACTGAGGGAAGGCTGCACTGTCAGATGGTCAGTACTGAGGGAGTGCTGCACTGTCAGAGGGTCAGTACTGAGAGAGTGCTGCACTGTCAGATGGTCAGTACTGAGGGAGTGCTGCACTGTCAGATGGTCAGTACTGAGGGAGTGCTGCACTGTCAGAGGGTCAGTACTGAGAGAGTGCTGCACTGTCAGATGGTCAGTACTGAGAGAGTGCTGCACTGTCAGATGGTCAGTACTGAGGTAGTGCTGCACTGTCAGAGGGTCAATACTGAGGCAGTGCTGCACTGTCAGAGAGTCAGTACTGAGGGAGTGCTGCACTGTCAGAGGGTCAGTACTGAGAGAGTGCTGCACTGTCAGATGGTCAGTACTGAGGGAGTGCTGCACTGTCAGAGTGTCAATACTGAGGGAGTGCTGCACTGTCAGAGGGTCAATACTGAGGCAGTGCTGCACTGTCAGAGGGTCAGTACTGAGGGAGTGCTGCACTGTCAGATGGTCAGTACTGAGGGAGTGCTGCACTGTCAGAGGGTCAGTACTGAGAGAGTGCTGCACTGTCAGATGGTCAGTACTGAGAGAGTGCTGCACTGTCAGATGGTCAGTACTGAGGTAGTGCTGCACTGTCAGAGGGTCAATACTGAGGCAGTGCTGCACTGTCAGAGAGTCAGTACTGAGGGAGTGCTGCACTGTCAGAGGGTCAGTACTGAGAGAGTGCTGCACTGTCAGATGGTCAGTACTGAGGGAGTGCTGCACTGTCAGAGTGTCAATACTGAGGGAGTGCTGCACTGTCAGAGGGTCAATACTGAGGCAGTGCTGCACTGTCAGAGGGTCAGTACTGAGAGAGTGCTGCACTGTCAGATGGTCAGTACTGAGGGAGTGCTGCACTGTCAGAGTGTCAATACTGAGGCAGTGCTGCACTGTCAGAGGGTCAGTACTGAGGGAGTGCTGCACTGTCAGATGGTCAGTACTGAGGGAGTGCTGCACTGTCAGAGGGTCAATACTGAGGCAGTGCTGCACAGTCAGATGGTCAGTACTGAGGGAGTGCTGCACTGTTAGAGTGTCAGTACTGAGGGAGTGCTGCACTGTCAGATGGTCAGTACTGAGGGAGTGCTGCACTGTCAGAGGGTCAGTTCTGAGAGAGTGCTGCACTGTCAGAGGGTCAGTACTGACGGAGAGCTGCACTGTCAGAGGGTCAGTACTGAGGGAGTGCTGTACTGTCAGATGGTCAGTACTGAGGGAATGCTGCACTGTCAGAGGGTCAGTACTGAGGGAGTGCTGCACTGTCAGAGGGTCAGTACTGAGGGAGTGCTGCACTGTCCGAGGGTCAGTACTGAGGGAATGCTGCACTGTCAGATGGTCAGCACTGAGGGAGTGCTGCACTGCCTGAGGTTCAGTACTGAGGGAGAGATGTACTGTCAGAGTATCAGTACTGAGGGAGAGCTGCACTGTCAGAGGGTCAGTACTGAGGGAATGCTGCACTGTCAGAGGGTCAGTACTGAGGGAGAGCTGTACTGTCAGAGGGTCAGTACTGCGGTATTGCTGCACTGTCAGAGGGTCAGTACTGAGGGAGAGCTGCACTGTCTGAGGGTCAGTACTGAGGGAGTGCAGCACTGTCAGAGGGTCAGTACTGAGTGAGAGCTGCACTGTCAGATGGTCTGTACTGAGGGAGTGCCGCACTGCCAGAGGGTCAGTACTGAGGGAGTGCTGCACTGTCAGAGGGTCAGTGCTGAGGGAGTGCTGGACTGTCACAGGGTCAGTACTGAGGGAGTGCTGCACTGTCAGAGGGTCAGTACTGAGGGAGTGCTGCACTGTCAAAGGGTCAGTACTGAGGGAGTGCTGCACTGTCAGATGGTCAGTACTGAGGGTGTGCTGCACTGTCAGAGTGTCAGTACTGAGGGAGTGCAGCACTGTCAGATGGTCAGTACTGAGGGAGTGCTGCACTGTCAGAGGGTCAGTACTGAGGGAGAGCTGCACTGTCAGTGGGTCAGTACTGAGGGAGTGCAGCACTGTCAGATGGTCAGTACTGAGGGAGTGCTGCACTGTCAGAGGGCCAGTACTGAGGGAGAGCTGCACTGTCAGAGGGTCAGTACTGAGGGAATGCTGCACTATCAGAGGGTCAGTACTGAGGGGGAGCTGCACTGTCCGAGGGTCAGTACTGAGGGAGTGCAGCACTGTCAGAGGGTCAGTACTGAGGGAATGCTGCACTGCCAGAGGGTCAGTACTGAGGGAGAGCTGCACTGTCCGAGGGTCAGTACTGAGGGAGTGCAGCACTGTCAGAGGGTCAGTACTGAGGGAGAGCTGCACTGTCAGATGGTCTGTACTGAGGGAGTGCCGCACTGCCAGAGGGTCAGTGCTGAGGGAGTGCTGGACTGTCAGAGGGTCAGTACTGAGGGAGTGCTGCACTGTCAGAGGGTCAGTACTGAGGGAGTGCTGCACTGTCAAAGGGTCAGTACTGAGGGAGTGCTGCACTGTCAGATGGTCAGTACTGAGGGTGTGCTGCACTGTCAGAGTGTCAGTACTGAGGGAGTGCTGCACTGTCAGATGGTCAGTACTGAGGTAGTGCTGCACTGTCAGAGGGTCAATACTGAGGCAGTGCTGCACTGTCAGAGAGTCAGTACTGAGGGCGTGCTGCACTGTCAGAGGGTCAGTACTGAGAGAGTGCTGCACTGTCAGATGGTCAGTACTGAGGGAGTGCTGCACTGTCAGAGTGTCAATACTGAGGGAGTGCTGCACTGTCAGAGGGTCAATACTGAGGCAGTGCTGCACTGTCAGAGGGTCAGTACTGAGGGAGTGCTGCACTGTCAGATGGTCAGTACTGAGGGAGTGCTGCACTGTCAGAGGGTCAGTACTGAGAGAGTGCTGCACTGTCAGATGGTCAGTACTGAGAGAGTGCTGCACTGTCAGATGGTCAGTACTGAGGTAGTGCTGCACTGTCAGAGGGTCAATACTGAGGCAGTGCTGCACTGTCAGAGAGTCAGTACTGAGGGAGTGCTGCACTGTCAGAGGGTCAGTACTGAGAGAGTGCTGCACTGTCAGATGGTCAGTACTGAGGGAGTGCTGCACTGTCAGAGTGTCAATACTGAGGGAGTGCTGCACTGTCAGAGGGTCAATACTGAGGCAGTGCTGCACTGTCAGAGGGTCAGTACTGAGAGAGTGCTGCACTGTCAGATGGTCAGTACTGAGGGAGTGCTGCACTGTCAGAGTGTCAATACTGAGGCAGTGCTGCACTGTCAGAGGGTCAGTACTGAGGGAGTGCTGCACTGTCAGATGGTCAGTACTGAGGGAGTGCTGCACTGTCAGAGGGTCAATACTGAGGCAGTGCTGCACAGTCAGATGGTCAGTACTGAGGGAGTGCTGCACTGTCAGATGGTCAGTACTGAGGGAGTGCTGCACTGTCAGAGGGTCAGTTCTGAGAGAGTGCTGCACTGTCAGAGGGTCAGTACTGACGGAGAGCTGCACTGTCAGAGGGTCAGTACTGAGGGAGTGCTGTACTGTCAGATGGTCAGTACTGAGGGAATGCTGCACTGTCAGAGGGTCAGTACTGAGGGAGTGCTGCACTGTCAGAGGGTCAGTACTGAGGGAGTGCTGCACTGTCCGAGGGTCAGTACTGAGGGAATGCTGCACTGTCAGATGGTCAGCACTGAGGGAGTGCTGCACTGCCTGAGGTTCAGTACTGAGGGAGAGATGTACTGTCAGAGTATCAGTACTGAGGGAGAGCTGCACTGTCAGAGGGTCAGTACTGAGGGAATGCTGCACTGTCAGAGGGTCAGTACTGAGGGAGAGCTGTACTGTCAGAGGGTCAGTACTGCGGTATTGCTGCACTGTCAGAGGGTCAGTACTGAGGGAGAGCTGCACTGTCTGAGGGTCAGTACTGAGGGAGTGCAGCACTGTCAGAGGGTCAGTACTGAGTGAGAGCTGCACTGTCAGATGGTCTGTACTGAGGGAGTGCCGCACTGCCAGAGGGTCAGTACTGAGGGAGTGCTGCACTGTCAGAGGGTCAGTGCTGAGGGAGTGCTGGACTGTCACAGGGTCAGTACTGAGGGAGTGCTGCACTGTCAGAGGGTCAGTACTGAGGGAGTGCTGCACTGTCAAAGGGTCAGTACTGAGGGAGTGCTGCACTGTCAGATGGTCAGTACTGAGGGTGTGCTGCACTGTCAGAGTGTCAGTACTGAGGGAGTGCAGCACTGTCAGATGGTCAGTACTGAGGGAGTGCTGCACTGTCAGAGGGTCAGTACTGAGGGAGAGCTGCACTGTCAGTGGGTCAGTACTGAGGGAGTGCAGCACTGTCAGATGGTCAGTACTGAGGGAGTGCTGCACTGTCAGAGGGCCAGTACTGAGGGAGAGCTGCACTGTCAGAGGGTCAGTACTGAGGGAATGCTGCACTATCAGAGGGTCAGTACTGAGGGGGAGCTGCACTGTCCGAGGGTCAGTACTGAGGGAGTGCAGCACTGTCAGAGGGTCAGTACTGAGGGAATGCTGCACTGCCAGAGGGTCAGTACTGAGGGAGAGCTGCACTGTCCGAGGGTCAGTACTGAGGGAGTGCAGCACTGTCAGAGGGTCAGTACTGAGGGAGAGCTGCACTGTCAGATGGTCTGTACTGAGGGAGTGCCGCACTGCCAGAGGGTCAGTGCTGAGGGAGTGCTGGACTGTCAGAGGGTCAGTACTGAGGGAGTGCTGCACTGTCAGAGGGTCAGTACTGAGGGAGTGCTGCACTGTCAAAGGGTCAGTACTGAGGGAGTGCTGCACTGTCAGATGGTCAGTACTGAGGGTGTGCTGCACTGTCAGAGTGTCAGTACTGAGGGAGTGCTGCACTGTCAGATGGTCAGGACTGAGGGAGTGCTGCACTGTCAGTGGGTCAGTGCTGAGGGAGAGCTGCACTGTCAGTGGGTCAGTACTGAGAGAGTGCAGCACTGTCAGATGGTCAGTACTGAGAGAGTGCTGCACTGCAAGAGGGTCACTGCTGAGGGAGTGCTACACTGTCAGAGGGTCAGTACTGAGGGAAGGCTGCACTGTCAGCGGGTCAGTACTGAGGGAGAGCTGCACTGTCAGAGGGTCAGTACTGAGGGAGTGCTGCACTGTCAGAGGATCAGTACTGAGGGAGTGCTGCACTGTCAGAGGGTCAGTACTGAGGGAGTGCTGCACTGTCAGAGGGTCAGTACTGAGGGAGTGCTGCACTGCCAGAGGGTCAGTACTGAGGGAGTGCTGCACTGCCAGAGGGTCAGTACTGAGGGAGAGCTGCACTGTCAGAGGGTCAGTACTGAGGGAGTGCTGCACTGCCAGAGGGTCAGTACTGAGGCAGAGCTGCACTGTCAGAGGGTCAGTACTGAGGGAGTGCTGCACTGTCAGAGGGTCAGTACTGAGGGAGTGCTGCACTGTCAGAGGGTCAGTACTGAGGGAAGGCTGCACTGTCAGAGGGTCAGTACTGAGGGAATTCTGCAATGCCAGAGGGTCAGTACTGAGGGAGTGCTGCACTGTCAGAGGGTCAGTACTGAGGGAGTGCTGCACTGTCAGAGGGTCAGTACTGAGGGAGAGCTGCACTGTCAGAGAGTCAGTACTGAGGCAGAGCTGCACTGTCAGATGGTCAGTACTGAAGGAGTGCTGCACTGTCAGAGGGTCAGTACTGAGGGAATGCTGCACAGTCAGAGGGTCAGTACTGAGGGAGTGCTGCACTGTCAGAGGGTCAGTACTGAGGGAGTGCTGCACTGTCAGAGGGTCAGTACTGAGGGAATGCTGCACTGTCAGATGGTCAGTACTGAGGGAATGCTGCACTGTCAGAGGGTCAGTACTGAGGGAGTGCTGCACTGTCAGAGGGTCAGTACTGAGGGAATGCTGCACTATCAGAGGGTCAGTACTGAGGGAGTGCTGCACTGTCAGAGGGTCAGTACTGAGGGAATGCTGCACTGTCAGAGGGTCAGTACTGAGGCAGTGCTGCACTGTCAGATGGTCAGTACTGAGGGAAGGCTGCACTGCCAGAGGGTCAGTACTGAGGGAGTGCTGCACTGTCAGAGGATCAGTACTGAGGGAGTGCTGCACTGTCAGAGGGTCAGTACTGAGGGAGTGCTGCACTGTCAGAGGGTTAGTACAGAGAGAGTGCAGCACTGACAGAGGGTTAGTACAGAGAGAATGCTACACTGTCAGATAGACAGTCCTGAGGCACTGCTGGACGCTCAGATGTGCAGGACCGAGGCAGAGGGTCAGTACTGAGAGAGTGCTGCACTGTCAGAGGGTCAGTACTGAGGGAGTGCTGCACTGTCAGAGGGTTAGTACAGAGAGAGTGCAGCACTGACATAGGGTTAGTACAGAGAGAATGCTACACTGTCAGATAGACAGTACTGAGGCACTGCTGGACGGTCAGACGTGCAGGACCGAGGCAGAGGGTCAGTACTGAGGGAGTGATACACTGTCAATGGGTCAGTACTGAGGGAGTGCTACACTGTCAATGGGTCAGTACAGAGGCAGTGGTGTACTGTCAGAGTGTCAGTTGTGATTTAGTGCTGTACTGTCAGAGGTTTTGTCCTGAGATTGGGCCACACTATCGGAGGGTCAGTAAAGGGCCACCTCCACTCTGCCAGAGAGACAGTACTGAGGGAGCGCATCACTATGAGAGGATCAGTGTGGAGGGAGTGCAGCATTGTCAGAGGGTCAGTGTGGAGGGAGTGAAGCAATGTCAGAGGGTCAGTGTGGAGGGAGTGAAGCATTGTCAGAGGGTCAGTGTGGAGGGAGTGCAGCATTGTCAGAGGGTCAGTGTGGAGGGAGTGCAGCATTGTGAGAGGGTCAGTGTGGAGGGAGTGCTGCATTGTCAGAGTATCAGTGTGGAGGGAGTGCTGCATTGTCAGAGGGTCAGTGTGGAGGGAGTGAAGCATTGTCAGAGGGTCAGTGTGGAGGGAGTGCAGCATTGTCAGAGGGTCAGTGTGGAGGGAGTGCAGCATTGTCAGAGGGTCAGTGTGGAGGGAGTGCAGCATTGTCAGAGGGTCAGTGTGCAGGGAGTGCAGCATTGTCAGAGGATTAGTATAGAGAGAGTGCAGCATTGAGAAAGGGTCAGTGTGGAGGGAGTGCTGCATTGTCAGAGGATCAGTGTGGAGGGAGTGCAGCATTGTCAGAGGGTCAGTACTGAGGGAGAGCTGTACTGTCAGAGGGTCAGTACTGCGGTAGTGCTGCACTGTCAGAGGGTCAGTACTGAGGGAGAGCTGCACTGTCTGAGGGTCAGTACTGAGGGAGAGCTGCACTGTCAGAAAGTCAGTACTGAGGGAGAGCTGCACTGTCAGAGGGTCAGTACTGAGGGAATGCTGCACTGCCAGAGGGTCAGTACTGAGGGAGTGCTGCACTGTCAGAGGGTCAGTACTGAGGGAGTGCTGCACTGTCAGAGGGTCAGTACTGAGGGACTGCTGCACTGTCAGAGGATCAGTACTGAGGGAGTGCTGCACTGTCAGAGGGTCAGTACTGAAGGAGTGCTGCACTGTCAGAGGGTCAGTACTGAGGGAGTGCTGCACTGTCAGAGGGTCAGTACTGAGGGAGAGCTGCACTGTCAGAGAGTCAGTACTGAGGCAGAGCTGCACTGTCAGAGGGTCAGTACTGAGGGAAGGCTGCACTGTCAGAGGGTCAGTACTGAGGGAATTCTGCACTGCCAGAGGGTCAGTACTGAGGGAGTGCTGCACTGTCAGAGGGTCAGTACTGAGGGAGTGCTGCACTGTCAGAGGGTCAGTACTGAGGGAATGCTGCACTGCCAGAGGGTCAGTACTGAGGGAGTGCTGCACTGTCAGAGGGTCAGTACTGAAGGAGTGCTGCACTGTCAGAGGGTCAGTACTTAGGGAATACTGCACTGCCAGAGGGTCAGTACTGAGGGAGTGCTGCACTGTCAGAGGGTCAGTACTGAGGGAGTGCTGCACTGTCAGAGGGTCAGTACTGAGGGAGTGCTGCACTGTCAGAGGATCAGTACTGAGGGAGTGCTGCACTGTCAGAGGGTCAGTACTGAGGGAGTGCTGCACAGTCAGAGGGTTAGTACAGAGAGAGTGCAGCACTGACAGAGGGTTAGTACTGAGAGAATGCTACACTGTCAGATAGACAGTACTGAGGCACTGCTGGACGGTCAGACGTGCAGGACGGAGGCAGAGGGTCAGTACTGAGAGAGTGCTGCACTGTCAGAGGTTCAGTACTGAGGGAGTGCTGCACTGTCGGAGGGTCAGTGCTGAGGGAGTGCTGCACTGTCAGAGGATCAGTACTGAGGGAGTGCTGCACTGTCAGAGGGTCAGTACTGAGGGAGTGCTGCACTGTCAGCGGGTTAGTACAGAGAGAGTGCAGCACTGACAGTGGGTTCGTACAGAGAGAATGCTACATGTCAGATAGACAGTACTGAGGCACTGCTGGACGGTCAGACGTGCAGGACCGAGGCAGAGGGTCAGTACTGAGGGAGTGATACACTGTCAATGGGTCAGTACTGAGGGAGTGCTACACTGTCAATGAGTCAGTACTGAGGCAGTGGTGTACTGTCAGAGTGTCAGTTGTGATGGAGTGTTGTACTGTCAGAGGTTTTGTCCTGAGATTGGGCCACACTGTCGGAGGGTCAGTATAGGGCCACCTCCACTCTGCCAGAGAGACAGTACTGAGGGAGCGCATCACTATGAGAGGATCAGTGTGGAGGGAGTGCAGCATTGTCAGAGGGTCAGTGTGGAGGGAGTGAAGCATTGTCAGAGTGTCAGTGTGGAGGGAGTGCAGCATTGTCAGAGGGTCAGTGTGGAGGGAGTGCAGCATTGTCAGAGGGTCAGTGTGGAGGGAGTGCTGCTTTGTCAGTGTATCCGTGTGGAAGGAGTGCAGCATTGTCAGAGGGTCAGTGTGGAAGGAGTGCAGCATTGTCAGAGGGTCAGTGTGGAGGGAGTGCAGCATTATCAGATGGTCAGTGTGGAGGGAGTGCTGCATTGTCAGAGTATCAGTGTGGAGGGAATGCTGCATTGTCAGAGGGTCAGTGTGGAGGGAGTGAAGCATTGTCAGAGGGTCAGTGTGGAGGGAGTGCAGCATTGTCAGAGGGTCAGTGTGGAGGAAGTGCAGCATTGCCAGAGGGTCAGTGTGGAGGGAGTGCAGCATTGTCAGAGGGTCAGTGTGCAGGGAGTGCAGCATTGTCAGAGGATTAGTATAGAGAGAGTGCAGCATTGTCAGAGGGTCAGTGTGGAGGGAGTGCTGCATTGTCAGAGGATCAGTGTGGAGGGAGTGCAGCATTGTCAGAGGATTAGTATATAGAGAGTGCAGCATTGTCAGAGGTTCAGTGTGGAGGTAGTTCTGCATTGTCAGAGGGTCAGTGTGGAGGGAGTGCAGAATTGTCAGAGGATTAGTATAGAGAGAGTGCTGCACTGTCAGATGGTCAGTACTGAGGGAGTGCTGCACTGTGAGAGGGTCAATACTGAGAGAGTGCTGCACTGACAGAGGGTCAGTAATGACGGAGTGCTGCACTGTCAGAGGGTCAGTACTGAGGGAGTGCTGCACTGTCAGAAGTTCAGTACTGAAGGAGAGCTGCACTGTCAGAGGGTCAGTACTGAGGCAGTGCTGCACTGTCAGAGGGTCAGTACTGAGGGAGAGCTGCACTGTCAGAGGGTCAGTACTGAGGGAGAGCTGTACTGTCAGATGGTCAGTAATGTGGGAATGCTGCCCTGTCAGAGGGTCAGTACTGAGGGAGTGCTGCACTGTCAGAGGGTCAGTACTGAGCGAGTGCTGCACTGTCCGAGGGTCAGTACTGACGGAGTGCTGCACTGTCAGAGGGTCAGTACTGAGGGAGTGCTGCACTGTCAGAGGGTCAGTACTGAGGCAGTGCTGCACTGCCAGAGGGACAGTACTGAGGGTGAGCTGCACTGTCAGAGAGTCAGTACTGAGGGAATGCTGCACTGTCAGAGGATCAGTACTGAGGGAGAGCTGCACAGTCAGATGGTCAGTATTGAGGGAGTGCTGCACTGTCAGCGGGTCAGTACTGAGGGAGTGCTGCACTGTCAGAGGGTCAGTACTGAGGGAGTGCTGCACTGTCAGAGGGTCAGTACTGAGGGAAGGCTGCACTGTCAGATGGTCAGTACTGAGGGAGTGCTGCACTGTCAGAGGGTCAGTACTGAGAGAGTGCTGCACTGTCAGATGGTCAGTACTGAGGGAGTGCTGCACTGTCAGATGGTCAGTACTGAGGGAGTGCTGCACTGTCAGAGGGTCAGTACTGAGAGAGTGCTGCACTGTCAGATGGTCAGTACTGAGAGAGTGCTGCACTGTCAGATGGTCAGTACTGAGGTAGTGCTGCACTGTCAGAGGGTCAATACTGAGGCAGTGCTGCACTGTCAGAGAGTCAGTACTGAGGGAGTGCTGCACTGTCAGAGGGTCAGTACTGAGAGAGTGCTGCACTGTCAGATGGTCAGTACTGAGGGAGTGCTGCACTGTCAGAGTGTCAATACTGAGGGAGTGCTGCACTGTCAGAGGGTCAATACTGAGGCAGTGCTGCACTGTCAGAGGGTCAGTACTGAGGGAGTGCTGCACTGTCAGATGGTCAGTACTGAGGGAGTGCTGCACTGTCAGAGGGTCAGTACTGAGAGAGTGCTGCACTGTCAGATGGTCAGTACTGAGAGAGTGCTGCACTGTCAGATGGTCAGTACTGAGGTAGTGCTGCACTGTCAGAGGGTCAATACTGAGGCAGTGCTGCACTGTCAGAGAGTCAGTACTGAGGGAGTGCTGCACTGTCAGAGGGTCAGTACTGAGAGAGTGCTGCACTGTCAGATGGTCAGTACTGAGGGAGTGCTGCACTGTCAGAGTGTCAATACTGAGGGAGTGCTGCACTGTCAGAGGGTCAATACTGAGGCAGTGCTGCACTGTCAGAGGGTCAGTACAGAGAGAGTGCTGCACTGTCAGATGGTCAGTACTGAGGGAGTGCTGCACTGTCAGAGTGTCAATACTGAGGCAGTGCTGCACTGTCAGAGGGTCAGTACTGAGGGAGTGCTGCACTGTCAGATGGTCAGTACTGAGGGAGTGCTGCACTGTCAGAGGGTCAATACTGAGGCAGTGCTGCACAGTCAGATGGTCAGTACTGAGGGAGTGCTGCACTGTTAGAGTGTCAGTACTGAGGGAGTGCTGCACTGTCAGATGGTCAGTACTGAGGGAGTGCTGCACTGTCAGAGGGTCAGTTCTGAGAGAGTGCTGCACTGTCAGAGGGTCAGTACTGACGGAGAGCTGCACTGTCAGAGGGTCAGTACTGAGGGAGTGCTGTACTGTCAGATGGTCAGTACTGAGGGAATGCTGCACTGTCAGAGGGTCAGTACTGAGGGAGTGCTGCACTGTCAGAGGGTCAGTACTGAGGGAGTGCTGCACTGTCCGAGGGTCAGTACTGAGGGAATGCTGCACTGTCAGATGGTCAGCACTGAGGGAGTGCTGCACTGCCTGAGGTTCAGTACTGAGGGAGAGATGTACTGTCAGAGTATCAGTACTGAGGGAGAGCTGCACTGTCAGAGGGTCAGTACTGAGGGAATGCTGCACTGTCAGAGGGTCAGTACTGAGGGAGAGCTGTACTGTCAGAGGGTCAGTACTGCGGTATTGCTGCACTGTCAGAGGGTCAGTACTGAGGGAGAGCTGCACTGTCTGAGGGTCAGTACTGAGGGAGTGCAGCACTGTCAGAGGGTCAGTACTGAGTGAGAGCTGCACTGTCAGATGGTCTGTACTGAGGGAGTGCCGCACTGCCAGAGGGTCAGTACTGAGGGAGTGCTGCACTGTCAGAGGGTCAGTGCTGAGGGAGTGCTGGACTGTCACAGGGTCAGTACTGAGGGAGTGCTGCACTGTCAGAGGGTCAGTACTGAGGGAGTGCTGCACTGTCAAAGGGTCAGTACTGAGGGAGTGCTGCACTGTCAGAGGGTCAGTACTGAGGGAGTGCTGCACTGTCAGCGGGTCAGTACTGAGGGAGTGCTGCACTGTCAGAGGGTCAGTACTGAGGGAGTGCTGCACTGTCAGAGGGTCAGTACTGAGGGAAGGCTGCACTGTCAGATGGTCAGTACTGAGGGAATGCTGCACTGTCAGAGGGTCAGTACTGAGAGAGTGCTGCACTGTCAGATGGTCAGTACTGAGGGAGTGCTGCACTGTCAGATGGTCAGTACTGAGGGAGTGCTGCACTGTCAGAGGGTCAGTACTGAGAGAGTGCTGCACTGTCAGATGGTCAGTACTGAGAGAGTGCTGCACTGTCAGATGGTCAGTACTGAGGTAGTGCTGCACTGTCAGAGGGTCAATACTGAGGCAGTGCTGCACTGTCAGAGAGTCAGTACTGAGGGAGTGCTGCACTGTCAGAGGGTCAGTACTGAGAGAGTGCTGCACTGTCAGATGGTCAGTACTGAGGGAGTGCTGCACTGTCAGAGTGTCAATACTGAGGGAGTGCTGCACTGTCAGAGGGTCAATACTGAGGCAGTGCTGCACTGTCAGAGGGTCAGTACTGAGGGAGTGCTGCACTGTCAGATGGTCAGTACTGAGGGAGTGCTGCACTGTCAGAGGGTCAGTACTGAGAGAGTGCTGCACTGTCAGATGGTCAGTACTGAGAGAGTGCTGCACTGTCAGATGGTCAGTACTGAGGTAGTGCTGCACTGTCAGAGGGTCAATACTGAGGCAGTGCTGCACTGTCAGAGAGTCAGTACTGAGGGAGTGCTGCACTGTCAGAGGGTCAGTACTGAGAGAGTGCTGCACTGTCAGATGGTCAGTACTGAGGGAGTGCTGCACTGTCAGAGTGTCAATACTGAGGGAGTGCTGCACTGTCAGAGGGTCAATACTGAGGCAGTGCTGCACTGTCAGAGGGTCAGTACTGAGAGAGTGCTGCACTGTCAGATGGTCAGTACTGAGGGAGTGCTGCACTGTCAGAGTGTCAATACTGAGGCAGTGCTGCACTGTCAGAGGGTCAGTACTGAGGGAGTGCTGCACTGTCAGATGGTCAGTACTGAGGGAGTGCTGCACTGTCAGAGGGTCAATACTGAGGCAGTGCTGCACAGTCAGATGGTCAGTACTGAGGGAGTGCTGCACTGTTAGAGTGTCAGTACTGAGGGAGTGCTGCACTGTCAGATGGTCAGTACTGAGGGAGTGCTGCACTGTCAGAGGGTCAGTTCTGAGAGAGTGCTGCACTGTCAGAGGGTCAGTACTGACGGAGAGCTGCACTGTCAGAGGGTCAGTACTGAGGGAGTGCTGTACTGTCAGATGGTCAGTACTGAGGGAATGCTGCACTGTCAGAGGGTCAGTACTGAGGGAGTGCTGCACTGTCAGAGGGTCAGTACTGAGGGAGTGCTGCACTGTCCGAGGGTCAGTACTGAGGGAATGCTGCACTGTCAGATGGTCAGCACTGAGGGAGTGCTGCACTGCCTGAGGTTCAGTACTGAGGGAGAGATGTACTGTCAGAGTATCAGTACTGAGGGAGAGCTGCACTGTCAGAGGGTCAGTACTGAGGGAATGCTGCACTGTCAGAGGGTCAGTACTGAGGGAGAGCTGTACTGTCAGAGGGTCAGTACTGCGGTATTGCTGCACTGTCAGAGGGTCAGTACTGAGGGAGAGCTGCACTGTCTGAGGGTCAGTACTGAGGGAGTGCAGCACTGTCAGAGGGTCAGTACTGAGTGAGAGCTGCACTGTCAGATGGTCTGTACTGAGGGAGTGCCGCACTGCCAGAGGGTCAGTACTGAGGGAGTGCTGCACTGTCAGAGGGTCAGTGCTGAGGGAGTGCTGGACTGTCACAGGGTCAGTACTGAGGGAGTGCTGCACTGTCAGAGGGTCAGTACTGAGGGAGTGCTGCACTGTCAAAGGGTCAGTACTGAGGGAGTGCTGCACTGTCAGATGGTCAGTACTGAGGGTGTGCTGCACTGTCAGAGTGTCAGTACTGAGGGAGTGCAGCACTGTCAGATGGTCAGTACTGAGGGAGTGCTGCACTGTCAGAGGGTCAGTACTGAGGGAGAGCTGCACTGTCAGTGGGTCAGTACTGAGGGAGTGCAGCACTGTCAGATGGTCAGTACTGAGGGAGTGCTGCACTGTCAGAGGGCCAGTACTGAGGGAGAGCTGCACTGTCAGAGGGTCAGTACTGAGGGAATGCTGCACTATCAGAGGGTCAGTACTGAGGGGGAGCTGCACTGTCCGAGGGTCAGTACTGAGGGAGTGCAGCACTGTCAGAGGGTCAGTACTGAGGGAATGCTGCACTGCCAGAGGGTCAGTACTGAGGGAGAGCTGCACTGTCCGAGGGTCAGTACTGAGGGAGTGCAGCACTGTCAGAGGGTCAGTACTGAGGGAGAGCTGCACTGTCAGATGGTCTGTACTGAGGGAGTGCCGCACTGCCAGAGGGTCAGTGCTGAGGGAGTGCTGGACTGTCAGAGGGTCAGTACTGAGGGAGTGCTGCACTGTCAGAGGGTCAGTACTGAGGGAGTGCTGCACTGTCAAAGGGTCAGTACTGAGGGAGTGCTGCACTGTCAGATGGTCAGTACTGAGGGTGTGCTGCACTGTCAGAGTGTCAGTACTGAGGGAGTGCTGCACTGTCAGATGGTCAGGACTGAGGGAGTGCTGCACTGTCAGTGGGTCAGTGCTGAGGGAGAGCTGCACTGTCAGTGGGTCAGTACTGAGAGAGTGCAGCACTGTCAGATGGTCAGTACTGAGAGAGTGCTGCACTGCAAGAGGGTCACTGCTGAGGGAGTGCTACACTGTCAGAGGGTCAGTACTGAGGGAAGGCTGCACTGTCAGCGGGTCAGTACTGAGGGAGAGCTGCACTGTCAGAGGGTCAGTACTGAGGGAGTGCTGCACTGTCAGAGGATCAGTACTGAGGGAGTGCTGCACTGTCAGAGGGTCAGTACTGAGGGAGTGCTGCACTGTCAGAGGGTCAGTACTGAGGGAGTGCTGCACTGTCAGAGGGTCAGTACTGAGGGAGTGCTGCACTGCCAGAGGGTCAGTACTGAGGGAGAGCTGCACTGTCAGAGGGTCAGTACTGAGGGAGTGCTGCACTGCCAGAGGGTCAGTACTGAGGCAGAGCTGCACTGTCAGAGGGTCAGTACTGAGGGAGTGCTGCACTGTCAGAGGGTCAGTACTGAGGGAGTGCTGCACTGTCAGAGGGTCAGTACTGAGGGAAGGCTGCACTGTCAGAGGGTCAGTACTGAGGGAATTCTGCAATGCCAGAGGGTCAGTACTGAGGGAGTGCTGCACTGTCAGAGGGTCAGTACTGAGGGAGTGCTGCACTGTCAGAGGGTCAGTACTGAGGGTGAGCTGCACTGTCAGAGAGTCAGTACTGAGGCAGAGCTGCACTGTCAGATGGTCAGTACTGAAGGAGTGCTGCACTGTCAGAGGGTCAGTACTGAGGGAATGCTGCACAGTCAGAGGGTCAGTACTGAGGGAGTGCTGCACTGTCAGAGGGTCAGTACTGAGGGAGTGCTGCACTGTCAGAGGGTCAGTACTGAGGGAATGCTGCACTGTCAGAGGGTCAGTACTGAGGGAATGCTGCACTGTCAGAGGGTCAGTACTGAGGGAGTGCTGCACTGTCAGAGGGTCAGTACTGAGGGAATGCTGCACTATCAGAGGGTCAGTACTGAGGGAGTGCTGCACTGTCAGAGGGTCAGTACTGAGGGAATGCTGCACTGTCAGAGGGTCAGTACTGAGGCAGTGCTGCACTGTCAGATGGTCAGTACTGAGGGAAGGCTGCACTGCCAGAGGGTCAGTACTGAGGGAGTGCTGCACTGTCAGAGGATCAGTACTGAGGGAGTGCTGCACTGTCAGAGGGTCAGTACTGAGGGAGTGCTGCACTGTCAGAGGGTTAGTACAGAGAGAGTGCAGCACTGACAGAGGGTTAGTTCAGAGAGAATGCTACACTGTCAGATAGACAGTCCTGAGGCACTGCTGGACGCTCAGATGTGCAGGACCGAGGCAGAGGGTCAGTACTGAGAGAGTGCTGCACTGTCAGAGGGTCAGTACTGAGGGAGTGCTGCACTGTCAGAGGGTTAGTACAGAGAGAGTGCAGCACTGACATAGGGTTAGTACAGAGAGAATGCTACACTGTCAGATAGACAGTACTGAGGCACTGCTGGACGGTCAGACGTGCAGGACCGAGGCAGAGGGTCAGTACTGAGGGAGTGATACACTGTCAATGGGTCAGTACTGAGGGAGTGCTACACTGTCAATGGGTCAGTACAGAGGCAGTGGTGTACTGTCAGAGTGTCAGTTGTGATTTAGTGCTGTACTGTCAGAGGTTTTGTCCTGAGATTGGGCCACACTATCGGAGGGTCAGTAAAGGGCCACCTCCACTCTGCCAGAGAGACAGTACTGAGGGAGCGCATCACTATGAGAGGATCAGTGTGGAGGGAGTGCAGCATTGTCAGAGGGTCAGTGTGGAGGGAGTGAAGCATTGTCAGAGGGTCAGTGTGGAGGGAGTGAAGCATTGTCAGAGGGTCAGTGTGGAGGGAGTGCAGCATTGTCAGAGGGTCAGTGTGGAGGGAGTGCAGCATTGTGAGAGGGTCAGTGTGGAGGGAGTGCTGCATTGTCAGAGTATCAGTGTGGAGGGAGTGCTGCATTGTCAGAGGGTCAGTGTGGAGGGAGTGAAGCATTGTCAGAGGGTCAGTGTGGAGGGAGTGCAGCATTGTCAGAGGGTCAGTGTGGAGGGAGTGCAGCATTGTCAGAGGGTCAGTGTGGAGGGAGTGCAGCATTGTCAGAGGGTCAGTGTGCAGGGAGTGCAGCATTGTCAGAGGATTAGTATAGAGAGAGTGCAGCATTGAGAAAGGGTCAGTGTGGAGGGAGTGCTGCATTGTCAGAGGATCAGTGTGGAGGGAGTGCAGCATTGTCAGAGGGTCAGTACTGAGGCAGTGCAGCACTGTCAGATGGTCAGTACTGAGGGAGTGCTGCACTGTCAGAGGGCCAGTACTGAGGGAGAGCTGCACTGTCAGAGGGTCAGTACTGAGGGAATGCTGCACTATCAGAGGGTCAGTACTGAGGGAGAGCTGTGCTGTCAGAGGGTCAGTACTGAGGGAATGCTGCACTGCCAAAGGGTCAGTACTGAGGGAGAGCTGCACTGTCCGAGGGTCAGTACTGAGGGAGTGCAGCACTGTCAGAGGGTCAGTACTGAGGGAGAGCTGCACTGTCAGATGGTCTGTACTGAGGGAGTGCCGCACTGCCAGAGGGTCAGTACTGAGGGAGTGCTGCACTGTCAGAGGGTCAGTGCTGAGGGAGTGCTGGACTGTCAGAGGGTCAGTACTGAGGGAGTGCTGCACTGTCAGAGGGTCAGTACTTAGGGAGTGCTGCACTGTCAAAGGGTCAGTACTGAGGGAGTGCAGCACTGTCAGAGGGTCAGTACTGAGGGAGAGCTGCACTGTCAGATGGTCTGTACTGAGGGAGTGCCGCACTGCCAGAGGGTCAGTACTGAGGGAGTGCTGCACTGTCAGAGGGTCAGTGCTGAGGGAGTGCTGGACTGTCAGAGGGTCAGTACTGAGGGAGTGCTGCACTGTCAGTGGGTCAGTGCTGAGGGAGAGCTGCACTGTCAGTGGGTCAGTACTGAGAGAGTGCAGCACTGTCAGATGGTCAGTACTGAGAGAGTGCTGCACTGCAAGAGGGTCAGTGCTGAGGGAGTGCTACACTGTCAGAGGGTCAGTACTGAGGGAATGCTGCACTGTCAGCGGGTCAGTACTGAGGGAGAGCTGCACTGTCAGAGGGTCAGTACTGAGGGAGTGCTGCACTTTCAGAGGGTCAGTACTGAGGGAAGGCTGCACTGTCAGAGGGTCAGTACTGAGGGAATTCTGCACTGCCAGAGGGTCAGTACTGAGGGAGTGCTGCACTGTCAGAGGGTCAGTACTGAGGGAGTGCTGCACTGTCAGAGGGTCAGTACTGAGGGAGAGCTGCACTGTCAGAGGGTCAGTACTGAGGCAGAGCTGCACTGTCAGATGGTCAGTACTGAAGGAGTGCTGCACTGTCAGAGGGTCAGTACTGAGGGAATGCGGCACTGCCAGAGGGTCAGTACTGAGGGAGTGCTGCACTGTCAGAGGATCAGTACTGAGGGAGTGCTGCACTGTCAGAGGGTCAGTACTGAGGGAGTGCTGCACTTTCAGAGGGTTAGTAATGAGAGAGAGTGCAGCACTGACAGAGGGTTAGTACAGAGAGAATTCTACACTGTCAGATAGACAGTACTGAGGCACTGCTGGACGCTCAGATGTGCAGGACCGAGGCAGAGGGTCAGTACTGAGAGAGTGCTGCACTGTCAGAGGGTCAGTACTGAGGGAGTGCTGCACTGTCAGAGGGTTAGTACAGAGAGAGTGCAGCACTGACATAGGGTTAGTACAGAGAGAATGCTACACTGTCAGATAGACAGTACTGAGGCACTGCTGGACGGTCAGACGTGCAGGACCGAGGCAGAGGGTCAGTACTGAGGGAGTGATACACTGTCAATGGGTCAGTACTGAGGGAGTGCTACACTGTCAATGAGTCAGTACTGAGGCAGTGGTGTACTGTCAGAGTGTCAGTTGTGATGGAGTGCTGTACTGTCAGAGGTTTTGTCCTGAGATTGGGCCACACTATCGGAGGGTCAGTAAAGGGCCACCTCCACTCTGCCAGAGAGACAGTACTGAGGGAGCGCATCACTATGAGAGGATCAGTGTGGAGGGAGTGCAGCATTGTCAGAGGGTCAGTGTGGAGGGAGTGAAGCATTGTCAGAGGGTCAGTGTGGAGGGAGTGAAGCATTGTCAGAGGGTCAGTGTGGAGGGAGTGCAGCATTGTCAGAGGGTCAGTGTGGAGGGAGTGCAGCATTGTGAGAGGGTCAGTGTGGAGGGAGTGCTGCATTGTCAGAGTATCAGTGTGGAGGGAGTGCAGCATTGTCAGAGGGTCAGTGTGGAGGGAGTGCAGCATTGTCAGAGGGTCAGTGTGGAGGGAGTGAAGCATTGTCAGAGGGTCAGTGTGGAGGGAGTGCAGCATTGTCAGAGGGTCAGTGTGGAGGGAGTGCAGCATTGTCAGAGGGTCAGTGTGGAGGGAGTGCAGCATTGTCAGAGGGTCAGTGTGCAGGGAGTGCAGCATTGTCAGAGGATTAGTATAGAGAGAGTGCAGCATTGTCAGAGGGGCAGTGTGGAGGGAGTGCTGCATTGTCAGAGGATCAGTGTGGAGGGAGTGCAGCATTGTCAGAGGATCAGTGTGGAGGGAGTGCAGCATTGTCAGAGGATTAGTATATTGAGAGTGCAGCATTGTCAGAGGTTCAGTGTGGAGGTAGTTCTGCATTGTCAGATGGTCAGTACTGAGGGAGTGCTGCACTGTGAGAGGGTCAGTACTGAGAGAGTGCTGCACTGACAGAGGGTCAGTACTGACGGAGTGCTGCACTGTCAGAGGGTCAGTACTGAGGGAGTGCTGCACTGTCAGAAGTTCAGTACTGAGGGAGAGCTGCACTGTCAGAGGGTCAGTACTGAGGGAGTGCTGCACTGTCAGAGGGTCAGTACTGAGGGAGAGCTGCACTGTCAGAGGGTCAGTGCTGAGGGAGTGCTGTACTGTCAGATGGTCAGTAATGTGGGAATGCTGCTCTGTCAGAGGGTCAGTTCTGAGGGAGTGCTGCACAATCCGAGTGTCAGTACTGACGGAGTGCTGCACTGTCAGAGGGTCAGTACTGAGGGAGTGCTGCACTGTCAGAGGGTCAGTACTGAGGGAGTGCTGCACTGCCAGAGGGACAGTACTGAGGGAGAGCTGTACTGTCAGAGGGTCTGTACTGAGGGAGAGCTGCACAGTCAGATGGTCAGTATTGAGGGATTACTGCACTGTCAGCGGGTCAGTACTGAGGGAGTTCTGCACTCTCAGAGGGTCAGTACTGAGGGAGAGCTGCACTGTCAGAGGGTCAGTACTGAGGGAAGGCTGCACTGTCAGATGGTCAGTACTGAGGGAGTGCTGCACTGTCAGAGGGTCAGTACTGAGAGAGTGCTGCACTGTCAGATGGTCAGTACTGAGGGAGTGCTGCACTGTCAGAGGGTCAATACTGAGGCAGTGCTGCACTGTCAGAGGGTCAATACTGAGGGAGTGCTGCACTGTCAGAGGGTCAATACTGAGGCAGTGCTGCACTGTCAGAGGGTCAGTACTGAGGGAGTGCTGCACTGTCAGAGGGTCAGTACTGAGAGAGTGCTGCACTGTCAGATGGTCAGTACTAAGGGAGTGCTGCACTGTCAGAGTGTCAACACTGAGGCAGTGCTGCACTGTCAGAGGGTCAGTACTGAGGGAGTGCTGCACTGTCAGATGGTCAGTACTGAGGGAGTGCTGCACTGTGAGAGGGTCAGTACTGAGGGAGAGCTGCACTGTCAGAGGGTCAGTACTGAGGGAGTGGTGTACTGTCAGATGGTCAGTACTGAGGGAGTGCTGCACTGTTAGAGTGTCTGTACTGAGGGAGTGCTGCACTGTCAGATGGTCAGTACTGAGGGAGTGCTGCACTGTCAGAGGGTCAGTACTGAGACAGTGCTGCACTGTCAGAGGGTCAGTGCTGAGGGAGAGCTGCACTGTCAGAGGGTCAGTACTGAGGGAGTGCTGCACTGTCAGAGGGTCAGTACTCAGGGAGTGCTGCACTGTCCGAGGGTCAGTACTGAGGGAGTGCTGCACTGTCAGAGGGTCAGCACTGAGGGAGTGCTGCACTGTCAGATGGTCAGTACTGAAGGAGTGCTGCACTGCCTGAGGGTCAGTACTGAGGGAGAGCTGTACTGTCAGAGGGTCAGTACTGAGGCAGTGCTGCCCTGTCAGAGGGTCAGTACTGAGGGAGTGCTGCACTGTCAGAGGGTCAGTACTGAGGTAGAGCTGCACTGTCAGAGGGTCAGTGCTGAGGGAGTGCTGCACTGTCAGAGGGTCAGTACTGAGGGAATGCTGCACTGTCAGCGGGTCAGTACTGAGGGAGAGCTGCACTGTCAGAGGGTCAGTACTGAGGGAGAGCTGCACTGTCAGTGGGTCAGTACTGAGGGAGAGCTGCACTGTCAGAGGGTCAGTACCGAGCGGGTGCTGCACTGTCAGAGGGTCAGTACTGAGGGAGAGCTGCACTGTCAGAGAGTCAGTACTGAGGGAGAGCTGCACTGTCAGAGAGTCAGTACTGAGGGAGAGATGCACTGTCAGAGGTTAGTACTGAGGGAGAGCTGCACTGTCAGAGAGTCTGTACTGAGGGAGAGCTGCACTGTCAGAGGGTCAGTACTGAGGGAAGGCTGCACTGTCAGATGGTCAGTACTGAGGGAGAGATGCACTGTCAGAGGTTAGTACTGAGGGAGAGCTGCACTGTCAGAGAGTCAGTACTGAGGGAGAGCTGCACTGTCAGAGAGTCAGTACTGAGGGAGAGATGCACTGTCAGAGGTTAGTACAGAGGGAGAGCTGCACTGTCAGAGAGTCAGTACTGAGGGAGAGCTGCACTGTCAGAGAGTCAGTACTGAGGGAAGGCTGCACTGTCAGATGGTCAGTACTGAGGGAATGCTGCACTGCCCGAGGGTAAGTTCTGAGGGAGTGCTGCACTGTCAGAGGGTCAGTACTGAGGGAGTGCTGCACTGTCAGAGGGTCAGTGCTGAGGGAGTGCTGGACTGTCAGAGGGTCAGTACTGAGGGAGAGCTGCACTGTCAGAGGGTCAGTACTGAGGGAAGGATGCACTGTCGGGGGTCAGTACTGAGGGAATGCTGCACTGTCAGAGGGTCAGTACTGAGGGAGTGCTGCACTGTCAGAGGGTCAGTACTGAGGGAGAGCTGCACTGTCAGAGAGTCAGTACTGAGGCAGAGCTGCACTGTCAGATGGTCAGTACTGAAGGAGTGCTGCACTGTCAGAGGGTCAGTACTGAGGGAGTGCTGCACTGTCAGAGGGTCAGTACTGAGGGAGTGCTGCACGGTCAGAGGGTCAGTACTGAGGGAGAGCTGCACAGTCAGAGGGTCAGTACTGAGGGAGAGCTGCACTGTCAGATGGTCAGTACTGAGGGAGTGCCGCACTGCCAGAGGGTCAGTACTGAGGGAGTGCTGCACTGTCAGAGGGTCAGTGCTGAGGGAGTGCTGCACTGTCAGAGGGTCAGTACTGAGGGAATGCTGCACTGTCAACGTGTCAGTACTGAGGGAGAGCTGCACTGTCAGAGGGTCAGTACTGAGGGAGAGCTGCACTGTCAGAGGGTCAGTACTGAGGGAGAGCTGCACTGTCAGAGAGTCAGTACTGAGGCAGAGCTGCACTGTCAGATGGTCAGTACTGAAGGAGTGCTGCACTGTCAGAGGGTCAGTACTGAGGGAGTGCTGCACTGTCAGAGGGTCAGTACTGAGGGGGTGCTGCACTGTCAGAGGGTCAGTACTGAGGCAGAGCTGCACTGTCAGAGGGTCAGTACTGAGGGAGAGCTGCACTGTCAGATGGTCAGTACTGAGGGAGTGCCGCACTGCCAGAGGGTCAGTGCTGAGGGAGTGCTGCACTGTCAGAGGGTCAGTGCTGAGGGAGTGCTGCACTGTCAGAGGGTCAGTACTGAGGGAATGCTGCACTGTCAGCGTGTCAGTACTGAGGGAGAGCTGCACTGTCAGAGGGTCAGTACTGAGGGAGAGCTGCACTGTCAGTGGGTCAGTACTGAGGGAGAGCTGCACTGTCAGAGTGTCAGTGCCGAGCGGGTGCTGCATGTCAGAGAGTCAGTACTGACGGAGTGCTGCACTGTCAAAGGGTCAGTACTGAGGCAGTGCTGCACTCTCAGATGGTCTGTACTGAGGGAGTGCTGCACTGTCAGAGGGTCAGTACTGAGGGAGAGCTGCACTGTCAGAGAGTCAGTAGTGAGGGAGTGCTGCACTGTCAGAGGGTCAGTACTGAGGGAGTGCTGCACTGTCAGAGGGTCAGTACTGAGGGAAGGATGCACTGTCGGGGGTCAGTACTGAGGGATTGCTGCACTGCCAGAGGGTCAGTACTGAGGGAGTGCTGCACTGTCAGAGGATCAGTACTGAGGCAGTGCTGCAGTGTCAGAGGGTCAGTACTGAGGGAGAGCTGCACTGTCAGATGGTCAGTACTGAGGGAGTGCTGCACTGTCAGATGGTCAGTACTGAGGGAGAGCTGCACTGTCAGAGAGTCAGTACTGAGGCAGAGCTGCACTGTCAGATGGTCAGTACTGAGGGAGAGCTGCACTGTCAGAGAGTCAGTACTGTGGGAGAGCTGCACTGTCAGAGAGTCAGTACTGAGGGAAGGCTGCACTGTCAGATGGTCAGTACTGAAGGAATGCTGCACTGCCCGAGGGTAAGTTCTGAGGGAGTGCTGCACTGTCAGAGGGTCAGTACTGAGGGAGTGCTGCACTGTCAGAGGGTCAGTGCTGAGGGAGTGCTGGACTGTCAGAGGGTCAGTACTGAGGGAGAGCTGCACTGTCAGAGGGTCAGTACTGAGGGAAGGATGCACTGTCGGGGGTCAGTACTGAGGGAATGCTGCACTGTCAGAGGGTCAGTACTGAGGGAGTGCTGCACTGTCAGAGGGTCAGTACTGAGTGAGAGCTGCACTGTCAGAGAGTCAGTACTGAGGCAGAGCTGCACTGTCAGATGGTCAGTACTGAAGGAGTGCTGCACTGTCAGAGGGTCAGTACTGAGGGAGTGCTGCACTGTCAGAGGGTCAGTACTGAGGGAGTGCTGCACTGTCAGAGGGTCAGTACTGAGGGAGAGCTGCACAGTCAGAGGGTCAGTACTGAGGGAGAGCTGCACTGTCAGATGGTCAGTACTGAGGGAGTGCCGCACTGCCAGAGGGTCAGTACTGAGGGAGTGCTGCACTGTCAGAGGGTCAGTGCTGAGGGAGTGCTGCACTGTCAGAGGGTCAGTACTGAGGGAATGCTGCACTGTCAGCGTGTCAGTACTGAGGGAGAGCTGCACTGTCAGAGGGTCAGTACTGAGGGAGTGCTGCACTGTCAGAGGGTCAGTACTGAGGGAGAGCTGCACTGTCAGAGAGTCAGTACTGAGGCAGAGCTGCACTGTCAGATGGTCAGTACTGAAGGAGTGCTGCACTGTCAGAGGGTCAGTACTGAGGGAGTGCTGCACTGTCAGAGGGTCAGTACTGAGGGAGAGCTGCACTGTCAGTGGGTCAGTACTGAGGGAGAGCTGCACTGTCAGAGTGTCAGTGCCGAGCGGGTGCTGCATGTCAGAGTGTCAGTACTGACGGAGTGCTGCACTGTCAAAGGGTCAGTACTGAGGCAGTGCTGCACTGTCAGATGGTCTGTACTGAAGGAGTGCTGCACTGTCAGAGGGTCAGTACTGAGGGAGAGCTGCACTGTCAGAGAGTCAGTAGTGAGGGAGTGCTGCACTGTCAGAGGGTCAGTACTGAGGGAGTGCTGCACTGTCAGAGGGTCAGTACTGAGGGAAGGATGCACTGTCGGGGGTCAGTACTGAGGGATTGCTGCACTTCCAGAGGGTCAGTACTGAGGGAGTGCTGCACTGTCAGAGGGTCAGTACTGAGGGAGTGCTGCACTGTCAGAGGGTCAGTACTGAGGGAAGGATGCACTGTCGGGGGTCAGTACTGAGGGAATGCTGCACTGTCAGAGGGTCAGTACTGAGGGAGTGCTGCACTGTCAGAGGGTCAGTACTGAGGGAGAGCTGCACTGTCAGAGAGTCAGTACTGAGGCAGACCTGCACTGTCAGATGGTCAGTACTGAAGGAGTGCTGCACTCTCAGAGGGTCAGTACTGAGGGAGTGCTGCACTGTCAGAGAGTCAGTAGTGAGGGAGTGCTGCACTGTCAGAGGGACAGTACTGACGGAGTGCTGCACTGTCAAAGGGTCAGTACTGAGGCAGTGCTGCACTGTCAGATGGTCTGTACTGAGGGAGTGCTGCACTGTCAGAGGGTCAGTACTGAGGGAGAGCTGCACTGTCAGAGAGTCAGTAGTGAGGGAGTGCTGCACTGTCAGAGGGTCAGTACTGAGGGAGTGCTGCACTGTCAGAGGGTCAGTACTGAGGGAAGGATGCACTGTCGGGGTTCAGTACTGAGGGATTGCTGCACTGCCAGAGGGTCAGTACTGAGGGAGTGCTGCACTGTCAGAGGGTCAGTACTGAGGGAGTGCTGCAGTGTCAGAGGGTCAGTACTGAGGGAGAGCTGCACTGTCAGATGGTCAGTACTGAGGGAGTGCTGCACTGTCAGATGGTCAGTACTGAGGGAGAGCTGCACTGTCAGAGAGTCAGTACTGAGGGAGAGATGCACTGTCAGAGGTTAGTACTGAGGGAGAGCTGCACTGTCAGAGAGTCAGTACTGAGGGAGAGCTGCACGGTCAGAGAGTCAGTACTGAGGGAAGGCTGCACTGTCAGATGGTCAGTACTGAGGGAATGCTGCACTGCCCGAGGGTAAGTTCTGAGGGAGTGCTGCACTGTCAGAGGGTCAGTACTGAGGGAGAGCTGCACTGTCAGAGAGTCAGTACTGAGGGAGTGCTGCACTGTCAGATGGTCAGTACTGAGGCTGAGCTGCACTGTCAGAGGGTCAGTACTGAAGAAGTGCTGCACTGTCAGATGGTCAGTACTGAGGGAGTGCAGCAGTGTCAGAGGGTCAGGACTGAGGGAGTGCTGCACTGTCCGAGGGTCAGTACTGAGGGAGTGCAGCACTGTCAGAGAGTCAGTACTGAGGCAGAGCTGCACTGTCAGATGGTCAGTACTGAAGGAGTGCTGCACTGTCAGAGGGTCAGTACTGAGGGAGTGCTGCACTGTCAGAGGGTCAGTACTGAGGGAGTGCTGCACTGTCAGAGGGTCAGTACTGAGGGAGAGCTGCACAGTCAGAGGGTCAGTACTGAGGGAGAGCTGCACTGTCAGATGGTCAGTACTGAGGGAGTGCCGCACTGCCAGAGGGTCAGTACTGAGGGAGTGCTGCACTGTCAGAGGGTCAGTGCTGAGGGAGTGCTGCACTGTCAGAGGGTCAGTACTGAGGGAATGCTGCACTGTCAGCGTGTCAGTACTGAGGGAGAGCTGCACTGTCAGAGGGTCAGTACTGAGGGAGTGCCGCACTGTCAGAGTGTCAGTACTGAGGGAGAGCTGCACTGTCAGAGAGTCAGTACTGAGGCAGAGCTGCACTGTCAGATGGTCAGTACTGAAGGAGTGCTGCACTGTCAGAGGGTCAGTACTGAGGGAGTGCTGCACTGTCAGAGGGTCAGTACTGAGGGAGAGCTGCACTGTCAGTGGGTCAGTACTGAGGGAGTGCTGCACTGTCAGATGGTCAGTACTGAGACAGTGCTGCACTGTCAGATGATCAGTACTGAGGGAGTTTTGCACTGTCAGAGGGTCAGTACTCAGCGAGTGCTGCACTGTTCGAGGGTCAGTACTGAGAGAGTGCTGCTCTGTCAGAGGGTCAGCACTGAGGGAGTGCTGCACTGTCAGATGGTCAGTACTGAGGGAGTGCTGCACTGCCTGAGGGTCAGTACTGAGGGAGAGCTGTACTGTCAGAGGGTCAGTACTGAGGCAGTGCTGCACTGTCAGAGGGTCAGTACTGAGGGAGTGCTGCACTGTCAGAGGGTCAGTACTGAGGGAGAGCTGCACTGTCAGAGGGTCAGTGCTGAGGGAGTGCTGAACTGTCAGAGGGTCAGTACTGAGGGAATGCTGCACTGTCAGCGGGTTAGTACTGAGGGAGAGCTGCACTGTCAGAGGGTCAGTACTGAGGGAGAGCTGCACTGTCAGTGGGTCAGTACTGAGGGAGAGCTGCACTGTCAGAGGGTCAGTACCGAGCGGGTGCTGCACTGTCAGAGGGTCAGTACTGAGGGAGTGCTGCACTGTTAGAGGATCAGTACTGAGGGAGAGCTGCACTGTCAGAGAGTCAGTACTGAGGGAGAGCTGCACTGTCAGAGAGTCAGTACTGAGGGAGAGCTGCACTGTCAGAGAGTCAGTACTGAGGGAGAGCTGCACTGTCAGAGAGTCAGTACTGAGGGAGAGATGCACTGTCAGAGGTTAGTACTGAGGGAGATTTGCACTGTCAGAGAGTCAGTACTGAGGGAGAGCTGCACTGTCAGAGAGTCAGTACTGAGGGAAGGCTGCACTGTCAGATGGTCAGTACTGAGGGAATGCTGCACTGCCCGAGGGTAAGTTCAGAGGGAGTGCTGCACTGTCAGAGGGTCAGTACTGAGGGAGTGCTGCACTGTCAGAGGGTCAGTGCTGAGGGAGTGCTGGACTGTCAGAGGGTCAGTACTGAGGCAGAGCTGCACTGTCAGAGGGTCAGTACTGAGGGAAGGATGCACTGTCGGGGGTCAGTACTGAGGGAATGCTGCACTGTCAGAGGGTCAGTACTGAGGGAGTGCTGCACTGTCAGAGGGTCAGTACTGAGGGAGAGCTGCACTGTCAGAGAGTCAGTACTGAAGCAGAGCTGCACTGTCAGATGGTCAGTACTGAGGGAGTGCTGCACTGTCAGAGGGTCAGCACTGAGGGAGTGCTGCACTGTCAGAGGGTCAGTACTGAGGCAGAGCTGCACTGTCAGAGGGTCAGTACTGAGGGAGAGCTGCACTGTCGGATGGTCAGTACTGAGGGAGTGCCGCACTGCCAGAGGGTCAGTACTGAGGGAGTGCTGCACTGTCAGAGGGTCAGTGCTGAGGTAGTGCTGCACTGTCAGAGGGTCAGTACTGAGGGAATGCTGCACTGTCAGCGTGTCAGTACTGAGGGAGAGCTGCACTGTCAGAGGGTCAGTACTGAGGGAGTGCTGCACTGTCAGAGGGTCAGTACTGAGGGAGAGCTGCACTGTCAGAGAGTCAGTACTGAGGCAGAGCTGCACTGTCAGATGGTCAGTACTGAAGGAGTGCTGCACTGTCAGAGGGTCAGTACTGACGGAGTGCTGCACTGTCAGAGGGTCAGTACTCAGGGAGTGCTGCACTGTCAGAGGGTCAGTACTGAGGGAGAGCTGCACTGTCAGAGAGTCAGTACTGAGGGAGAGATGCACTGTCAGAGGTTAGTACTGAGGGAGAGCTGCACTGTCAGAGAGTCAGTACTGAGGGAGAGCTGCACTGTCAGAGAGTCAGTACTGAGGGAAGGCTGCACTGTCAGATGGTCAGTACTGAGGGAATGCTGCACTGCCCGAGGGTAAGTTCTGAGGGAGTGCTGCACTGTCAGAGGGTCAGTACTGAGGGAGTGCTGCACTGTCAGAGGGTCAGTGCTGAGGGAGTGCTGGACTGTCAGAGGGTCAGTACTGAGGGAGAGCTGCACTGTCAGATGGTCAGTACTGAGGGAGAGATGCACTGTCAGAGGTTAGTACTGAGGGAGAGCTGCACTGTCAGAGAGTCAGTACTGAGGGAGAGCTGCACTGTCAGAGAGTCAGTACTGAGGGAAGGCTGCACTGTCAGATGGTCAGTACTGAGGGAAGGATGCACTATCGGGGGTCAGTACTGAGGGAATGCTGCACTGTCAGAGGGTCAGTACTGAGGGAGTGCTGCACTGTCAGAGGGTCAGTACTGAGGGAGAGCTGCACTGTCAGAGAGTCAGTACTGAGGCAGAGCTGCACTGTCAGATGGTCAGTACTGAAGGAGTGCTGCACTGTCAGAGGGTCAGTACTGAGGGAGTGCTGCACTGTCAGAGGGTCAGTACTGAGGGAGTGCTGCACTGTCAGAGGGTCAGTACTGAGGCAGAGCTGCACTGTCAGAGGGTCAGTACTGAGGGAGAGCTGCACTGTCAGATGGTCAGTACTGAGGGAGAGCTGCACTGTCAGAGAGTCAGTACTGAGGGAGAGCTACACTGTCAGAGAGTCAGTACTGAGGGAGAGCTGCACTGTCAGAGAGTCAGTACTGAGGGAGAGCTGCACTGTCAGAGAGTCAGTACTGAGGGAGAGATGCACTGTCAGAGGTTAGTACTGAGGGAGATTTGCACTGTCAGAGAGTCAGTACTGAGGGAGAGCTGCACTGTCAGAGAGTCAGTACTGAGGGAAGGCTGCACTGTCAGATGGTCAGTACTGAGGGAATGCTGCACTGCCCGAGGGTAAGTTCTGAGGGAGTGCTGCACTGTCAGAGGGTCAGTACTGAGGGAGTGCTGCACTGTCAGAGGGTCAGTGCTGAGGGAGTGCTGGACTGTCAGAGGGTCAGTACTGAGGCAGAGCTGCACTGTCAGAGGGTCAGTACTGAGGGAAGGATGCACTGTCGGGGGTCAGTACTGAGGGAATGCTGCACTGTCAGAGGGTCAGTACTGAGGGAGTGCTGCACTGTCAGAGGGTCAGTACTGAGGGAGAGCTGCACTGTCAGAGAGTCAGTACTGAAGCAGAGCTGCACTGTCAGATGGTCAGTACTGAGGGAGTGCTGCACTGTCAGATGGTCAGCACTGAGGGAGTGCTGCACTGTCAGAGGGTCAGTACTGAGGCAGAGCTGCACTGTCAGAGGGTCAGTACTGAGGGAGAGCTGCACTGTCGGATGGTCAGTACTGAGGGAGTGCCGCACTGCCAGAGGGTCAGTACTGAGGGAGTGCTGCACTGTCAGAGGGTCAGTGCTGAGGTAGTGCTGCACTGTCAGAGGGTCAGTACTGAGGGAATGCTGCACTGTCAGCGTGTCAGTACTGAGGGAGAGCTGCACTGTCAGAGGGTCAGTACTGAGGGAGTGCTGCACTGTCAGAGGGTCAGTACTGAGGGAGAGCTGCACTGTCAGAGAGTCAGTACTGAGGCAGAGCTGCACTGTCAGATGGTCAGTACTGAAGGAGTGCTGCACTGTCAGAGGGTCAATACTGAGGGAGTGCTGCACTGTCAGAGGGTCAGTACTCAGGGAGTGCTGCACTGTCAGAGGGTCAGTACTGAGGGAGAGCTGCACTGTCAGAGAGTCAGTACTGAGGGAGAGATGCACTGTCAGAGGTTAGTACTGAGGGAGAGCTGCACTGTCAGAGAGTCAGTACTGAGGGAGAGCTGCACTGTCAGAGAGTCAGTACTGAGGGAAGGCTGCACTGTCAGATGGTCAGTACTGAGGGAATGCTGCACTGCCCGAGGGTAAGTTCTGAGGGAGTGCTGCACTGTCAGAGGGTCAGTACTGAGGGAGTGCTGCACTGTCAGAGGGTCAGTGCTGAGGGAGTGCTGGACTGTCAGAGGGTCAGTACTGAGGGAGAGCTGCACTGTCAGATGGTCAGTACTGAGGGAGAGATGCACTGTCAGAGGTAAGTACTGAGGGAGAGCTGCACTGTCAGAGAGTCAGTACTGAGGGAGAGCTGCACTGTCAGAGAGTCAGTACTGAGGGAAGGCTGCACTGTCAGATGGTCAGTACTGAGGGAAGGATGCACTATCGGGGGTCAGTACTGAGGGAATGCTGCACTGTCAGAGGGTCAGTACTGAGGGAGTGCTGCACTGTCAGAGGGTCAGTACTGAGGGAGAGCTGCACTGTCAGAGAGTCAGTACTGAGGCAGAGCTGCACTGTCAGATGGTCAGTACTGAAGGAGTGCTGCACTGTCAGAGGGTCAGTACTGAGGGAGTGCTGCACTGTCAGAGGGTCAGTACTGAGGGAGTGCTGCACTGTCAGAGGGTCAGTACTGAGGCAGAGCTGCACTGTCAGAGGGTCAGTACTGAGGGAGAGCTGCACTGTCAGATGGTCAGTACTGAGGGAGTGCCGCACTGCCAGAGGGTCAGTACTGAGGGAGTGCTGCACTGTCAGAGGGTCAGTGCTGAGGGAGTGCTGCACTGTCAGTGGGTCAGTACTGAGGGAATGCTGCACTGTCAGAGTGTCAGTACTGAGGGAGAGCTGCACTGTCAGAGGGTCAGTACTGAGGGAGTGCTGCACTGTCAGAGGGTCAGTACTGAGGGAGAGCTGCACTGTCAGAGAGTCAGTACTGAGGCAGACCTGCACTGTCAGATGGTCAGTACTGAGGGAGAGCTGCACTGTCAGATGGTCAGTACTGAGGGTGTGCCGCACTGCCAGAGGGTCAGTACTGAGGGAGTGCTGCACTGTCAGAAGGTCAGTGCTGAGGGAGTGCTGCACTGTCAGAGGGTCAGTACTGAGGGAATGCTGCACTGTCAGCGTGTCAGTACTGAGGGAGAGCTGCACTGTCAGAGGGTCAGTACTGAGGGAGAGCTGCACTGTCAGTGGGTCAGTACTGAGGGAGAGCTGCACTGTCAGAGGGTCAGTGCCGAGCGGGTGCTGCATGTCAGAGGGTCAGTACTGACGGAGTGCTGCACTGTCAGAGGGTCAGTACTGAGGCAGTGCTGCACTGTCAGATGGTCTGTACTGAGGGAGTGCTGCACTGTCAGAGGGTCAGTACTGAGGGAGAGCTGCACTGTCAGAGAGTCAGTACTGAGGGAGTGCTGCACTGTCAGAGGGTCAGTACTGAGGGAGTGCTGCACTGTCAGAGGGTCAGTACTGAGGGAAGGATGCACTGTCGGGGGTCAGTACTGAGGGAATGCTGCACTGCCAGAGGGTCAGTACTGAGGGAGTGCTGCACTGTCAGAGGGTCAGTACTGAGGGAGTGCTGCAGTGTCAGAGGGTCAGTACTGAGGGAGAGCTGCACTGTCAGATGGTCAGTACTGAGGGAGTGCTGCACTGTCAGATGGTCAGTACTGAGGGAGAGCTGCACTGTCAGAGAGTCAGTACTGAGGCAGAGCTGCACTGTCAGATGGTCAGTACTGAAGGAGTGCTGCACTGTCAGAGGGTCAGTATAGAGGGAATGCTGCACTGCCAGAGGGTCAATACTGAGGGAGTGCTGCACTGTCAGAGGGTCAGTACTGAGGGAGTGCTGCACTGTCAGAGGGTCAGTACTGAGGGAGTGCTGCACTGTCAGAGGGTCAGTACTGAGGGAGAGCTGCACTGTCAGAGAGTCAGTACTGAGGGAGTGCTGCACTGTCAGATGGTCAGTACTGAGGCTGAGCTGCACTGTCAGAGGGTCAGTACTGAAGGAGTGCTGCACTGTCAGATGGTCAGTACTGAGGGAGTGATGCACTGTCAGAGGGTTAGTACTGAGGGAGTGCTGCACTGTCAGAGGGTCAGTACGGAGGGAAGCTGCACTGTCAGAGGGTCAGTACTGAGGGAGTGCTGCACTGTCAGTGGGTCAGTACTGAGGGAGAGCTGCACTGTCAGAGGGTCAGTGCCGAGCGGGTGCTGCATGTCAGAGGGTCAGTACTGAGGTAATGCTGCACTGTCAGAGGGTCAGTACTGAGGGAGTGCTGCACTGTCAGAGGGACAGTACTGAGGGAGTGCTGCACTGTCAGAGGGTCAGTACTGAGGGAGTGCTGCACTGTCAGAGGATCAGTACTGAGGCAGTGCTGCACTGTCAGAGGGTCAGTACTGAGGGAGTGCTGCACTGTCAGAGGGTCAGGACTGAGGGAGAGCTGCACTGTCAGAGAGTCAGTACTGAGGGAGAGATGCACTGTCAGAGGTTAGTACTGAGGGAGAGCTGCACTGTCAGAGAGTCAGTACTGAGGGAGAGCTGCACTGTCAGAGAGTCAGTACTGAGGGAAGGCTGCACTGTCAGATGGTCAGTACTGAGGGAATGCTGCACTGCCCGAGGGTAAGTTCTGAGGGAGTGCTGCACTGTCAGAGGGTCAGTACTGAGGGAGTGCTGCACTGTCAGAGGGTCAGTGCTGAGGGAGTGCTGGACTGTCAGAGGGTCAGTACTGGGGAGAGCTGCACTGTCAGATGGTCAGTACTGAGGGAGAGATGCACTGTCAGAGGTAAGTACTGAGGGAGAGCTGCACTGTCAGAGAGTCAGTACTGAGGGAGAGCTGCACTGTCAGAGAGTCAGTACTGAGGGAAGGCTGCACTGTCAGATGGTCAGTACTGAGGGAAGGATGCACTATCGGGGGTCAGTACTGAGGGAATGCTGCACTGTCAGAGGGTCAGTACTGAGGGAGTGCTGCACTGTCAGAGGGTCAGTACTGAGGGAGAGCTGCACTGTCAGAGAGTCAGTACTGAGGCAGAGCTGCACTGTCAGATGGTCAGTACTGAAGGAGTGCTGCACTGTCAGAGGGTCAGTACTGAGGGAGTGCTGCACTGTCAGAGGGTCAGTACTGAGGGAGTGCTGCACTGTCAGAGGGTCAGTACTGAGGCAGAGCTGCACTGTCAGAGGGTCAGTACTGAGGGAGAGCTGCACTGTCAGATGGTCAGTACTGAGGGAGTGCCGCACTGCCAGAGGGTCAGTACTGAGGGAGTGCTGCACTGTCAGAGGGTCAGTGCTGAGGGAGTGCTGCACTGTCAGTGGGTCAGTACTGAGGGAATGCTGCACTGTCAGCGTGTCAGTACTGAGGGAGAGCTGCACTGTCAGAGGGTCAGTACTGAGGGAGTGCTGCACTGTCAGAGGGTCAGTACTGAGGGAGAGCTGCACTGTCAGAGAGTCAGTACTGAGGCAGACCTGCACTGTCAGATGGTCAGTACTGAGGGAGAGCTGCACTGTCAGATGGTCAGTACTGAGGGTGTGCCGCACTGCCAGAGGGTCAGTACTGAGGGAGTGCTGCACTGTCAGAAGGTCAGTGCTGTGGGAGTGCTGCACTGTCAGAGGGTCAGTACTGAGGGAATGCTGCACTGTCAGCGTGTCAGTACTGAGGGAGAGCTGCACTGTCAGAGGGTCAGTACTGAGGGAGAGCTGCACTGTCAGTGGGTCAGTACTGAGGGAGAGCTGCACTGTCAGAGGGTCAGTGCCGAGCGGGTGCTGCATGTCAGAGGGTCAGTACTGACGGAGTGCTGCACTGTCAGAGGGTCAGTACTGAGGCAGTGCTGCACTGTCAGATGGTCTGTACTGAGGGAGTGCTGCACTGTCAGAGGGTCAGTACTGAGGGAGAGCTGCACTGTCAGAGAGTCAGTACTGAGGGAGTGCTGCACTGTCAGAGGGTCAGTACTGAGGGAGTGCTGCACTGTCAGAGGGTCAGTACTGAGGGAAGGATGCACTGTCGGGGGTCAGTACTGAGGGAATGCTGCACTGCCAGAGGGTCAGTACTGAGGGAGTGCTGCACTGTCAGAGGGTCAGTACTGAGGGAGTGCTGCAGTGTCAGAGGGTCAGTACTGAGGGAGAGCTGCACTGTCAGATGGTCAGTACTGAGGGAGTGCTGCACTGTCAGATGGTCAGTACTGAGGGAGAGCTGCACTGTCAGAGAGTCAGTACTGAGGCAGAGCTGCACTGTCAGATGGTCAGTACTGAAGGAGTGCTGCACTGTCAGAGGGTCAGTATAGAGGGAATGCTGCACTGCCAGAGGGTCAATACTGAGGGAGTGCTGCACTGTCAGAGGGTCAGTACTGAGGGAGTGCTGCACTGTCAGAGGGTCAGTACTGAGGGAGTGCTGCACTGTCAGAGGGTCAGTACTGAGGGAGAGCTGCACTGTCAGAGAGTCAGTACTGAGGGAGTGCTGCACTGTCAGATGGTCAGTACTGAGGCTGAGCTGCACTGTCAGAGGGTCAGTACTGAAGGAGTGCTGCACTGTCAGATGGTCAGTACTGAGGGAGTGATGCACTGTCAGAGGGTTAGTACTGAGGGAGTGCTGCACTGTCAGAGGTTCAGTACGGAGGGAAGCTGCACTGTCAGAGGGTCAGTACTGAGGGAGTGCTGCACTGTCAGTGGGTCAGTACTGAGGGAGAGCTGCACTGTCAGAGGGTCAGTGCCGAGCGGGTGCTGCATGTCAGAGGGTCAGTACTGAGGTAATGCTGCACTGTCAGAGGGTCAGTACTGAGGGAGTGCTGCACTGTCAGAGGGACAGTACTGAGGGAGTGCTGCACTGTCAGAGGGTCAGTACTGAGGGAGTGCTGCACTGTCAGAGGATCAGTACTGAGGCAGTGCTGCACTGTCAGAGGGTCAGTACTGAGGGAGTGCTGCACTGTCAGAGGGTCAGGACTGAGGGAGAGCTGCACTGTCAGAGGGTCAGTGCTGAGGGTGTGCTGCACTGTCAGAGGGTCAATACTGAGGCAGTGCTGCACTGTCAGAGGGTCAGTACTGAGGAAGTGCTGCACTGTCAGAGGGTCAGTCCTGAGGGAGAGCTGCACTGTCAGAGGTTCAGTACTGAGGGAGAGCTGCACTGTCAGATGGGCAGTACTGAGGGAGAGCTGCACTGTCAGAGGGTCAGTACCGAGCGGGTGCTGCACTGTCAGATGGTCAGCATTGAGGGAGTGCTGCACTGTTAGAGGATCAGTACTGAGGGAGAGCTGCACTGTCAGAGAGTCAGTACTGAGGGTGAGCTGCACTGTCAGAGAGTCAGTACTGAGGGAGAGCTGCACTGTCAGAGGTTAGTACTGAGGGAGAGCTGCAATGTCAGAGAGTCAGTACTGAGGGAGAGCTGCACTGTCAGAGAGTCAGTACTGAGGGAAGGCTGCACTCTCAGAGGGTCAGTACTGAGGGAATGCTGCACTGCCCGAGGGTAAGTTGTGAGGGAGTGCTGCACTGTCAGAGGGTCTGTACTGAGGGAGTGCTGCACTGTCAGAGGGTCAGTCCTGAGGGAGAGCTGCACTGTCAGAGAGTCAGTACTGAGGGAGAGCTGCACTGTCAGATGGTCAGTACTGAAGGAGTGCTGCACTGTCAGAGGGTCAGTACTGAGGGAATGCTGCACACCCAGAGGGTCAGTACTGAGGGAGTGCTGCACTGTCAGAGGGTCAGTACTGAGGGAGTGCTGCACTGTCAGAGGGTCAGTACTGTGGGAGTGCTGCACTGTCAGAGGAGCAGTACTGAGGGAGTGCTGCACTGTCAGAGGGTCAGTACTGAGGGAGAGCTGCACTGTCAGAGAGTCAGTACTGAGGGGGAGCTACACTGTCAGATGTTAGTACTGAGGGAGAGCTGCACTGTCAGAGAGTCAGTACTGAGGGAGAGCTGCACTGTCAGAGGGTCAGTACTGAGGGAAGGCTGCACTGTCAGAGGGTCAGTACTGAGGGAATGCTGCACTGCCAGAGGGTCAGTACTGAGGGAGTGCTGCAGTGTCAGAGGGTCAGTACTGAGGGAGAGCTGCACTGTCAGATGGTCAGTACTGAGGGAGTGCTGCACTGTCAGATGGTCAGTACTGAGGGAGAGCTGCACTGTCAGAGAGTCAGTACTGAGGCAGAGCTGCACTGTCAGATGGTCAGTACTGAAGGAGTGCTGCACTGTCAGAGGGTCAGTATAGAGGGAATGCTGCACTGCCAGAGGGTCAGTACTGAGGGAGTGCTGCACTGTCAGAGGGTCAGTACTGAGGGAGTGCTGCACTGTCAGAGGGTCAGTACTGAGGGAGTGCTGCACTGTCAGAGGGTCAGTACTGAGGGAGAGCTGCACTGTCAGATGGTCAGTACTGAAGGAGTGCTGCACTGTCAGAGGGTCAGTACTGAGGGAATGCTGAACTCCCAGAGGGTCAGTACTGAGGGAGAGCTGCACTGTCAGAGGTTAGTACTGAGGGAGAGCTGCAATGTCAGAGAGTCAGTACTGAGGGAGAGCTGCACTGTCAGAGAGTCAGTACTGAGGGAAGGCTGCACTGTCAGAGGGTCAGTACTGAGGGAATGCTGCACTGCCCAAGGGTAAGTTGTGAGGGAGTGCTGCACTGTCAGAGGGTCTGTACTGAGGGAGTGCTGCACTGTCAGAGGGTCAGTCCTGAGGGAGAGCTGCACTGTCAGAGAGTCAGTACTGAGGGAGAGCTGCACTGTCAGATGGTCAGTACTGAAGGAGTGCTGCACTGTCAGAGGGTCAGTACTGAGGGAATGCTGCACTCCCAGAGGGTCAGTACTGAGGGAGTGCTGCACTGTCAGAGGGTCAGTACTGAGGGAGTGCTGCACTGTCAGAGGGTCAGTACTGTGGGAGTGCTGCACTGTCAGAGGAGCAGTACTGAGGGAGTGCTGCACTGTCAGAGGGTCAGTACTGAGGGAGAGCTGCACTGTCAGAGAGTCAGTACTGAGGGGGAGCTACACTGTCAGATGTTAGTACTGAGGGAGAGCTGCACTGTCAGAGAGTCAGTACTGAGGGAGAGCTGCACTGTCAGAGGGTCAGTACTGAGGGAAGGCTGCACTGTCAGAGGGTCAGTACTGAGGGAATGCTGCACTGCCAGAGGGTCAGTACTGAGGGAGTGCTGCAGTGTCAGAGGGTCAGTACTGAGGGAGAGCTGCACTGTCAGATGGTCAGTACTGAGGGAGTGCTGCACTGTCAGATGGTCAGTACTGAGGGAGAGCTGCACTGTCAGAGAGTCAGTACTGAGGCAGAGCTGCACTGTCAGATGGTCAGTACTGAAGGAGTGCTGCACTGTCAGAGGGTCAGTATAGAGGGAATGCTGCACTGCCAGAGGGTCAGTACTGAGGGAGTGCTGCACTGTCAGAGGGTCAGTACTGAGGGAGTGCTGCACTGTCAGAGGGTCAGTACTGAGGGAGTGCTGCACTGTCAGAGGGTCAGTACTGAGGGAGAGCTGCACTGTCAGAGAGTCAGTACTGAGGGAGTGCTGCACTGTCAGATGGTCAGTACTGAGGCTGAGCTGCACTGTCAGAGGGTCAGTACTGAAGGAGTGCTGCACTGTCAGATGGTCAGTACTGAAGGAGTGCTGCACTGTCAGAGGGTCAGTATAGAGGGAATGCTGCACTGCCAGATGGTCAGTACTGAGGGAATGCTGCACTCCCAGAGGGTCAGTACTGAGGGAGTGCTGCACTGTCAGAGGGTCAGTACTGAGGGAGTGCTGCACTGTCAGAGGGTCAGTACTGTGGGAGTGCTGCACTGTCAGAGGAGCAGTACTGAGGGAGTGCTGCACTGTCAGAGGGTCAGTACTGAGGGAGAGCTGCACTGTCAGAGAGTCAGTACTGAGGGGGAGCTACACTGTCAGATGTTAGTACTGAGGGAGAGCTGCACTGTCAGAGAGTCAGTACTGAGGGAAGGCTGCACTGTCAGAGGGTCAGTACTGAGGGAAGACTGCACTGTCAGAGGGTCAGTACTGAGGGAATGCTGCACTGCCAGAGGGTCAGTACTGAGGGAGTGCTGCAGTGTCAGAGGGTCAGTACTGAGGGAGAGCTGCACTGTCAGATGGTCAGTACTGAGGGAGTGCTGCACTGTCAGATGGTCAGTACTGAGGGAGAGCTGCACTGTCAGAGAGTCAGTACTGAGGCAGAGCTGCACTGTCAGATGGTCAGTACTGAAGGAGTGCTGCACTGTCAGAGGGTCAGTATAGAGGGAATGCTGCACTGCCAGAGGGTCAGTACTGAGGGAGTGCTGCACTGTCAGAGGGTCAGTACTGAGGGAGTGCTGCACTGTCAGAGGGTCAGTACTGAGGGAGTGCTGCACTGTCAGAGGGTCAGTACTGAGGGAGAGCTGCACTGTCAGAGAGTCAGTACTGAGGGAGTGCTGCACTGTCAGATGGTCAGTACTGAGGCTGAGCTGCACTGTCAGAGGGTCAGTACTGAAGGAGTGCTGCACTGTCAGATGGTCAGTACTGAGGGAGTGATGCAATGTCAGAGGGTCAGTACTGAGGGAGTGCTGCACTGTCAGTGGGTCAGTACTGAGGGAGAGCTGCACTGTCAGAGGGTCAGTGCCGAGCGGGTGCTCCATGTCAGAGGGTCAGCACTGAGGTAATGCTGCACTGTCAGAGGGTCAGTACTGAGGGAGTGCTGCACTGTCAGAGGGACAGTACTGAGGGAGTGCTGCACTGTCAGAGGGTCAGTACTGAGGGAGTGCTGCACTGTCAGAGGATCAGTACTGAGGCAGTGCTGCACTGTCAGAGGGTCAGTACTGAGGGAGTGCTGCACTGTCAGAGGGTCAGTACTGAGGGAGAGCTGCACTGTCAGAGGGTCAGTGCTGAGGGTGTGCTGCACTGTCAGAGGGTCAATACTGAGGCAGTGCTGCACTGTCAGTGGGTCAGTACTGAGGAAGTGCTGCACTGTCAGAGGGTCAGTACTGAGGGAGAGCTGCACTGTCAGAGGGTCAGTACTGAGGGAGAGCTGCACTGTCAGATGGTCAGTACTGAGGGAGAGCTGCACTGTCAGAGGGTCAGTACCGAGCGGGTGCTGCACTGTCAGAGGGTCAGTACTGAGGGAGTGCTGCACTGTTAGAGGATCAGTACTGAGGGAGAGCTGCACTGTCAGAGAGTCAGTACTGAGGGTGAGCTGCACTGTCAGAGAGTCAGTACTGAGGGAGAGCTGCACTGTCAGAGGTTAGTACTGAGGGAGAGCTGCAATGTCAGAGAGTCAGTACTGAGGGAGTGCTGCACTGTCAGAGAGTCAGTACTGAGGGAAGGCTGCACTGTCAGAGGGTCAGTACTGAGGGAATGCTGCACTGCCCGAGGGTAAGTTGTGAGGGAGTGCTGCACTGTCAGAGGGTCTGTACTGAGGGAGTGCTGCACGGTCAGAGGGTCAGTACTGAGGGAGAGCTGCACTGTCAGAGAGTCAGTACTGAGGGAGAGCTGCACTGTCAGATGGTCAGTACTGAAGGAGTGCTGCACTGTCAGAGGGTCAGTACTGAGGGAATGCTGCACTGCCAGAGGGTCAGTACTGAGGGAGTGCTGCTCTGTCAGAGGGTCAGTACTGAGGGAGTGCTGCACTGTCAGAGGGTCAGTACTGTGGGAGTGCTGCACTGTCAGAGGATCAGTACTGAGGGAGTGCTGCACTGTCAGAGGGTCAGTACTGAGGGAGAGCTGCACTGTCAGAGAGTCAGTACTGAGGGGGAGCTACACTGTCAGATGTTAGTACTGAGGGAGAGCTGCACTGTCAGAGAGTCAGTACTGAGGGAGAGCTGCCCTGTCAGAGGGTCAGTACTGAGGGAAGGCTGCACTGTCAGAGGGTCAGTACTGAGGGAATGCTGCACTGCCAGAGGGTCAGTACTGAGGGAGTGCTGCACTGTCAGAGGGTCAGTACTGAGGGAGTGCTGCACTGTCAGAGGGTCAGTACTGAGGGAGAGCTGCACTGTCAGAGAGTCAGTACTGAGTCAGATCTGCACTGTCAGATGGTCAGTACTGAAGGAGTGCTGCACTGTCAGAGGGTCAGTACTGAGGGAGTGCTGCACTGTCAGAGGGTCAGTACTGAGGGAGTGCTGCACTGTCAGAGGGTCAGTACTGAGGGAGTGCTGCACTGTCAGAGGGTCAGTACTGAGGGAGAGCTGTACTGTCAGAGGGTCAGTACTGAGGGAGTGCTGCACTGTCGGAGGGTCAGTACTGAGGGAATGCTGCACTGCCAGAGGGTCAGTACTGAGGGAGAGCTGCACTGTCCGAGGGTCAGTATTGAGGGAATGCAGTACTGTCAGAGGGTCAGTACTGACAGAGAGCTGCACTGTCAGATGGTCAGTACTGAGGGAGTGCCGCACTGCCAGAGGGTCAGGACTGAGGGAGTGCTGCACTGTCAGAGGGTCAGTGCTGAGGGAGTGCTGCACTGTCAGAGGGTCAGTACTGAGGCAGTGCTGCACTGCCAGAGGTGTCAGTACTGAGGGAGTGCTGCACTGTCAGAGGGTCAGTACTGAGGGAGTGCTGCACTGTCAGAGGGTCAGTACTGAGGGAGTGCTGCACTGTCAGAGGGTCAGTACTGAGGCAGTGCTGCACTGCCAGAGGTGTCAGTACTGAGGGAGTGCTGCACTGTCAGAGGGTCAGTACTGAGGGAGTGCTGCACTGTCAGAGGGTCAGTGCTGAGGGAGTGCTGCACTGTCAGAGGGTCAGTACTGAGGGAATGCTGCACTGTCAGCGGGTCAGTACTGAGGGAGAGCTGCACTGTCAGATGGTCAGTACTTTAGGGAGAGCTGCACTGTCAGTGGATCAGTACTGAGGGAGAGCTGCACTGTCAGAGGGTCAGTACTGAGGGAGAGCTGCACTGTCAGAGAGTCAGTACTGAGGGGGAGCTACACTGTCAGATGTTAGTACTGAGGGAGAGCTGCACTGTCAGAGAGTCAGTACTGAGGGAGAGCTGCACTGTCAGAGGGTCAGTACTGAGGGCGTGCTGCACTGCCAGAGGGTCAGTACTGAGGGAGTGCTGCACTGTCAGAGGGTCAGTACTTAGGGAGTGCTGCACTGTCAGAGGGTCAGTACTGAGGGAGTGCTGCACTGTCAGAGGGTCAGTACTTAGGGAGTGCTGCACTGTCAGAGGGTCAGTACTGAGGGAGTGCTGCACTGTCAGAGGGTCAGTACTGAGGGAATGCTGCACTGCCAGAGGGTCAGTAATTAGGGAGTGCTGCACTGTCAGAGGGTCAGTACTGAGGGAGTGCTGCACTGTCAGAGGGTCAGTACTGAGGGAGAGCTGCACTGTCAGAGAGTCAGTACTGAGTCAGAGCTGCACTGTCAGATGGTCAGTACTGAAGGAGTGCTGCACTGTCAGAGGGTCAGTACTGAGGGAGTGCTGCACTGTCAGAGGGTCAGCACTGAGGGAGAGCTGCACTGTCAGAGGGTTAGTACAAAGCGATTGCTGCACTGTCAGAGGGTCAGTACTGAGGGAGTGCTGCACTGTCAGAGGGTCAGTACTGAGGGAGTGCTGCACTGTCAGAGGGTCAGTACTGAGGGAGTGCTGCACTGTCAGAGGGTCAGTACTGAGGGAGAGCTGTACTGTCAGAGGGTCAGTACTGAGGGAGTGCTGCACTGTCGGAGGGTCAGTACTGAGGGAATGCTGCACTGCCAGAGGGTCAGTACTGAGGGAGAGCTGCACTGTCCGGGGGTCAGTATTGAGGGAATGCAGCACTGTCAGAGGGTCAGTACTGAGGGAGAGCTGCACTGTCAGATGGTCAGTACTGAGGGAGTGCCGCACTGCCAGAGTGTCAGTACTGAGGGAGTGCTGCACTGTCAGAGGGTCAGTGCTGAGGGAGTGCTGCACTGTCAGAGGCTCAGTACTGAGGGAGTGCTGCACTGCCAGAGGTGTCAGTACTGAGGGAGTGCTGCACTGTCAGAGGGTCAGTACTGAGGGAGTGCTGCACTGTCAGAGGGTCAGTGCTGAGGGAGTGCTGCACTGTCAGAGGGTCAGTACTGAGGGAATGCTGCACTGTCAGCGGGTCAGTACTGAGGGAGAGCTGCACTGTCAGATGGTCAGTACTGAGGGAGAGCTGCACTGTCAGTGGATCAGTACTGAGGGAGAGCTGCACTGTCAGAGAGTCAGTACTGAGGGAGAGCTGCACTGTCAGAGGGTCAGTACTGAGGGAGTGCTGCACTGTCAGAGGGTCAGTACTTAGGGAGTGCTGCACTGTCTGAGGGTCAGTACTGAGGGAGTGCTGCACTGTCAGAGGGTCAGTACTGAGGGAATGCTGCACTGCCAGAGGGTCAGTACTTAGGGAGTGCTGCACTGTCAGAGGGTCAGTACTGAGGGAGTGCTGCACTGTCAGAGGGTCAGTACTGAGGGAGTGCTGCTCTGTCAGAGGGTCAGTACTGAGGGAGAGCTGCACTGTCAGAGAGTCAGTACTGAGGGGGAGCTACACTGTCAGATGTTAGTACTGAGGGAGAGCTGCACTGTCAGAGAGTCAGTACTGAGGGAGAGCTGCACTGTCAGAGGGTCATTACTGAGGGAAGGCTGCACTGTCAGAGGGTCAGTACTGAGGGAGTGCTGCACTGTCAGAGGGTCAGTACTGAGGGAGTGCTGCACTGTCAGAGGGTCAGTACTGAGGGAGTGCTGCACTGTCAGAGGGTCAGTACTGAGGGAGTGCTGCACTGTCAGAGGGTCAGTACTGAGGGAGAGCTGCACTGTCAGAGAGTCAGTACTGAGTCAGAGCTGCACTGTCAGATGGTCAGTACTGAAGGAGTGCTGCACTGTCAGAGGGTCAGTACTGAGGGAGTGCTGCACTGTCAGAGGGTCAGTACTGAGGGAGAGCTGCACTGTCAGAGGGTTAGTACAAAGAGATTGCTGCACTGTCAGAGGGTCAGTACTGAGGGAGTGCTGCACTGTCAGAGGGTCAGTACTGAGGGAGTGCTGCACTGTCAGAGGGTCAGTACTGAGGGAGTGCTGCACTGTCAGAGGGTCAGTACTGAGGGAGAGCTGTACTGTCAGAGGGTCAGTACTGAGGGAGTGCTGCACTGTCGGAGGGTCAGTACTGAGGGAATGCTGCACTGCCAGAGGGTCAGTACTGAGGGAGAGCTGCACTGTCCGCGGGTCAGTATTGAGGGAATGCAGCACTGTCAGAGGGTCAGTACTGAGGGAGAGCTGCACTGTCAGATGGTCAGTACTGAGGGAGTGCCGCACTGCCAGAGGGTCAGGACTGAGGGAGTGCTGCACTGTCAGAGGGTCAGTGCTGAGGGAGTGCTGCACTGTCAGAGGGTCAGTACTGAGGCAGTGCTGCACTGCCAGAGGTGTCAGTACTGAGGGAGTGCTGCACTGTCAGAGGGTCAGTACTGAGGGAGTGCTCCACTGTCAGAGGGTCAGTACTGAGGGAGTGCTGCACTCTCAGAGGGTCAGTACTGAGGCAGTGCTGCACTGCCAGAGGTGTCAGTACTGAGGGAGTGCTGCACTGTCAGAGGGTCAGTACTGAGGGAGTGCTGCACTGTCAGAGGGTCAGTGCTGAGGGAGTGCTGCACTGTCAGAGGGTCAGTACTGAGGGAATGCTGCACTGTCAGCGGGTCAGTACTGAGGGAGAGCTGCACTGTCAGATGGTCAGTACTTTAGGGAGAGCTGCACTGTCAGTGGATCAGTACTGAGGGAGAGCTGCACTGTCAGAGGGTCAGTACTGAGGGAGAGCTGCACTGTCAGAGAGTCAGTACTGAGGGGGAGCTACACTGTCAGATGTTAGTACTGAGGGAGAGCTGCACTGTCAGAGAGTCAGTACTGAGGGAGAGCTGCACTGTCAGAGGGTCAGTACTGAGGGCGTGCTGCACTGCCAGAGGGTCAGTACTTAGGGAGTGCTGCACTGTCAGAGGGTCAGTACTTAGGGAGTGCTGCACTGTCAGAGGGTCAGTACTGAGGGAGTGCTGCACTGTCAGAGGGTCAGTACTTAGGGTGTGCTGCACTGTCAGAGGGTCAGTACTGAGGGAGTGCTGCACTGTCAGAGGGTCAGTACTGAGGGAATGCTGCACTGCCAGAGGGTCAGTAATTAGGGAGTGCTGCACTGTCAGAGGGTCAGTACTGAGGGAGTGCTGCACTGTCAGAGGGTCAGTACTGAAGGAGAGCTGCACTGTCAGAGAGTCAGTACTGAGTCAGAGCTGCACTGTCAGATGGTCAGTACTGAAGGAGTGCTGCACTGTCAGAGGGTCAGTACTGAGGGAGAGCTGCACTGTCAGAGGGTCAGTACTGAGGGAGAGCTGCACTGTCAGAGGGTTAGTACAAAGCGATTGCTGCACTGTCAGAGGGTCAGTACTGAGGGAGTGCTGCACTGTCAGAGGGTCAGTACTGAGGGAGTGCTGCACTGTCAGAGGGTCAGTACTGAGGGAGTGCTGCACTGTCAGAGGGTCAGTACTGAGGGAGAGCTGTACTGTCAGAGGATCAGTACTGAGGGAGTGCTGCACTGTCGGAGGGTCAGTACTGAGGGAATGCTGCATTGCCAGAGGGTCAGTACTGAGGGAGAGCTGCACTGTCCGGGGGTCAGTATTGAGGGAATGCAGCACTGTCAGAGGGTCAGTACTGAGGGAGAGCTGCACTGTCAGATGGTCAGTACTGAGGGAGTGCCGCACTGCCAGAGTGTCAGTACTGAGGGAGTGCTGCACTGTCAGAGGGTCAGTGCTGAGGGAGTGCTGCACTGTCAGAGGGTCAGTACTGAGGGAGTGCTGCACTGCCAGAGGTGTCAGTACTGAGGGAGTGCTGCACTGTCAGAGGGTCAGTACTGAGGGAGTGCTGCACTGTCAGAGGGTCAGTGCTGAGGGAGTGCTGCACTGTCAGAGGGTCAGTACTGAGGGAATGCTGCACTGTCAGCGGGTCAGTACTGAGGGAGAGCTGCACTGTCAGATGGTCAGTACTGAGGGAGAGCTGCACTGTCAGTGGATCAGTACTGAGGGAGAGCTGCACTGTCAGAGAGTCCGTACTGAGGGAGAGCAGCACTGTCAGAGGGTCAGTACTGAGGGAGTGCTGCACTGTCAGAGGGTCAGTACTGAGGGAGTGCTGCACTGTCGGAGGGTCAGTACTGAGGGAATGCTGCACTGCCAGAGGGTCAGTACTGAGGGAGAGCTGCACTGTCCGGGGGTCAGTATTGAGGGAATGCAGCACTGTCAGAGGGTCAGTACTGAGGGAGAGCTGCACTGTCAGATGGTCAGTACTGAGGGAGTGCCGCACTGCCAGAGTGTCAGTACTGAGGGAGTGCTGCACTGTCAGAGGGTCAGTGCTGAGGGAGTGCTGCACTGTCAGAGGGTCAGTACTGAGGGAGTGCTGCACTGCCAGAGGTGTCAGTACTGAGGGAGTGCTGCACTGTCAGAGGGTCAGTACTGAGGGAGTGCTGCACTGTCAGAGGGTCAGTGCTGAGGGAGTGCTGCACTGTCAGAGGGTCAGTACTGAGGGAATGCTGCACTGTCAGCGGGTCAGTACTGAGGGAGAGCTGCACTGTCAGATGGTCAGTACTGAGGGAGAGCTGCACTGTCAGTGGATCAGTACTGAGGGAGAGCTGCACTGTCAGAGAGTCAAGACTGAGGGAGAGCTGCACTGTCAGAGGGTCAGTACTGAGGGAGTGCTGCACTGTCAGAGGGTCAGTACTTAGGGAGTGCTGCACTGTCTGAGGGTCAGTACTGAGGGAGTGCTGCACTGTCAGAGGGTCAGTACTGAGGGAATGCTGCACTGCCAGAGGGTCAGTACTTAGGGAGTGCTGCACTGTCAGAGGGTCAGTACTGAGGGAGTGCTGCACTGTCAGAGGGTCAGTACTGAGGGAGAGCTGCACTGACAGAGAGTCAGTACTGAGGGGGAGCTACACTGTCAGATGTTAGTACTGAGGGAGTGCTGCACTGTCAGAGAGTCAGTACTGAGGGAGAGCTGCACTGTCAGAGGGTCATTACTGAGGGAAGGCTGCACTGTCAGAGGGTCAGTACTGAGGGAATGCTGCACTGCCAGAGGGTCAGTACTGAGGGAGTGCTGCACTGTCAGAGGGTCAGTACTGAGGGAGTGCTGCACTGTCAGAGGGTCAGTACTGAGGGAGAGCTGCACTGTCAGAGAGTCAGTACTGAGTCAAAGCTGCACTGTCAGATGGTCAGTACTGAAGGAGTGCTGCACTGTCAGAGGGTCAGTACTGAGGGAGTGCTGCACTGTCAGAGGGTCAGTACTGAGGGAGAGCTGCACTGTCAGAGGGTTAGTACAAAGAGATTGCTGCACTGTCAGAGGGTCAGTACTGAGGGAGTGCTGCACTGTCAGAGGGTCAGTACTGAGGGAGTGCTGCACTGTCAGAGGGTCAGTACTGAGGGAGTGCTGCACTGTCAGAGGGTCAGTACTGAGGGAGAGCTGTACTGTCAGAGGGTCAGTACTGAGGGAGTGCTGCACTGTCGGAGGGTCAGTACTGAGGGAATGCTGCACTGCCAGAGGGTCAGTACTGAGGGAGAGCTGCACTGTCCGCGGGTCAGTATTGAGGGAATGCAGCACTGTCAGAGGGTCAGTACTGAGGGAGAGCTGCACTGTCAGATGGTCAGTACTGAGGGAGTGCCGCACTGCCAGAGGGTCAGGACTGAGGGAGTGCTGCACTGTCAGAGGGTCAGTGCTGAGGGAGTGCTGCACTGTCAGAGGGTCAGTACTGAGGCAGTGCTGCACTGCCAGAGGTGTCAGTACTGAGGGAGTGCTGCACTGTCAGAGGGTCAGTACTGAGGGAGTGCTGCACTGTCAGAGGGTCAGTACTGAGGGAGTGCTGCACTGTCAGAGGGTCAGTACTGAGGCAGTGCTGCACTGCCAGAGGTGTCAGTACTGAGGGAGTGCTGCACTGTCAGAGGGTCAGTACTGAGGGAGTGCTGCACTGTCAGAGGGTCAGTGCTGAGGGAGTGCTGCACTGTCAGAGGGTCAGTACTGAGGGAATGCTGCACTGTCAGCGGGTCAGTACTGAGGGAGAGCTGCACTGTCAGATGGTCAGTACTTTAGGGAGAGCTGCACGGTCAGTGGATCAGTACTGAGGGAGAGCTGCACTGTCAGAGGGTCAGTACTGAGGGAGAGCTGCACTGTCAGAGAGTCAGTACTGAGGGGGAGCTACACTGTCAGATGTTAGTACTGAGTGAGAGCTGCACTGTCAGAGAGTCAGTACTGAGGGAGAGCTGCACTGTCAGAGGGTCAGTACTGAGGGCGTGCTGCACTGCCAGAGGGACAGTACTTAGGGAGTGCTGCACTGTCAGAGGGTCAGTACTTAGGGTGTGCTGCACTGTCAGATGGTCAGTACTGAGGGAGTGCTGCACTGTCAGAGGGTCAGTACTTAGGGAGTGCTGCACTGTCAGAGGGTCAGTACTGAGGGAGTGCTGCACTGTCAGAGGGTCAGTACTGAGGGAATGCTGCACTGCCAGAGGGTCAGTAATTAGGGAGTGCTGCACTGTCAGAGGGTCAGTACTGAGGGAGTGCTGCACTGTCAGAGGGTCAGTACTGAGGGAGAGCTGCACTGACAGAGAGTCAGTACTGAGTCAGAGCTGCACTGTCAGATGGTCAGTACTGAAGGAGTGCTGCACTGTCAGAGGGTCAGTACTGAGGGAGAGCTGCACTGTCAGAGGGTCAGTACTGAGGGAGAGCTGCACTGTCAGAGGGTTAGTACAAAGCGATTGCTGCACTGTCAGAGGGTCAGTACTGAGGGAGTGCTGCACTGTCAGAGGGTCAGTACTGAGGGAGTGCTGCACTGTCAGAGGGTCAGTACTGAGGGAGTGCTGCACTGTCAGAGTGTCAGTACTGAGGGAGAGCTGTACTGTCAGAGGATCAGTACTGAGGGAGTGCTGCACTGTCGGAGGGTCAGTACTGAGGGAATGCTGCATTGCCAGAGGGTCAGTACTGAGGGAGAGCTGCACTGTCCGGGGGTCAGTATTGAGGGAATGCAGCACTGTCAGAGGGTCAGTACTGAGGGAGAGTTGCACTGTCAGATGGTCAGTACTGAGGGAGTGCCGCACTGCCAGAGTGTCAGTACTGAGGGAGTGCTGCACTGTCAGAGGGTCAGTGCTGAGGGAGTGCTGCACTGTCAGAGGGTCAGTACTGAGGGAGTGCTGCACTGCCAGAGGTGTCAGTACTGAGGGAGTGCTGCACTGTCAGAGGGTCAGTACTGAGGGAGTGCTGCACTGTCAGAGGGTCAGTGCTGAGGGAGTGCTGCACTGTCAGAGGGTCAGTACTGAGGGAATGCTGCACTGTCAGCGGGTCAGTACTGAGGGAGAGCTGCACTGTCAGATGGTCAGTACTGAGGGAGAGCTGCACTGTCAGTGGATCAGTACTGAGGGAGAGCTGCACTGTCAGAGAGTCCGTACTGAGGGAGAGCTGCACTGTCAGAAGGTCAGTACTGAGGGAGTGCTGCACTGTCAGAGGGTCAGTACTTAGGGAGTGCTGCACTGTCTGAGGGTCAGTACTGAGGGAGTGCTGCACTGTCAGAGGGTCAGTACTGAGGGAATGCTGCACTGCCAGATGGTCAGTACTTAGGGAGTGCTGCACTGTCAGAGGGTCAGTACTGAGGGAGTGCTGCACTGTCAGAGGGTCAGTACTGAGGGAGAGCTGCACTGTCAGAGAGTCAGTACTGAGTCAGAGCTGCACTGTCAGATGGTCAGTACTGAAGGAGTGCTGCACTGTCAGAGGGTCAGTACTGAGGGAGTGCTGCACTGTCAGAGGGTCAGTACTGAGGGAGAGCTGCACTGTCAGAGGGTTAGTACAAAGCGATTGCTGCACTGTCAGAGGGTCAGTACTGAGGGAGTGCTGCACTGTCAGAGGGTCAGTACTGAGGGAGTGCTGCACTGTCGGAGGGTCAGTACTGAGGGAGTGCTGCACTGTCAGAGGGTCAGTACTGAGGGAGAGCTGTACTGTCAGAGGGTCAGTACCGTGGGAGTGCTGCACTGTCGAAGGGTCAGTACTGAGGGAATGCTGCACTGCCAAAGGGTCAGTACTGAGGGAGAGCTGCACTGTCCGGGGGTCAGTATTGAGGGAATGCAGCACTGTCAGAGGGTCAGTACTGAGGGAGAGCTGCACTGTCAGATGGTCAGTACTGAGGGAGTGCCGCACTGCCAGAGGGTCAGTACTGAGGGAGTGCTGCACTGTCAGAGGGTCAGTGCTGAGGGAGTGCTGCACTGTCAGAGGGTCAGTACTGAGGGAGTGCTGCACTGCCAGAGGTGTCAGTACTGAGGGAGTGCTGCACTGTCAGAGGGTCAGTACTGAGGGAGTGCTGCACTGTTAGAGGGTCAGTGCTGAGGGAGTGCTGCACTGTCAGAGGGTCAGTACTGAGGGAATGCTGCACTGTCAGCGGGTCAGTACTGAGGGAGAGCTGCACTGTCAGATGGTCAGTACTGAGGGAGAGCTGCACTGTCAGAGGGTCAGTACCGAGCGGGTGCTTCACTGTCAGAGGGTCAGTACTGAGGGAGTGCTGCACTGTTAGAGAATCAGTACTGAGGGAGAGCTGCACTGTCAGAGAGTCAGTACTGAGGGAGAGCTGCACTGTCAGAGGTTAGTACTGAGGGAGAGCTGCACTGTCAGAGAGTCAGTACTGAGGGAGAGCTGCACTGTCAGAGGTTCAGTACTGAGGGAAGGCTGCACTGTCAGAGGGTCAGTACTGAGGGAATGCTGCACTGCCCGAGGGTAAGTTCTGAGGGAGTGCTGCACTGTCAGAGGGTCTGTACTGAGGGAGTGCTGCACTGTCAGAGGGTCAGTACTGAGGGAGAGCTGCACTGTCAGAAAGTCAGTACTGAGGGAGTGCTGCACTGTCAGAGGGTCAGTACTGAGGGAGAGCTGCACTGTCAGAAAGTCAGTACTGAGGGAGAGCTGCACTGTCAGAGGGTCAGTACTGAGGGAATGCTGCACTGCCAGAGGGTCAGTACTGAGGGAGTGCTGCACTGTCAGAGGGTCAGTACTGAGGGAGTGCTGCACTGTCAGAGGGTCAGTACTGAGGGAGTGCTGCACTGTCAGAGGATCAGTACTGAGGGAGTGCTTCACTGTCAGAGGGTCAGTACTGAAGGAGTGCTGCACTGTCAGAGGGTCAGTACTGAGGGAGTGCTGCACTGTCAGAGGGTCAGTACTGAGGGAGAGCTGCACTGTCAGAGTCAGTACTGAGGCAGAGCTGCACTGTCAGAGGTTCAGTACTGAGGGAAGGCTGCACTGTCAGAGGGTCAGTACTGAGGGAATTCTGCACTGCCAGAGGGTCAGTACTGAGGGAGTGCTGCACTGTCAGAGGGTCAGTACTGAGGGAGTGCTGCACTGTCAGAGGGTCAGTACTGAGGGAATGCTGCACTGCCAGAGGGTCAGTACTGAGGGAATGCTGCACTGTCAGAGGGTCAGTACTGAAGGAGTGCTGCACTGTCAGAGGGTCAGTACTGATGGATTGCTGTACTGCCAGAGGGTCAGTACTGAGGGAGTGCTGCACTGTCAGAGGGTCAGTACTGAGGGAGTGCTGCACTGTCAGAGGGTCAGTACTGAGGGAGTGCTGCACTGTCAGAGGATCAGTACTGAGGGAGTGCTGCACTGTCAGAGGGTCAGTACTGAGGGAGTGCTGCACAGTCAGAGGGTTAGTACAGAGAGAGTGCAGCACTGACAGAGGGTTAGTACAGAGAGAATGCTACACTGTCAGATAGACAGTACTGAGGCACTGCTGGATGGTCAGACGTGCAGGACCGAGGCAGAGGGTCAGTACTGAGAGAGTGCTGCACTGTCAGAGGTTCAGTACTGAGGGAGTGCTGCACTGTCGGAGGGTCAGTGATGAGGGAATGCTGCACTGTCAGAGTATCAGTACTGAGGGAGTGCTGCACTGTCAGAGGGTCAGCACTGAGGGAGTGCTGCACTGTCAGCGGGTTAGTACAGAGAGAGTGCAGCACTGACAGAGGGTTAGTACAGAGAGAATGCTACACTGTCAGATAGACAGTACTGAGGCACTGCTGGACGGTCAGACGTGCAGGACCGAGGCAGAGGGTCAGTACTGAGGGAGTGATACACTGTCAATGGGTCAGTACTGAGGGAGTGCTACACTGTCAATGAGTCAGTCCTGAGGCAGTGGTGTACTGTCAGAGTGTCAGTTGTGATGGAGTGTTGTACTGTCAGAGGTTTTGTCCTGAGATTGGGCCACACTGTCGGAGGGTCAGTATAGGGCCACCTCCACTCTGCCAGAGAGACAGTACTGAGGGAGCGCATCACTATGAGAGGATCAGTGTGGAGGGAGTGCAGCATTGTCAGAGGGTCAGTGTGGAGGGAGTGCAGCATTGTCAGAGGGTCAGTGTGGAGGGAGTGCAGCATTGTCAGAGGGTCAGTGTGGAGGGAGTGCTGCATTGTCAGAGGATCAGTGTAGAGAGAGTGCAGCATTGTCAGAGGGTCAGTGTGGAGGGAGTGCAGCATTGTCAGAGGGTCAGTGTGGAGGGAGTGCAGCATTGTCAGAGGGTCAGTGTGGAGGGAGTGCTGCATTGTCAGAGTATCAGTGTGGAGGGAATGCTGCATTGTCAGAGGGTCAGTGTGGAGGGAGTGAAGCATTGTCAGAGGGTCAGTGTGGAGGGAGCGCAGCATTGCCAGAGGGTCAGTGTGGAGGGAGTGCAGCATTGTCAGAGGGTCAGTGTGCAGGGAGTGCAGCATTGTCAGAGGATTAGTATAGAGAGAGTGCAGCATTGTCAGAGGGTCAGTGTGGAGGGAGTGCTGCATTGTCAGAGGATCAGTGTGGAGGGAGTGCAGCATTGTCAGAGGATTAGTATATAGAGAGTGCAGCATTGTCAGAGGTTCAGTGTGGAGGTAGTTCTGCATTGTCAGAGGGTCAGTGTGGAGGGAGTGCAGAATTGTCAGAGGATTAGTATAGAGAGAGTGCTGCACTGTCAGATGGTCAGTACTGAGGGAGTGCTGCACTGTGAGAGGGTCAGTACTGAGAGAGCGCTGCACTGACAGAGGGTCAGTACTGAGGGAGTGCTGCACTGTCAGAGGGTCAGTACTGAGGGAGTGCTGCACTGTCAGAAGTTCAGTACTGAGGGAGAGCTGCACTGTCAGAGGGTCAGTACTGAGGGAGTGCTGCACTGTCAGAGGGTCAGTACTGAGGGAGAGCTGCACTGTCAGAGGGTCAGTGCTGAGGGAGAGCTGTACTGTCAGATGGTCAGTAATGTGGGAATGCTGCTCTGTCAGAGGGTCAGTACTGAGGGAGTGCTGCACTGTCCGAGGGTCAGTACTGACGGAGTGCTGCACTGTCAGAGGGTCAGTACTGAGGGAGTGCTGCACTGTCAGAGGGTCAGTACTGAGGGAGTGCTGCACTGCCAGAGGGACAGTACTGAGGGAGAGATGTACTGTCAGAGGGTCTGTACTGAGGGAGAGCTGCACAGTCAGATGGTCAGTATTGAGGGAGTGCTGCACTGTCAGCGGGTCAGTACTGAGGGAGTGCTGCACTGTCAGAGGGTCAGTTTTGAGGGAGTGCTGCACTGTCAGAGGGTCAGTACTGAGGCAAGGCTGCACTGTCAGAGGGTCAATACTGTGGGAATGCTGCACTGTCAGCGGGTCAGTACTGAGGGAGTGCTGCACTGTCAGAGGGTCAGTACTGATGGAGTGCTGCACTGTCAGAGGGTCAGGACTGAGGGAAGGCTGCACTGTCAGATGGTCAGTACTGAGGGAGTGCTGCACTGTTAGAGTGTCTGTACTGAGGGAGTGCTGCACTGTCAGATGGTCAGTACTGAGGGAGTGCTGCACTGTCAGAGGGTCAGTACTGAGACAGTGCTGCACTGTCAGAGGGTCAGTACTGAGGGAGTGCTGCACTGTTAGAGTGTCTGTACTGAGGGAGTGCTGCACTGTCAGATGGTCAGTACTGAGGGAGTGCTGCACTGTCAGAGGGTCAGTACTGAGACAGTGCTGCACTGTCAGAGGGTCAGTACTGAGGGAGAGCTGCACTGTCAGAGGGTCAGTACTGAGGGAGAGCTGCACTGTCAGATGGTCAGTACTGAGGGAATGCTGCACTGTCAGAGGGTCAGTATTGAGGGAGTGCTGCACTGTCAGAGGGTCAGTACTGAGGGAGTGCTGCACTGTCCGAGGGTCAGTACTGACGGAGTGCTGCACTGTCAGAGGGTCAGCACTGAGGGAGAGCTGCGCTGTCAGAGGGTCAGTACTGAGGGAATGCTGCACTGTCAGGGGGTCAGTACTGAGGGAGAGCTGTACTGTCAGAGGGTCAGTACTGAGGTAGTGCTGCACTGTCAGAGGGTCAGTACTGAGGGAGTGCTGCACTGTCAGAGGGTCAGTACTGAGGGAATGCTGCACTGTCAGAGGGTCAGTACTGAGGGAGAGCTGAACTGTCCGAGGGTCAGTACTGAGGGAGTGCAGCACTGTCAGAGGGTCAGAACTGAGGGAGAGCTGCACTGTCAGATGGTCTGTACTGAGGGAGTGCAGCACTGTCAGATGGTCAGTACTGAGGGAGTGCTGCACTGTCAGAGGGTCAGTACTGAGGGAGAGCTGCACTGTCAGTTTGTCAGTACTGAGGGAGTGCTGCACTGTCAGAGGGCCAGTACTGAGGGAGAGCTGCACTTTCAGATGGTCAGTACTGAGGGAGTGCTGCACTGTCAGAGGGTCAGTACTGAGAGAGTGCTGCACTGTCAGATGGTCAGTACTGAGGGAGTGCTGGACTGTCAGAGGGTCAGTACTGAGAGAGTGCTGCACTGTCAGAGGGTCAGTACTGAGGGAGTGCTGCACTGTCAGAGTGTCAGTACTGAGGGAGTGCTGCACTGTCAGATGGTCAGTACTGAGGGAGTGCTGCACTGTCAGCGGGTCAGTACTGAGGGAGAGCTGCACTGTCAGAGGGTCAGTACTGAGGGAGATCTGCACTGTCAGAGGGTCAGTACCGAGCGGTTGCTGCACTGTCAGAGGGTCAGTACTGAGGGAGAGCTGCACTGTCAGATGGTCTGTACTGAGGGAGTGCCGCACTGTCAGATGGTCAGTACTGAGGGAGTGCTGCACTGTCAGAGGGTCAGTACTGAGGGAGAGCTGCACTGTCAGTTTGTCAGTACTGAGGGAGTGCTGCACTGTCAGAGGGCCAGTACTGAGGGAGAGCTGCACTTTCAGATGGTCAGTACTGAGGGAGTGCTGCACTGTCAGAGGGTCAGTACTGAGAGAGTGCTGCACTGTCAGATGGTCAGTACTGAGGGACTGCTGGACTGTCAGAGGGTCAGTACTGAGAGAGTGCTGCACTGTCAGAGGGTCAGTACTGAGGGAGTGCTGCTCTGTCAGAGGGTCAGTACTGAGGGAGAGCTGCACTGTCAGAGGGTCAGTACTGAGGGAGAGCTGTACTGTCAGAGGTTCAGTACTGAGGGAGATCTGCACTGTCAGATGGTCAGTACTGAGGGAGTGCTGCACTGTCAGAGGGTCAGTACTGAGACAGTGCTGCACTGTCAGAGGGTCAGTACTGAGGGAGTGCTGCACTGTTAGAGTGTCTGTACTGAGGGAGTGCTGCACTGTCAGATGGTCAGTACTGAGGGAGTGCTGCACTGTCAGAGGGTCAGTACTGAGACAGTGCTGCACTGTCAGAGGGTCAGTACTGAGGGAGAGCTGCACTGTCAGAGGGTCAGTACTGAGGGAGTGCTGTACTGTCAGATGGTCAGTACTGAGGGAATGCTGCACTGTCAGAGGGTCAGTATTGAGTGAGTGCTGCACTGTCAGAGGGTCAGTACTGAGGGAGTGCTGCACTGTCCGAGGGTCAGTACTGACGGAGTGCTGCACTGTCAGAGGGTCAGCACTGAGGGAGTGCTGCACTGTCAGAGGGTCAGTACTGAGGGAGTGCTGCACTGCCTGAGGGTCAGTACTGAGGGAGAGCTGTAATGTCAGAGGATCAGTACTGAGGGAGAGCTGCGCTGTCAGAGGGTCAGTACTGAGGGAATGCTGCACTGTCAGGGGTCAGTCCTGAGGGAGAGCTGTACTGTCAGAGGGTCAGTACTGAGGTAGTGCTGCACTGTCAGAGGGTCAGTACTGAGGGAGTGCTGCACTGTCAGAGGGTCAGTACTGAGGGAATGCTGCACTGTCAGAGGGTCAGTACTGAGGGAGAGCTGAACTGTCCGAGGGTCAGTACTGAGGGAGTGCAGCACTGTCAGAAGTTCAGTACTGAGGGAGAGCTGCACTGTCAGATGGTCTGTACTGAGGGAGTGCCGCACTGTCAGATGGTCAGTACTGAGGGAGTGCTGCACTGTCAGAGGGTCAGTACTGAGGGAGAGCTGCACTGTCAGTTTGCCAGTACTGAGGGAGTGCTGCACTGTCAGAGGGCCAGTACTGAGGGAGAGCTGCACTTTCAGATGGTCAGTACTGAGGGAGTGCTGCACTGTCAGATGGTCAGTACTGAGGGAGTGCTGGACTGTCAGAGGGTCAGTACTGAGAGAGTGCTGCACTGTCAGAGGGTCAGTACTGAGGGAGTGCTGCTCTGTCAGAGGGTCAGTACTGAGGGAGAGCTGCACTGTCAGAGGGTCAGGACTGAGGGAGAGCTGTACTGTCAGAGGTTCAGTACTGAGGGAGAGGTGCACTGTCAGAGGGTCAGTACTGAGGGAGTGCTGCACTGTCAGAGGGTCAGTACTGAGGGAGAGCTGTACTGTCAGAGGGTCAGGACTGAGGGAGAGCTGTACTGTCAGAGGGTCAGGACTGAGGAAGTGCTGTACTGTCAGAGGTTCAGTACTGAGGGAGAGCTGCACTGTCAGAGGGTCAGTACTGAGGGAGTGCTGCACTGTCAGAGGGTCAGTACTGAGGGAGTGCTGCACTGTCAGAGGGTCAGTACTGAGGGAGAGCTGTACTGTCAGAGGTTCAGTACTGAGGGAGTACTGCACTGTCAGATGGTCAGTACTGAGGGAGTGCTGCACTGTCAGAGGGTCAGTACTGAGGGAGAGCTGCACTGTCAGAGGTTCAGTGCTGAGGGAGTGCTGCACTATCAGAGGGTCAGTGCTGAGGAAGTGCTGCACTGCAAGAGGGTCAGTGCTGAGGGAGTGCTGCACTGTCAGAGGATCAGTACTGAGGGAATGCTGCACTGTCAGAGGGTCAGTACTGAGGGAGTGCTGCACAGTCAGAGGGTTAGTACAGAGAGAGTGCAGCACTGACAGAGGGTTAGTACAGAGAGAATGCTACACTGTCAGATAGACAGTACTGAGGCACTGCTGGACGGTCAGACGTGCAGGACCGAGGCAGAGGGTCAGTACTGAGAGAGTGCTGCACTGTCAGAGGTTCAGTACTGAGGGAGTGCTGCACTGTCGGAGGGTCAGTGATGAGGGAGTGCTGCACTGACAGAGTATCAGTACTGAGGGAGTGCTGCACTGTCAGAGGGTCAGTACTGAGGGAGTGCTGCACTGTCAGCGAGTTAGTACAGAGAGAGTGCAGCACTGACAGAGGGTTAGTGTAGAGAGAATGCTACACTGTCAGATAGACAGTACTGAGGCACTGCTGGACGGTCAGACGTGCAGGACCGAGGCAGAGGGTCAGTACTGAGGGAGTGATACACTGTCAATGGGTCAGTACTGAGGGAGTGCTACACTGTCAATGAGTCAGTCCTGAGGCAGTGGTGTACTGTCAGAGTGTCAGTTGTGATGGAGTGTTGTACTGTCAGAGGTTTTGTCCTGAGATTGGGACACACTGTCGGAGGGTCAGTATAGGGCCACCTCCACTCTGCCAGAGAGACAGTACTGAGGGAGCGCATCACTATGAGAGGATCAGTGTGGAGGGAGTGCAGCATTGTCAGAGGGTCAGTGTGGAGGGAGTGAAGCATTGTCAGAGGGTCAGTGTGGAGGGAGTGCAGCATTGTCAGAGGGTCAGTGTGGAGGGAGTGCTGCATTGTCAGTGTATCAGTGTGGAAGGAGTGCAGCATTGTCAGAGGGTCAGTGTGGAGGGAGTGCAGCATTGTCAGAGGGTCAGTGTGGAGGGAGTGCAGCATTGTCAGAGGGTCAGTGTGGAGGGAGTGCAGCATTGTCAGAGGGTCAGTGTGGAGGGAGTGCTGCATTGTCAGAGTATCAGTGTGGAGGGAATGCTGCATTGTCAGAGGGTCAGTGTAGAGGGAGTGAAGCATTGTCAGAGGGTCAGTGTGGAGGGAGTGCAGCATTGTCAGAGGGTCAGTGTGGAGGGAGCGTAGCATTGCCAGAGGGTCAGTGTGGAGGGAGTGCAGCATTGTCAGAGGGTCAGTGTGGAGGGAGTGCAGCATTGTCAGAGGATTAGTATAGAGAGAGTGCAGCATTGTCAGAGGGTCAGTGTGGAGGGAGTGCTGCATTGTCAGAGGATCAGTGTGGAGGGAGTGCAGCATTGTCAGAGGATTAGTATATAGAGAGTGCAGCATTGTCAGAGGTTCAGTGTGGAGGTAGTTCTGCATTGTCAGAGGGTCAGTGTGGAGGGAGTGCAGAATTGTCAGAGGATTAGTATAGAGAGTGCTGCACTGTCAGATGGTCAGTACTGAGGGAGTGCTGCACTGTGAGAGGGTCAGTACTGAGAGAGCGCTGCACTGACAGAGGGTCAGTACTGAGGGAGTGCTGCACTGTCAGAGTGTCAGTACTGAGGGAGTGCTGCACTGTCAGAAGTTCAGTACTGAGGGAGAGCTGCACTGTCAGAGGGTCAGTACTGAGGGAGTGCTGCACTGTCAGAGGGTCAGTACTGAGGGAGAGCTGCACTGTCAGAGGGTCAGTGCTGAGGGAGTGCTGTACTGTCAGATGGTCAGTAATGTGGGAATGCTGCTCTGTCAGAGGGTCAGTACTGAGGGAGTGCTGCACTGTCCGAGGGTCAGTACTGAGGGAGTGCTGCACTGTCCGAGGGTCAGTACTGACGGAGTGCTGCACTGTCAGAGGGTCAGTACTGAGGGAGTGCTGCACTGTCAGAGGGTCAGTACTGAGGGAGTGCTGCACTGCCAGAGGGACAGTACTGAGGGAGAGATGTACTGTCAGAGGGTCTGTACTGAGGGAGAGCTGCACAGTCAGATGGTCAGTATTGAGGGAGTGCTGCACTGTCAGCGGGTCAGTACTGAGGGAGTGCTGCACTGTCAGAGGGTCAGTACTGAGGGAATGCTGCACTGTCAGCGGGTCAGTACTGAGGGAGTGCTGCACTGTCAGAGGGTCAGTACTGAGGGAGTGCTGCACTGTCAGAGGGTCAGTACTGAGGCAAGGCTGCACTGTCAGAGGGTCAATACTGTGGGAATGCTGCACTGTCAGCGGGTCAGTACTGAGGGAGTGCTGCACTGTCAGAGGGTCAGTACTGAGGGAGTGCTGCACTGTCAGAGGGTCAGTACTGAGGGAAGGCTGCACTGTCAGTTGGTCAGTACTGAGGGAGTGCTGCACTGTCAGAGGGTCAGTACTGAGAGAGTGCTGCACTGTCAGATGGTCAGTACTGAGGGAGTGCTGCACTGTCAGAGGGTCAGTACTGAGGCAGTGCTGCACTGTCAGAGGGTCAGTACTGAGGGAATGCTGCACTGTTAGAGTGTCTGTACTGAGGGAGTGCTGCACTGTCAGATGGTCAGTACTGAGGGAGTGCTGCACTGTCAGAGGCTCAGTAGTGAGACAGTGCTGCACTGTCAGAGGGTCAGTACTGAGGGAGAGCTGCACTGTCAGAGGGTCAGTACTGAGGGAGTGCTGCACTGTTCGATTGTCTGTAATGAGGGAGTGCTGCACTGTCAGATGGTCAGTACTGAGGGAGTGCTGCACTGTCAGAGGGTCAGTACTGAGACAGTGCTGCACTGTCAGAGGGTCAGTACTGAGGGAGAGCTGCACTGTCAGAGGGTCAGTACTGAGGGAGTGCTGTACTGTCAGATGGTCAGTACTGAGGGAATGCTGCACTGTCAGAGGGTCAGTATTGAGGGAGTGCTGCACTGTCAGAGGGTCAGTACTGAGGGAGTGCTGCACTGTCCGAGGGTCAGTACTGACGGAGTGCTGCACTGTCAGAGGGTCAGCACTGAGGGAGTGCTGCACTGTCAGAGGGACAGTACTGAGGGAGTGCTGCACTGCCTGAGGGTCAGTACTGAGGGAGAGCTGTACTGTCAGAGGATCAGTACTGAGGGAGAGCTGCGCTGTCAGAGGGTCAGTACTGAGGGAATGCTGCACTGTCAGGGGGTCAGTACTGAGGGAGAGCTGTACTGTCTGAGGGTCAGTACTGAGGTAGTGCTGCACTGTCAGAGGGTCAGTACTGAGGGAGTGCTGCACTGTCAGAGGGTCAGTACTGACGGAATGTTGCACTGTCAGAGGGTCAGTACTGAGGGAGAGCTGAACTGTCCGAGGGTCAGTACTGAGGGAGTGCAGCACTGTCAGAGGGTCAGTACTGAGGGAGAGCTGCACTGTCAGATGGTCTGTACTGAGGGAGTGCCGCACTGTCAGATGGTCAGTACTGAGGGAGTGCTGCACTGTCAGCGCGTCAGTACTGAGGGAGAGCTGCACTGTCAGTTTGTCAGTACTGAGGGAGTGCTGCACTGTCAGAGGGCCAGTACTGAGGGAGAGCTGCACTTTCAGATGGTCAGTACTGAGGGAGTGCTGCACTGTCAGAGGGTCAGTACTGAGAGAGTGCTGCACTGTCAGATGGTCAGTACTGAGGGAGTGCTGGACTGTCAGAGGGTCAGTACTGAGAGAGTGCTGCACTGTCAGAGGGTCAGTACTGAGGGAGTGCTGCACTGTCAGAGTGTCAGTACTGAGGGAGTGCTGCACTGTCAGATGGTCAGTACTGAGGGAGTGCTGCACTGTCAGCGGGTCAGTACTGAGGGAGAGCTGCACTGTCAGAGGGTCAGTACTGAGGGAGAGCTGCACTGTCAGAGGGTCAGTACCGAGCGGGTGCTGCACTGTCAGAGGGTCAGTACTGAGGGAGTGCTGCACTGTCAGAGGGTCAGTACTGAGGGAGAGCTGCACTGTCAGAGGGTCAGTACTGAGGGAGAGCTGTACTGTCAGAGGTTCAGTACTGAGGGAGAGCTGCACTGTCAGAGGGTCAGTACTGAGGGAGTGCTGCACTGTCAGAGGGTCAGTACTGAGGGAGAGCTGTACTGTCAGAGGGTCAGGACTGAGGGAGAGCTGTACTGTCAGAGGGTCAGGACTGAGGAAGTGCTGTACTGACAGAGGTTCAGTACTGAGGGAGAGCTGCACTGTCAGAGGGTCAGTACTGAGGGAGTGCTGCACTGTCAGAGGGTCAGTACTGAGGGAGTGCTGCACTGTCAGAGGGTCAGTACTGAGGGAGAGCTGTACTGTCAGAGGTTCAGTACTGAGGGAGTACTGCACTGTCAGATGGTCAGTACTGAGGGAGTGCTGCACTGTCAGAGGGTCAGTACTGAGGGAGAGCTGCACTGTCAGAGGGTCAGTGCTGAGGGAGTGCTGCACTATCAGAGGGTCAGTGCTGAGGAAGTGCTGCACTGCAAGAGGGTCAGTGCTGAGGGAGTGCTACACTGTCAGAGGATCAGTACTGAGGGAATGCTGCACTGTCAGCGGGCCAGTACTGAGGGAGAGCTGCACTGTCAGAGGGTCAGTACTGAGGGAGAGCTGCACTGTCAGAGGGTCAGTAACGAGCGGGTGCTGCACTGTCAGAGGGTCAGTACTCAGGGAGTGCTGCACTGTCAGAGGGCCAGTACTGAGGGAGAGCTGCACTGTCAGAGGTTCAGTACTGAGGGAGAGCTGCACTGTCAGAGGGTCAGTACTGAGGGAGTGCTGCACTGTCAGAGTGTCAGTACTGAGGGAGAGCTGTACTGTCAGAGGGTCAGGACTGAGGGAGAGCTGTACTGTCAGAGGTTCAGGACTGAGAGAGTGCTGCACTGTCAGAGGGTCAGTACTGAGGGAGTGCTGCACTGTCAGAGTGTCAGTACTGAGGGAGTGCTGCACTGTTAGATGGTCAGTACTGAGGGAGTGCTGCACTGTCAGAGGGTCAGTACTGAGGGAGAGCTGCACTGTCAGAGGGTCAGTGCTGAGGGAGTGCTGCACTATCAGAGGGTCAGTGCTGAGGGAGTGCTGCACTGCAAGAGGGTCAGTGCTGAGGGAGTGCTACAATGTCAGAGGATCAGTACTGAGGGAATGCTGCACTGTCAGCGGGTCAGTACTGAGGGAGAGCTGCACTGTCAGAGGGTCAGTACTGAGGGAGAGCTGCACTGTCAGAGGGTCAGTACTGAGGGAGAGCTGCACTGTCAGAGGGTCAGTACCGAGCGGGTGCTGCACTGTCAGAGGGTCAGTACTGAGGGAGTGCTGCACTGTCAGAGGGTCAGTACTGAGCGAGAGCTGCACTGTCAGAGGGTCAGTACTGAGGTGAGCTGTACTGTCAGAGGTTCAGTACTGTGGGAGTGCTGCACTGTCAGAGGGTCAGTTTGGAGGTAGTGCTGCATTATCAGAGGGTCAGTGTGGAGGGAGTGCAGCATTGTAAGAGGGTCAGTGTGCAGGGAGTGCAGCATTGTCAGAGGATTAGTGTAGAGAGAGTGCTGCACTGTCGGAGGGTCAGTACTGAGGGAGTGCTGCACTGTCCGAGGGTCAGTACTCAGGGAGTGCTGCACTGTCAGAGGGTCAGTACTGAGGGAGTGTTGCACTGTCAGAGAGTCAGTACTGAGGCAGTGCTGCACTGTCAGAGGGTCAGTACAGAGGGAGTGCTGCACTGTCAGAGGGTCAGTCCTGAGGGAGTGCTGCACTGTCAGAGGGTCGGTACTGAGGGAGTGCTGCACTGTCAGATGGTCAGTACTGAGGGAGAGCTGTAATGTCACAGGGTCAGGACTGAGGGAGAGCTGCACTGTCAGAGGGTCAGTACTGAGGGAGAGCTGCACTGTCAGAGGGTCAGTACTGAGGGAGTGCTGCACTGTCAGAGGGTCAGCACTGAGGGAATGCTGCACTGCCAGAGGGTCAGTACTGAGGGAGAGCTGCACTGTCCGTGGGTCAGTACTGAGGGAGTGCAGCACTGTCAGAGGGTCAGTACTGAGGGAGAGCTGCACTGTCAGATGGTCAGTACTGAGGGAATGCCGCACTGCCGGAGGGTCAGTACTGAGGGAGTGCTGCACTGTCAGAGGGTCAGTGCTGAGGGAGTGCTGCACTGTCAGAGGGTCAGTACTGAGGGAGTGCTGCACTGTCAGAGGGTCAGTACTGAGGGAGTGCTGCACTGTCAGAGGGTCAGTACTGAGGGAGTGCAGCACTGCCAGAGGGTCAGAACTGAGTGAGTGCTGCACTGTCAGAGGGTCAGTACTGAGGGAGTGCTGCACTGTCAGATGGTCAGTACTGAGGGAGAGCTGCACTGTCAGAGGGTCAGTGCTGAGGGATTGCTGCACTGTCAGATGGTCAGTGCTGAGGAAGTGCTGCACTGTCAGAGGGTCAGTACTGAGGGAGTGCTGCACTGTCAGAGGGTCAGTGCTGAGGGAGAGCTGCACTGTCTGAGGGTCAGTACTGAGGGAGTGCTGCACTGTCAGAGGGTCAGTACTGAGGGAATGCTGCACTGCCAGAGGGTCAGTACTGAGGGAGTGCTGCACTGTCAGAGGGTCAGTACTGAGGGAATGCTGCACTGTCAGCGCGTCAGTACTGAGGGAGAGCTGCACTGTCAGAGGGTCAGTACTGAGGGAGAGCTACACTGTCAGAGGGTCAGTACTGAGGGAGTGCTGCACTGTTAGAGGATCAGTGCTGAGGGAGTGCTGCACTGTCAGAGGGTCAGTACTGAGGGAGTGCTGCACTGTCAGAGGGTCAGTACTGAGGGAATGCTGCACTGCCAGACGGTCAGTACTGAGGGAGAGCTGCACTGTCCGAGGGTCAGTACTGAGGGAGAGCTGTACTTTCAGAGGGTCAGTACTGAGGTAGTGCTGCACTGTCAGAGGGTCAGTACTGAGGGAATGCTGCACTGTCAGAGGGTCAGTACTGAGGGAATGCTGCACTGCCAGACGGTCAGTACTGAGGGAGAGCTGCACTGTCCGAGGGTCAGTACTGAGGGAGTGCAGCACTGTCAGAGGGTCAGTACTGAGGGAGAGCTGCACTGTCAGTTGGTCAGTACAGAGGGAGTGCCGCACTGCCAGAGGGTCAGTACTGAGGGAGTGCTGCTCTGTCAGAGGGACAGTGCTGAGGGAGTGCTGCACTGTTCGAGGATAAGTACTGAGGGAGTGCTGCAGTGTCAGAGGGTCAGTACTAAGGGAGTGCTGCACTGTCAGAGGGTCAGTACTGAGGGAATGCTGCACTGCCAGAGGGTCCTTACTGAGGGAGTGCTCCACTGTTAGAGGGTCAGTGCTGAGGGAGTGCTGCACTGTCAGAGGGTCAGTACTGAGGGAATGCTGCACTGTCAGCGGGTCAGTACTGAGGGAGAGCTGCACTGTCAGAGGGTCGTTACTGAGGGAGAGCTGCACTGTCAGAGGGTCAGTACTGAGGGAGAGCTGCACTGTCAGAGGGTCAGTACCGAGCGGGTGCTGCACTGCCAGAGGGTCAGTACTGAGGGAATGCTGCACTGCCAGAGGATCAGTACTGAGGGAGTGCTGCACTGTCTGCGGGTCAGTACTGAGGGAGAGCTGCACTGTCAGAGGGTCAGTACTGTGGGAGTGCTGCACTGTCAGAGGGTCAGTACTGAGGGAATGCTGTACTGCCAGAGGGTCAGTACTGAGGGAGTGCTGCACTGTCAGAGGGTCAGTAATGTGGGAGTGCTGCACTGTCAGAGGATCATTACTGAGGGAGTGCTGCACTGTCAGAGGGTCAGTACTGAGGGAGCGCTGCACTGTCAGATGGTTAGTACAGAGAGAGTGCAGCACTGACAGAGGGTCAGTACTGAGGGAGTGCTGCACTGTCAGAGGGTCAGTACTGAGGGAGTGCTGCACTGCCAGAGGGTCAGTACTGAGGGAGAGCTGTACTGTCAGAGGGTCAGTACTGAGGGAGAGCTGCACTGTCAGAGGGTCAGTACTGAGGTAGTGCTGCACCGTCAGAGGGTCAGTGTGGAGGTAGTGCTGCATTGTCAGAGGGTCAGTGTGGAGGGAGTGCAGCATTGTCAGAGTTTCAGTGTGCAGGGAGTGCAGCATTGTCAGAGGATTAGTCTGGAGAGAGTGCTGCACTGTCGGAGGGTCAGTACTGAGGGAGTGCTGCACTGTCAGAGGGTCAGTACTGAGGAAGTGCTGCACTGTCCGAGGGTCAGTACTGAGGGAGCGCTGCACTGTCAGAGGGTCAGTACTGAGGGAGCGCTGCACTGTCAGAGGGTCTGTACTGAGGGAGAGCTGCACTGTCAGAGGGTCAGTACTGAGGGAGCGTTGCACTGTCAGAGGATATAGAACATAGAACATAGAACAATACAGCACAGAAGAGGCCCTTCGGCCCACGATGTTGTGCCGAACATTTGTCCTAGCTTAAGCGCCCATCCATGTACCTATCCAATTGCCACTTAAAGGTCACCAAAGATTCTGACTCTACCTCTCCCACAGGCAGCGCATTCCATGCCCCCACCACTCTCTGGGTAAAGAACCCATCCCTGACATCTCCCCTATACCTTCCACCCTTCACCTTAAATTTATGTCCCCTTGTAACACTCTGTTGTACCTGGGGAAAAAGTTTCTGACTGTGCACTCCATCCATTCCTCTGATCATCTTATAAACCTCTATCAAGTCACCCCTCATCCTTCGCCGTTCCAACTAGAAAAGGCCTAGCACTCTCAACCTATCCTTGTACGACCTATTCTCCATTCCAGGCAACATCCTGGTAAATCTTCTCTGCACCCTCTCCAAAGCTTCCACATCTTTCCTAAAGTGAGGCGACCAGAACTGCACACAGTACTCCAAATGTGGCCTAACCAAAGTCCTGTACAGCTGTAACATCACTTCACGACTCTTGAATTCAATCCCTCTGCTAATGAACGCTAATACACCATAGGCCTTCTTACAAGCTCTATCCACCTGAGTGGAAACTTTCAAAGATCTATGAACATAGACCCCAAGATCCCTCTGTTCCTCCACCTCACTAAGAACCCTACCGTTAACCCTGTATTCCGCATTCTTATTTGTCTTTCCAAAATGGACAACCTCACACTTGGCAGGATAGAACTCCATCTGCCACTCCTCAGCCCAGCTCTGCATCATATCCAAGTCCCTTTGCAGCCGACAGGGCTGAGGTTTATTCCTCAGCTTCCGTGTGCTCATACCAAATGAATCCCACTGCCCCACACTCAGCACAGTCATGTGTTCCTTATTTCTGAGCTTCCCAATGCTAATCCACATCCAGAATGACATCCCACACTCCTCCAAATCGTATTGCAGGTTATTTGTCTGGGAGCGAGGAGTGCTAAGAGAGGAAATAAAAATCTGACAGGACTTTACAGTGACATTAAGGGTGAATTGATAATGAGAGAAAGAGTCGGTTGTGGAACACAGTGAGAATTTGTGCATGGACCCAGAGGCTACAGTGAATGGATGCATTGTGTCAATGCTCATTGGGACAGGGACGGTATGAAATCGTGGAGATGCTCTGCGATACAATTAAATGAATTAGCATATATATAGAGAGAGATGGTTCTGAGTGGTCTGGCCTGCTTACAACCCAATAAATCTCAAAAGATGGTGGAAATGTATCTCCGTTTACCGAATGAGGTGATGGAGGAAGTAGCAGGGACACTTGCAAACATTTTCAAATCCCCTCTGGCCACAGGAGAGGTGCCGTCGGACTGACCATGTGGTCCTGTTATTCAGGACCCCCCACTGCCATCAGGCTCACAGCTCCATAGTTCAATGGCTGTTCCTTGCAGCCTTACTTCAATAATTGCCCATCATTAATCACCCTCCAGTCTTCAGGCACCTCACCCGTTGTCACTGATCGGTCCATCTGACCTGGCAGCTACAGGATATACCAGGCAGCTACAGGCCAGTCAGGCTAATATCGTGGGTGGGACGTCTGTTGGAAGCAATTTTGGGAGATAGAACTACCTCAGAAAGTGCTCCCTCAATACCTCAGAAAGTGCTCCCTCAGTACCTCAGATAGTAATCATTCAGAACCTCAGTAGTGCTTCCTCAGTACGTCAGAAAGTGCTCCCTCAATACCTCAGAAACTGCTCCCTCAGCACCCCAGAGAGTTCTCCCTCAGTACCTCAGATAGTTCTCACTCAGTACCTCAGAAACTGCTCCCTAAATACCTCAGAAAGTGCTCCCTCAGTACATCAGTTATTGCTCCCTCAATGCCTCAGATAGTGCTCCCTTAATACCTCAGAAAGTTCTCGCTCAGTACCTCAGATAGATCTCCCTCAGTACCGGAGATAGTTCTCCATCAGTACCTCAGAGAGTGCTTCCTCAATAGCTCAGAACTTGTTCTCTCAGTACTTCAGATAGTGCTCCCTCAGTACCTATGAAAGTGCTTCCTCAATTCCTCAGAAAGTGCTTCCTCAATACCTCAGATAGTGCTCCCTCAATACCTCAGAAGGTGCTTCCTCAATACCTCAGAAAGTGCTTTCTCAATACCTCAGAAAGTGCTCCCTCAGTAACTCAGATAGTGCTCCCTCAATACGTCAGAAAGTGCTCACTCAATACCTCAGAAAGTGCTTCCTCAATACCTCAGATAGTGGTCCCTCAATATCTCAGAAAGTGCTCCCTCAATACTTCAGAAAGTGCTCCCTCAGTACCTCAGATAGTTCTCCCTCAGTACCTCAGAAAGTGCACCCTCAGTACGTCAGATAGTGCCTCCTCAGTACTTCAGAAGGTGCTCCCTCAATACCTCAGGTAGTTCTCCCTCAATGCCTCGAAAGTGCTCCCTCAATACCTCAGTGAGTGTTCCATCAATACCTCAGAAAGTGCTCCCTCAGTACCTCAGAAAGTGTTTCCTCAATACCTCAGCAAGTGCTCCTTCAATACCAGAGATAGTTCTGCCTCAGTACCTCAGCAGTGCTCCCTCAATACCTCAGATATTGCTCCCTCAATACCTCTTAAAGTGCTTCCGCAATACATCAGATTGTGTTCCTTCAATACCTCAGAAAGTGCTTCCTCAATACCTCAGAAAGTGCTCACTCAGTACCTCAGAAAGTGCTCCCTCAGCACCTCATATAGTGCTCCCTCAATACCTCAGAAAGTGCTTCCTCAATACCTCAGAAAGTGCTCCCTCAATACCTCAGATAGTTCTCCCTCAGTACCTCAGAAAGTGCTCCCTCCGTACCTCAGATAGTGCTCCCTCAATACCTCAGAAAGTGCTCCCTCAATACCTCAGAAAGTGCTTCCTCAATATCTCAGATAGTGGTCCCTCAATACCTCAGAAAGTGCTCCCTCAATACTTCAGAAAGTACTCCCTCAGTACCTCAGATAGTGCTTCCTCAGTACCTCAGAAGGTGCTCCCTCAATACCTCAGATTGTGCTTCCTCAGTACCACAGAAAGTGCTCCCTCAACTCCTCAGGTAGTTCTCCCTCAATACCTCGAAAGTGCTCCCTCAATTCCTCAGAGAGTGTTCCATCAAAACCTCAGAAAGTGCTCCCTCAATACCTCAGAAAGTGCTCCATCAATACCTCAGATAGTTCTCCATCAGTACATCTGATAGTGCTTCCTCTGTACGTCAGATAGTGCTCCCTCAATACCTCAGAAAGTGTCCCCTCAGTACCTCAGAAAGTGCTACCTCAATACATCAGAAAGTGATCCATCAATACCTCAGAGAGTGCTCCCTCAAAACCTAAGATAGTTCTCCTAAAATACCTCAGATAGTTCTCCCTCAAAACCTCTGAAAGTGCTCGCTCAATACCTCAGATAGTTCTCCCTCAATACCTCAGATAGTGCTCCTCAATATCTCAGATAGTTCTCCCTCAATACCTCAGAAATTGCTCCCTCAGTACCTCAGAAAGTGCTACCTCAATACCTCCGATAGTGCTCCCTCAATACCTCAGAAAGTATTTCCACAATACCTCACATAGTTGTCCCTCAATACCTCAGAAAGTGCTCCCTCAATACTTCAGAAACTGGTCCCACAGTACCTCAGATAGTTCTCCCTCAGTACCTCATAAAGCACTCCCTCAGTATCTCAGATAGTGCTTCCTCAGTACCTCAGAAAGTGCTCCCTCAACACCTCAGGTAGTTCTCCCTCAATACCTCGAAAGTGCTCCCTCAATACCTCAGAGAATGTTCCATCAGTACCTCAGAAAGTGCTCCCTCAATACCTCAGAAAGTGCTCCATCAATACCTCAGATATTTCTCCATCAGTAGCTCTGATAGTGCTTCCTCAGTACCTCAGATAGTTCTCCCTCAGTACCTCAAAAAGCACTCCCTCAGTATCTCAGATAGTGCTTCCTCAGTACCTCAGAAGGTGCTCCCTCAATGCCTCATATAGTGCTTCCTCAGTACCTCAGAATGTGCTCCCTCAACACCTCAGATATTTCTCCAACAGTAGCTCTGATAGTGCTTCCTCAGTACGTCAGATAGTGCTCCCTCAATACCTCAGAATGTGTCCCCTCAGTACCTCAGAAAGTGCTCCTCAATACCTCAGAGAGGGCTCCCTTAATACCTCAGATAGTGCTCCTCCAATACCTCAGATAGTTCTCCCTCAATACCTCTGACAGTGCTCCCTCAATACCTCAGATAGTTTTCCCTCAATGCCTCAGATAGTGCTCCCACAATACCTCAGATAGTTCTCCGTCAATACCTCAGATAGTTCCCCCTCAATACCTCAGATAGTGCTCCTCAATACATCAGATAGTTCCCCCTCAATACCTCAGATAGTGCTCCTCAATACATCAGATATTTCTCCCTCAATACCTCAGATAGTGCTCCTCAATACATCAGATAGTTCCCCCTCAATACCTCAGATAGTGCTCCTCAATATATCAGATAGTTCTCCCTCAATACCTCAGATAGTGCTCCCTCAATAGCTCAGATAGTTCTCCCTCAATGCCTCAGGTAGTGCTCCCACAATACCTCAGATAGTGCTCCCGCAGTACCTCAGAAAGTGCTCCCTCAATACCTCAGAAAGTTTCTCCCTCAATACCTCAGAAAGGGATCCCTCAGTACCTCAGATAGTACTCACTCAGAACCTCAGCTAGTGCTTCCTCAGTACGTCAGAAAGTGCTCCCTCAATACCTCAGAAACTGCTCCCTCAGCACCTCAGATAGTTCTCCCTCAGTACCTCAGATAGTTCTCACTCAGTACTTCAGAAAGTGCTCCCTAAAAACTCAACATAAAAACTCAAGATCCAAGGAATTTGGCGCAGAATGCTGAGTGGCAGGAAGCAGACAGTGATGGCCCAGTTAGAAATCTCTGTCTGTTCATGTCTCACTGCTGGGGTCTTGCTGATGTGGTTGTTAGAAAAGATTTAGATTTGAATGGTGGATGGTTAATCATTGGGGTCATGAATGATATGGGGATTGGTGGGGTGATAAATACTGAGGAGGATAGCCTTAGGTTACAGAAGGATGGAGATGGCCTTGTCAGATGGACCGATCAGTGACAACGGGTGAGGTGCCTGAAGACTGGAGGGTGATTAATGATGGGCCATTATTGAAGTAAGGCTGCAAGGAACAGCCATTGAACTATGGAGCTGTGAGCCTGATGGCAGTGGGGGGTAAGCTGTTGGAGGGCATTCTGAGAGACAACTTACATGCATTTGGAAAAGCAAGAATTGATTAGGGATGGTCAGCTTGGCTTTGTTTGTGGAAATGATGTGTCCAACTTGATAGAGCTTTTGAAGGGATGACCAAGGAAACAGATGAGAAGGTTTCACATGGGAGACTGACTTGGTAAAAGGTTAGATGAGATGGCATCCAAGGAGAGAGGACAGCACGGTGCCTCAGTGGTTTGATTCTAACTCCCGGTGACTGTCTGTGTGGAGTTTACACATTCTCTCTGTATCTGTGCGGGTTCCCTCCGGATGCTCCAGTTTCCTCCCACCGCCCAAAGATGCCATGGGAAATGCAGCATTACAGGGATAGAGTAGAGGATGTGAGTCTGGGTGCGATGCTGTTCAGACAGTCAGTGTGCAGCCAATGGACAGAATGGCTTGCTTCTACACTGTAGGAATTCTAAAATTCATCCAGAGAGACAAATAATGTTCTGGGGACCTGGGCTCCAATCTTGGACAGGGGTGGATGTGGGTCCTTACAGTCTGAGGGGGGTGGGGGTGGGGGTGGGGCGGGGGGGAGCTGAGCCCTGAGCCCTGAAGTGTTGAGGATGTGAATGTTTTGTGGAGCTACTGTCTAAGGGACTTTGGGGTTAAACACAACAAAGTTATGAATTCTTCGGTATTGAGGGAGCACTTTCTGTGTTATTGAGGGAGCACTTTCTGAGTTATTGAGGGAGCACTTTCTGAGGTATTGAGGGAGCACTTTATGAGGTATTGAGGGAGCACTATCTGAGGCATTTTGGGAGCACTATCTGAGGTACTGAGGGAGCAATTTCTGAGGTACTGAGGGAGCACTTTCTGAGGTATTGAGGCAGAACTATCTGAGGTATTGATGGAGCACTATCTGAGGTATTGAGAGAGCACTATCTGAGGCATTGAGGGAAAAATATCTGATGTATTGAGGGAGCACTTTCAGAGGTATTGAGGGAGCACTATCTGAGGTATTGATGGAGGACTTTCTGAAGTACTGAGGAAGCACTATCTGAGGTACTGAGGGAGCACTTTCTGAGGTATTGAGGGAGCACTTTCAGAGGTATTGAGGGAGCACTTTCTGAGGTACTGAGGAAACACTATCTGAGGTACTGAGGGAGCACTATCTGAGGTACTGAGGAAGCACTATCTGAGGTACTGAGGGAGCACTATCTGAGGTACTGAGGGAGCACTGTCTGAGGTATTGAGGGAGCACTATCTGAGGTACTGAGGTAGCACTATCTGAGGTACTGAGGGAGCACTGTCTGAGGTATTGAGGGAGCACTTTCAGAGGTATTGAGGGAGCACTTTCTGAGGTACTGAGGAAACACTATCTGAGGTACTGAGGGAGCACTATCTGAGGTACTGAGGGAGAACTATCTGAGGTACTGAGGGACCTTTTTTCTGAAGTATTGAGGGAGCACTTTCTGAGGTACTGAGGGAGAACTATCTGAGGAAATGAGGGAGAACTATGTGAGGTACTGAGTGAGCACTTTCTGAGGTATTGAGGAAGCACTTTCTGAGGTATTGAGGGAGCACGTTCTGAGGTACTGAGGGAGAATTATCTGAGGTACTGAGGGAGCACTTTTTGAGGTATTGAGAGAGCAATATCTGAGGTAATGAGGAAGCACTTTCTGAGGTATTGAGGAAGCACTTTCTGAGTATTGAGGGAGTACTTTCTGAGGTATTGAGGGAGCACTTTCTGAGGTATTCATGAAGCACTTTCTGAGGTATTGAGGAAGCACTCTCCTAGGTATTGAGAGAGAACGATCTGAGGTATTGATGGAGCACATTCTGAGGTATTGAGCACGATCTGAGGCATTGAGGGAGCACTTTCAGAGGTATTGAGGGAGCACTTTCTGAGGTACTGAGGGAGCACTTTCTGACGTACTCATGAAGCACTATCTGAGGTACTGAGGAAGTACTATCTGAGGGACTGTGGGAGCACTATCTGAGGTATTGAGCGAGCACTTTCTGAGGTATTGAGGGAGCATTATATGAGGTATTGAGGGAGCAATTTCTGAGGTACTAAGGGATCACTTTCTGAGGTATTGAGGTAGCACTTTCTGAGGTATTGAGGAAGCACATTCTGAGGTATTGAGGAAGCACTTTCTGAGGTATTGATGGAGCAATTTCTGAGGTATTGACGGAGCACTATCTGAGGTACTGAGGGAGCACTTTCTGAGGTATTGAGGGAGCACTTTCTGAGGTATTGAGGAAGCACTTTCTGAGGTATTGAGGGAGCACTTTCTGAGGTATTGAGGGAGCACTATCTGAGGTACTCAGGGAGAACTATCTCAGGTATTGAGGGAGCACTTTCTGAGGTATTGAGGGAGCACTATCTGAGGTACTGAGGGAACAAGTTCTGAGGTATTGAGGAAGCACACTCTGAGGTACTGAGGGAGAACAATCTGCGGTACTGAGGGAGAACTATCTGAGTTACTGAGGGAGCACTTTCTGAGGTATTAAGGGAGCACTATCTAAGGCATTGAGGGAGCAATATCTGAAGTCCTGAGGGAGCACTTTCTGAGATATTTAGGGAGCACTTTCTGAGGTACTGAGTAAGAACTATCTGAGGTACTGAGCGAGAACTATCTGAGGTACTGAGGGAGCAGTTTCTGAGGTATTGAGGGAGCACTTTCTGACGTACTGAGGAAGCACTATCTGAGGTTCTGAGCGAGTACCATCTGAGCTACTGAGGGAGAACTATCTGAGGTACTGAGGGACCACTTTCTGAAGTATTGAGGGAGCACTTTCTGAGGTATTGAGTAAGCACTTTCTGAGGTACTGAGGGAGAACTATCTGAGGTACTGAGCGAGCAAGTTCTGAGGTACTGAGCGAGCACTATCTGAGGTATTGAGGGAGAACTATCTGAGGTATTGATGGACCACTTTCTGAGGTATTGAGGGAGCACTTTCTGAGGGTCAGAGGGAGCACTTTCTGAGGTATGGAGGGAGCACTATCTGAGGTATTGAGGAAGCACTTTCTGAGGCATTGAGGGAGCACTTTCTGAGGTATAGAGGGAGCACTATCTGAGGTACTGAGGGAGCAATTTCTGAGGGTCAGAGGAAGCACTTTCTGAGGTATTGAGGAAGCACTTTCTGAGGTATTGAGGGATCACTTTCTGAGGTACTGAGGGAGCACTTTCTGAGGTATTGAGGAAGCACGATTTGAGGTATGGAGGGAGCACTTTATGAGGTACTGAGGGAGCACTTTCTGAGGTATTGAGGGAGCATTATCTGAAGTACTGAGGGAGCATTTTCTGAGGTATTGAAGGACCACTATCTGAGGTACTGAGGGAACAAGTTCTGAGGTATTGAGGAAGCACTCCCTGAGGTACTGAGGGAGAACTATCTGAGGTACTGAGGGAGAACTATCTGAGGTGCTGAGGGAGCACTTTCTGAGGTATTCAGGGAGCACTATCTGACGCATTGAGGGAGCAATATCTGAGGTAATGAGGGAGCACTTTCTGAGGTATTTAGGGAGCACTTTCTGAGGTACTGAGTGAGAACTATCTGAGGTACTCAGGGAGAACTATCTGAGATATTGAGGGAGCATTTTGTGAGGTATTGAGGGAGCACTTTCTGACGTAATGAGGAAGCACTAGCTGAGGTTCTGAGTGAGTACTATCTGAGGTACTGAGGGAGCACTGTCTGAGGTACTGCGGGAGCACTATCTGAGGTATTGAGGGAGAACTATCTGAGGTATTGTGGGAGCACTATCTGAGGCATTGAGGGAGAACTATCTGAGGTATTGAGGGAGCACTTTCAGAGGTATTGAGGGAGCAGTATCTGAGGTATTGAGGGAGCACTATCTGAGGTATTGAGGGAAATCTATCTGAGGTATTGAGGAGCACTATCTGAGGTATTTACGGAGAAATATCTGAGTTATTGAGCGAGCATTTTCAGAGGTTTTGAGGGAGAACTATCTGAGATATTGAAGGAGAACTATCTTAGGTATTGAGGGTGCACTCTCTGAGGTATTGATGGAGCACTTACTGAGGTATTGAGGTAGCACTTTCTGAGGTACTGAGGGGACACTTTCTGAGGTATTGATGGAGCACTTTCTGAGGTATTGAGGGAGCACTTTCGGAGGTACTGATGGAACACTCTCTGAGGTATTGAGGGAGCACTTTCGAGGGACTGAGGGAGAACTACCTGAGGTATTGAGGGAGCACTTTCTGAGGTACAGAGGAAGCACTATCTGAGGTACTGAGGGAGCACCTTCTGAGGTACTGAGGAAGCATTATCTGAGGTACTGAGATAGCGCTTTCTAAGGTACTGAGGGAGAACTATCTGAGGTACTGAGGGAACACTTTCTGAAGTATTGATGGAGCACTTTCTGAGGTACTGAGGAAGCAAGTTCTGAGGTATTGAGGGAAGCACACTCTGAGGTACTGAGGGAGAACTATCTGTGGTATTGATGGAGCACTTTCTGAGGTATTGAGGGAGCATTTTCTGAGGTACTGAGGGAGCAGGTTCTGAGGAATTGAGGGAGCACTATCTGAGGTACTGAGGGTACAAGTTCTGAGGTATTGAGGAAGCACACTCTGAGGTACTGAGGGAGAACTATCTGCGGTACTGAGGGAGAACTATCTGAGGTATTGACGGAGCACTATCTGAGGTACTGAGGGAACAAGTTCAGAGGTATTGAGTAAGAACTATCTGAGGTACTGAGGGAGAACTATCTGAGGTACTGAGGGAGCAGTTTCTGAGGTATTGAGGGAGCACTTTCTTATGTACTGAGGAAGCACTATCTGAGGTTCTGAGCGAGTACCATCTGAGGTACTGAGGGAGAACTATCTGAGGTACTGAGGGACCACTTTCTGAAGTATTGAGGGAGCACTTTCTGAGGTATTGAGGAAGCACTTTCTGAGGTACTGAGGGAGATCTGTCTGAGGGACTGTGCGAGCAAGTTCTGAGGTATTGAGGGAGCACTATCTGAGGTACTGAGGGAGAACTATCTGAGGTATTGATGGACCACTTTCTGAGGTATTGAGGGAGCACTTTCTGAGGGTCAGAGGGAGCACTTTCTGAGGTATGGAGGGAGCACTATCTGAGGTATTGAGGAAGCACTTTCTGAGGCATTGAGGGAGCACTTTCTGAGGTATAGTGGGAGCACTATCTGAGGTATTGAGGATGCACTTTCTGAGGTATTGAGGGATCACTTTCAGAGGTACTGAGGGAGCACTTTCTGAGGTATTGAGGAAGCACGTTTTGAGGTATTGAGGGAGCACTTTATGAGGTACTGAGGGAGCACTTTCTGAGGTATTGAGAGTGCATTATCTGAAGTACTGAGAGAGCACTTTCTGAGGTATTGAAGGACCACTATCTGAGGTACTGAGGGAACAAGTTCTGAGGTATTGAGGAAGCACTCCCTGAGGTACTGAGGGAGAACTATCTGAGGTACTGAGGGAGAACTATCTGAGGTGCTGAGGGAGCACTTTCTGAGGTATTAAGGGAGCACTATCTGACGCATTGAGGGAGCAATATCTGAGGTACTGTGGGAGCACTTTCTGAGGTATTTAGGGAGCACTTTCTGAGGTACTGAGTGAGAACTACCTGAGGGACTGACGGAGAACTATCTGAGGTATTGAGGGAGCATTTTGTGAGGTATTGAGGGAGCACTTTCTGACGTAATGAGGAAGCACTAGCTGAGGTTCTGAGTGAGTACTATCTGAGGTAGTGAGGGACCACGTTCTGAGGTCCTGCGGGAGCACTATCTGAGGTATTGAGGGAGAACTATCTGAGGTATTGTGGGAGCACTATCTGAGGCATTGAGGGAGAACTATCTGAGGTATTGAGGGAGCACTTTCAGAGGTATTGAGGGAGCACTATCTGAGGTATTGAGGGAGCACTATCTGAGGTATTGAGGGAAAACTATCTGAGGTATTGAGGAGCACTATCTGAGGTATTTACGGAGAACTATCTGAGGTATTGAGCGAACATTTTCAGAGGTTTTGAGGGAGAACTATCTGAGATATTGAAGGAGAACTATCTTAGGTATTTAGGGTGCACTCTCTGAGGTATTGATGGAACACTTACTGAGGTATTGAGGTAGCACTTTCTGAGGTACTGAGGGGACACTTTCTGAGGTATTGAGGGAGCACTTTTGAGGTATTGAGGGAGAATTACCTGTGGTATTGATGGAGCACTTTCTGAGGTATTGAGGGAGCACTTTCTGAGGTACTGATGGAACACTCTCTGAGGTATTGAGGGATCACTTTCGAGGGACTGAGGGAGAACTACCTGAGGTATTGAGCGAGCACTTTCTGAGGTACAGAGGAAGCACTATCTGAGGTATTGAGGGAGCACCTTCTCAGGTACTGAGGAAGCATTCTCTGAGGTACTGAGGGACCACTTTCTGAAGTATTGAGGGAGCACTTTCTTAGATACTGAGGGAGCAAGTTCTGAGGTATTGAGGGAAGCACACTCTGAGGTACTGAGGGAGAACTATCTGAGGTACTGTGGGAGCACTTTCTGAGGTATTGAGGGAGCACTTTCAGATGTATTGAGGGAGAAATATCAGAGGTACTGAGGAAGAACTATCTGAGGTATTGAGGGAGCACTTTCAGAGGTATTGAGAGAGAACTATCTGAGGTATTGAGGGAGCACTATCTGACGTATTGAGGGAGCACTATCTGAGGTACTGAGGGAACAAGTTCTGAGGTATTGAGGAAGCACTTTCTGAGGTACTGAGGGAGAATATCTGAGTTACTGAGGGAGCACTTTCTGAGGTATTAAGGGAGCACTATCTGAGGTTTTTAGGGAGCACCTTCTGAGGTACTGAGGAAGCACTATCTGAGGTTCTGAGCGAGTACTATCTGAGGTACTGAGGGAGAACTATCTGAGGTACTGAGGGACCACTTTCTGAAGTATTGAGGGAGCACTTTCTGAGGTACTGAGGGAGCACTTTCTGAGGTATTGATGGACCACTTTCTGAGGTATTGAGGGAGAACTATCTGACGTACTGAGCGAGCAAGTTCTGAGGTATTGAGGGAGCACTATCTGAGGTACTGAGGGAGAACTATCTGAGGTATTGATGGACCACTTTCTGAGGTATTGAGGGAGCACTATCTGAGGTACTGAGGGAGCACTTTCTGAGGGTCAGAGGAAGCACTATCTGAGGTACAGAGGAAGCACTATCTGAGGTTTTGATGGAGCACCTTCTGAGGTACTGAGGAAGCATTATCTGAAGTACTGAGGGAGCACTTTCTTAGGTACTGAGGGAGAACTATCTGAGGTACTGAGGGACCACTTTCTGAAGTATTGAGGGAGCACTTTCTGAGGTACTGAGGGAGCAAGTTCTGAGGTATTGAGGGAAGCACACTCTGAGGTACTGAGGGAGAACTATCTGTGGTATTGATGGAGCATTTTCTGAGGTATTGAGGGAGCATTTTCTGAGGTACTGAGGGAGCAAGTTCTGAGGAATTGAGGGAGCACTCTCTGAGGTACTGAGGGAAAACTGTCTGCGGTACTGAGGGAGAACTATCTGAGGTACTGAGGGAGCACTTTCTGAGGTACTAAGGGAGCACTATCTGAGGCATTGAGGGAGCAATATCTGATGTACTGAGGGAGCACTTTCTGAGGTATTTAGGGAGCACTTTCTGAGGTACTGAGTGAAAACTATCTGAGGTACTGAGGGAGAACTATCTGAGGTTCTGAGTGAGTACTATCTGAGGTACTGAGCGAGCACTTTCTGAGGTAATGAGGGAGCACTTTCAGAAGTACTGCGGGAGCACTATCTGAGGTATTGAGGGAGAAATATCTGAGGTATTGTGGGAGCACGATCTGAGGCATTGAATGAGAACTATCTGAGGTATTGAGGAACACTACCTGAGGTAGTGAGGGAGAACTATCTGAGGTATTGAGCGAGCACTTTCAGAGGTTTTGAGGGAGAACTATCTGATGTATTGAAGGAGAACTATCTTAGGTATTGAGGGAGCACTCTCTGAGGTATTGACGGAGCACTTTCTGAGGTAGCACTTTCTGAGGTACTGAGGGGACACTTTCTGAGGTATTGAGGGAGCACTACCTGACGTACTGAGGATGCACTATCAGAGGTATTGATGGAGCACTTTCTGAGGTATTGAGGGGGCACTTTCTGATCTACTGATGGATCATTCTCTGAGGTGTTGAGGGAGCACTTTCCAGGTATTGAGGGAGAACTACGTGAGGTATTGGGGGAGCACTTTCTGAGGTACTGAGGAAGCACTATCTGAGATATTGAGGGAGCACCTTCGGAGGTACTGAGGAAGCACGATCTGAGGTACTGAGGGAGCACTTTCTGAGGTACTGAAGGAGAACTATCTGAGGTACTGAGGGACCACTTTCTGAAGTATTGAGGGAGCACTTTAAGGGGTATTGAGGGAGGACTATCTGAGGTACTGATGGAGCACTTTCTGAGGTATTGAGGAAGCACTTTCTGAGGTATTGAGGGAGCACTTTCTGAGGTATTGAGGAAGCACTTTCTGAGGTATTGAGGGAGTATTTTCTGAGGTATTGAGGGAGCACTATCTGAGGTACTGAGGGAGCAAGTTCTGAGGTATTGAGGATGCACGCTCTGAGGTACTGAGGGAGAACTATCTGAGGTATTGATGGAGCACTTTCTGAGGTATTGAGGGAGCACTATCTGAGGTACTGAGGGAGCACTTTCTGAGGTATTGAGGAAGCACTTTCTGAGGTATTGAGGGAACACAATATGATGTATTGAGGAAGCACTTTATGAGATATTGAGGGAGCACTTTCTGAGGTATTGAGGGAGCACTATCTGAGGTACTGAGGGTGCAATTTCTGAGGTGTTGAGGAAGCACTTTCTGAGGTATTGATGAATCACATTCTGAGGTACTGAGGGAGAACTATCTGAGGTACTGAGGGAGAACTATGTGAGGTACTGAGGGAGAACTATCTGAGGTATTCATGGAGCACTTTCTGAGGTATTGAGGGAGCACCTTCTGAAGTACTGAGGAGGCACTATCTGACGTACTGAGGGAGCACTTTCTGAGGTACTGAGGGAGAACTATCTGAGGTACTGAGGGAGCACTTTCTGAAGTATTGAGGGAGCACTTTCTGAGATATTGAGGGACCACTATCTGAGGTATTGAGGAAGCACTTTCTGAGGTATTGAGTGAGCACTTTCTGACGTATTGAGGGAGCACTATCTGAGTTACTGAGGGAGCACTTTCTGAGGTATTGAGAAAGCACTTTCTGAGGTATTGAGGGAGCACTATCTGAGGTATTGAGGAAGCACTTTCTGAGGAATTGAGGAAGCACTTTCATAGGTACTGAGGGAGGACTATCTGAGGTACTGAGGGAGCAAGTTCTGAGGTATTGAGGAAGCACACTCTGAGGTACTGAGGGAGTATTATCTGAGGTATTGATGGACCACTTTCTGAGGTATTGAGGGAGCACTATGTGAGGTACTGAGTGAGCACTTTCTGAGGTATTGAGGAAGCACTTTCTGAGGTATTGAGGGAACACAATCTGATGTATTGAGGAAGCACTTTATGAGGTATTGAGGGAGCACTTTCTGAGATATTGAGGGAGCACTGTCTGAGGTACTGAGGCAGAACTATCTGTGGTATTGATGGAGCACTTTCTGAGGTATTGAGGAAGCATTGGTGGGCGGCACGGTGGCACAGTGGTTAGCACTGCTGCCTCACAGCGCCAGAGACCCAGGTTCAATTCCCGACTGAGGCGACTGACTGTGTGGAGTTTGCACGTTCTCCCCGTGTCTGCGTGGGATTCCTCCGGGTGCTCCGGTTTCCTCCCACAGTCACAAAGATGTGCGGGTCAGGTGAATTGGCCATGCTAAATTGCCTGTAGTGTTAGGTTAAAGGGGTAAATGTAGGGGTATGGGTGGGTTGCGCTTCGGCGGGTCGGTGTGGACTTGTTGGGCCGAAGGGCCTGTTTCCACACTGTAAGTAATCTAATCTAATCTAATCTAATCACTTTCTGAGGTACTGAGGGAGCACTTTCTGAGGTATTGAGGGAGCACTATCTGAAGTACTGAGAGAACAAGTTCTGAGCTATTGAGGAAGCACTCTCTGAGGTACTGATGGAGAACTATCTCCGGTACTGAGGGAGATCTATCTGAGGTACTGAGCGAGAACTTTCTGAGGTATTAAGGGAGCACTATCTGAGGCATTGAGGGAGCAATAACTGATGTACTGAGGGAGCACTTTCTGAGGTATTTAGGGAGCAGTTTCTGAGGTACTGAGTGAGAACTATCTGAGGTACTGAGGGAGAACTCTCTGGGGTGCTGAGGGAGCAGTTTCTGAGGTATTGAGGGAGCACTTTCTGACGTACTGAGGAAGCACTACCTGAGGTTCTGAATGATTACTATCTGAGGTACTGAGGGAGCACTTTCTGAGGTATTGAGGGAGCACTTTCTGAGGTACTGAGGGAGAACTATCTGAGGTATTGAGGGAGAACTATCTGAGGTATTGTGGGAACACTATCTGAGGCATTGAGGGAGAACTATCTGAGGTATTGAGGGAGCACTTTCAGAGGTATTGAGGGAGAACAGTCTGACGTATGGAGGGAGCACTATCTGAGGTACGGAGGGTGAACTATCTGAGGTTTTGAGGAGCACTATCTGAGGTATTGAGGGAGAACTCTCTGAGGTATTGAAGGAGAACTATCTTAGGTATTGAGGGAGCACTCTCTGAGGTATTGATGGAGCACTTTCTGAGGTATTGAGGTAGCACTTTCTGGGGTACTGAGGGGACACTTTCTGAGGTATTGAGGGAGCACTATCTGACGTACTGAGGGAGCACTATCGGAGGTACTAATGGAGAACTATCTGAGGTATTGATGGAGCACTTTCTGGGGTATTGATGGAACACTCTCTGAGGTATTGAGCGAGCACCTTCGAGGTATTGAGGGAGAACTACCTGAGGAGTTGAGGGAGCACTTTCTGAGGCACTGAGGAAGCACTATCTGAGGTATTGAGGGAGCACCTTCTGAGGAGCTGAGGAAGCACTATCTGAGGTACTGAGGGAGCACTTTCTGAGGTACTGAGGGAGAACTACCTGAGGTACTGAGGGACAACTTTTTGAAGTATTGAGGGAGAACTTTCTGAGGTATTGAGGGAGCACTATCTGATGTACTGAGGGAGCACTTTCTGAGGTATTGAGGAAGCACTTTCTGAGGTATTGAGGAAGCACTTTCTGAGGTATTGAGGGAGCACTTTCTGAGGTACTGAGGGAGAACTATCTGAGGGACTGAGGGAGAACTATCTGAGGTCCTTCGGGAGCACATTCTGAGGTATTAAGAGAGCACTATCTGAGGCAATGAGGGAGCAATACCTGAGGTACTGAGGGAGCACTTTCTGAGGTATTTAGGGAGCACTTTCTGAGGTACTGAGTGAGAACTATCTGAGGTACTGAGGGAGCACTATCTGACGTACTGAGGAAGCACTAGCTGAGGTTCTGAGTGAGTACTATCTGTGGTACTGAGGGATCACTTTCTGAGGTATTGAGGGAGCACTTTCTGAGGTACAGCGGGATCACTATCTGAGGTATTGAGGGAGAACTATCTGAGGTATTGTGGGAGCACTATCTGAGGCATTGAGGGAGAACTATCTGAGGTATTGAGTGAGCAATTTCAGAGGTATTGAGGGAGAACTATCTGAGGTTGTGAGGGAGCACTATCTGAGGTATTGAGGGAGAACTACCTGAGGTATTGAGGGAGAACTATCTGAGGTATTGAGGGAGCCCTCTCTAAGGTATTGATGGAGCACTTTCTGAGGTATTGAGGTAGCACTTTCTGAGGTACTGAGGGGACACATTCTGAGGTATTGAGGGAGCACTATCTGACGTATTGTGGAAGCACTATCAGAGTTACTGATGGAGAACTATCTCTGGTATTGATGGAGCACTTTCTGAGGTATTGAGGAAGCACTATCTGAGGTATTGAGGGAGAACTATCTGAGGTATTGTGGGAGCACTATCTGAGGCATTGAGGGAGAACTATCTGAGGTATTGAGTGAGCAATTTCAGAGGTATTGAGGGAGAACTATCTGAGGTTGTGAGGGAGCACTATCTGAGGTATTGAGGGAGAACTATCTGAGGTACTGAGGGAGCACTTTCTGAGGTACTGAGGGAGAACTACCTGAGGTACTGAGGGACAACTTTTTGAAGTATTGAGGGAGAACTTTCTGAGATATTGAGGGAGCACTATCTGAGGTACTGAGGAAGCATGTTCTGAAGTATTGAGGGAGCACTTTCTGAGGTATTGAGGGAGCACTATCTGATGTACTGAGGGAGCACTTTCTGAGGTATTGAGGAAGCACTTTCTGAGGTATTGAGGAAGCACTTTCTGAGGTATTGAGGGAGCACTTTCTGAGGTACTGAGGGAGAACTATCTGAGGGACTGAGGGAGAACTATCTGAGGTCCTTCGGGAGCACATTCTGAGGTATTAAGGGAGCACTATCTGAGGCAATGAGGGAGCAATACCTGAGGTACTGAGGGAGCACTTTCTGAGGTATTTAGGGAGCACTTTCTGAGGTACTGAGTGAGAACTATCTGAGGTACTGAGGGAGCACTATCTGACGTACTGAGGAAGCACTAGCTGAGGTTCTGAGTGAGTACTATCTGTGGTACTGAGGGATCACTTTCTGAGGTATTGAGGGAGCACTTTCTGAGGTACTGCGGGAGCACTATCTGAGGTATTGAGGGAGAACTATCTGAGGTATTGTGGGAGCACTATCTGAGGCATTGAGGGAGAACTATCTGAGGTATTGAGTGAGCAATTTCAGAGGTATTGAGGGAGAACTATCTGAGGTTGTGAGGGAGCACTATCTGAGGTATTGAGGGAGAACTATCTGAGGTATTGAGGGAGAACTATCTGAGGTATTGAGGGAGCCCTCTCTAAGGTATTGATGGAGCACTTTCTGAGGTATTGAGGTAGCACTTTCTGAGGTACTGAGGGGACACATTCTGAGGTATTGAGGGAGCACTATCTGACGTATTGTGGAAGCACTATCAGAGCTACTGATGGAGAACTATCTCTGGTATTGATGGAGCACTTTCTGAGGTATTGAGGAAGCACTATCTGAGGTATTGAGGGAGAACTATCTGAGGTATTGTGGGAGCACTATCTGAGGCATTGAGGGAGAACTATCTGAGGTATTGAGGGAGCAATTTCAGAGGTATTGAGGGAGAACTATCTGAGGTTGTGAGGGAGCACTATCTGAGGTATTGAGGGAGAACTATCTGAGGTATTGAGGGAGAACTATCTGAGGTATTGAGGGAGCCCTCTCTAAGGTATTGATGGAGCACTTTCTGAGGTATTGAGGTAGCACTTTCTGAGGTACTGAGGGGACACATTCTGAGGTATTGAGGGAGCACTATCTGACGTATTGTGGAAGCACTATCAGAGCTACTGATGGAGAACTATCTCTGGTATTGATGGAGCACTTTCTGAGGTATTGAGGGAGCACTTTCTGAGGTATTGAGGGCGCACTTTCTGAGGTACTGATGGAACAATCTCTGTGGTATTGAGGGACCACTTTCGAGGTATTGAGGGAGAACTACCTGAGGTATGGAGGGAGCACTTTCTGAGGTTCTGAGGAAGCACTATCTGAGGTATTGAGGAAGCACCTTCTGAGGTACTGAGGGAGAACTATCTGAGGTACTGAGGGACTAGTTTCTGAAGTATTGAGGGAGCACTTTCTGAGGTATTGAGGGACCACTATCTGAGGTACTGAGGGAGCACTTTCTGAGGTATTGAGGGAGCACTATCTGAGGTACTGCGGGAGCACTTTCTGAGGTATTGAGGGAGCACTTTCTGAGGTATTGAGGGAACACTTTCTGAGGTATTGAGGGAGCACTTTCTGAGGTATTGAGGAAGCACTTTCTGAGGTACAGAGGAAGCACTTTCTGAGGTATTGAGGAAGCACTTTCTGAGGTACTGAGGGAGCACTATCTGAGGTACTGAGGGAGCACTTTCTGAGGTATTGAGGGAACACAATCTGATGTATTGAAGAAGCACTTTATGAGGTACTGAGGGAGCACTTTCTGAGGTATTGAGGGAGCACTATCTGAGGTACTGAGGGTGCACTTTCTGAGGTGTTGAGGAAGCACTTTCTGAGGTACCGAGGGAGAACTATCTGAGGTACTGAGTGAGCACATTCTGAGGTATTAAGGGAGCACTATCTGAGGCATTGAGGGAGCACTTTCAGAGGTATTGAGGGAGCACTTTCAGAGGTATTGTTGGAGAACTCTCTGAGGTATTCAGGGAGCACTATCTGAGGTACTGAGGGAACAAGTTCTGAGGTATTGAGGAAGCACTCTCTGATGTACTGAGGGAGATCTATCTGAGGTACTGAGTGAGTACATTCTGAGGCATTAAGGGAGCACTATCTGAGGCAATGAGGGTGCAATATCTGAGGTACTGAGGGAGCACTTTCTGAGGTATTTCGGGAGCACTTTCTGAGGTACTGAGTGAGAACTATCTGAGGTACTGAGGGAGAACTATCTGAGGTGCTGAGGGAGCAGTTTCTGAGGTATTGATGGAGCACTTTCTGACGTACTGAGGAAGCACTAGCTGAGGTTCTGAGTGAGTACTATCTGAGGTACTGAGGGATCACTTTCTGAGGTATTGAGAGAGAAACTTTCTGAGGTATTGGGGGAGCACTTTCTGAGGAACTGCGGGAGTACTATCTGAGGTATTGAGGGAGACCTATCTGAGGTATTGTGGTAGCACTATCTGAGGCATTGAGGGAGAAATTTCTGAGGTATTGAGGGAGCACTAGCTGAGGTGTTGAGTGAGAACTATCTGAGGTATTGAGGGAGCACTATGTGAGGTATTGAGGGAGAACTATCTGAGGTATTGAGGAGCACTATCTGAGGTATTGAGGGAGAACTATCTGAGGTATTGAGGGAGCACTGTCAGAGGTATTGAGGGGGAACTATCTGAGGTATTGAGGGAGCCCTCTCTGAGGTATTGATGGAGCACTTTCGGAGGTGTTGAGGTAGCACTTTCTGAGGTACTGAGGGGACACATTCTGAGGTATTGTGGGAGCACTATCTGACGTACTGAGGGAGCACTATCAGAGCTACTGATGGAGAAATATCTGAGGTATTGATGGAGCACTTTCTGAGGTATTGGGGGAGCACTTTCGAGGTATTGAGGGAGAACTTCCTGAGGTGTTGAGGGAGCACATTCTGACGTACTGAGGAAGCACTATCTGAGGCATTGAGGGACCAGAATCTGAAGTATTGAGGGAGCACTTTCTGAGGTATTGAGGGACCACTATCTCAGGTATTGAGGAAGCACTTTCTGAGGTATTGAGGGAACACTTTCTGAGGTATTGAGGGAGCACTATCTGAGGTACTGAGGGAGCACCTTCTGTGGTATTGAGGAAGCACTTTCTGAGGTATTGTGGAAGCACTTTCTGAGATATTGAGAAGCACTGTCTGAGGTATTGAGGGGGAACTATCTGAGGTATTGAGGGAGCCCTCTCTGAGGTATTGATGGAGCACTTTCGGAGGTGTTGAGGTAGCACTTTCTGAGGTACTGAGGGGACACATTCTGAGGTATTGAGGGAGCACTATCTGACGTACTGAGGGAGCACTATCAGAGCTACTGATGGAGAAATATCTGAGGTATTGATGGAGCACTTTCTGAGGTATTGGGGGAGCACTTTCGAGGAATTGAGGGAGAACTTCCTGAGGTGTTGAGGAAGCACTTTCTGAGGTACTGAGGGAGCACTTTCTGAGGTATTGAGGGAGCAATTTCAGATGTATTGAGGGAGAACGATCTGAGGTATTGAGGGAGCACTATCTGAGGTATTGAGGGAGAACTATCAGAGATATTGAGGAGAACTATCTGAGGTATTGAGGGAGAAATATCTGAGGTATTGAGCGAGCACTTTCAGAGGTTTTGAGGGAGAACTATCTGAGGTATTTAAGGAGAACAATCTTAGGTTTTGAGGGAGCACTCTCTGCGGTATTGATGGATCACTTCCTGAGGTATTGCGGTAGCACTTTCTGAGGTACTGAGGGGACACTTTCTGAGGTATTGGGGGAGCACTATCTGACGTACTGAGGAAGCAGTATCAGATGTACTGATGGAGAACTATCTGTGGTATTGATGGAGCACTTTCTGAGGTATTGATGGAACACTCTCTGAGGTATTTAGGGAGCACTTTCGATGTATTGAGGGAAAACTACCTGAGGAATTGAGGGAGCACTTTCTGAGTTACTGAGTGAGCACTTTCTGAGGTACTGAGGGAGAACTATCTGAGGTATTGAGGGACAAATTTCTGAAGTATTGAGGGGGCACTTTCTGAGGTATTGAGGGAGCACTTTCTGAGGTATTGAGGGAGCACTATCTGAGGTACTGAGGGAGCACATTCTGAGGTATTGAGGAAGCACTTTCTGAGGTATTGAGGAAACACTTTCTGAGGTACTGAGGGGACACATTCTGAGGTATTGAGGGAGCACTATCTGACGTATTGTGGAAGCACTATCAGAGCTACTGATGGAGAACTATCTCTGGTATTGATGGAGCACTTTCTGAGGTATTGAGGGAGCACTTTCTGAGGTATTGAGGGCGCACTTTCTGAGGTACTGATGGAACAATCTCTGTGGTATTGAGGGACCACTTTCGAGGTATTGAGGGAGAACTACCTGAGGTATGGAGGGAGCACTTTCTGAGGTTCTGAGGAAGCACTATCTGAGGTATTGAGGAAGCACCTTCTGAGGTACTGAGGGAGAACTATCTGAGGTACTGAGGGACTAGTTTCTGAAGTATTGAGGGAACACTTTCTGAGGTATTGAGGGACCACTATCTGAGGTACTGAGGGAGCACTTTCTGAGGTATTGAGGGAGCACTATCTGAGGTACTGCGGGAGCACTTTCTGAGGTATTGAGGGAGCACTTTCTGAGGTATTGAGGGAACACTTTCTGAGGTATTGAGGGAGCACTTTCTGAGGTACTGAGGAAGCACTTTCTGAGGTATTGAGGAAGCACTTTCTGAGGTACTGAGGGAGCACTATCTGATGTACTGAGGGAGCACTTTCTGAGGTATTGAGGGAACACAATCTGATGTATTGAAGAAGCACTTTCTGAGGTATTGAAGGAGCTCTTTCTGAGGTATTGAGGGAGCATTATCTGAGGTACTGAGTGAGCACTTTCTGAGGTATTGAGGAAGCACTTTCTGAGGTATTGAGGGAACACAATCTGATGTATTGAGGAAGCACATTATGAGGTATTGAGGGAGCACTTTCTGAGGTATTGAGGGAGCACTATCTGAGGTACTGAGGGAGAACTATCTGTGGTATTGATGGAGCACTTTCTGAGGTATTGAGGAAGCACTTTGTGAGGTACTGAGGGAGCACTATCTGATGTACTGAGGGAGCACTTTCTGAGGTATTGAGGGAACACAATCTGATGTATTGAAGAAGCACTTTCTGAGGTATTGAAGGAGCTCTTTCTGAGGTATTGAGGGAGCATTATCTGAGGTACTGAGTGAGCACTTTCTGAGGTATTGAGGAAGCACTTTCTGAGGTATTGAGGGAACACAATCTGATGTATTGAGGAAGCACATTATGAGGTATTGAGGGAGCACTTTCTGAGGTATTGAGGGAGCACTATCTGAGGTACTGAGGGAGAACTATCTGTGGTATTGATGGAGCACTTTCTGAGGTATTGAGGAAGCACTTTGTGAGGTACTGAGGGAGCGCTTTCTGAGGTATTGAGGGATCACAATCTGAGGTACTGAGGGAACAAGCTCTGAGGTATTGAGGAAGCAATCTCGGATGTACTGAGGGTAAACTATCTGTGGTACTGAGGGAGCAATATCTGAGGTACTGAGGGAGCACTTTCTGAGGTATTTAGGGAGCACTTTCTGAAGTACTGAGTGAGAACTATCTGAGGTACTGAGGGAGAACTATCTGAGGTGCTGAGGGAGCAGTTTCTGAGGTATTGAGGGAGCACTTTCTGACGTACTGAGGAAGCACTAGCTGAGGTTCTGAGTGAGTACTATCTGAGGTACTGAGGGATCCCTTTCTGAGGTATTGAGGGAGAAACTTTCTGAGGTATTGAGGGAGCACTTTCTGAGGTACTGCGGGAGCACTATCTGAGGTATTGTGGGAGCACTACCTGAGGCATTGAGGGAGAACTATCTGAGCTATTGAGGGAGCACTATCTGAGGTATTGAGGGAGAACTATCTGATATATTGAGGAGCACTATCTGAGGTATTGAGGGGGAACTATCTGATGTATTGAGGAGCACTATCTGAGGTATTGAGGGAGAAATATCTGATGTATTGAGGAGCACTATCTGAGGTATTGAGGGGGAACTATCTGATGTATTGAGGAGCACTATCTGAGGTATTGAGGGGGAACTATCTGAGGTATTGACGGAGAACTATCTGAGGTATTGTGGGAGCACTATCTGAGGCATTGAGGGAAAACTATCTGAGGTATTGAGGGAGCACTGTCAGAGGTATTGAGGGAGAACTATCTGAGGTATTGGAGGAGCACTATCTGAGGTATTAAGGGAGCCCTCTCTGAGGTATTGAGGAGCACTTTCTGAGGTACTGAGGGGACACATTCTGAGGTATTGAGGGAGCACTATCTGACGTACTGAGGAAGCACTATCAGAGCTACTGTTGGAGAAATATCTGAGGTGTTGAGGGAGCACATTCTGAGGTACTGAGGAAGCACTATATGAGGCATTGAGGGAGCACCTTCTGAGGTACTGAGGAAGCACTATCTGAGATACTGAGGGAGTGCTTTTTGAGGTACTGAGGGAGAACTATCTGAGGTACTGAGGAAGCACTATCAGAGCTACTGATGGAGAAATATCTGAGGTATTGATGGAGCACTTTCTGAGGTATTGAGGGAGCACTTTCTGAGGTACTGATGGAACATTCTCTGAGGTATTGAGGGAGCACTTTCGAGGTATTGAGGGAGAACTACCTGAGGTGTTGAGGGAGCACTTTCTGAGGTACTGAGGAAGCACTATCTGAGATACTGAGGGAGTGCTTTATGAGGTACTGAGGGAGAACTATCTGAGGTACTGTGGGACCAGTTTCTGAAGTATTGAGGGAGCACTTTCTGAGGTATTGAGGGACAACTATGTGAGGTATTGTGGAAATACTTTCTGAGGTATTGAGGGAGCACTATCGGAGGTATTGAGGTAGCACTTTCTGAGGTACTGAGGGAGCAATTTCTGAGGTATTGAGGGAGAACTATCTGAGATATTGAGGAGCACTATCTGAGGTATTGAGGGAGAACTATCTGAGGTATTGAGCGAGCACTTTCAGAGGTTTTGAGGGAGAACTATCTGAGGTATTTTAGGAGAACTATCTTAGGTTTTGAGGGAGCACTCTCTGAGGTATTGATGGATCACTTTCTGATGTATTGAGGTAGCACTTTCTGAGGTACTGAGGGGACACTTTCTGAGGTATTGAGGGAGCACTATCTGACGTACAGAGGAAGCACTATCAGATGTACTGATGGAGAACTATCTGAGGTATTGATGGAGCACTTTCTGAGGTATTGAGGGAGCACTTTCTGAGGTTTTGATGGAACACTCTCTGAGGAATTGAGGGAGCACTTTCGAGGTATTGAGGGAGAACTACCTGAGGAGTTGAGGGAGCACTTTCTGTGGTACTGAGGAAGCACAATCTGAGGTATTGAGGGAGCACCTTCTGAGGTACTGAGGAAGCACTATCTGAGGTACTGAGGGAGTACTTTCTGAAGTATTGAGGGAGCACTTTCTGAGGTATTGAGGGACCACTATCTGAGATATTGAGGAAGCACTTTCTGAGGTATTGAGGGAGCACTTTCTGAGGTATTGAGGGAGCACTATCTGAGGTACGGAGGGAGCACTTTCTGAGGTACTGAGGGAGAACTATCTGAGGTATTGAGGGAGCACTTTCTGAGGTATTGAGGAAGCACTTTCTGAGGTATTGAGGGAGCACTATATGAGGTGCTGAGGGAGCACTTTCTGAGGTACTGAGTGAGCACTTTCTGAGGTATTGAGGAAGCACTTTCTGAGGTATTGAAGGAACACAATCTGATGTATTGCGGAAGCACTTTAAGAGGTATTGAGGGAGCAATATCTGAGGTATTGAGGGAGCACTGCTGAGGTACTGAGGCAGAACTATCTCTGGTATTGAAGGAGCACTTGCTGAGGTATTGAGGAAACACTTTCTGAGGTACTGAGGGAGCACTTTCTGAGGTATTGATGGAACACTCACTGAGGTATTGAGGGAGCACTTTCGAGGCATTGAGGGAGAACTACCTGAGGTATTGAGGGAGCACCTTCTGAAGTACTGAGGAGGCACTATCTGACGTACTGAGGGTGCACTTTCTGAGGTACTGAGGGAGAACTATCTGAGGTACTGAGGGAGCACTTTCTGAAGTATTGAGGGAGCACTTTCTGAGATATTGAGGGACCACTATCTGAGGTATTGAGGAAGCACTTTCTGAGGTATTGAGTGAGCACTTTCTGACGTATTGAGGGAGCACTATCTGAGTTACTGAGGGAGCACTTTCTGAGGTATTGAGAAAGCACTTTCTGAGGTATTGAGGAAGCACCTTCTGAGGTATTGAGGGAGCACTATCTGAGGTATTGAGGAAGCACTTTCTGAGGAATTGAGGAAGCACTTTCATAGGTACTGAGGGAGCACTATCTGAAGTACTGAGAGAACAAGTTCTGAGCTATTGAGGAAGCACTCTCTGAGGTACTGATGGAGAACTATCTCCGGTACTGAGGGAGATCTATCTGAGGTACTGAGCGAGAACTTTCTGAGGTATTAAGGGAGCACTATCTGAGGCATTGAGGGAGCAATAACTGATGTACTGAGGGAGCACTTTCTGAGGTATTTAGGGAGCAGTTTCTGAGGTACTGAGTGAGAACTATCTGAGGTACTGAGGGAGAACTCTCTGGGGTGCTGAGGGAGCAGTTTCTGAGGTATTGAGGGAGCACTTTCTGACGTACTGAGGAAGCACTACTGAGGTTCTGAATGATTACTATCTGAGGTACTGAGGGAGCACTTTCTGAGGTATTGAGGGAGCACTTTCTGAGGTACTGAGGGAGAACTATCTGAGGTATTGAGGGAGAACTATCTGAGGTATTGTGGGAACACTATCTGAGGCATTGAGGGAGAACTATCTGAGGTATTGAGGGAGCACTTTCAGAGGTATTGAGGGAGAACAGTCTGACGTATGGAGGGAGCACTATCTGAGGTACGGAGGGTGAACTATCTGAGGTTTTGAGGAGCACTATCTGAGGAATTGAGGGAGAACTCTCTGAGGTATTGAAGGAGAACTATCTTAGGTATTGAGGGAGCACTCTCTGAGGTATTGATGGAGCACTTTCTGAGGTATTGAGGTAGCACTTTCTGGGGTACTGAGGGGACACTTTCTGAGGTATTGAGGGAGCACTATCTGACGTACTGAGGGAGCACTATCGGAGGTACTAATGGAGAACTATCTGAGGTATTGATGGAGCACTTTCTGGGGTATTGATGGAACACTCTCTGAGGTATTGAGCGAGCACCTTCGAGGTATTGAGGGAGAACTACCTGAGGAGTTGAGGGAGCACTTTCTGAGGCACTGAGGAAGCACTATCTGAGGTATTGAGGGAGCACCTTCTGAGGAGCTGAGGAAGCACTATCTGAGGTACTGAGGGAGCACTTTCTGAGGTACTGAGGGAGAACTACCTGAGGTACTGAGGGACAACTTTTTGAAGTATTGAGGGAGAACTTTCTGAGATATTGAGGGAGCACTATCTGAGGTACTGAGGAAGCATGTTCTGAGGTATTGAGGGAGCACTTTCTGAGGTATTGAGGGAGCACTATCTGATGTACTGAGGGAGCACTTTCTGAGGTATTGAGGAAGCACTTTCTGAGGTATTGAGGAAGCACTTTCTGAGGTATTGAGGGAGCACTTTCTGAGGTACTGAGGGAGAACTATCTGAGGGACTGAGGGAGAACTATCTGAGGTCCTTCGGGAGCACATTCTGAGGTATTAAGGGAGCACTATCTGAGGCAATGAGGGAGCAATACCTGAGGTACTGAGGGAGCAATTTCTGAGGTATTTAGGGAGCACTTTCTGAGGTACTGAGTGAGAACTATCTGAGGTACTGAGGGAGCACTATCTGACGTACTGAGGAAGCACTAGCTGAGGTTCTGAGTGAGTACTATCTGTGGTACTGAGGGATCACTTTCTGAGTTATTGAGGGAGCACTTTCTGAGGTACTGCGGGAGCACTATCTGAGGTATTGAGGGAGAACTATCTGAGGTATTGTGGGAGCACTATCTGAGGCATTGAGGGAGAACTATCTGAGGTATTGAGTGAGCAATTTCAGAGGTATTGAGGGAGAACTATCTGAGGTTGTGAGGGAGCACTATCTGAGGTATTGAGGGAGAACTATCTGAGGTATTGAGGGAGAACTATCTGAGGTATTGAGGGAGCCCTCTCTAAGGTATTGATGGAGCACTTTCTGAGGTATTGAGGTAGCACTTTCTGAGGTACTGAGGGGACACATTCTGAGGTATTGAGGGAGCACTATCTGACGTATTGTGGAAGCACTATCAGAGCTACTGATGGAGAACTATCTCTGGTATTGATGGAGCACTTTCTGAGGTATTGAGGGAGCACTTTCTGAGGTATTGAGGGCGCACTTTCTGAGGTACTGATGGAACAATCTCTGTGGTATTGAGGGACCACTTTTGAGGTATTGAGGGAGAACTACCTGAGGTATGGAGGGAGCACTTTCTGAGGTTCTGAGGAAGCACTATCTGAGGTATTGAGGAAGCACCTTCTGAGGTACTGAGGGAGAACTATCTGAGGTACTGAGGGACTAGTTTCTGAAGTATTGAGGGAGCACTTTCTGAGGTATTGAGGGACCACTATCTGAGGTACTGAGGGAGCACTTTCTGAGGTATTGAGGGAGCACTATCTGAGGTACTGCGGGAGCACTTTCTGAGGTATTGAGGGAGCACTTTCTGAGGTATTGAGGGAACACTTTCTGAGGTATTGAGGGAGCACTTTCTGAGGTATTGAGGAAGCACTTTCTGAGGTACTGAGGAAGCACTTTCTGAGGTATTGAGGAAGCACTTTCTGAGGTACTGAGGGAGCACTATCTGAGGTACTGAGGGAGCACTTTCTGAGGTATTGAGGGAACAGAATCTGATGTATTGAAGAAGCACTTTATGAGGTACTGAGGGAGCACTTTCTGAGGTATTGAGGGAGCACTATCTGAGGTACTGAGGGTGCACTTTCTGAGGTGTTGAGGAAGCACTTTCTGAGGTACTGAGGGAGAACTATCTGAGGTACTGAGGGAGAACTATCTGAGCTACTGAGTGAGCACTTTCTGAGGTATTAAGGGAGCACTATCTGAGGCATTGAGGGAGCACTTTCAGAGGTATTGAGGGAGCACTTTCAGAGGTATTGTTGGAGAACTCTCTGAGGTATTCAGGGAGCACTATCTGAGGTATTGAGGGAGCACTATCTGAGGTACTGAGGCAGAAACTATCTGAGGTATTGAGGGAGCACTATCTGAGGCATTGACGGAGAACTATCTGAGGTATTGCGGGAGCACTTTCAGAGGTTTTGAGGCAGAACTATCTGACGTATTGTGGGAGAACTATCTTAGGTATGTAGGGAGGACTTTCAGAGGTATTGAGCGAGCACTGTCTGAGGTATTGATGGAGCACTTTCTGATGTATTGAGGGAGCACTATCTGACGTACTGAGGAAGCACTATGTGAGGTACTGAGGGAGAACTATCTGAGGTATTGATGGAGCACTTTCTGAGGTATTGTGGGAGCACTTTATGAGGTACTGAGGTGAAACTTTCTGAGTTATTAAGGGAGCACTTTCATCGGTATTGAGGGAGAACTATCAGAGGTATGGAGGGATCACCTTCTGAGGTACTGAGGAAGCACTACCTGAGGTACTGAGGGAGAACTATCTGAGGTACTGAGGGAGAACTATCTGAGGTACTGAGTGACTACTTTCTGAAGTATTGAGGGAGCACTTTATGAGGTACTGAGGGAGTACTATCTTAGGTCCTGAGGGAGAACTATCTGAGGTACTGAGGGAGCACTTTCTGAGGTATTGAGGGAGAAGTATCTGAGGTACTGAGGGAGCACACTCTGAGTTATTGAGGGAGCACTATCTGAGGTACTGAGGGAGAACTATCTGAGGTAGTGAGGGAGCACCTTCTGAGGTATTGAGGAAGCACTTTCTGAGTTATTGAGGGAGCACTATCTGAGATATTGAGGAAGCACTTTCTGAGGTATTGAGGGAGCACTTTCTGAGGTACTGAGGGAGCACTTCCTGAGGTACTGAGGGAGAACTATCTGAGGTACTGAGGGAGAACTATCTGAGGTACTGAGTGACTACTTTCTGAAGTATTGAGGGAGCACTTTATGAGGTACTGAGGGAGTACTATCTTAGGTCCTGAGGGAGAACTATCTGAGGTACTGAGGGAGCACTTTCTGAGGTATTGAGGGAGAAGTATCTGAGGTACTGAGGGAGCACACTCTGAGTTATTGAGGGAGCACTATCTGAGGTACTGAGGGAGAACTATCTGAGGTAGTGAGGGAGCACCTTCTGAGGTATTGAGGAAGCACTTTCTGAGTTATTGAGGGAGCACTATCTGAGGTATTGAGGAAGCACTTTCTGAGGTATTGAGGGAGCACTTTCTGAGGTACTGAGGGAGCACTTCCTGAGGTATTGAGGGGACACTTTCTGAGGTATTGAGATAGCACTATCTGAGGTATTCAGGGAGCACTATCTGAGGTATTCAGGGAGCACTATCTGAGGTACTGAGGGAGCATTATCTGAGGTATTCAGGGTGAACTATCTGAGGTATTGAGGGAGCACTATCTGATCTACTGAGGGAGCCCTATCTGGTGGTACAGAGTGCAGAGGGTAGAAAGGAACAGATGCAATTCCCTGATCATTTCCTCAGGGTCCCCGAGGCACTCTGGTGTCGTAATTTGAAATGGAAGCCACTCCCCATTTCAGCAGATCCAGATCATTTTAAACAATCAGTGAAAAATCACAGCAGCATGTGTCTGAAACATGGTTTGTGGGAAAACTTTCATCAATCTATTGTTACTTGTTGCTTAGAGACGCTTTAGAAAAGCAGCACCCAAACAGACTAATGCTGTTGATGCAAGAGGTGGTGCACAGGAAGATCCAACAAGTCTCTGTAGCTGTTGTCTGTCCCCCTGGAGCAGTCATCATGTGAGATCATGGCTCAGTCCTCGGAGATATCATTTCTCCATCAACACCCCGACAATGCCTTTACAGCTGTGTGTGTGTGTGAGAGAGAGAGAGAGAGAGAGACTGCCAGTGTTTGTGTGTGTGAAAGAGTGGATGCATGTGTATCTCTGTGTGTCTGTATATGTGTGTGTGAGAAAGAAATTGCATGTTCATGTGAGAGTGTGTGGCCATGTGTGTTTGAGGGTGTGTGTGTCTCTGTGTGCATGTGTGTGAGTGAGGGTGTGCGTGAGAGAGTGTGTGTGTGAGAGAGAGAGTGTATCTGTGTGTCTGTGTGTGTGAGAGAATGTGTCTGTGTGTCTATTGTGTATGTGTCTGTGTGTCTATGTGGGTATATGTCTGTGTGTCTGTATGACAGTGTGTCTTATGTGAGAAATAGTGTGTATGTGTGTGTGAGAGAGTGTGTATGTCAGTGTGTGTGTGAGAGAGAGTGTGTGTATGCATATTTGAGGGAGCGTGTGTCTGTGTGTGTATGTGTGTGTGAGAGAGAGTGTAACTGTGTGTTTGTGTGTGTGTGAGAGAGAGCGTCTGTGTGTGTGAGAGTGTGTGTCAGTTTGTGTGTGTGTGAGAGTGTGTGTCCATGTGTGTGTGTGAGGGAGAGTGTGTCTATATGTGTTTGAGGGAGCATGTGTCTGCGCGTGTATGTGTGTGTGTGAGAGAGTGTGCGTTTATGTGTGTATGTGAGAGAGTGTGTCTGTGTGTGTTTGAGGGAGCGTGTGTCTGCGAGTGTATGTGTGTATGAGAGAGAGAGTAACTGTGCGTTTATGTGTGTATGTGAGAGAATGTGTCTGTGTGTGCTTGAGGGATCGTGTGTTTGTGTGTCTGTCTGTGTGTATGTGTGAGAGAGAATGTCTTTGTGTGTGAGAGACAGAGAGTGTGTGTGAGAGAGAGTGTCTATGTGCGTGAGAGTGAGTGGGTGTGTGAGAGAATGAGAGTGTGTGTGTGTAAATGAGAGAGAGTGTGTGTATTTGTGTGTGTGAGAGAGTGTATCTGCGTGAGAGTGTCTGTGTGAGAGAGTGAGTGGGTGTGTGAGAGAATGAGAGTGTGTGTTTGTAAATGAGAGAGTGTGTGTATTTGTGTGTGTGAGAGAGTGTATCTGCGTGAGAGTGTCTGTGTGAGAGAGTGAGTGGGTGTGTGAGAGAATGAGAGTGTGTGTGTGTAAATGAGAGAGAGTGTGTGTATTTGTGTGTGTGAGAGAGTGTATCTGCGTGAGAGTGTCTGTGTGAGAGAGTGAGTGGGTGTGTGAGAGAATGAGAGTGTGTGTTTGTAAATGAGAGAGTGTGTGTATTTGTGTGTGAGAGAGAGTGTGTCTGCGTGAGAGTGTCTGTGTGTGTGAGAGAGTGTGTCTGTGTGAGAGAGAGTGTGTCTGCGTGTATGTGTGAGAGAGTGTGCCCGTATGTGTATTTGAGGGAGCGTATGTCTGTGTGTGTATGTGTGTGAGAGATATAGTGTGTGCTTGTGTGTGAGAGTGTGTCTGTGTTTGTGTTTGAGGGAGCGTGTGTCTGTGTGTGTGAGAGAGCCTGTGTGTGGCGGGGTCCTTTGTGTATGTGTGTGTGAGAGTGTGTCTGTGTGTGTTTGAGGGAGTGTATGTGTGTGTGTATGTGTGTAAACTAGCCAATCTTATTGGGTGCTCATGAATATAAAATCCAGCTGCTGCTTCAAGTGAAATGGTCCTCGTGTCTCCAAAGACACAAAAGCTGCAAGAGTGAATGAACTGGGGGAAAGAGAGTGCTGTTCATTCCCGTGGGGATTTATCCGGTAAACCTTCCCCACACACTAACATCCCTCTGGCAATGCAGTGACTAGTCCTGCACACAGTGCCCCAGGTACAAACCAATGTAATGTCTTACCAGAGCATGGGACAGCTCCTCATTAGAGAGCGGTGTCTGATGGGGATTTAATCAGAGGGTCACCATGGCCCGGCTGAAGAGAGAGGTTGGGAAGGAGAGTCCTTCAGTGTAACCCCAGCTGGTGTGGGAATTGAACACACGCTATTGGTTTTACTCTGCATTATAAACCAACTGTCCAGCCAACTGAGCTAACTGACTTCACTCCAGGGGCATGCCCTGTATAATCCACTCATAGCCAGCCTGCACCTCAAGAGGAGTCAGGAGCAAGGCCATTCAGCCCCACCCTAACCCAGAAGGGAGAGCACGGGACGCTGATGAAGGAAACAAGCCCCTCCCACCTGGCCGTCTGAAATGGAGCTGGAGGACAGAGCACATCTGGCCTGCTGTTTGCTTCCCCGAGTCTGGCCTGCTCCACCTTACAGTGAGAGACTGAGGGGAACCTCAAGGAGATTTCACTTCTCACTGAGAGGCTGCAACTCCAATCCAAATCAGGCTGGTTCCCTCCGAGACTCACGGAAGAGTGCAGCCCTCTACAGATCAGGGCCTTGTGTCGTCCTAACCTCCAGTGTGGGGGCCAAGAGCTGGGAGGTAGTGTTAACAACATCCGACCATCCGAAATAGGAACAGCAGACCATCCAGCCCCTCGAGCCTGCTCTGGTATTCAATAGGATCGTGGATGATTCAACATTCGATTTGGGAGCTGAAACTAGGACAATACAGAGACAGAGAATCAAATTATTCTGCCATGAGGAATCATCAGATGAAAGCACACACGCACACGGACACACGCACACACACACACAGACACATCCACACACAGACACATACAGGCACACACACACAGACACACACACACAGACACACACACACAGGCAGACACACATAGACACATACACACACACACAGACACATACAGGCACACACACACGCATACACACACACACACACACACACACACACAGACACAAACACACACAGGCACATACACACACACACACACACACACACACACACACACAGTGGGATTCAGGCCGTGTGTGGGAACGGGGAGAGACAAAGGAGCAAAATGCTAGAGAGGGATCTGATCCCACAGATTTCACTGCTTCCCTCTCTCTCTGCGGCTCTCATGTCTATTTTTGTGTTCCCAGTTCTCTCTCCCACATCTTTCCTTCAATCCCTATCTCTCAACATCCTTCACATATCTGTCCTGTTTCTATTTCCCAGTAGATTCCCTTCCTCCTTTATCACCTCACCAGGTTTTTCAGTAATGCTTAATCATTCAGTCTTTCACAAAACTAACACCTTGCTCATCTCTCTCTGCATCTGTTTCTCAGCTCTGTGGGATCTTGCTATTCCTGCCTGTACATCATTGTAGCCACATCACAGCCCCCACCACCACCCCACTCTCTCAGCTCTATGTCTCTGCTGCTGCAGCTCAACTCTCTCTCTCTGTCCTATATCTCTCCCTGGGATTTCCGTCTTGCTGTCTGCCTGAACTTCTCTCCCTCTTTTTCTCTCCCCATTTTCACTTTGTATCTGTCTGACATTGTATTTCTCTTCCTGGAGTTTCACTCTCTCTCTGTCTCTGTCCTGCTCTCTCTCAGTTCTTCTCACTTCCTCTCCCCTTCCCCCCCGCCTGTCTTTGTCTTGTTCTCTCCCTCCCTCATGCTGTCTGCCCGTCCATCTCTCTTTCTCTCCTGTAGTTTCTCTCCCTCTTTCTCCCTGGACCCCTCTGCTCTGTCCCAGTGACTGGGGAAGGGGCATTGGGAAGAGTTTGCCTCAGTGCCTGGTCTCTCCCAGGATTTATCCCGACTGTGGGGAGGGGGTGAATGGAAGGAACATGAAGTACTTTTCTGAGTGCGTCTGAAAAAGAGAGAAAGAGAACGAGAAAGGGAGAGTGACAAAAAGAGAGAGAGACATGGAGAGAGTGGAGATGGAGAAAGTGGAGAGAGAGAAATGGGCAGTAAGAGTCAGGGAGGTGGAGTGAGAAAAGGACAGAGTGAGAGACAGGGAGAGAGAGAGAGTGAGAAGGACATATATGGAGGGAGAAGGACAGTGTGTGTGCTTGGCGATGGTTTTAGAGTGGGATCTTGCTGTGCATTACAGCAGTCAGTGTCAAAAGGCGAGTTAGACTCTGCACTATGTCCTCCAGCCCAGGGGCTGTAAGTCTGCATGGGAAGGGGGAGTGGGAGACACGGAGAGAATGGGACAGCCAGAGACAGGGGGAGGGTTTGATGGGGTTTTGGGGTTGGTGGAGAAAGGAGGGACTGTGGTCATAGAGAGATGGAGGGAGGGATAGCATGTGATGCAAAGTCTGAGACAGGGTGGAGAAGAGGTCTCCACACGAAGGATAGTCAATGAGGCCATTCAGGGGCCAATCCTGAGGATCCTGAACCAAACCAGGATCATTTAATGGGGCAGGGGGATGATGGGCAGAAATGACTCCATCTGTGATGCAAACCTTCTGTAATTCTCGGGCTGGGATCTTGCTGTACACTAAAACAGTCACAGACCAGTCAGTCAACCCAGACACATTTACCGGTGTGAGAAAGCGAGGACTGCAGATGCTGGAGAGTCAGATTTACAAAGTGTGGAGCTGGAGAAGCACAGCAGGTCAGCCAGGAGAGTCAATGGTTCAGGCCTGACCTGCTGGGCTTTTCCAGCTCCACACTTTTCCACTCAACTCCCTCTGCCCCAGGGAGTGGGGCTCACAGCAATGTTGGGGGGGCAGCAAAATATTTGAGGGGGGCACAGTTGGTGAGGTAGGTATTTTGGAGGGAAGGTATTGGGGAAGGGAATAAATTTGGGAGGAGAGTGAAAATGCGGGGCAAAATATTTTTAGGGGATTCAAAATTAGGTGAGCACTTTCAGGTCTGAAACAAAGAAAAAGAGAAAAGGAGTGTGAGAAAAAGAGAGAGAGGTCGAGAGAGTGGGGATGGAGAAGGGGGTTGAGAGAAAGATGGGGCAGAGACAGACAGTGAGAGGGAGGGTGTGAGAGAAAGGCAGATTGAGAGAAAGTGACAGACAGGGAGAGAGAAGGACAAAGAGAGAAGGGGAAGTTAGACTGAGAGAAACAGGCGTTGAAGCATGGACAGACTGAAGGGGGACACTCAGTATTCCAGTTGGTTCCAGCTCCCTCTCTCTCAATGGGTTTTCACATTCCCTCTCTCCCATGCTCCTGAGGTTTGCTTCGGCTTGTCTCGCTCCCTCTCTCTCTCCATCTCTCTGGGTGGTGAGCTGGTCTCTGTCCCTTGCCATGTTGGTCACCTCAGAAAGCCTCCAGAAAATTCAAGAGATCAGTTTGCAGGTGAACCCTGGTTTTGTTCATTTCTTGATGGTTTCCCAGAACTTTCTATACTTCTGGCCAATTCGGAGAATCAGTTAATAGTTTGAAGTGTTGCTAATCATTTGGATGGCTTGTTCCTGTTAGTTTCTTTGTGTAGCAGGACCCGGTGCCTTCCTATCTGGGCCCTCCTTTGTTTGGTGGAGACGTTGTTAGGGATATGTCTGCCCAGGGGACCTGCTACCTTTGACATTATGCTGATGGGATAACCATCTGGCTGCTGTCTGGCTTTTGTGATTTGGGAGTATAACTTGTCCAATATACCCAGCATCTCTTGGCTGTCTATCTGTGTTTTAGCAAGGAGGCCGCGACATTTCACCCATTCCCCCTCCCCCGCCCAGTCTTTTGACTGGAAAGAAGCTTATACAATGAATTACAAACCTAATTTTAAAAGCTGGTTATGTTTGTTGTCAGAGTAGCCTGCTGTTTGAGCGAAAGCCATTTTGTACATTGGTCAAACCGATTGTCATAGGGCTGATAAGTGATATCATAGAATCCCTACAGAGCAGAAACAGGCCCTTCAGCCCATCGAGTCCACAATGACCCTCTGAAGAGAATGCAACTCAGATCCATCCCCTGATGATATCCCTGAAACCCTGCATTTCCCATGGCTATTCCAGCTAACCTGAATATCCCTCGGCACTATGGGCAATCTGTCAAAAATGTGCACCATTGAACAGTGGGAGAAAATCCATGCAGATGCAGGGAGAATGTACAAACACCACACAGACAGTCGCTCAGGAGTGGAATCAAACCCAGGTCTCTGGCGCTGTGAGGTAACAGTGCTAACCACTGAGCGACTGTGGCACTTGTAACTGTTTCGACAAAACATATTCCGTTCTGATAATCCATACAGAATTGTGATGCATAGCCAACATCCAGTGAGCAGAATAAATGCAAGGGAATGAGACCTGCTGGCTCAAACTCCTGGAATTCCCTCCCTGAGGACCTTGTGGGTCCACCACCTGCAACAGTTCAAGGAGGCAGCTCACCACCAAAACCAGCTCCCGTGCAGCTACGGACAGGCAAGCAATACTGGGCCCAGCCAGGAACACTCAAACGCTGCAAATGAATGAAACTGAGGTGATCACCCGGGGAGTTCCATCTACCTTCCAGCCCCTGGGGGTGTGTCCAGGTATTATTCACCATGATCGTACCCATCTGTTACAGCCTGCAATCCTAACCACCGGTATCCCGAGATATATCATGGTGAGTGCGGTTAGGGACACAGCCGATGTGGTCCTCTATCTATCACTCCTCTCTCTATCTCACCCCTCTCTCTCTCTCTCTCTCCCTCAGCGCTTCTCTCTCACACTGCTTCTCTCTCTCAGCCCTCTCTCACTCTCACCCCTCTCTCTGACCCTTCTCTCTCTCACCCTCTCTCTCTTACCCCTTCTCTCTCACACCCCCCCACCCCTCTCTCTCTTACCCCTCTCTCTTCTGACACCTCTCTCTCTCACCCGCTCTCTCACCGCCGCTCTCTCACTCCCCCTCTCACAACCCCTCTCTCTCAACCCCCTCTCTCACTCCCCTTTCTCTCTCACTCTCCCTCTCTCACCCCCTCTCTCTCACCCCGCTCTCTCACCCCCTCTCTCTCACCCCGCTCTCTCACCGCCCCTCTCCCTCACCCGCCCCTCACTCCCCTTTCTCTGACACCTCTCTCTCTCACCCCCACTCTCTCACACTCTCTCTCACCTCTCTCTCAACCCTCTCTCTCAACCCCTCTCTTTCTCAGTCCCTCTCTTCACCCACTCTCTCACTGCCCCTCTCTCAAACCCCCACTCCCCCCTATCTCACCTCCTCTCTCTCTCATCCCCCTCTCTCTCTTACCCTTCTATTTCTCTCCCTCCCTCCCTCCCTCTCACCCTCTCTCTGTCTCTTTCTCATCCCCTCTCTCTCCTTCTCACTCCCTCTCTCTCTTACCCCATCTCACTCTTACCGTCTCTCTCTCAACCCTTCTCTCTCTCTCTCCCCTCTCTCTCTCTCCCATCCCCATCTCTCTCTCTCCTTCCTTTCTCGAACCCTCGCTCTCTCACCCCTCGCTCTCATGCCCCCCTCACACCCCTCGCTCTCACCCCCCTCTCTCAACCCCTCTCTCAATCCCTCCCTCTCTCTGTCTCTTTCTCATCCCCTCTCTCTCCTTCTCACTCCCCCTCTCTCTCTTACCCTATCTCTCTCACCCCCTCACCTGCGCGCTCTCACACCTCCTCTCTCTCTTACCCTTATCTCCCTCACTCCCTCCCTCTCTCCCACCCTCTCTCAGTCTCTGTCTCATCCCCTCTCTCTCCTTCTCACTCCCTCTCTCTTACCCCATTTCTCTCTCACCTCTCTCTCTCACCCCTACTCTCTCTCTCTCCCACCTCTCTCTCTCAGCCCCCTCACCCCCCTCTCACCCAGCTCTCTCTCACACACCTCTCCCTCTCTCCCACCCCCTCACACCTCCACTCTCTCCCCCCACCTCCCTCAGCCCCCTCCCACCCCTTCTCCCACTGACATCTCCCACACACACCCTCAGCCACCTCCCCCTCTCACCCCCTCTCTCAACCTCCCTTTCTGTCACCCTCTCTCTCACCACTCTAACCCTCTTACCTTCTCTCCCCCTCTCTCTCCCCCTCTCTCTCCCGCCTCTCTCACCCCTCTCACTCACCCCTCTCTCTCACCCCTCTCTCTCAACCCCCCCTCTCTCACAGTTCCTCTCTCATCCCGTCCCTCTTCCCCCCCCCACTCTCATCACTCTTCTCTCACACTCTCCCTATCTCACCCTCTCTCTCAGCCCATTTCTCTCTCAGCCCCTCTCTATCTCAGCCCCTACCGCTCTCACCCACCCTCTCTTTCAACCCCTGTCTCTCTCAGCCCCCCTCTCTCTCACCCACTCTCCCTCATCCCACTCTCTCTCCCCCTCTCTATTACACCCTCTCCCTCTCTCACACCCTTCTAACTCTCTCACCCCTTCACCCCCTCCCTCTCTCCACCACCTCTCCTCCTCTCTCCCCTGTCTCTCTCACCCCTCTCTCACACACTCTCTTTCTCACTCCCTCTCTCTCTCACCACTTACGATCTCTCTCATCCCCCTCTCTCTCACCGTCTCTCTCTCTCAGCCCCTTCTCTCTCAGCCCCTCTCTCTCTCAGCCCCTTTCTCTCTCAGCCCCTCTCTCTCACACCCCCTTTCTCTCTCACCTTGTTATCTCTCTCACCACACTCTCTCTCAACCCCTCTCTCACCTCCTCTCTCTCCACCCTGCTCTCTCAGATCTCACTCTCACCCCTCTCTCTCTGTCACCCTTCACCCTCTCTCCCCTTTACACCCTCTCTCACCCCTCTCTCTCTCTCATCCCTTCACCCTATCTCCCCCGCTCACACCCTCTCTCTCTTACCCACCTCTCTGTCTCTCTCTCGCACCTCTCTCCCCCGCCTTCTCACTCATGCCCCCTCTCTCTCGCTCTATTGCATTCTGTCTATCACTACCTTTATCTCTCTCTCATTCCCTTCACTCTGGCGCACTGTCTCACACCCCACCCCCTCTCTCGTGCCCTCTTTCTCTCGTTCGCCCCATTTCACTCTCTCTTTTGACCCCTTTCTTCCTCCCTCCTCCTTGCTCTCGTTCTGTCTCTCTCTAGCGCCCACTCTCTCACCCCATCTCCTTCACACCCCTCTAACTCTCTCATCCGTTCACTCGTTCTCTCTGAACCCCTCATTCACTGTCTATCTCAGCCCCTCTCTCACCCCTTTCGCTCTCTCTCTCGCGTCCCATCTCTCTCATCCCTCTTTCGCTCGCTGCCCCCCTTTCTCTCTCACCCCTTCTCTATCTCTCCCCCTTTCTCTCAATTCCTCTCTCTCACCCCCTCTCTCTCCCACTCTCTCTCCCACCTCCTCTCTCTCACCCCCCCACACATTCACTCTTTCTCTGACCCCCCCTCTTTCTCTCTCCTCTCTCTGATTCTCAGCCCTCTCTCCCTTTTTCACCCCTCTTTCTCTCACCCCTCTTTCTCTCACCCCTTTCTCTCTTACCCTCTCTCTCACCCTCTCTCTCTCACCCCCTCATCCTCCTCTCTCTCACCCGCTCTCTCTCGCTCTCTCAATCCCTCTCTCTCTAAACCCTTGATCTCTCTCTCACCCTTCTCTCTCTATGTTAGCCCCTTACTCTTAATCCCCCTTCTCTCTCACCCCCTTTCTCTCTTACCCCCTCACCCGTGCTCTTTCTCACCCGTCTGTCTCTCTGAAATCTCCTCTTTCTTATACCCCTCTCGCACCTCTCTCTCACACTCCTCTCTCTCTCTCTCACCCCCTCCCTCTTTCCCACCCTCTCTCTATCTCTTTGTCATCCCCTCTCTCTCCTTCTCACTCCCTCTCTCTCACTCCCTCTCTCTCACCCCTCACTCTCACCCCCCTAACCCCCTCCCTCTTTCTCACCCTCTCTCTCCTCACTCCCTCTCTCTCACTCCCTCTCTCTCACCCCTCATTCTCACCCTCTCTCTCTCTTCCCATCTCTCTCCCACTCTCTCTCTCTCACTCTCGTCTCTCTATCTTTCACAACCCCCCTCTCTCTCACCCTCTCCTCTCTCTCATTCCCCTTCTCTCACCAACCTCTCTCTCACCCCCTTCTCTCTCTCACACACCTCTCTCTCTCCCACCCCCCTCACACTCCCTCTATCTCCACACCCTCTCCTACTCCCATTTCCCACACACCCCCTCACCCACCTACCCCTCTCAACCCCCTCTCTCACCCCCCTCTTACACCCCCTCTCTCACTCAAACCCCTCTCTCTGTCACCCCTCTCTTTCTGTCACCACTCTAACTCTCTTACCTTCTCTCCCCGTCTCTCTCCCCCTCTCTCACTCCTCTCTCTCACCCTCTCTCTCACCCTCTCTCTCTCACATACACCCCTCTCTCTCACGCCCTCCCTCTCTCATCCCATCCCTCTCTCACACCCTCCCACTTTCACACTCTCCCTCTCTCCCCCTCTCAGTCCCCCCTCCCCATCTCTCCCCCGCTCACACCCTCTCTCTCTTACCCGCCTGTCTCTCTCTCTCACACTTCTCTCTCTCCCCGCCCTCTCTCTCCCGCCCTCCCTCTCACTCCTCTCTCTCTCTCACCCCTTCACTCTATCTCCCCGCTCACACCCTATCTCTCTCTTACCCACTTCTCTGTCTCTCTTTCTCTCTCACACTTCTCTCTCTCCCCCACCCTCTCTCCCCCACCCTCTCTCTCCCCCGACCTCTCTCTCATCCCCCCTCTCTCTCGCTCTATTGCCTTCTGTCTATCACTCCCTTTTCTCTCTCTCATTCTCCTTCACTCTCGCGCTCTGTCTCACACCCCTCTCCCTCTCTCGCGCCCTCTTTCTCTCGTTCGCCCCATTTCTCTCTCTCTTTTGACCCCTTTCTTTCTCCCTCCTCCTTGCTCTCGTTCTGTCTCTCTCTAGCACCCACCATCTCACCCCATCTCCCTCACACCCCTCTAACTCTCTCATCCATTCACTCGTTCTCTCTCTCTCTCTGTCTCTCTCTTTCAACCCATCATTCACTGTCTATCTCACCCCCTCTCTCACCCCTTTCGCTCTCTTTCTCTCGCGCCCCAATTCTCTCATCCCTCTTTCTCTCGCTGTCCCCCTTTCTCTCTCACTCCTTCTCTATCTCTCCCCCTTTCTCTCAATCCCTCTCTCTCACCCCCTCTCTCTCCCACTCTCTCTCCCACCTCTTCTCTCTCACCCCCCACACATTCACTCTTTCTCTGACCCCCTCTCTTTCTCTCTGCTCTCTCTCATTCTCAGCCCTCTCTCTCTCCCCTCTCTCTTTCTCCCCACTCTCCCTTTCTCAGCCCACTCTCCCTTTCTCACCCCTCTCTCTCTCACCCCTTTCTCTCTCACCCTCTCTCTCAACCCGTCTCTCTCACCCTCCTCATCCTCCTCTCTCTCACCCGCTCTCTCGCTCTCTCAATCCCTCTCTCTCTAAACCCCCTCTCTCTCACCCCTTGCTCTCTCACTCTCACCCTTCTCACTCTATGTTCGCCCCTCACTCTTTATCCCCCTTCTCTCTCACCCCACTGTCTCTCAACCCCTTTCTCTCTTACCCCCTCACCCGTGCTCTTTCTCACCCCTCTCTCCCTCAAAGCTCCTCTCTCTAATACCCCTCTCTCTCTTTCCCACCTCTCTCACACACCTCTCTCTCTTTCTCAATCCCTCTCTCTCCCCCCCTTCCCTCTCTCACACCCGTCTGTCTCACACCCGTCTCTCTCTCACCCCCTCTCTCCCCCCTCTCTCCCAACCTCTCTCTATCTCTTTCTCATCCCCTCTCTCTCCTTCTCACTCCCTCTCTCTCACCCCTCTTTCTCACCCCCCTCATTCTCACCCTCTCTCTCTCTTCCCCTCTCTCTCCCACCCTCTCTCTCTCACTCCCATCTCTCTCTCTCAACCCACCTCTCTCTCACCCTCCCCTCTCTCTCATTCCCCATCTCTCACCAACCTCTCTATCACCTCCCCTCTCACTCTCTCACCCACCTCTCTCTCTCAGCCCCCCTCAACCCCTCTCACACACCTCTCTCTCTCCCACCTCCCTCACACCCCCTCTATCTCCCTCCCACCTCCCTCACCCCCCTTCCCAACCCCTCTCCAACCCCAATCCCCCCCACACACCCTCACCCACCTACCCCTCTCATTCCCCTCTCTCACCCCCCTCTTACACCCTCTCTCTCTCTCAAACCCCTCTCTCTGTCACCCCTCTCTTTTTCTCACCACTCTAACTCTCTTACTTTCTCTCCCCTCCCTCTCCCCTCTCTGTCTCCCCTCTCTCACTCCTCTCTCTCACCCTCTCTCTCTCCTATCTCTCTCTCACACACCCCTCTCTCACGCCCTCCCTCTCTCATCCCGTCCCTCTCTCACAGCCTCCCACTCTCACACCCTCCCTCTCTCCCCATCTCTCCCCCTTTCTAACCCCTCTTTCTCACCTCTCTCTCTCACACGCGTCTCTCTCATCTCCCTCTCTCATCCCGTCCCTCTTTCCCCCTCCCACTCTCATCCCTCCTCTATCACACTCTCCCTATCTCAGCCCCTCTCTCTCAGCCCATCTCTCTCTCAGCCCCTCCCGCTCTCACCCACCCTCTCTTGCACTCCCTGTCTCTCTCAGACCCTCTCCCTCACTGCCCCCTCTCTCATTCCACTCTCTCTCCCCCTTTCTATTACACAAACTCTCTCACACCCTACTAACTTTATCACCCTTTCACCCCCTCCCTCTGTCCACCACCTCTCCACCTCTCTCTCTCACCCCTCTCTTTCTCACCCCTCTCTCTCTCACCCACTCTCTTTCTCACTCCCTCTCTCTCTCACCACTCACTATCTCTCTCGCCCCTCTCTCTCTCACTGCCTCTCTCTCTCAACCCCTCTCTCTCAGCCCTCTCTCTCTCAGCCCCTTTCTCTCACATCCCCTTTCTCTCTCACTTTGTTATCTCTCTCCCCCTCGCTCTCTCACACCTCTTCTCTTTCCACCTTGCTCTCTCTCTCACCTCTCTCTCTGTCACCCTTCACCCTCTCTCCCTTTACACCCTCTCTCTCACCCTCTCTCTCTCACCCCTTCACTCTATCTCCCCCATTCACACCCTCTCTCTCTTACCCACCTCTCTGTCTCTCTCTCTCTCACCCGTCTCTCTCACCCGTCTCTCTCACACCTCCATCAGCCCTCTCTCTATCAGCCCCCTCTCTCTCCCCAGTCTCTCCCACCCTGATCTCTCTCACACACCTTCTCTCTCACGCCTCTCTCTCTCACCCTCTCTTTCTCCCCCACTCTCACTCACCCCCTTTCTCTTTTGCACCTGCCCTCTCCCCCACCCCGATCTTTCTCATCCTCCCTCTCTCTCACCCTCTCACTCTTCTCTCTCTCTCATTCCCTCTCTCGCCCCCTCTCTCTCTCCAACCCCCTCTCTCCAATTCCCTCTCTCTCACCCCCTCACCTCCACTCTTTCTCTGACCCCCTCTCGTTCTTCCCCCTACTCTTTCTCACCCCTCTCTCCCTTTCTAACCCCCTCTCCCTTTTTCACCCTCTCTCTCTCTCACCCCCTTATCTCTCTCACCCTCACATCCTACCCTCTCTCTCACACCCCCATCCACTCTCTCTCTCGCCCTCTGTCTCCTCCCCCTCTCTCCACGCTCTTTCTCCCCCCTCTCTTTCCCCCTCTCTACCCTTCTCCTCCTCCCTCACACACCCTTTTCTCTCACCCCCTCTCTCTCACCCCCTCTATCTCAGCCCACTCTGTCTCTTTATCCCCCTGTCTCTGTCCCCCCCTCTGTCCCCTCTCTCTCTGTCCCCGCTCTCTCTGTCTTGTATCTGTTCCCCTTTCTCTGTCCCCCCTCTCTCTGTCCCCCTCTCTCTGTCCCCATCTCTCTGTCCCCATATTTCTGTCCCCCCCTCTGTCCCCTCTCTCTGTCCCCCCTCTCTCTGTCCCCCTCTCTCTGTCCCCATCTCTCTGTCCCCCTCTCTCTGTCCCCCTCTCTCTGTCCCCCTCTCTCTGTCCCCTCTCTCTGTCCCCCCTCTCTCTGTCCCCCTCTCTCTGTCCCCCTCTCTCTGTCCCCCTCTCTCTGTCCCCATCTCTCTGTCCCCCCCTCTGTCCCCTCTCTCTCTGTCCCCGCTCTCTCTGTCTTGTATCTGTTCCCCTTTCTCTGTCCCCCCTCTCTCTGTCCCCCTCTCTCTGTCCCCATCTCTCTGTCCCCATATTTCTGTCCCCCTCTCTCTGTTCCCCTTTCTCTGGACTCCTCTCTCTGCCCCCTCTCTCTACCCCCTCTGTCCTCCCTCTCTCTGTCCCCCACTCTCTCCCCGCGCTCTCCCCCTCCCCTCCCACTCTCTCTCTCCATGCCTCTCTCTCTGTCCCCTCTCTCATGCTCACTCTCCCCCTCCCCCTCACCCCCGTCTCTCTACTCCATCTCTCTTCCCCTTTCTCTCTACCCCACTCTCCCTCCCTCTACCTCCTCTCTCTCCACGCCTCTCTCTACCTCCTCTCTCTCTCCCCCCTCTCTCTCTCTCTTCACTAACAGTCTCCCCAAACTCTGTCACCGAATGCTGTCCCCTCTCTCTCCCTCTCTCAGCCAGTCCCTTTTCACTCCCTCACTCGACCTCTCACTCTCCCCTTCTGTCTCCGCCCTCTCTCTCCACCAGTCTCTCCAGCTCTCTCTCTCACCCTCACTGTCCCCCTCCCGTCTTCACCTCCCGTCTCCCGCTCTCTCCACCTCTCTCTCCCCATCTCTCTACCACTCTCTGTCCCCCTCTCTCTACCCCCACTCTCCCGCCCTCTTCCACCTCCTCTCTCTGTCCCCATCTCTCTGTACCCCTTCTCTCTAAGTACCACTCTCTCCGTTCCCCCGCTCTCTGTCCCCGTCTCTCTCTGACCCCTCTCGCTCTCTGTCCCCACTCTCTCTCTCTGCCCCCCCCTCTATCCACTCTCTCGCTCTCTCTGCCCCATCCCCCCTCTCTCTGTCCTCCCCTCTCTCTCTGTACCGTCTCTCTCTGTCCCTCCCTCTGCACCAATCTTCCCTCTGTTCCCCACCCTGTCCCCCCTCTCGAACCCCTCTTTCTGTCCCCGCACTATGACCCCCACTCTCTGACCCCCGACTCTATGACCCCTTCTATCTCACTGCATTCTCTGTCCCCCTTTCTCTGTCCCCCTCCCTTTGTCCCCCTCTCTCTAACCCCTCTCTCTGTCCCACTCTCTGTTCTCCCTCTCTGTCCCCACTCTCTCTGTCCCCATCTCTTTGTCCCCATCTCTCTGTCTCCATCTCTCTGTCCCACCTCTCTGTCCCCACTCTCTCTGTCCCCACTCTCTCTGTCCCCACTCTCTCTGTCCCCATCTCTCTGTCTCCATCTCTCTGTCCCACCTCTCTGTCCCCACTCTCTCTGACCCCTTCTCTCTGTGCTCCCTCTCTCTGTCCCCCCTTTCTCTCTCCACCCTCTCTCTGCCCCCTCTCATTGCCCCGCTTTCTGCCCCCTCTCCCTGTGCACCCATTTCTCTGTCACCCCCTTTCACTGTCCCCATCTCTCTGTCCCCCCTCTCTGTCCCCAATCTCTCATCACCCCTCTCTCTGTCCCCTCTCTCTCTGTCCTGTCCCCTCTGTCCCTCCTCTCTGTACCCCCTATCTCTGTCCCCCTCTCTCTGTCCCTCCCTCTGCACCGATCTTCCCTCTGTTCCCCACTATGTACCCCCTCTCTCCGACCCCTTCTCTCTGTCCCCCACTATGTCCCCCACTCTCTGTCCAAAGACTCTCTGCCCCCTTCTATCTCCCTGCACTTTCTATCTCCCTGCCCTCTCTGTCCCCTCTCTCTGTCCCCCTCGCTTTATTCCCCATTCTGTCCCCCCTCTCTCTGTCCCCATCTCTCTGTCCTCCTCTCTCTGTCCTCCCTCTCTCTGTCCCCCGCTCTCTGTCCCCATTTTCTGTACCCCTCTATCTGCCCCCTCTTTCCGTCCCCCCGTCTCTCCCCGCGCTCTCCCCCTCCCCTCCTTCACTCTCCCACTCTCTCTCTCTTCCCCCTCTCTCCGTGCCTCTCTCTCTTCCCCCCTCTCTCCGTGCCTCTCTCTCTGTCCCCTCTCTCATGCTCCCTCTCCCCCTCCCCCTCACTCCCTCTCCCCCTCCCCCCACTCCCTCTCTCTCTACCCCATCTCTCTTTCACTTTTCTCTCTACCCCCACTCTCTCTCCCTCCCTCTACCTCCTCTCTCTCTCTACCTCCTCTCTCTCTCTCCCCTCTCTCTCTCTTCACGAACTGCCTCCCCAAACTCTGCCACCGAAAGCTGTCCCCTCTCTCTCTCTCTCTCTCTCTCTCTCTCTCTCTCAGCCGGTCCCTCTTTCACTCCCTCACTCGACCTCTCACTCTCCCCTTCTGTCTCCGCCCTCTCTCTGCACTAGTCTCTCCAGCTCTCTCTCTCACCCTCACTGTCCCCCTCCCGTCTTCACCTCCCGTCTCCCGCTCTTTCCACCTCTCTCTCCCCATCTCTCTACCACTCTCTGTCCCCCTCTCTCTACCCCCACTCTCCCGCCCTCTTCCACCTCCTCTCTCTGTCCCCCTCTCTCTGTACCCCTTCTCTCTAAGTACCACTCTCTCTGTTCCCCCGCTCTCTGTTCCTCTCTCTCTGACCCCTCTCGCTCTCTATCCCCACTCTCTCTCTCTCTGTCCCCCCTCTATCCACTCTCTCGCTCTCTCTGCCCCATCCCCCTCTCTCTGTCCTCCCTTCTCTCTCTGCCCCCCTCTCTCTGTCCCTCCCTCTGCACCGATCTTCCCTCTGTTCCCCACCCTGTCCCCCCTCTCGACCCACTCTTTCTATCCCCCCACTATGTCCCCCACTCTCTGTCCCCGACTCTCTGACCCCTTCTATCTCCCTGCTCTCTCTGTCCCCTCTCTCTGTCCCCCTCCCTTTGTCCCCCTCTCTCTACGAGGAGAAAGTTTGTTGTAGGTACTGGTTGTCCTAGTTGGATTTTTGATGTAGGTACTGGTTGTCCTGCTTGGGTTTTGTTGTAGGTACTGGTTGTCCTGGTTTCTTCCTGACCTCTCCGCCCCCACCCCAGTCTGACCTCTCACCCTCACCTTGACCTCGCTCCTCCAATCACATTTCCGACGCCCCTCCCCCAAGTCCCTCCTCCCTACCTTTTATTTTAGCCTGCTGGACACACTTTCCTCATTCCTGAAGGACGGCCTATGCCTGAAACGTCGTTTCTCCTGTTCCCTGGATGCTGCCTGACCAGCTGCGCTTTTCCAGCAACACATTTTCACCCCCCTCTCTCTACTCCTTCTCCCTGTCCCTGTCTCTCTGTCCCCCCTCTCTCTGTCCCCCACTCTCTGTCCCCCATTCTCTGTCCCCATTTTCTGTACCCCTCTATCTGCCCTCTATCTGCGTGGATACAGGAATGGTGCAGGAGGGAGGGAATCCGGTATTTGGATAACTGGGGTTCTTTCTGGGGAAGGTGGGACCTCTATAAACAGGATGGTCTGCACCTGAACCTGAGGGGCACCAGTATCCTTGGTGGGAGGTTTACTACTGCTCTTGGGGGGGGGGCGGGGGGGGGTTAAACTAACTCTGCAGGGGCATGGGAACCCAGACTGTAGCTTTAGGGTGCAGGACCTGGAGTGTAGGGAGGTTAGGAACATGGCATCAATTTCAAAGGAGGGTGTCTGTAAACAGTAAAGTGGATTGAAGTGTGTATACTTCAATGCAAGAAGTATACAAAATAAGGTAGGTGAACTTGCAGCGTGGGTTGGTACCTGGGACTTCGATGTTGTGGCTATTACGGAGACATGGGTAGAACAGGGACAGGATTGGCTCTTGCATGTCCCAGGGTTTAAATGTTTTAGTAGGGTCAGAGGTGGGGGTAAAAGAGGGGGAGGTGTGGCATTGCTTGTCAAAGATAGTATTACAGCTGTGGAAAGGACGATGGATGAAGACTCGCCATCTGAGGTAGTTTGGGCTGAGGTTAGGAATAGGAAAGGTGAGGTCACCCTGTTAGGAGTTTTTTACAGGCCTCCTAATAGTCCTAGAGACGTAGAAGAAAGGATTGCGAGGATGATTCAGGAGAAGAGTGAAAGTAATAGGGTGGTTGTTATGGGGAACTTTAACTTTCCTGATATTGATTGGGAAAGCTATAACTCAAGTTCATTAGATGGGTCAGTGTTTGTCCAATGTGTGCAGGAGGGTTTCCTGACACAATATGCAGATAGGCCAACAAGAGGTGAGTCCATACTGGATTTGGTTCTGGGTAATGAACCAGGCCAGATTGTAGAATTAGAGGTAGGTGAGCACTTTGGGGACATTGACCACAATTCAGTGACTTTTACTCTCGTGATGGAGAGGGATAACTGGGGGCAGAGAAATTATGATGCGGTGAGACATGACTTAGGATGTGTGGTTTGGAAAAGTAAGCTTCAAGGCAAGGGTGTAATTGATATGTGGAGCTTGTTCAAGGAGCAACTATTGAGTGTCCTTGACAAGTATGTTCCCGTCAGCCAGGGAGGGGTCGTGTGAGGTAGCCGTGGTTTAATAAGGAATTGGAATCCCTTGTTAAATGGAAGAGGGCAGCCTATGTAAAGATGAGGCGTGAAGGTTCAACTGGGGCGATTGAGAGTTATAAGGTAGCCAGGAAGGATCTGAAGAGAGAGCTAAGAGCAGCAAGGAGGGGACATGAAAGGTCCTTAGTTGGTAGGATTAGAGAAAACCCTAAGGCTTTCTATAGGTATGTCAGGAATAAAAGAATGCCTAGGGTAGGAATAGGTCCAGTCAAGGATAGTAGTGGGAAGTTGCGTGTGGAGGCTGAAGAGATTGGGGAGACACTGAATGAATACTTTTCGTCAGTATTCAATCAGGAACAGGACATTGTTGTCAATGTGAATACTGAGTCACAATTAAGTAGGATGGATAGCTTTGAGGTATGTAGAGAAGAGGTGCTGGAAATTCTGGAAAGAGTGAAAATAGATAAGTCCCCTGGGCCTGATGGCATTTATCCTAGGATTCTCTGGGAAGCAAGGGAGGAGATTGCAGAGCCATTGGCCTTGATTTTTATGTCCTCGTTGTCTACAGGAGGTAGTGCCAGAAGATTGGAGGATAGCAAATGTGGTTCCCTTGTTCAAGAAGGGGAGTAGGGATAACCCTAGTAACTATAGGCCGGTGAGTCTCACTTCTGTTGTGGGCAAAGTCTTAGAGAGAATTGTAAGGGATAGGATTTATGAACATCTGGAAAGGAATAATGTGTTCAAGGATAGTCAGCATGGTTTTGTGAAGGACAGGTCGTGCCTCACAAACCTTATTGAATTCTTTGAGAAGGTGACTAAGGAGGTGGACGAGGGGAAAGCAGTAGATGTGGTGTATATGGATTTTAGTAAGGCGTTTGATATGGTCCCCCATGGTAGACTACTGCATAAAAATACGGAGGTATGGCATTGAGGGTGAGTTGGAGGTTTGGATTAGGAGTTGGCTGGCTGGAAGAAGACAGAGGGTAGTGGTTGATGTAAAGGTTCATCTTGGAGTGCCGTCACTAGCGGTGTTCCGCAAAGATCTGTTTTGGGACCATTGCTGTTTGTCATTTTTATAAATGACCTGGAGGAGGGGTTAGAAGGTTGGGTGAGCAAGTTTGCGGATGATACGAAAGTCGGAGGAGTTGTAGACAGTGAAGGAGGATGTGGCAGGTTACAGCGGGATATACATAAGCTGCAGAACTGGGCAGAAAGGTGGCAAATGGAGTTCAATGTAGCTAAGTGTGAGGTGATTCACTTTGGTAAGAGTATCAAAAAGATGGGGTACTGGGCTAATGGTCGGATACTTGGTAGTGTGGATGAGCAGAGGGATCTTGGTGTCCATGTACACAGATCTCTGAAAGTTACCACCCAGGTAAATAGTGCGGTGAAGAAGGCATATGACGTACTGGCTTTTATTGGTAGAGGAATTGAGTTCCGGAGCCCTGACGTCATGTTGCAGTTGTATAAGACTCTGGTGCGGCCGCATCTGGAGTATTGTGTGCAGTTTTGGTCGCCATACTGTAGGAAGGATGTGGGGGCACTGGAACGGGTGCAGAGGACGTTTACCAGGATGTTGCCTGGTATGGTAGGAAGATCGTATGAGGAAAGGCTGAGGCACTTGGGGCTGTTTTCATTGGAGAAAAGAAGGTTTAGGGGTGACTTGATAGAGGTGTACAAGATGATTAGGGGTTTAGATAGGGTCGATAGTGAGAATCATTTTCCACGTATGGAGTCAGCTATTACAAGGGGGCATAGCTTTAAATTAAGGGGGGGTAGGTATAGGACAGATGTTAGGGGTAGGTTCTTTACTCAGCGAGTCGTGAGTTCATGGAATGCCCTGCCAGTAGCAGTGGTGGACTCTCCCTCTTTATGGGCATTTAAGCGGGCATTGGATAGGCATATGGAGGATAGTGGGGTAGTGTAGGTTAGGTGGGCTTGGATCTGCGCAACATCGAGGGCCGAAGGGCCTGTACTGCGCTGTATTCCTCTATGTTCTATGTTCTTTCCGTCCCCTTCTCTGTCCTCCCTCTCTCTGTCCCCTACTCTCTGACCCCCTCTCTCTGTCCCCGTCTCTCTGTCCCCCCTCTGTCCCTTCCCTCTCTCTGTCTCCCTCTTTTTCTCCCACTCTCTCTGTCCCCGCCTCCCTCTCTGTCCATTCTCTCTCTCCCTCCACTCTCTCTATCCCATCTCTCGCTCTCTCTGCCCCCACTCTCTGTCCCCGTCTCTCTATTCCCCTCTCTGTGTCCCTCTCTGTCCTCCCTCCCTCTATCACCCCTCTCTCTGTCCTCCCTCTCTCTGTCCCTCACTCTCTCTGTCCCCCTCTCTCTGTTCCCGCCGTCTGCCCCCCTTCTCTCTGTCTTCCCTCTCTCTTTTCGCCCCTCTTTCCCTCTCTCTGACCCCCCTCTCTGTCACCTCTCTGGCACCCCTCGCTCTGTCTCCTCTCTCTACCCCCTCTATCTCTGCCCCCCCATCCTCCTCTCACTGTCCCTCTCTCTCTGTACCCCCCTCTCTCCCCCTCCTCTCTTTACACCCCATCTCTGCCTCCACTTTCTGTCCCCACTCTGTCGCCCCTCTCTCTGTCCCCCGTCACGATGTCCCCCTCTCTCTGCCCTCCGACACCCCCTTTCTTTCCCTCTCTATCGCCCCCTCTATCTCTTCCCCTCTCTCTTTCCTCCCCTCTGTCCCCTACTCTGTCCACTCTCTCTGTCCCCTCTCTCTCTCTCCACCTCTCTCTGTGCCCACATTCTCTGACCCCTTCTATCTCCCCGCGCTCTCTATCCCCACTCTCTATCCCCTCTCTCCATTCCCGTCTCTCTGTTCCCCTCTCTTTGTTAACCTCTCTTTGCCCCCTTCTCTCAGCCCCCCTGTCTCTGTCGCCATTTCTCTGCCCCGTCCCCCTCTCTCTGTCCCCCTCTCTTTGTACGGCCTCTCTCTGTCCCACTCTCTCTCTCTCTCTGTCCCCCTCTCTCTGTCCCCTCGCTTTCTGTCCCTCTCTCTCTCTCTCTCTGCCCCCTCTCGCTCTCTGTCCCCCTCTCTCTGTCCTCCCCTCTCTCTGTCCTCCCACTCTCTGTCCTCCCTCTCTCTGTCCCCCGCTCTCTGTTCCCCTTTCTCTGTATCCCTCTCTCTGCCCACGCTTTCCGTCCCCCTCTCTCTGTTCCCATCTCTCTATCCTCGTCTCTCTGACCCCCCTCTCTGTTCCCTCTCTACCTCCCCCCTCTCAGTCCCCTCCCTCTCTGTCCGTTCTCTCTCTCACCTCCCCACTCTCTCGCTATCTCTGCCCCCACTGTCTGTCTCTGTCTCTCTCTCCCCATCTCTCTGTCCCCCTCTCTCTGTCCCCCTCTCTCTGTCCCCCTCTCTCTATCCTCCCTCTCTCTGTCCTCCCTCACTCTGTCCTCCCTCTCTCTGTCCCCCCTCTCTCTGTCCCCCTTTCTCTCTGTCTTCACTCCCTCTTTCCCCCTCTCTTTCCCTCTCTCTGTTCCCCCTCTCTGTCCCCCCTCTGACACCCCTCACGGTGTCCCCCTCTCTCTACACCCTCTATCTCTGTATCCCCTCTCACTGTCCCCTCTCGGTCTCCCTCTCTCTGTCCCCCTCTCTCTGTCCCCATCTCTCTGTACCCCTTTCTCTGTACCTATCTCTCTGTACCCCTCTCTCTGTCCTCCCTCTCTCTGCCCCCGCTTTCCGTCCCCCTCTCTCTGTCCGTTCTCACTCTCCCCCCACTCTCTCAATCCCATCTTTCGCTCTTTCTGCACCCCCAATCTCTGTCCACGTCTCTCTATTCCCCTCTCTCTGTCCCTCTCTCTCTGCCCTACCTCTCTCTGTCCCCCCTCTCTGTCCCCCCTCTCTGTTCCCCCCCTCTCTGTCCCTCACTCTCTCTGTCCCCCTCTCTCTGTCCGCGCCCTCTGCCCTCCTTCTCTCTGTCTTCCCTCTCTCTTTTTGCCCCTCTCTTTTCCTCCCTCTGTTCCCCCCTCTCTGGCACCCCTCGTTCTGTCCCCCTCTCTCTACCCCCTCTCTCTACCCCCTCTCTCTGTCCCCCTCTCTCTGTCCGCCTCTCTCTGTCCCCCCCTCTCTCCCCCTCCTCTCTTTACACCCCACCTCTGCCTCCTCTCTCTGTCTCCACTCTGTCGCCACTTTCTCTGTACCCCAATCACTATGTCCCCCTCTCTCTGCCATCCGACCCCTCCTTTTTGTCCCTCTCTGTCGCCCCCTCTCTCTCCCCCTCTTTCGTTCCCCCCTTTTGTCCCCTACTCTGTCCACACTCTCTGTCCCCTCTCTCTCTCTCCACCTCACTCTGTGCCCCCACTCTCTGACCCCTGCTATCTCCCCGCGCTCTCTATCCCCACTCTGTCCCCTCTCTCTGTTCCCTTCTCTTTGTTAACCTCTCTTTGCCCCCCTCTCTCTGCCCCCCTGTCTCTGTCCCCAGTTCTCTGCCCCCGTCCCCCTCTATCTGTCCCCCTCTCTTTGTACGGCCTCTCTCTGTCTCACACTCTTTGTCCCCTCGCTTTCTGTCCCTCTCTCACTCTCTGTCCCCTCTCGCTCTCTGTCCCCCTCTCTCTCTGTCCCCCCTCTATACCCTCTCTCGATCTCTCTGCACCCCCATCCTCCCTCTCTCTGTCCTGCCCTCTCTCTCTGTACCCTCTCTCTCTCTTGTCCCCTCTGAACATCCTCTCTCTGTCCCCCACTCTGTCCCTCCTCTGCTCTGCCCTTCTCTCTGTCCCCCCTTTGTCTGAACCCCTCTCTCTGTCCCCCTCTCTGAACCTCATCTCTCTGTACGCCACTCTCTGTCCCTGCTCTACTGGGCCCCATCTCTCTGTCCACCCTCTGTCCCTACTCTCTGTATCCCTCGCTCTATCCCCCCTCTCTCTCTGCCCCACTCCCTCTGTCCCCCGGCTCTCTGTTCCCCCCTCTCTGCCCCTCGTCGCCCCTCTCTTTGTCCCGCATCTCTGTGTATCCCTCTCCCTCTGTCCCCCTCTCTCTGTCCCCCCTCTCTCTGTCCCCCTCTCTCTGTCCTCCCTCTCTCTGTCCTCCCTCTCTCTGTCCCTTGTCTCTGTTCCCCTTTCTCTGTATCCCTCTCTCTGCCCCCGTTTTTCTGTCCCCCTCTTTCTGTTCCCATCTCTCTATCCCTGTCTCTCTGTCCCCCATCTCTGTTCCCTCTCTCTGTCTCCATCTCTATCTCCTCCTCTCTCTGTCCCCACCCTCTCTGTCCGTTCTCTCTCTCACCCCCCATCTCTCTATCTCTTCTCTCGCTCTCTCTGCCCCCACTCTCTGTCCCCCTCTCTCTGTCCTCCCACTCTCTGTCCTCCCTCTCTCTATCCTCCCTCTCTCTGTCCCTCTCTCTCTGTTCCCCCTGGCCCCCTCTCTGTCCCTCACTCTCTCTGTCCGCGACCTCTGTCCCCATTTCTTTCTGTGCCCCCTCTCTTTCCCCTCTCTTTCCCTCTCTCTGTCCCCCCTCTGACACCCCTCGCGCTGTCCCCCTCTCCCTACCCCATTTATCTCTGTATCCCCTCTCACTGACCCGCCTCTCGGTCCGCCTCTCTCTGTCCCCTCTCTCTCTGTCCCCTCCCTCTCTGTCCCCTCTCTGTCTGTCCTCCCTCTCTCTGTCCCCGTCTCTCTGTACCCCTTTCTCTGTATCCCTCTTTCTGCTCCCCTTTCTCTGTACCTATCTCTCTGTACCCCTCTCTCTGTCCCCGTCTCTCTGTCCCCCACCTCTTTGTCCTCCCTCTCTCTGACCACTCTCTCTGTTCCGTCTCTCTGTTCTCCTTTCTCTGTACCCCTCTCTCTTCCCCCTCTTTCCATCCCCCTCTCTCTGTCCGTTCTCTCTCTCCCCCCACTCTCTCGATCCCATCTCTCCCTCTTTCTGCCACCACTCTCTGTCCCCGTCTCTCTATTACCCTCTCTCTGTCCTCCCTCTCTTTGTTCTCCCTCTCTTTCTCCTCCCTCTCTCTGTCCCTCATCTCTCTGTCCCCCCTCTCTCTATTCTCCATCTCTCTGTCCCTCACTCTCTCTGACCCCCTCTCTCTGACGGCACCCTCTGCCCCCTTCTCTCTGTCATCCCTCTCTCTTTTCCTCCCTCTCTTTCCCTCTCTCTGACCCTCTCTGGCACCCCTCACTCTGTCCCCCTCTCTCTACCCCCTCTATCTCTGCCCCCCTCTTTCTGCCTCCTCTCTCTCTGATGCCCTTCTGCCCACCTCTCTCTGTACCCCCTCTCTCTCCCCCTTCTCTTTTAATACGCCATCTCTGCCCCCCTCTCTGTCCCCCCTCTGTCGCCCCTCTCTCTCTTTCCCCATCACTATGTCCCCCCTCTCTCTGCCCTCCGACTCACTCTTTCTGTCCCCCTCTCTCTGTTCCCTACTCTGTCCACTCTCTCTGTCCTCTTTCTCTCTCTCTCTACCTCTCTGTCCCCCTACTCTCTGACCCCTTCTATCTCCCCACGCTCTCTGCCCTCCCACTCTCTGTCCCCTTTCTCTGTTCCCCTCTCTTTGTTAACCTCACTTTGCCCACCTCGCTCTGCCCCGCTCTCTCTATCCTCACTTCTCTGCCCCCGTCCCCCTCTCTCTGTCCCCCCTCTCTGTCTCCCCTCTCTTTGTACCCCCCTCTCTCTGTCCCCCTCTCTCTGCCCCCGACTCCCTCTTTCTGTCCCGCATCGCTCTGTACTCCCCCTCCCTGTGTCCCCCTCTCTCTGCCCCTCTCCCACTGTCGCCTCCTCTCTCTGTCCCCCACTCGCTCTGTTCCCCCTCTCTGTCCCCTATTCTGTCCACACTCTCTGTCCTCCCTCTCTCTCTCAACCTCTCTCTGTCCCCCACTCTCTGACCCCTTCTATCTCCCTGCGCTCTCTGCCCCCCTCTCTCTGTCCCCTCACTCTCTGTCCCCTCTCTCTGTTCCCCTCTCTTTGCCCCCTCGCTCTAACCATCCTCTCTCTGTCCCTCTCTCTGTTCCCTCTCTCTCTGTCCCCCTCTCTCTGTCCCCCTCTGTCTGTCCCCCCTCTCTCTATGTACCCCCTCTCCCTCCATCCCCTTCTCTCCGTCCTCCCTCTCTGTCTCCCCTCTCTGTGTCCCTCTCCCTCTGTCACCCCTCTGTCCCCCTTCTCTCTGTCCCAATCCTCTCTATCCCCACTCTCTCTACCCCTCTCTCTGCACCCCCCACTCTGTCCCGCCCCTCCCTCTGTCCCCCTCTCTCTGTCCCCCTCTCTTTGTCACCCCATCTCTTTTCCCCTCTTTTCCCCTCTGTCCTCTCTCTCTCTGTCATCCATCTCTCTACCCTCCTCGCTTTGTCCCCCCTCTGTACCTTCCACTCTGTCCACCCTCTCTGTCCCCACCTCTGCTCCACCCCACTCTCAACACTCCACGTCCTCCTCTCTCTGTCCCCTTTCTCTGTCCCCCCTCTGACACTCCTCTCTGTGTCCCCCTTTCTCTACCCCCTCTATCTCTGTCCCCTCTTTCTGTCCCCCTGTCTCTGTACCCCTCTCTCTGACACCCTTTTTATGTTCCTCCCCACCTCTCTCTCTGTCCCCCCTCTCTCTCTCTCCCCCCCTCTCTCTGTCCCCACCGGTCTCTCCCCCTCCTCTCTGTCCACCCCATCTCTGCCCCCTCTCTCTGTCCCCCCCGTCGCCACTCTCTGTGCCCGATCACTCTGTCCCCTTCTCACTGCCCCCCGACCCCCTCTTTCTGTCTCACGTCTATCTGTACTCCCTCTCTCACTGTCACTCTCTCTCAGTCCCCCCTCTGTCCCCAACTCTGTCCACTCTCTCTGTCCCCTCTCTCTCTTTATTCACCTCTCTCTGTGGCCCCCGTCCCCTCTGTCCCCCTCTCTCACGCCCTTCTCTCTCCGTCCCCCTCTCTCTGACCCCTCACTCTATCCCCCGCACTCTGTCCCCTCTTTCTCTCTCTGTCCCCTCTCTCACTCTCTCTGCCCCCCAGTCCGCCCTGTCTCTGTCCCCCATCTCCCTCCCACTCTGTCTGTATCTCCCTCTTCTCTGTCCCCCTTTCTCTGTGGCCCCCCCTCTCTGAACCCCCTTTCTCTGTCCCCTACTCTGTCCCCACACTCCGTACTGGAAATGTGTTGCTGGAAAAGCGCAGCAGGTCAGGCAGCATCTAGGGAACAGGAGAATCGACGTTTCGGGCATTAGCCCTTCTTCAGGAAGGGCTAATGCCCAAAACGTCGATTCTACTGTTCCCTAGATGCTGCCTGACCTGCTGCGCTTTTCCAGCAACACATTTCCAGCTCTGATCTCCAGCATCTGCAGACCTCACTTTCTCCCCACACTCCGTACCCCCACTCTCTGTCCGCAACTCTCTGCCCCCACTCTCTGACCCCTTCTATCTCCCCCTTCTCTCTGTCCCTAATCTTTCAGTCCCCACTCTCTTGATCCCTCCTCTCTGTACACTCCTGTCTCTGGCCCCTCTCCCTGTCCTCCCACTCTCTGATGCCTTCTATCTCCCCGAGCTCTCTGCCCCTCTCTCTGTCCCCCTCTCTGTCCCCACTCTCTCTGCCTCCCCCGCTGTCCAACCCTCTCTCTGTCCCCTTCTCTCTATGCCCCCCTCTCTCTGTCCCCACTTCTCTATCCCCTCTCTGTCCTCTCCTCACTGGCCCCCCTTTCTCTGTGCCCACTCGCTCTTCCCCCTCTCTCTGTTCCCCTCACTCTGACCCCCTCTCTCTGTTCTCCCTCTCTCTGTCCCACCTCTCTCTGTCCCCACATCCTCCTTCTCTCTTCCCCTTCTCTCTGTCCCCACCATCCTCCCTCTCTCTGTAACCCTCACTCTGTCTCCCTCGCTCTGTCCCCCCTCTTTCTGTCCCACTCTCTCTGTCCTCCCTCTCTCTGTCCCCACTTCTCTGCCCTCCCTGTCCTCCCCTCACTGGCCCTCGCTCTCTGTGCCCATTCTCTCTTCCCCCTCTCTCTGTTCCCCTTTCTCTGACCCCTCTCTCTGTCTCACCTCTCACTGTGTGTCCCCCTCTCTGAACCCCCTCTCTCTGTTCCCCACTCTCTGCCCCCCCTTTAATCTGCGCCTCTCTCTGTCCCAACTCTGCCCCCCTTTCTCTGTCGCCCACTCTGTCCCCCACTCTATCTCCCACTCTCTGTCCTCCCACACTCTGATGCCTTCTATCTCCCCGAGCTCTCTGTCCCCCTCTCTCTGTCCCCCTCTCTCTGTCCTCCTCTGTCTATCGCCCTCTCTCTGTCCCCCTCTCTCTGTCCCCCTCTCTCTTTCCTCCTCTCTCTGTCCCCCTCTCTCTGTCCTCCTCTCTCTGTCCCCCTCTCTCTGCCCCGCGCTCTGTCCCCTTTCTCTGTCCCCCTTTCTCTGTCCCCCCTCTCTCTGTTCCCCCTCTCTCTGTCCCCGCCTCTCTCTCTGTCCCCCTCTCTCTATCCCCCCTCTCTGTCCCCTCTCTATGTCCCCTTTCTCTGTCCCCCTCTCTCTGTCCCCGCCTCTCTCTCTGTTCCCCGTCTCTCTGTCCCCCCTCTGTCATCCCCTCTCTGGACCTCCTTTCTCTGTACCCACTCTCTCTTCCCCCTCTCTCTGTTCCCCTCACTCTGACCCCCTCGCTCTCTGCCCCCTCGCTCTGTCCCTCTCACTCTGTCCTCCCTCTCTATCCCACCTCTCTCTGTCCCCCATCCACCCATTCTCTGTCCCTCTCTCTCTGTCCTCCCTCTCTCTGTCCCACCTCTCTCTGTCCCCCATCCTCCCTCTCTCTGTCTCCCACTTTCTGTCCCCTCTTTCTTTCCCCCTCTCTCTGTCTCCCCTCTCGCTCTTTCCCCCCTCTCTATCCCCTACTCTGTCCACACTCTCTGTCCCTCTCTCTCTCTCCACCTCTCTCTGTACCCCCACTCTCTGATCCCTTCTATCTCCCTGCGCTCTCTGTCCCCCTCTCTCTGTCCCCTTCTCTCTTTTCCCCTCTTTTTTCCCTCTCTTTGTTCCCCCCCCTCTACCCCTCTCTCTCTCTGTCCCCCTCTCTCTGTCCCCACTCTCTCTGCCTCCCCCGCTGTCCAACCCTCTCTCTGTCCCCCTTCTCTCTCTGACCCCCCTTTCTCTGTGCCCACTCTCTCTTCCCCTCACTCTGTTCCACTCACCCTGACCCCCTCTCTCTGTCCTCCCTCTCTCTGTCCCACCTCTCTCTTGATCCCTCCTCTCTGTCCCCCCATCCTCCCATTCTCTGTCCCTCTCTCTCTGTCCTCCCTCTCTGTCCCACCTCTCTCTGTACCTCCCATCCTGCCTCTCTCTGACCCCTCTCTCTGTCCCCCTCTCTCTGTCCTCCCTCTCTCTGTCCCACCTCTCTCTGTCCCACCTCTCTCTGTCCCCCCCATCCTCCCACTCTCTGTCTCCCTCTCTTTGTCCCCCCTCTTTCTGTCCCCCCTCCCTCTGTCCTCCCTCTCTTTCCCCCTTCTCTCACCCCCGTCCTCCCCTCTCTGTCCCCCGCTCTCTGTGCCCACCCTCTCTTTCCCCTCTCTCTGTTCCCCTCACTCCGACCCCCTCTCTCTGACCCCCTCTCTCTGCCCTCTCTCTCTGTCCTCCCTCTCTCTGTCCCACCTCTCTCTCTGTCCCCCCCATCCTCCCACTCTCTGTCTCCCTCTCTCTGTCTCCCCTTTTTCTGTCCCCCCTCCCTCTGCCCTCCCTCTCTGTCTCCCCGTCCTACCCTCTCAGTCCCTAGCTCTCTGTGCCCACCCTCTCTTCCACCTCTTTCTGTTCCCCTCACTCTGACCCCCACTCTCTGTCCCTCTCTCTCTGTCCCCCTCTCTCTATCCCCCTCTCTCTGTCCTCCCTTTCTCTGTCCCACCTCTCTCTCTCTGTACCCCCATTCTACCTCTCTCTGTCCCCCTCCTTCTGTCCCCCTCTTTCTGTCCCCCTCTTTCTATCCCCTCTCTCTGTCCTCCCTCTCTCTGTCCCACCTCTCTCTGTCCCCCCGTCCTCCCTCTCTCTGTCTCCCACTTTCTATCCCCCATCTTTCTGTCCCCCCTCTCTCTGTCCCTCCCTCGCTCTTCCCCCCTCTCTGTCCCCTACTCTGTCCACACTTTCTGTCCCCCCCTGTCTCTCTCCACCTCTCTCTGTCCCCCCACTCTCTGTCTCCTTCTATCTCCCTGCGCTCTCTGTCCCCCTCTCTCTGTCCCCCACTCTCTGTCCCCCACTCTCTGTTCCCCTCTCTTTGTCCCCCCTGTCTCCACCCCTCCTCTCTCTGTCCCTCTCTCTCTGTCCCCACTCTCTCTGCCTCCCCCGCTGTCCAACCCATTCTCTGTCTCCCTTCTCTCTATGTCCCCCTCTCTCTGTCCCCACTTCTCTGTCCCCCCTCTGTCCTCCCCTCTCTGCCTCCCCTTTCTCTGTGCCCAGTCTCTCTTCCCCCTCTCTCTGTTCCCCTCACTCTGACCCCCCCTCTCTATCCTCCCTCTCTCTGTCCCACCTCTCTCTCTGTCCCCACATCCTCCCATTCTCTGTCCCTCTCTCTCTCTCCTCCCTCTCTCTGTCCTCCCTCTCTCTGTTCCACCTCTCTCTGTCCCCCCATCCTCCCACTCTCTGTCTCCCACTTTCTGTCCCCTCTTTCTTTCCCCCCTCTCTCTGTCCCCCCTCTCGCTCTTTACCCCCTCTCTATCCCCTACTCTGTCCACACTCTCTGTCCCTCTCTCTCTCTCCACCTCTCTCTGTACCCCCACTCTCTGATCCCTTCTATCTCCCTGCGCTCTCTGTCCCCCTCTCTCTGTCCCCTTCTCTCTGTTCCCCTCTCTTTTTTTCCCTCTCTTTGTCCCCCCTCTCTCTACCCCTCCTCTCTCTGTCCCCCTCTCTCTGTCCCCACTCCCTCTGCCTCCCCCGCTGTCCAACACTCTCTCTGTCCCCCTTCTCTCTCTGTCCCCCCTTTCTCTGTGCCCACTCTCTCTTCCCCCTCTCTCTGTTCCACTCACCCTGACCCCCTCTCTCTGTCCTCCCTCTCTGTCCCACCTCTCTCTGTACCTCCAATCCTGCCTCTCTCTGACCCCTCTCTCTCTCTCCCCCTCTCTCTGTCCTCCCTCTCTCTGTCCCACCTCTCTCTGTCCCCCCATCCTCCCACTCTCTGTTTCCCTCTCTCTGTCCCCCTCTTTCTGTCCCCCCTCCCTCTGTCCTCCCTCTCTTTCCCCCTTCTCTCCCCCTGTCCTCCCCTCTCTGTCCCCCGCTCTCTGTGCCCACCCTCTCTTTCCCCTCTCTCTGTTCCCCTCACTCTGACCCCCTCTCTCTGACCCCCTCTCTCTGCCCTCTCTCTCTGTCCTCTCTCTCTGTCCTCCCCCTCTCTGTCCCACCTCTCTCTGTCCCCCCATCATCCCATTCTCTGTCTCCCTCTTTCTGCCCCCCCCTCTTTCTGTCCCCCCTCCCTCTGTCCTCCCTCTCTGTCCCCACTTCTCTCCCCCCGTCCTCCCCTCACAGCCCCCCGCTCTCTGTGCCCACCCTCTCTTCCCCCTCTTTCTGCTCCCCTCACTCTGACCCCCACTCTCTGTCCCTCTCTCTCTGTCCCCCTCTCTCTATCCCCCTCTCTCTGTCCTCCCTTTCTCTGTCCACCTCTCTCTCTCTGTACCCCCATTCTACCTCTCTCTGCCCCCCCCGCTCTGTCCCCCTCTCTCCGCCCCCCTCTCTCTATCCCCCTCTCTCTGTCCTCCCTCTCTCTGTCCCCCCTTCCTCCCTCTCTCTGTCTCCCACTTTCTGTCCCCCCTCTTTCTGTCCCCCTCTCTCTGCCCCCCCTCGCTCTTTCCCCCTCTCTGTCCCCTACTCTGTCCACACTTTCTGTCCCTCCCTCTCTCTCTCCACCTCTCTCTGTCCCCCCACTCTCTGTCTCCTTCTATCTCCCTGCGCTCTCTGTCCCCCTCTCTCTGTCCCCCACTCTCTATTCCCCTCTCTTTGTCCCCCCTGTCTCTACCCCTCCTCTCTCTGTCCCCCTCTCTCTGTCCCCACTCTCTCAGGCTCCCCCGCTGTCCAACCCTCTCTCTGTCCCCCTTCTCTCAATGTCCCCCTCTCTCTGTCCCCACTTCTCTGTCCCCCCTCTGTCCTCCCATCTCTGGCCCCCCTTTCTCTGTGCCCACTCTCTCTTCCCCTCTCTCTGATCCCCTCACTCTGACCCCCTCTCTCTGTCCTTCCTCTCTCTGTCCCACCTCTCTCTGTCCCCCCGTCCTCGCTCTCTCTGTCCACCCACTTTCTGTCCCCCCTCTCTCTGTCCTCCCTCTCTCTGTCCTCCCTCTCTCTGTCCCACCTCTCCCTGTTCCCCCATCCTCCCTCTCTCTATCTCCCACTTTCTGTCCCCCCTCTTTCTGTCCCCCCCCTCGCTCTTCCCCCCTCTCTGTCCCCTACTCTGTTCACACTCTCTGTCCCCCCCTCTCTCTCTCCACCTCTCTCTGTCTCCTTCTATCTCCCAGCGCTCTCTGTCCCCCTCTCTCTGTCCCCCTCTCTCTGTCCCCCTCTCTCTGTCCCCCTCTCTCTGTCCCCACTCTCTCTGCCTCCCCCGCTGTCCAACCCTCTCTCTGTCCCCCTTCTCTCTATGTTCCCCTCTCTCTGTCCCCACTTCTCTGTCCCCACTCTGTCCTCCCCTCTCAGGCCCCCCTTTCTCTGTGCCCACTCTCTCTGCCCCCTCTCTCTGTCCTCCCTCTCTCTGTCCTCTCTCTCTCTGTCCCACCTCTCTCTTTCCCACCATACTCCCTCTCTCTGTCTCCCACTTTCTGTCCCCCTCTTTCTGTCCCCCCTCTCGCTCTTCCCCCCTCTCTGTCCCCTACTCTGTCCACGCTCTCTGTTCCCACCTCTCTCTCTCCACCTCTCTCTGTCCCCCTACTCTCTGTCTCCTTCTATCTCCCTGCGCTCTCTGTCCCCTCTCTCTGTCCCCTCTCTCTGTCCCCACTCTCTGTCCCCCACTCTCTGTCTCCTTCTATCTCCCTGCACTCTCTGTCCCCCTCTCTCTGTCCCCCCTCTCTGTCCCCCTCTCTCTGTCCCCCTCTCTCTGTCCCCACTCTCTGTCCCCCTCTCTCTGTCCCCCTCTCTCTCTGTCCCCCCTCTCTCTCTGTCCCCCTCTCTCTGTCCCCCTCTCTCTGTCCCCCCCCTCTCTGTCCCCGTCTCTCTGTCCCACCTCTCGCTCTTACCCCCTCTCTGACCCCTACTCTGTCCACGCTCTCTGTTCCCACCTCTCTCTGTCCCCCTACTCTCTGTCTCCTTCTATCTCCCTCCTCTCTCTGTCCCCCTCTCTCTGTCCCCTTTCTCTGTCCCCACTCTCTGTCCCCCACTCTCTGTCCCCCACTCTCTGTCCCTCACTCTCTGTCCCCCACTCTCTGTTCCCCTCTCTTTGTCCCCCCTGTCTCTACCCCTCCTCTCTCTGCCCCCTCTCTCCGTTCACTTCTCTCTGTCCCACTCTCTCTGTCCTCCCTCTCTCTGTCCCTCCTCTCTCTGTACACCCCATCCTGCCTCTCTGTCCCCCTCTCTCTGTCCCACTCTCTCTGTCCTCCCTCTCTCTGTCCCACCTCTCTCTGTACACCCCATCCTGCCTCTCTGTCCCCCTCTCTCTGTCCCCCCTCTCTCTATCCCCCTCTCTCTGTCCCACTCTCTCTGTCCTCCCTCTCTCTGTCCCACCTCTCTCTGTACACCCCATCCTGCCTCTCTGTCCTCCCTCTCTCTGTCCCTCCTCTCTCTGCCCCCTCTCTCCGTTCACTTCTCTCTGTCCCACTCTCTCTGTCCTCCCTCTCTCTGTCCCACCTCTCTCTGTACACCCCATCCTGCCTCTCTGCCCCCCTCTCTCTGTCCCCCCTCTCTCTATCCCCCTCTCTCTGTCCTCACTCTCTCTGTCCCACCTCTCTCTGTCCCCCCATCCTCCCTCTCTCTATCTCCCACTTTCTGTCCCCCCTCTTTCTGTCCCCCCTCTCTCTGTCTCCCCCTCTCGCTCTTCCCCCCTCTCTGTCCCCTACTCTGTCCACACTCTCTGTCCCCACCTCTCTCTCTCCACCTCTCTCTGCCCCCCTACTCTCTGTCTCCTTCTATCTCCCTGCACTCTCTGTCCCCCTCTCTCTGTCCCCCACTCTCTGTCCCCCACTTCCTGTCCCCCACTCTCTGTTCCCCTCGCTTTGTCCCCCCTGTCTCTACCCCTCCTCTCTCTGTCCCCCTCTCTCTGTCCCCACTCTCTCTGCCTCCCCCGCTGTCCAACCCTCTCTCTGTCCCCCTTCTCTCTCTGTCCCACCACTCTCTGTGCCTCCCACCCTCCCATTCTCTGTCCCTCTCTCTCTGTCCTCCCTCTCTCTGTCCCACCTCTTCCTGTACAACCCATCCTGCCTCTCTGTCCCCCTCTCTCCGTCCCCCTCTCTCTGTCCCCCTCTCTCTGTCCCCCACTCTGTATCCCCCTTTCTGTATCCTCCCTCTCTGTGTCCCACCTCTCTCTCTATCCCTCCATCCTCCCACTCTCTGTCTCCCTCTCACTATTCCCACTCTTTCTGTCCCCACTCCATCTGTCCTCCCTCTCACTGTCCCCACTTCTCTCCCCCGCGTCCTCCCCTCTCTGGCCCCACGCTCTCTGTGCCCACTCTCTCTTCCCCGTCTCCCTGTTCCCCTCACTCTGACCCCCTCTCTCTGCCCCCTCTCTCTGCCCCCTCTCTCTGTCCTCCCTCTCTCTGTCCCACCTCTCTCTGTGCCCCCCATCCGCTCTCTCTCTCTCTGTCTTCCTCTCTCTGTCCTCCTCTCTCTGTCCTCCTCTCTCTGTCCTCCCACTCTCTGTCCTCCCTCTCTCTGTCCTCCCTCTCTCTGTCCTTCCTCTCTCTGTACCGCCTCCCTCTGTACCCCTCTCTCTGTCTCCCTCTCTCTCTCTCTGTCCCCCTCTCTCTGTCCCCATCTCTCTGTCCCACCTCACTCTGCCCCCTCTCTATCCTCCCTCCCTCTCTGTCCCCCTCTCATTGTCCCCCTCTCTATATAACCCCTCTCTCTGCCCCCTCTATGTCCCCTCTCTCTCTGTCAACCCTCTCTCAATCCCCCTCTCTGTTCTCCCCTCTCTGTACCTCTCCTCTCTGTCAGCCCCCTCCCTCTGTACCCCTTTGTCGCCCATCTCTCTGTACCCCCTCTCCCTTTGTCCCCTCTCTCTGTCCCCCTCTTTGTTTCCCATCTCTGTCCTCCACTCTCTGTCTCCCTATCTCTACCCCCTCTATCTCTGTCCCCCTCTCGCTCTGTCCCCCTGTCTCTGTCCCCTCTCTCTGCCCCATCTCTATCCCCCCATCTCCATCCCCCCCGTCCCCTCTCTCTCTGTCCCCCCTCTCTCTATCGCCCTGTCTCTCTGTCCCCTCTCTCTCTGTCACCCCTCTCTCGTTCTCTCTGACCCCATTATCTGGCCCTCTCTGTCCCGCTCTCTCTCTGCCCCCTCTCTCTGTGTCCCCCTATTTCTGTCCCTCTCTCTCTGTCCCATACTCTGCTCCGCCCCTTCTCTGTACCCCCTTCTGTCCCGTCTCTCTCTGTGTCCCCTACTCTCTCCTCCCACTCTGTCCCCCCACTTTCTCTCCCCACTCTCTGACCACTTCTATTTCCCCCCTCTCTCTGACGCCCTATCTCTGTCCCCCTCTCTCTCCTCCCTCTCTGTCCCCGCTTTCTCTGTCCCCCTCTATGTCTGCTCCTGTCCTCCACTCTCTGTTTCCCCTCTCTATGTCCCCCTCTCCCTGTCTCCCACCTCTCTGATCCACTCTCTGTTCCACCCCTCTGTCCACCCTCTCTGTACCTCCCACTCTGTCCACCCACTCTCTGTCCCCACCTCTGCTCCGCCCCACTGCCAACCAACCCCGGCCCCCTCTCTCTGCTCCCCCCTCTGACACCCGTCTCTCTATCCCCTCTATCTCTTTCCCCTCTATGTCCGCCCTCTCTCTGTCACGCTCTCTGTCACCCTTTTTCTGTCCTCCTCTAGCCCCCTCTCTCTGTCCCCCGCTCTCTGTCCCCCTCTCTCTGTCCCCCTCTCTCTGCCCCCACTCTCTGTGTCCCCCTCTCTCTGTCCCCCTCTCTCTGCCCCCACTCTCTCTGTTCCCTGTCTCTCTGTCCCCCTCTCTCTCTGTCCCCCTCTCTCTCTGTCGCCCTCTCCCTGCCTCCTCTCTCTGTCCCCCTCTCTCTGTCCCCCTCTCTCTGTCCCCCTCTCTCCGTCCCCCTCTCTCTGCCCCACTCTCTCTGTCCCCTGTCTCTCTGTCCACCTCTCTCTCTGTCCCCCTCTCTCTCTGTCGCCCTCTCCCTGCCTCCTCTCTCTGTCCCCCTCTCTCTGCCCCCACTCTCTGTGTCCCCCTCTCTCTGTCCCCCTCTCTCTGCCACCACTCTTTCTGTCCACTGTCTCTCTGTCCCCCCCTCTCTCTGTCCCCCCTCTCTCTGTCTCCGTCTCTCTGTCCCTCCCCTCTCCATGTCCCCCTCTCTCTGTCATCCTTTTCTGTTCCCCCTCTAAGCCCTCTCTCACTGTCCCCTCTCTCTCTCTCTGTCCCCCCCTCTCTGACCCCCTATTCTCTCTGACTGCCCTCTCTCTGCCCCCCTTCTCTCTGTCCCGCTCTCTCTGTCCCCCTCTTTCTCTGTCCCTCCCTCTCTCTATACCCACTCCCTCTATCCGCCCCCTCTGTCCCTCTCTCCCTTTCGCCCTCTTTCTTTCCATCCTCTCTCTGTCCCCCTCTTTCTGTCCACCCCTCTCTCTGTATCCTCCTCTCCCTCTGTCCCCATCTCTCTGTCCACGACCCTCTCTCTGTCCCCTCTCTCTCTCTGTCCCCCTCTCTCTGTCCCCCCCTCTCTCTGTCCCCCCTCTCTCTCTGTCCCCCTCTCTCTGTCCCCCTCTCTCTCTGTCCCCCCGCTATTTGTCCCCCCGCTCTCTGTCCTCCCGCTCTCTGTCCCCTCTCTCTCTCCCCCCTTTCTCTGTCCCCCCTCTTCCTCTGTCCCCCCTCTCTCTGTCCCTCCTCTCTGCACCCCACTCTCAGTCTGCCCCCTCTGTACCACTCTCTCTGCTCCCCCGTCACCCCTCACTCTGTCATACCGTCTCTCTTTCTCCCCCTCTCTGACACCCCCGCTCTGTCCCCCTCTCACTGTCCCCCCTCTCACGGACCCCCCTCTCTCTCTCTCTCCCCCTCTCTATATCCCGCTCTTTCTCCATTCCCCTCTCTCTGTCCCCCCCTCTCTCTGTCCCCCTCTTTCTATCTACCCTCTCGCTGTCCTCCCGTCCGCCTCTCTCTCTCCCCCTCTCTCTGTCCCCCCCCTCCGTTCCCCTCTCTCTGTCCCCCCTCTCTCGATCCCAACTCTCTCTATCCACCCTCTCTCTGACCCCCCTCTCTGTTCCCCCCTCCCTCTGTCCCCCCCACCTCTGTCCCCCTCTCTCCGTCCCCCTCTTTCTATCCCCCCTTTCTCTGTCCCCCCGTCCGCCTCCCTCTGTCCCCCGTCCCCTCTCTCTGTGCCCCTCTCTCTCTGACCCCCTCTTCTCTCTGACCGCCCCCTCTCTGCCCCCCTTCTCTCTGTCCTCCTCTTTCTCTGTCCCTCCCTCTCTCTGTCCCCACTCCCTCTATCCGCCTCCACTGTCCCCCTCTCCCTTTCCCCCTCTTCCTTTCCATCCTCTCTCTGTCCCCCTCTTTCTGTCCACCCCTCTCTCTGTACCCTCCTCTCCCTCTGTCGCCATCTCTCTGTCCACCAACTTCTCTCTCTGTCCCCTCTCTCTCTTTCGCCCCCTCTTCTGGCACCCACATTCTCTGTCCCCACTCTCTCTATCCCTCTCTCTCTGTCCCCCTCTGTCTCTGTCACCCCTCTCTCTTCCCCCTCTGCCCCTCTCTGACCCCCTTTCCCCCTGTTCCCTCCTCTCTCTGTCCTCCTTTCTCTGTCCCGCCCCTCTCTGTCCCCACGCTCTCTATCTCCACGCTCTCTGTCCCCCCACACTCTGTGCCCCTGCTCTCTGTCCCCCCTCTCTCTGACCCCGACTCTCTGTTCCCCCTATCTCTGTCCCCCACTCTCTGCCCCCCCCCTCTCTGTCCCTCCCCTCTCTGTCCCCAATCTGTCCACTCTCTCTCTGTCCCCCCTCTTTCTCTGCCCCTCTCTACTCCTCTCTCTGCCCCCTCTGCCGCCCTCTCTCTCTGAACCACCTCTTTCTGCTACCCCCCTCTGTCTCTCCCACTCTCTGTCCCCCACTTTGGGTCCACCTCTCGCTGCCCCTCCTTCTCTCTGTTCCCCGCTCTCAGTCCGCCCCTCACTGACCCCTCTCTCTTTCCCCCCCTCTCTGTCCCCCCTCTCCATCCCCCTGTCCCCCCTCTACTGCGCCCCCGTCTCTCTGTCTACCCTCTCTCACTCTTCCCACTCTCTCTGTTTCCCCCTCTCTCTGTCCCTCCTTCTCCCCGTACCCCCCTCTGTTCCCCCTCTCTCTGTACCACCTCTCTCTGTTCTCCCTCTCTCTCTGTCCCGTCTCTCTTTCCCGTCTCTCTGTCCCCCCTCTCTGACCCCTCTCTCTGTCCCCCTCTTCCTCTGTCCACCCTTTCTCTGTCCACCCTTTCTCTGTCCCCCCTCTTCCTCTGTCCCTCCTTCTCTCTATCCCCCACTCTCCGTCTGACCCCTCTGTACCACTCTCTATGCTCCCCCTGTCCCCTCTCACTCTATCATAACATCTCTCTTTCTCCACCTCTCTGACACCCCCTCTCTGTCCCCCCTCTGTCCCTCCTCACTGACTTCCTTATCACTGTCCCACTCTCTCTGCCCCCACTCTCTGCCCAACCTCTCTCTGTATCCCCCTCTCTCAGTATCCCCCTCTCTCTGTCCCACCCTCTCTGTCCCCCCTCTCTCTCTGATTCCCTCTCTCTGTCCCCTCTCTCTGTCCCTCCTCTCTCTGTTCCCCTCTCTCTGCCGCCCCCTCTCTGTCCCCCTCTCTCTCTATCCCCGCTCTCTCTGTTCCCCCTCTCTATCCCCCCTTACTCTGTCCCCCTCTCTCTTTCCCCCCCTCTCTGTCCCCCTTTTTCTATTCCCCCTCTCTCTGTTAACCCCCCCACCCACCTCTCTCTGTCCCCCTGTTCCTCTCTCTGTCCCTCTCTCACTGTCCCCTCTCTGTCCCCCCTCTCTGTCTGATCCCCTCTCTCTGTCCCCCTCTCTCTGTCCCCCCTCTCTCTCTCCGTTCCCCTCTCTCTGTCCCCCCTCTCTGCCCCCCCTCTCTCTGCCCCCTCTTTCTATCCCCCCTCTCTCTGTCCCCCCCTTCCGCCTCTCTCTGTCCCCCCTCCCCCTCTCTCTGCCCCCTGTCCCTCTCTCTCTGCCCCTCTGTCACTGTCCCCCCTCTCTGTCCCCCATCGCAATCCCCCCCGACCCCCTCGTTGTCCCCCTCTCTGTTTGCCCTCTCTCTGTCCCCCTCTCTCCCGTCACCCCTCTGTCTGTCCCCCCTCTCTCTCTACCCTCCTCTCCCTCTGTCCCCACTCTCTCTGTCCACTGCTCTCTGTCCCCCACTCACTGTCCCCCTCTCTCTGTCCACCCTCTCTTTACCCCCCTCTCTCCCCATCTCTCCCCTACCTCTCTCCCCCACTTTCTTGTCCCCCTCTGTCTCTATCCCCTCCCTCTCTGCCCAACCTATCTCTATATCCCCCTCTCTCTGTATCCCCCTCTCTCTGTCCCCCTCTCTCTGTCCCCCCTCTCCCTCTGATCCCCTCTCTCTGTATCCCCCTCTCTCTGTCCCCCCCTCTCTGTCCCCCCTCCTCTCTGTCCTCCCCTCTCTCTGTCCCACGCTCTCTCTGTCGCCACTCTCTCTGTCTGTCCTCTCTGTCTGTCCTCTCTCTTTCCTCCCCTTTCTTTCCCCCACACTCTCTGCCCCTCTTTATGTCCCCCCTCTCTCTGCGCCCCCCAGCTCTCTGTCCCCCCCTCTCAATGCCCCCCCCCTTCTGTACCCCCCGCTCTGTCACCCTCGTCTCTGTCACCCTCTCACTCTGTCCATCCCTCTCCCTCTGGCCCCATCTCTCTGTCCACCTCTCTCTTTCTGTACACGTCTCTCTGTCCCCCACTATCTGCACCCCACTCTCTGCACCCCTCTCTCTGCCCCCCCTCTCTCTTCCCTCTCTCTCTCCCCTATCACTCAACTCTCTTTCTCCCCCACTTTCTTGTCCCCTCTCTGTCTGTCCTGCCTGTCTCTCTGAACCCCTCTCTCTCTGATCCCCCCTCTCTCTGACCTCCCCCTCTCTTTTCCCCTTCTCTCTGTCCCCCCTCTCTCTGTCCCCCTCTTTCTCTGTCCCTCCCTCTCGCGGTCCCCACTCTCTCTGTCTGCCCCCTCTGTTCCCCTCTCTATATCTCCCTCTTTCTTTCCACGCTCTCTCTATCCGTCCCCCCCTCTCACTTTCTCCCCGTCTCTGTCCCTACTCTCTCTCTGTCCCCCCTGTCTGTCTGTCCTCCCCCTCTGTCCCCCTCGCTCACTGTCCCCCTCTCTCACTGTCCCCCCTCTCTCTGTCACCTCTCTCTTCCACCTCTGCCCCCCCTCTGTCTGACCCCCTCTCCCTTTGTTCCCTCCTCTCTCTGTCCCCTCTCTCTCTGTCCCCCCTCTGTCTCTGCCCCCCCTCTCTCTCTGTCCCCCTCTCTCTGTACTCCTCTCTCTGCCCCCTCTGCCGCCCCTCTCTCTGTGACCCCCACCCTCTCTGCCCCCCCTCCCCCCGATCTCTTCCGCTCTCTGACCCCCTCTCTCTGTCCCCACTCTCTCTGTAACCACTCTCTCTGTACCCCTCTCTCTCTTTCCCCCTCTCTCTATGTCCCCATCTCCGTCCCTCCCCTCTCTGTCCACCCTCTCTCTGACCCCCCTCTCTCTGTCCCCGTCTCTGTACACCCTCTCTGTTCCGCCTTCTCGGTCCCAGCCCTCTCTCGGTTCCCCCTCTCTCTGTCCTTCTCTCTCTGTCCCTCTCTCTCTGTCCCTCTCTCTCTGTCCTCCTCTCTCTGTACACACTCTCTCTGCCCCCTCTCTCTGTTCCCCTCTCTCTGTCCCCGTCTCTCTCTGTACCCCCTCTCTCTGCCTCCCTCTCTGTCCCCCCTCTGTCTGTCTCCCTCTCTCTGTGTTCCCCTCTCTCTCTGTCACCACCCCTCTCTCTATACCCCCTCTAAATCCCCTCTCTCTCTGTCCCCCCTCTCTCTGTCACCACCCCTCTCTCTATACCCTCTCTCTCTACCCCTCTCTCTGTCTCCCCTCTCTCTTTCCCTTCTCTCTGTCCACCTCTCTCTCAATCCCACCTCTCTCTGTCCCCCTTTTTCTCTGTTCCCCCTCTCTGTATCCCACTTTCTGTCCCGCCTTCTCGATCCCAGCCCTCTCTCTGTACCCGCTCTCTCTGTCCCCTCACTCTCTCTGTCCTTCTCTCTCTGTCACCACTTCTCTCTTTCACCCCGCTCTCAGTCCGCACCCTCTGTCGCCGTCTCTCTTTACCCCTCTCTCTGACCCCCCTCCCTCTCCCCCCACCTTTCGGTCCAAGCCCTCTCTCTGTACCCCCTCTCTGTGTCCCCCCTCTCTCTCTGTCCCCCTCTCTCGTTCACCCTCTCTCTGACACCCTCTCTCTGACTCCCCTCTCTCTGAACTCCCCTCTCTCTGTTCCCCCTCACTCTGAGCCCCCCTCTCTCTGATTCCCCCTCTCTCTGAGCCCCCCTCTCTGTTCCCCCAATCTCTGTCCCGCCTTCTCGGTCCCAGCCCTCTCTATGTACCCTCCCTCTCTCTGTCCCCCCTCTCTCTATCCATCTCTCTCTGTCGCCCCCTCTCTGTCCCCGCTCTCTCTGTCCCCCTCTCTCTGTCCCCCCTCTCTCTGTCCTCCCCTCTCTCTTTGTCTGTCTCCCCTCTCTGTCACTACCCTCTGCCCCCTCTCTCTGTCCCCCCTTCTCTCTGAGCCCGCTATCAGTCCGCCCCCTGTCCCCGTCTCTATTTACCCGTCTCTCTGACCCCCCTCTCTGTTCCCCCACCCCCCCGTTCCCCCTTCTAGGTCACAGACCTCTCTCTCTACCTCCTCTCTCTGTCCCCTCACTCTCTCTGTCCCCCCTCTCTGTCCCCCTTCTCTCTATCCCCCTCTCTCTATCTCCTCTCTCTGTCCCCTCTCTCTCTCTGTCCCCCCTCTCTCTCTATTCCCCCCTATCCCTATCCCCCCTCTCTGTCCAGCCTTCTCGGTCCCAGCCCTCTCTGTCCACTCACTCTCTCTGTCCCCCCTCTCTGTATCCCCCCCTCTCTGCCCCCTCCCTGCCCCCTCTCTCAGTCCACCTCTCTGTCCCCCGTCTCTGTTCCCCCCTCTCTGTTCCCCCTCTCTCTATCCCCCTCTCTCTACCTCCTCACTCTGTCCCCTCTCTCTCTCTATCCCCCCTCTCCCTATCCCCCCTCTCTGTCTCGCCTTCGCGGTCCCAACCCTTTCTCTGTACCTCTCTCTGTGTCTCCCTCTCTCACTGTTCCCACACTCTCTGTCCCATCTCTCTGTACCCCCTCTCTCTGACTCCCCTCTCTGAACCCCCCTCTCTGTCCCCCATTCTTGGTCTCAGCCCTCTCTATATACCCCCTCTCTCTGTCCCCTCACTCTCTCTGTTCCCCCTCTCTCTATCCCTCTCTCTCTGTCCCCCCTCTCTGTCACTTCTCTCTCTGCCCTACTCTCTCTGTCCCCCTCTCTCTGTCCCCCCCTCTCTGCCCCCATCTCTCTGTCACCCCTCTCTCTTTCCCCCCCTCTCTCTGATCCACCCTCTCTGTCCCCCTCTCTCTGTATCCCCCTCTCTCTGTCCCCCCATCTGTTTTCCCTACTCCTTTCTGTCCTCCCCTCTCTCTGTCGCCACTCTCTCTGTCTGTCCTCACTGTCTGTCCTCTCTCTTTCCTCCCCTTTCTTTACCCCGCACTCTCTGCCCCCTCTTTATGTCCCCCCTCTCTCTGCGCCCCCCCAGCTCTCTGTCCCCCCTCTCAATTTCCCCCCCTCTCTCTGTCCCCACGCTCTCTCTGTCCCCCCTCTCTGTACCCCCCGCTCTGTCACCCTCGTCTCTGCCACCCTCTCACTCTGTCCCTCCCTCTCCCTCTGGCCCCATCTCTCTGTCCACCCCTCTCTCTCTGCACCCCTCTCTCTGTCCCCCCTCTCTCTTCCCTCTCTCTCTCCCCTTTCACTCAACCCTCTCTCTCCCCCACTTTCTTGTCCCCTCTCTGTCTGTCCCGCCTGTCTCTCTGAACCCCTCTCTCTCTGACCCCCGCTCTCTCTCTCTGACCTCCCCCTCTCTTTCCCCCTTCTCTCTGTCCCCCCTCTCTCTGTCCCCCTCTTTCTCTGTCCCTCTCTCTCGCGGTCCCCACTCTCTCTGTCTGCCCCCTCTGTTCCCCTCTCTATTTCCACCCCTCTTTCTTTCCACGCTCTCTATCCGTCCCCCCTCTCTCACTTTCTCCCCGTCTCTGTCCCTACTCTCTCTCTGTCCCCCCTCTCTCTCTGTCCTCCCCCTCTGTCCCCTTCGCTCACTGTCCCCCTCTCTCATTTTCCCCCTCTCTCTGTCACCCCTCTCTCTTCCACCTCTGCCCCCCCTCTGACCCCCTCTCCCTTTGTTCCCTCCTCTCTCTGTCCCCTCTCTCTCTGTCCCCCCTCTGTCTCTGTTCCCCCCTCTGTCTCTGTCCCCCCTCTCTCTCTGTCCCCCTCTCTCTGTACTCCTCTCTCTGCCCCCTCTGCCGCCCCTCTCTCTGTGACCACCACTCTCTCTACCCCCCCACCCCGATCTCTCCCGCTCTCTGTCCCCCTCTCTCGGCCCCCCTCTCTCTCTGCACCTCCTTCTCTCAGTCCCCCTGCTCTCAGTCCGCCCCCTCTGTCCCCCTCTCTCTTTGCCCCTCTCTCTGTCCATTCCTCTCCGTCTCCCTGTCCCCCCTCTACTGCACCCTCGTCTCTCTGTACCACCTCTCTCTCTGTCCCCGTCTTTCTGTACCACCTCTCTCTGCCCACTCTGCCTCTCCTCTCTCTCTGTACCCCCGCTCTCAGTCTGCCACTTCTGTTCCCCTCGCTCTTCCCTCCTCTCTCTTTCCCCCTCTCTCTGCCTTCCCCTCTATCTGACTCCGTCTCTCTGTCCCCCTATTTCTCCCTCTTTACTGCGCCCCTGTCTCTCTGTCCCCCCTTCTCCCTGTTTGCACCCTCTCTGTCGCCCTTCTCCCTGTCCCCACTCTCTCTGTAACCACTCTCTCTGTACCCCTTTCTCTCTGTCCCCCTCACTCTATGTCCCCATCTCCGTCCCTCCCCTCTCTGTCCACCCTCTCTCTCTGCCCCCCTCCACTCTGCCCCCTCTCTCTGTCTCCACTCTCTCTATCCCCCTCTGCCCCCTCTCTCTGTACCCCTCTCTCTCTGTCCCCCTCTCTCTATGTCCCCATCTCCGTTCCTCCACTCTCTGTCCACCCTCTCTCTGACCCCCCTCTCTCTGTCCCCGTCTCTATATACCCTCTCTGTTCCGCCTTCTCGGTCCCAGCCCTCTCTCGGTTCCCCCTCTCTCTCTGTCCCTCTGTCTCTGTCCCTGTCTCTCTGTCCCTCTCTCTCTGTCCCCCTCTCTCTGTACCCACTCTCTCTGCCCCCTCTCTCTGTTCCCCTCTCTCTGTCCCCCTCTCTCTCTGTACCCCCTCTCTCTATCCCTCTCTCTCTGTCACCACCCCTCTCTCTATACCCCCTCTCTCTTTCCCCTCTCTCTGTCCCCCTCTCTCTCAATCCCACCTCTCTCTGTCCCCCTCTTTCTCTGTTCCCCCTCTCCCTATCCCCCTCTCTGTCCCGCCTTCCCGGTCCCAGCCCTCTCTCTGTACCCCCTCTCTGTGTCCCTCTCTCTCTGTATCCCTCTCTCTCTCTCTGTCCCCTCTCTCTCTGTCCCCTCTCTCTCTGTCCCCCTCTCTGTGCCCCTCTCTCTCTGTCCCCCTCACTCTGTCCCCCTCTCTCTGTCCCCTCTCTCTGTCCCCCTCTCTCTCTGTCCCCCTCTCTCTCTGTCCCCTCTCTCTGTCCCCCTCTCTCTCTGTGTCCCTTTCTCTCTGTCCCCCTCTCTCTGACCCCTCTCTCGTTATGTCTCCCTCACTTTATCCCTCACCTTCTCTCTCTCTCTCTGTCTCTCTCTCTCTCTCTCTCTCTCTCCCTGCTCCTTCACTCCTTCACTCTCTCTCCACCTTCTCTCACTCTCGATCCACCTCCCTCGGTCTCTCTTTCTCCTCACCTCCCTCTGTTTCTCTCTGACTAAATATCTCTCCCTCCTGCCCCTCCCTCCCTCTCTGACGCAGTCTGTCTCCCTGACGCGTCCCTCTCCCTCTGATCCAGAGACTGGGGAGTGGGGTACTGGGTGGTGCTGTGGTTGCATGTGGTTGAAAGGGTGGTTGTGAGATGACAGAGAGATGTGGGAGATGGGAGGAGGGGGAAAAATGGTGTAGAGACGGAATTGCGGGAGGGAGACAGAGACGGCAGGAGAGAGAGAGAGAGTGCAGGGGAGGGGGGAGAGGAAAGAGTGGAGGCAGGTGGAGAGAGTGGGGGAGAGGAAATGGGGAGGCCACTTTGGAGTGGGGGGGTGCAGAGGGAGTTAAACTCAGCTCCTGAGCTCAGGGCCCGGTGCCCTCCCCTTCCCTGAGGACCAGGACTTGGGACTGAGTCTGTCTCTCTCCAGCTCAGCTTCTCCAACACAAAGACACCAAACAACATCGCTCACTCTGCTGCTCGGCACGCTTTAATCAACATTTTCATTGGTTACAAATGGAAGTGATGGATACAGTCAGTGGGATGGTGCCTTTTCTCACTGGCCCCTGAGTTGTGAGAAACATTGAAATGTTTCCCTGTAACCCCCCTGTGGGATAAGGATGGACAAACCAGCGCTACCCTCAGTCTGTTACCATAGCGACAGGCTGCTCCATCGCTGAAACACTAAACTGAAATGAGAAAATCCCGGATGGATTGATTAATGAGGGAATTTGATGGATGGATGGATCTGGGTGAAGGGATATTTCAGCACATTCTTCAGCTGCTGCCTGAACTTAGTCTGGGTCACGGCATAAATCGCGGTGTTTGTGCAGCAACTGAGGAGCTGCAGCATGAAGCCCAATTCCTGCACAAAGTCATGGAGATACAGTGGAGTATCCACAATAAACCACATCCGGAACCATATAGAATACAGCATTAACATTGACCATAACAGAATGAAATTGGCCGAGATCACAAACAGTAAAATGATGGATTTTTTTCGGTTTCTCATTTCAGTGTCAGACTGAGCGTCCCCATTGGTGTGAGCGCGGAGTCTCCTGCGGGCTCTGCTGGTCACTACAATGTGTCTGACGGTGAGAACATTGAGCAGCAGAATCAGGAGCAATGGGACACCCGGGGTTAGAATGTGGTGGAGGAACTCGATTGTGACCCAGACAATGGAGGATTGAACAGCGTCTGTTACCTCACAAAACCAGGGGGTGTTCACCAGCCAATACCGAGCCGAGAGCATAAAATACCAGGAAATGTCCTTTAAACAGCTCAGCACAGTCACTGCTCCCAGAACCACAGCCGCCGTCTTCTCACTGCAATATTTACTGTTCAGCTTCTGGCAACAAATGGCCACAAACCGATCAAAGGTGAAAGTGACGGTGAACCAGACAGAGCAGTCAGTGGCTGCATAAAGCAGGACGGCATGGATATTACACACGGGTACGGAGTCCTTCAGGAAATAAAACTGTTCCCGATAAACAATGGGAATGTGTCTCAGGATCAGGTCGAGGATAATGACCAGGAGATCTGCCGCTGCCATGGCCCCCAGGTAACGTCTGACACATGGAGACAATCCACAATCTTTATAAAGCAGGACGTAGATGGTCACTACGTTAACTGTGAGGAAGGAAAACAAACCCATTATCCATCAGCCTGGAGGCAAAGGGACCCGTTTGATCGGGGACCCAGTGAGATTTTCAAATGTGTCCCTGTATTCAGGGATTTATTAAAATAATTGGAGCAGGAATAACAAATGGGAAGGTCGGAATTACTGACAAAAATGTCAGTTACAGAATGTCAGGGACAGAACGTTCCGGGGAATGACAGTTATAGAATGTTGGGGACAGAACGTTCCGGGGAATGTCAGTAATAGAATGTCGGGGACAGAACGTTCCGGAGAATGTCAGTTATAGAATGTCAGGGACAGAACGTTCCGGGGAATGTCAGTTATAGAATGTCGGGGACAGAACATTCCGGGGAATGACAGTTATAGAATGTTGGGGACAGAACGTTCCGGGGAATGTCAGTTATAGAATGTCGGGGACAGAACGTTCCGGGGAATGTCACTTATAGAATGTCAGGGACAGAACGTTCCGGGGTGTGTCAGTTATAGAATGTCGGGGACAGAACGTTCCGGGGAATGTCAGTTATAGAATGTCAGGGACAGAACGTTCCGGGGTGTGTCAGTTATAGAATGTCGGGGACCGAACGTTCCGGGGAATGTCAGTTATAGAATGTCAGGGACAGAACGTTCCGGGGTGTGTCAGTTATAGAATGTCAGGGACAGAACGTTCCGGGGAATGTCAGTTATAGAATGTCAGGGACAGAACGTTCCGAGGAATGTCAGTTATAGAATGTCGGGGACAGAACGTTCCGGGGAATGACAGTTATAGAATGTCGGGGACAGAACGTTCCGGGGAATGTCAGTTATAGAATGTTAGGGACAGAACGTTCCGGGGAATGTCAGTTATAGAATGTCGGGGACAGAACGTTCCGGGGAATGTCAGTTATAGAATGTCGGGGACAGAACGTTCCGGGGAATGACAGTTATAGAATGTTAGGGACAGAAAGTTCCGGGGAATGTCAGTTATGGAATGTCGGGGACAGAACGTTCCGGGGAATGACAGTTATAGAATGTTAGGGACAGAAAGTTCCGGGGAATGTCAGGTATAGAATGTCGGGGACAGAACGTTCCGGGGAATGACAGTTATAGAATGTTAGGGACAGAAAGTTCCGGGGAATGTCAGTTATAGAATGTCGGGGATAGAAAGTTCCGGGGAATGACAGTTATAGAATGTCAGGGACAGAACGTTCCGGGGAATGTCAGTTATAGAATGTCAGGGACAGAACGTTCCGGGGAATGTCAGTTATAGAATGTCGGGGACAGAACGTTCCGGGGAATGTCAGTTATAGAATGTCGGGGACAGAAAGTTCCGGGGAATGACAGTTATAGAATGTCGGGGACAGAACGTTCCGGGGAATGTCAGTTATAGAATGTCGGGGACAGAACGTTCCGGGGAATGTCAGTTATAGAATGTCGGGGACAGAAAGTTCCGGGGAATGACAGTTATAGAATGTCGGGGACAGAAAGTTCCGGGGAATGTCAGTTATAGAATGTCGGGGATAGAAAGTTCCGGGGAATGTCAGTTATAGAATGTCGGGGACAGAACTTTCCAGGATCTCCTTGACCTGTCCATCACCTTTCCCATTTATCCTCCCCACCAGCATGATGTACTGTGCACAGGCTACATTTCTGTCCAACACTGGGAGCTGTGCAGACCACATCAGGGCACTAATGTGTGAAGCTGGAACAAATATCCATCCAGCACGGGGAGCTACACAAACCACTTCAGTGCATGATCTATAAACCTCAACAAGATAGTCTGACCAGCACAGCGAACTATGCAGTGATCACCTGTGAATTAATCTGTAACCCAGGAGCAGTTACCATCCCAGCATGTAGGGCTGTGTACACCACCCCACTGCATTGATCTGTAACCCAGGAGCAGTTACCCTCCCAGCATGTAGGACTGTGTACACCACCCCAGTGCATTGATCTGTAAACCAGGAACAGTTACCCTCCCAGCATGTAGGACTGTGTACACCACCCCAGTGCATTGATCTGTAACCCAGGAGCAGTTACCCTCCCAGCATGTAGGACTGTGTACACCACCCCAGTGCATTGATCTGTAAACCAGGAACAGTTACCCTCCCAGCATGTAGGACTGTGTACCCCAAACCAGGGCATTGATCTGTAACCCAGGAGCAGTTACCTTCCCAGCATGTAGGGCTGTGTACCCCAAACCAGGGCATTGATCTGTAACCCAGGAGCAGTTACCCTCCCAGCATGTAGGGCTGTGTACCCCAAACCAGGGCATTGATCTGTAACCCAGGGGCAGTTACCCTCCCAGCATGTAGGGCTGTGTACACCACCCCAGTGCATTGATCTGTAACCCAGGAGCAGTTACCCTCCCAGCATGTAGGGCTGTGTACCCCACCCCAGTGCATTGATCTGTAACCCAGGGGCAGTTACCCTCCCAGCATGTAGGGCTGTGTACACCACCCCAGTGCATTGATCTGTAACCCAGGAGCAGTTACCCTCCCAGCATGTAGGGCTGTGTACCCCACCCCAGTGCATTGATCTGTAACCCAGGGGCAGTTACCCTCCCAGCATGTAGGGCTGTGTACACCAAACCAGGGCATTGATCTGTAAACCAGGAGCAGTTACCCTCCCAGCATGTAGGGCTGTGTACCCCAAACCAGGGCATTGATCTGTAACCCAGGAGCAGTTACCCTCCCAGCATGTAGGACTGTGTACCCCTCCCCAATGCATTGATCTGTAACCCAGGAGCAGTTACCCTCCCAGCATGTGGGACTGTGTACACCAAACCAGGGCATTGATCTGTAACCCAGGAGCAGTTACCCTCCCAGTATGTAGGGCTGTGTACCCCAAACCAGGGCATTGATCTGTAACCCAGGAGCAGTTACCCTCCCAGCATGTAGGGCTGTGTACCCCAAACCAGGGCATTGATCTGTAACCCAGGAGCAGTTACCCTCCCAGCATGTAGGGCTGTGTACCCCAAACCAGTGCATTGATCTGTAACCCAGGAGCAGTTACCCTCCCAGCATGTAGGACTGTGTACATCCCCCCCCCCCCCACCCAGTACATTGCTCAGCAACACTGTGTTAGATCCCTGCCCACCGTGGGGAAACTAGCAGCCCGTGCTGGAAGTGACAGGTTGTGCAGCTTCCACCCATTTACAGCTCCATATCCCCATTGTGCCCTGACAAGGGGGTGTTGTGGGTGTGAACATCACTGCCAGAGAGAGATGGCGGGGGAATCAGTTTAAATATCACCGCATGGGAGTGGGTTGGGAAGTAGACAGAGAGGGGGAGACTGAGAGACAGTGTCATGGAAGGCTGTGTTCCCAGGTTTCAGAATGCTGAAATGTCAGCAATTCGATAGCATCCTGTAACATGAGCCAGTCTTCCCAGGAAAGATGGGAAAAAGGGATATTAATGTGAAGTCAGATGAACATTTGTTCTGCATCTTTGTAACTGGAAATGGTTTCAACAGAATCTATGACTCATTGGGCAGATTCTAACAATAATTTATCTTTGTTTAATTTTCATTGAGTGTGACAGAGGGACCGTCTGCACGAGGCTGAGCTATTTCCCGGTGCTATCACTTCAAACTTACCTCATTAACTACCCACCCCACCCCATGATGTCCCTCTCATTCAATAATGGCCTGATTCTCCCATCCATCATGGCGGGTGGTACTCACCATCGCCCGGATGCCCCTGGATATTCAGTGATCGCTGGCGCTGGTGCCATCTTTAAAAGGCCAAGGGGCACACGGTTGAGCTTTCTCAGTTCGGAGCTGCCTGCACAGTTTACCTCGAGCATGGCAGATAAGAGGCACTTACATCACGGTTTGTCGACAGGGGCATGGAAGTCCTGGTGGAGGGGCTAGTATAGAGGGGGGCCATACCACCAGACACACCGAGCATGGTCTGAGCTCACCACCCAGTTCAGTGCAGTATCTGAGGTCTGAGGAAACGTCCAGCAATACAGGATAAGCAGCAATAATCTTCCCCGCTCTGTCAGGATACAGCTCACCATATTCTCTCTGCTCCCTCACACTCACTGTATATCTGTTGTAGCACCTACTCCCCAAACAAGATTCATGCTCCACCACTCTCACTGCTGCGTGCAGCACTTTCTCTCTCTCTCTGTCTCTGTCTCTGTCTGTCTGTCTGTCTGTCTCTCTCTCTCTCTCTCTCTCCCTCCACGTTACCCCCCTTCACTAAAAACACTGCATGGATACAACAAAGTGGACTGACTGCCTCCGGACACCTCACCATGACCCCGTCCCCCACCTAACCAGCACTAACAGCAGGGCCACCCACTCCCACCCTCCCTCTCTCCCTCCTTTTCTCCCATTTCAGGAGAAACAGCCTGGAATAGGACAGAAAGGGCCTATCCGGGTGGTGGAATGCCCGATATCCGTTCCCTCACCCCCCTCCCCCCCCCCACCCCCCGCCATGTGGGGAGGACCCTGGTACGAGCCGGAGAGACCTGGGATGCCTCGTGTGGAGATTCTGAAACATCCACTTCCCACCGACCGAGTAAGGAGCAATGTTCAGTGAAGGGCAATTCTCACTTTAAACCCACTGGCAGCTCCGGTTCCCCCCGACACAACCTCGAAGCCGTGGCCCTGATGCCATCTCCCTTTTGTGTCGAGCTGGTACAAATGGAATCCCCACGGTCTCGGTGGGCAGGAGGGTGGGCTCACAACACATCGTCACCATCACCTCCCAGGAAGGGAGCACCGAGACTCCCTCCGACACCTCCCCCTGTAAACAGTTCAGATACTGAAACTAATCTGTGATAGTTACTGCTCTCCCCACTTGTCCTGACATCTTCAACAATCTGTGCTCATATACACGCAGCGCTCTCTGCTCCTGCAGCTCCATTGTAATGGCACAGCCTGTTTTAAACTGTCTTTCATTGTCTTTCGTACCAAAGTGTATCATCTCACACTGCTCTGCACTGATCCCCATCTGCCTTACACCTGAACACGACACCAACGTGTGACTGTCCTGTTAGAGTTCCACACTGTCCTCCATAGACTGCAGAGTTCTTCCAGGTTCGGTGCCATCTACAAACATTGAGATTGCCATAGCGTCACAGTCCCCACGAAACAACTGAAATCCTGCCCCACTCATGAGTGTGAGCAAGTGAAATACTGATATATTCCCAATACTGCTATGTTTAGTTTAAATTACCAGATGAGCGCAATGTTGTGTCCTAACAATTGCTGTGTGTGTATCTGTGTGTCTCTGTGTGGGGCAGGTCTGGCAGTCTCTGTGGTGCTTAAAGTGATGCAATGTCACCCTCTGCTGGCTTCCACACGCCACTGCACAGGCATTGGCAGAGGGTGAAAACCAACAGGGATTCATTCAGAGATGGGGAGGGAGAGGGCAGCTGCTTACAGCACCATCCAAACTGATGTCTTATCCATGTACTGATCTAAATGTCCTTTAAACGTTGTAAGTGTCCCTGCTTTCACCACTTCCTCTGGAAGTTCATTCCACACCCAAGCCAGCTTCTGTCTAAAATAATTACCGCTCATGACTTTTGTAAATCTTTTTCCTCGCACCTTAAAATATCCCTCAGTTTTGAATCCCCAACTCTAGGGAAAAGACATGAGCCCTCCAGCTTATCTGTACCCCTCATTATTTTGTAAACCTCTGTAAAGTTGCCCCTTAATCTCATATTCTTCAGTGAAAAAAGTCTCAGCCTATCCAGCCACTCCTTATCGATCACTTCCTCCATTCCCAACAACATCCAGATTACTCTCCTCTGAACCCTCTCCAGCTTAATAATATCAAGGTCAATAACATTAACGTGAAAAGTCAATGTATTTTATAAGTGTAGGGGAGACTGAAACTAGAGGGCATAGTTTTAAGGTGAGAGGGAAACATTTAAAAGTGACCTAAGGGGCAGCGTTTTCACCCAGAGGGTGGTGTGCCTATGGAATGAGCGGGCAGGATGATCAGGCTGGACACAGTATTCCAGAAGAGGTCTCACCAATGTCCTGTACAACCACAATATGACGTCCCAATTCCGATACTCAAAGGTCTGACCAATGAAGACAAGTGTGTTAAACACCTTCTGAACCACACTCTCTGTATGAGATGCAAATTTTAAAGGACTATGCCTGACGGCCTAGGTCTCTGTTCTGAAACACTACCAAGGGCCCTGCTTGTATAGATCCTGCTCTTGTTTGATTTACCAAATCCAATAGCTCGCATTAATCCAAACTAAGCTCCACTTGCCACTCTTCAACCCAGTGAGTGATGTTACTACGTACTTACCTTCCCCGTTTAATGTTAAAATTCCTTCCCCTCTGCAGGATGCCTTGATTCCGGCCTTGATTTTCACAAAGACCCTGAGCTTGGGTTGCTTTGTGTTGTTAGGGGGATGAGGGCCTGATTGCAGACACAGTCAGTGGGGAGGAGAGGCTGGACAGTAATCAGCTGCCTTGTATCATTTCATGGTTTGAGGAAGAGGGCAGTCACACATGAGAGGTGGGTAATACTGATCCGTATTTTGTGGCCAGAAAAGATGGTCTTTCTCTGTCTCTGTCTATTCAAGACCCTTCATTGTGCAGAGTGAGCCTGCAGGATTTCGTTCCCTAATATTGCAGACTACAGATAATAAACGATTAAAGATGGTCATAGTTAATTTCTAGGGCACAGCATGTGTACTCAACATCCTTCAGTTAAGACAAATACCTTGCATTTGTTTAACAACACAAAGTGTTTTGTGTAGTTCAATAATGGTAACCTAATTATAATAAATCCATACAAAGCTGAATGCTGTTACATAAAATTTGTGTATGGTGGTGTAATGGGTAGTGTCTCTGCCTCTGAGCTAGAGCTCGGCATTTTATTCCAGTACCTGAACTTGTATGGTACTGTTCCTCGCTCTGGACTAGAAGGCCTGGATTCAAGTCCTGCCTGTTGCAGAGGTATGTCACATCATGTCAGAACAGGCTGATGAACAAACACACAGGAGAATAATGTTACAGCTTTTTGGGTTTTGCTGAGTGATGCTAGTGTCCCTACCTCCGGGCACAAAGGTCTAGGTGTAAATCCCACAGAAGTGCCTCATGATACATCTGAACAAACTGATTAAAATGGATTTAGAATCGTGACCTGATGGAGAAGGAAGAGGTGTCAGTATTGCATTTCAGAATTTAGGCCCAGGATGACTGAAAGTGCAGCCATTCGTGTTGATTGGGGTCACATTTCGCAGCAGTAGCGGTTTATAATATCCGAATGGTTATGGATAGGGTGAGTAGTCAGGGTTTTTCCCCAGGTTAGGGGCGTCCAATACTAGAGGACATTAGTGGAAAGTGAGAGGGGAAAGGTTTTGATGAGGCCTAAAGGGCACCTTTTCACACAGAGGGTGGTGTGCGTATGGAATGAGATGCCAGAGGGAGTGGTGGAGGCTGGTACAAATACAGCATCTGGGTACTGAGAGACCTGGCGAGCTTTTCCAGCAATTTCTGCATTTCTTTAAAAATGCATTCATTTTAACACAGGTATTCTGAATAAATTCAACATTTTATTTTTTAATGACGCAGAGCCATGTAAACATGTTTCAAATTGACCGAGACCATTTTCTGCTCAGGGTATGGCTCTGTGTATGACAGCAGCAATGATGCACCTACGTGGAGCAGGGAATGTGATGGAGACATAGTTTGGACAATGTACAAGGAGAACTCACATGGTCCAGTTTGGGAGAGGATGACATTCCTGTGTGATTCAACTCAGAGAGGGATAAAATGTAATCTGTCCGAGAAGGAATGACCTATTGCACTCTCTCTCCTTCATTGTTCCTCATCACAGCAATGTGTGCGAGCTAAAAAAAACCTCTAAAGTCATCGTTACCATTCGTATTTTTATAGAATCCCTGCAGAGTTGAAACAGGCCCTTCGGCACAACAAGTCCACACCAACCTTCCCAACCCATTCCCCTATATTTACCCCCGACTAATGCACCTAACCTAGAAATCCCTGGACACTATACTCAATTTAGCATGACCAATTCACCTAACCTACACAGTTTGAGCTGTGGTAGGAAACGGGATCACCCATTAGAAGCTCACACAGACAAGGGGAGAATGTGCAAACTCCACAGAGACAGTCACCCAAGGCTGGAATCGAACCCAAGTCCATGGTGCTGTGAGACAGCAGTGCTAACCACCGTGCTTCCCTTTGGGTGATCCCTAACCAGAATTCACTGGAATCTACTCACTGCCTAAAGCAAAGGGAATTCAGTCAAATCCAACTTCCCAGGATAGAACCCCATTGCTAGCAGCTATGTGAGTGCAATATCTTCAGAAGCAGAATAACATTTTGGACAATCTCAATTTTTACTTTTGTCATGAATTCCAGTAAGATCTGGACAAAGTTCTTTCAAGTTAAAAATGCAGAGATTTTGTTAACCTGTTTGTTTGTGTGTGTGTATGTGTGTCGCAGTGTTTTAAACAGGGAAATATCGATTATATATTTGCAATACCCAAACACTTTTCCATTCATCGTTCCATCATAGCTTGAGTAACATTGCTGTGGATCATAAACGTGTTAAAGAAACTAGCCTGAGTTGTTGCTAAAACTGACCCTGACCCAGTCTGAGATGGATATCATCGACCATATCACCAACCTGGTTCCATTTGATATTTGTTGTGAGCAGTGGAGGAGTGGGACTAGAAAGGAAACAGTGACCCCAAAAGCCAGGGAACTATAGACCGGTGAGCCTGATGTCAGTGGCAGATAAGTTGTTGGAGGGGATTCTGAAGGACAGGATTGACATACATTTGGGAAGGCAAGGGCTGATCAGGATAGTCAACGTGGCTTTCTGCATGGGAAATCATGGGTCATTAATTTGGTTTAGTGTTATGAAGTTGTGACAAAGAAGATTGATGAAGGCTGTGTGTTAGATATTGTCTACATGGACCTCAGCCAGGTGTACATAACATTCCGATTAGCAGACAGATTAGTAAGGTTCAGTCACTTGGGATACAGGGGAATCTAGTCACAATTGGCTTGAAGGAAGAGGGGTATTTTTCAGATTGGAGGCTTCCGAGAAGCAGTGTGCTGCAAGAATCAACACTGAGTTCACTACATTTTATCATTTATATCAATGATTTGGATGTCAACACTAGGGCCATAGTTAGTAAGTTTACAGATTGCATCAGAAAGGTGGTCTGGAAGATTATCTCAGAGTACAACGAGACCACAATTAGATGGGGCAAAGAAGCAAGGCCTGAGAGATGAAGCTTAATTTAGATAAATACGAGGTTTTGCAGTTTGGAAAGGTAAATCATGGAGAAATTATATACTTAATGGTAAGGTCCTGAGGCGTGTTGTGGAACAAAGGGACCTCGGGTTGCAGGTACATTGTTCCTTGAAAGTGGAGTCGCAGGTAGACAGTGGTGCTGAACACATTTGGCACATTTGACTAATCAGTCAGAGCATTGAGTATAGGAGCTGTGATGGCATGTTGCATCTGTAGTAGGAAACTGGAGCACCCATGAGAAGCTCACACAGACAAAGGGAGAATGTGCAAACTCCACACAAACAATCACCCAAGGCTGGAATCGAACCCAAGTCCCTGGTGCTGCGAGGCAGCAGTGCTAATCACCGTGCTGCCCTTGGGATGATCCCTGACCAGCATCCATTGGAATCTACTCACTGCCTAAAGCAAAGGGAATTCAGCCAAATCCATCTCTCCCAGGATGTTGGTGAGGCCACTTTAAGAATACTGCGTACAACTCGGTTGTCTGGAGAAAAGATTTACCTGGATGTTCCAGGACTGGAGGTTTGAGCCTCGGGGAGAGGTTGATTAGGTTGAAGTGCTTCCTGGAGTGTCAGAGACTGAGGGGTGACATTATAGAGGTTTTAAAAATCATCAGGGGTATGGATATTCTAAATAGCCATGGTCTGATCCCAGGATAGGGGAGTCCAGAATAAGACAGCACAGGTTGAAGGGGAGAGGGCGAATGATTTAGAAGGAACATGAAGATAAATGGTTCACACAGAGAGTGGTGTGTGTACAGAAAGTGCTGTCAGAGGAAGTGGTTAAGGTGGGTACAGTCATAGGAGGAATATTGGGCAAATGCTGGCAAATGGGACTAATGGGTTTTGGTATCTGATCGGAGAGAATATATTGGACTAACGGGTCTGTTTCCATTCTGCATGACTCTTTGATTCTATAAGAGGGATGGAGAAAAATTCTTAAAGGACCTTTCAAGTGGGAATTCTCTTCACTGGAAGTTTTTATTGCGCCTCTATGTTCACGTGGACTGAAAGCTGTGTTAGTTAATTATTTGATAGGGAAGTGAGTCACAGATAATTGGACGCAGACAGGAAAGTGGGGCTGAGACCATAACCTGATCAGCCACAATTTTAGTGCCTTGTGGAGAAGGATCAAAGTATCTAATGCCCCACTCCTGCTCCTCAGTCCCATGTTTCTGTGTTCCATTCAGCCCATCAAACCTGCTAGACAGGAGCAGTTGGAGGCTACTTACATCTATAACCTGATGCACAGGAACAGAGGAGACCATTCAGCCCTTTAAGGCTATCACACGCTTTGATGTGATTTGGGAAATGTAATTGGAAAACCCAGGTTGGGTATGAAAGAGGCACCTCATCTCTTTTTACAGAGATACCCGTCTCTGAAACTTGTGTTTCATTTATTGATCATGTTATAGACCCACATTCACTGTGAATACAGCCCACATACCTCACCCAGACATGGCTCACAAACTCCTCTGGTCTCCCTGACTGCAATATTCAGTAATTTGCACATTCATGAAAATAACACCCCCTAACTTTCCAATAACAGAATGTGAGAACATCAGAAAGAGGGGCAGGTCGTTCACTCCCCAAGCCTGCCTTGCCTTTCACTAAGATTATGGTTGATCTGCTCTTGGTCTCAAATCCTCTTTCATTCCCAATTCTTCATCGCCCTCACCTCTCTGTCAGGTCAATATCCATCTACCCCCTCTTCAAATCCTTTCAGTCATCTAGCTCCCCGAACAGTCTTGAGAACAGAAATCCTGACATTCAATCCCACCTGTTTGAAGAAAACACTTGCTGCTCCTGTACCATGGCTTATTGATGTGAACAAAAGAGGCTGATACAAGGGTTCAGGTAAAAATGACTGACCCCGATATCAAGGCAGTATTTGCCTTCTGTTGACATCAAGAAGTTCATTCAGCATCTCACGCTGGTTTCACAGGAATATGAGGAAGCCATTCAGCCCATTGACACAATTGGAGAAGAACAGGGACAGCCCATTCAGTGCCTCCCGCCTATTACTCAGGAAGGGAAGGAGTCCAGTGTGATGGACCACGCCAGAGCCCTTCAAAAATATTTGAGGGCGGTAGCCTAGAATCTAATATTTTTATATTTAAAAGGAAACGTAAACTGTCTGTTCCAGATGCAACGTGAATGGTCAAACTACTTGGTGTGAAGCAAAACACCATTTATTTAAACACGGAAGATAAAATGAAACCAAAGAAAGGGGAAATTAGAATAACTTAATTCTATTGGACAAGTTAACAGAATAATAGATCTAGGAACTATTACTGATGAACTGTTCCAGTATAGGGAAATCCCATAAACACAGCCCATGGCAAAAAGAAATATTTAGACACAGATTGTCGCAAATATTTCTCCAATCCAGGAATTAAAAACAGCATCAAGAGAACATTCAGAGAGAGTAGCAGCCAGGAGATAGTCACTGAATATTCCAACACTGTGTAGACCCCAATAGTTTCTGATGTTACTGAGAAACCAAAACCCAGAGATCCTAATCTGTGAGAACTGGCCACACCCATTCAAGCTGCATTAAAATAAACCCAAGCCCTCCCTAGCTGTTACTCAAGTAGTCTTAACTAGCCAGCTTGGTAACTATCGCTCAATCTCTCTCTTTAAAGAAACCGGGACAAATAACCTCTTAAAGCTGCAGCATTGTCACACTTGTCAGCATATCGAACCGTCAAACAGGAACCAGGGGTAACCCAGTCAGGCTCTTGGCCCTGTCCAATGGGACGAGGAAGAAGCCAGTCAGTCTGTTGAGCCACTGACACAACAATAGGATGAGGCTATTCAGCCCCTTGAGCCACTTATACTGGAACAGCAGGAGGCCATTCCCCCTCAACGCACTTACACAGGGACAGAAGGAGGTAATTGATGCTGATTCCTGATGAATGGCTTATGCCCGAAACATCAATTCTCCTGCTTCTCGGATGCTGCCTGACCTGCTGTGTTTTTCCAGCAATCAATTCTCTATTCCAATCCTCAGCATCGGCAGTCCTCGCTGTCTCCTAATTGATGCTCTAACGTGATGAGTAAGTGGAGCAGAGGCTGCACAGACAGACTACTCTTGGCTCTGTTGTTCCTCTTGGCTCTGTTGCTTAGGATACACAAATGGGACTTTAACATGGTTTTCTAGTAGTCAGCAGGGAAGCCTTATGTCTTGTGTGAAGTCTCAAGAAGGCATCTTTCATCTCCGAAACGACAGCTTGGTGTTCTCTATGTAGGGCGGAAGCTGGTGGGAATGACTACCTGTTTCAGATGGAAGGTGTTGTGGCTGCTGTTTGGGATTGTGAATAACCTGACGTTCAGTACGGGCTCACACGCCGACTGCACAATAATGTGGGGAGAGTTAATTTAGGCATATAAACGATTAGGAAAGTCACATTACACTGATGAATGCACTCTCTAAGTTCAAATAATGATGATATTATTCATGTTGATCTTGTCTAGTGCTTGTCCTGTTCAGTGTATCCTGTATGCCTGACTCTGTCCAAGCCTATTTCCACCCTATGACCTGTCTGACCATGCTTACTATGACCTGCCTTCGATGCTTATAAATAAAGTGTTTCCCTGTACTGAGATACACGTGACAATATATCAAACCAATTAATCCTGTGTAAAGTATGGAATTTCTCTCCCTGTCAATGTCTCTTTTGGAAATAAGTGATCGCTGCCACTCCTCGTGTTTCAGCATCACCATTTCTTCGTCTCTCACAGCTCTACAGATGAAACACTCAGCTTCTTCACTCTATCCTCATGTTACCATCAACCGTGTCTGTGGTAAGGAGATCATTCCTTACAAAGGAGATCAAATCTGTAGAGAGTGCCCCAAATGCTCTCTCAGCAAACTCTACAACAACAGGGAGATGGCTTTACTTATGTACTCGAATCATCTTACAGTGAAGGACAGCATACCATTGACTGCACCCATTACTTACACCGGGTTTGATTCAAAGCAGAAGCGCATAGACTTGTGAGTGGGCGATCATGCTTCCCAAATTTGTTAGAGTTCTTTGATGAAGTGACCAAGAAGGTTGACGAGGGCAGAGCGGCAGGCGTAGTCTCCATGGATTTCAGTAATACTTTGATAAGGTTCCACATGGCAGGCTGGTCAGGAAGGAGACATCACGTGGAATGCTGGGGGAACTGGCCAATTGGATACACAGTTGGCTTGATGGTAGGAAGCAGAGGGTTTAGTGGAAGGATGTTTGTCAGACCGGAGGCTTGGTCCATTGCTGTTTGTTGTCTATGATTTGGTTGAGAATGTACAAGGCATGATTAGTAAGTTTGCAGATAACTCTAAAGTAATTGGGAGCATGATCATGAAGAAGTTTATCAGAAATTGCAGCAGGACCTTAATCAGGTGGGGAAGTGGGCCGAGAAATGACAAATGGAATTTAATATAGATGTGTGAAGTCTTGCATTTTGGAAACACAAATCAAGGTAGGAGTTTCATGGTGAATGGGAGGGTCTTAAGGGGTGCAGTGGGCAGAGAGACCTTTGTGTTTAGGTGTACACGGTTCTCTATGAGTGGAGTCAAACGTAAACAGGGCAGTGAAGAAGGCTTTTGGCCTTCATCAGGCAGGATATTAAGTATACAAGTTGGGAATTTATTTTGCAGTTACCCAGGACTTTGTAAAGGCCGCACTTGGAGTATTGTGTTCAGTTTTGTCACCTTGTTATAGGGAGGATGTTATTAAATTAGAAAGAGTGCAGAAGAAATTTACAAAGGCGTTGCCAGGACCCAATGGTCTGAGTTACAGGGAGAGGTTGGACAAGCTAGGAAATTTTCTTTAGCGTGCAGGAGACTGAGAGAGTCCTTATAGAGCTGTATAAGATTACGAGGACTCTGGATAGGGTGAATACTCTCAGTCTTTTTTCAAAGTGTAGAGAATCGACGACTGGATGGGATCAGTTTAAGGTTAAAGGGGAAGGAATAAAAGGGAACCTGAGGGGCCATTTCTTTACACAGAGGATGGTACGTGGATGAGCTGCCAGCAGATGTGGTTGGTGGGGGAGGGGGGGGGGGTACATTAACAACATTTCAAAAAGCATTTGGATAAACATGTGGATAGGAAAGGACTGGAAGGATATGGGCCAACTGCAGGGAATTGGGGTTAGCGTGGATGGACATTTACAAGGTGGAGTCGAAACCCCTCTGTTAATTAAAACCAAACACCCAGAAAAGCTCGCCTCACCTTGTAATCTGTTAAAATATGAGTGACACAGATCTCCTACATTCCACTATTTAAACAAAAAATGTCAAGTTGTTTTTTAACTTTAATAGTGAAAACTAAACAACAACTATTCACAAATACAAGTCCCTCTTGTATTAGCTACTTACTATCAGACTCTGTAAAAATATGTTAGTCCAACAACCCACATATTAAACATTACAATCTCAAGACCACACAAAATCCATCTTCCCCGCTATGTTCACTCTTCCAGCTGCTGAACTCCCTGGGTCATGTTTCTTTTATTGCAAGTAGCTTTTAAATGGACATGTATCTTTGATAGAAAATGTTTGAGATGGCCAGTTAGCACTCCTGCTCTACAGCAGTTACTCTGCTGTTGGGTGGCAGGAGCTATCACTCTAGTTTCAAAATGCTGGGTTTATATACTTTCCAGGTGTCCAAACAATAATATTCAAACTCTGTTGGCTTCTGGTATCCTGAGCATTATTTAAACTCTTTGGCTGTATTTGAATTGTTGTCAAAGAGCAACCAAACCTCAGGTATTCATTTCCCAGCTAATGGTGACATGTGGAACAGGCTGACCTTTAGCAGGCATCTGCGGTTGTACTTTCTATTCAGCAAAACCCATTCTGTCTTAAAGTGACCGGACATGCTTTCGGCTTCATAAGACCTACCCCCTTCAGAAAAAAAAACATGGACCAGCAGAATGAAAAGATGGCTTCATTTCTTTACCTCTAATTCTTAATCCCATTATTATGAATTACGAAAGTTTTATTCTCAGCTATACCATGCATATTAATTCTGCACACATATATAACACTGCAATAAGTCAAATCTTATCCAAACTTTTTCTTTTAAATCTGCGATAACACATCTTTTAGGACCCACAGCATGTACATTTTGTAAATTTAAAGTCGGTAAGATAAGACTCCAATTAAATAGTCTCATATTCTGGCCTTTAAATATTCAAAAATGCGAGAGTTTGTCGTTATACACACCCATCTCTGACAATTTGTTTGTCATATATGAACATTAAAATATTGTCAGGCCAGTGCGAAACTTCATCATTCTTTTCCAATAATTGAGACTTCGTATTTTTTTGTGGTGAATATTGAGTTTTTTTTGACAAGTAGCCAATTGGCCATTCAATTCCATCATCATCTTTCTGCATCAATACATCTCCGACTCCTGTATCCCGAGCATCAAACACAATTTTCAAAGGGTTTCAAAATATTTGGTACAGCTAAAACTGGTGCGGTGATTAATCTTGCTTTAAAAATTTCAAATGCCTCCTGGCATTGTTCTGTCCACCACAATTCTGTGATCTTCTTTAATAAATCCGTCAGTGGTGCCAATACGCTGCTGAGGTTTGCAACAAACTTCCGATAGAATCCACTCAGTTCCAAAAATCGAAGCACCTCTTACTTCAAGGATGGTTGTGGAAATTCCACAAAGCCCTTAGTTTTTATGTTCCATGGGGTCAACCTTCCATGGCCAATGTAATGTCCCAAGAACGCCACCTCTGCCTTCGCGAATTGTGTTTTCTTTAAGTTTATTACCAAGTTTGTTTCTTGTAATCGTTCAACATGCTCTGCCAGCTGTAACATGTGAGCTTTCACTCACTTGCTAAAGATCACTACATCATACAGATAAACTGCACAATTTGTTCATCTGGTCACAACTCTGGTCCAGAGTCTTCAATGTATCTCGAGCACTATTCATTCACACGACATTCTCTAACATTTTTTATCATATCCGGTATCTTTGCCAAATAGTTTAAGTGATTCAACGTTTTTCTTTTAATTTGAAAGGGGTCCACTAAACCTGGCTTTGAAGGGGTTTTCTACCACTGGTAGCAATACTAATACTTCATCCCCACGGGAAATCGTCAAAGTTTCAGAGTTTTTAATCTGCCACCTGCATTACTCTATACTGTGCCTCTTCAGGTGCTGTTTAGCTAACTCACCTACACCATCTAATTTCTCCCTCATCTCAGATACATAATCCAAGTGTGAGATCTCCGACTTTGGTCCTGCCAATTTATAGTTAATTAATTTCAAAGGACCTCTCACTTCATGTACGAATATTAACTCAAAGGATGTAAAGTGAGTAGTTTTGTTTGGGGCATCTCTAATGACAAACAAGATAATGAGACGCCTTTATTCCAATCATTCGGGTAATTCTGACAGTACGCTGTTAATATTGTCTTCAGCATCTGATACCAACTTTCCAAGACTCCCAGGGATTAGGGATGCACTTGACTTAAACTGCTGTATGCCAAAGCTATCCATGACGTCCTTAAACAGCTGAGCGGGAAAATGAGATTCTTGGTCTGACTGAATCACACTGTGTAGCCCACAGCGAGTAAAGACAGCTACCAACTCCTCTACATCCCTTTTTGCCTTAAGACCCCATAATGGAATTATCCCTGGAAATCAGGTAGACACATCCATTATGATCAGCAGATATTGGTTTCCACCTTTATTTCAGAAAGGGGAGCTAAACAACTAATCATAACCCACATGAAAGGTTCTTCGAATACAGGAATTGGCAACAACGGTGCTAATTTTATTACTGCCTCTGACGTACCTACCATTTGGTATGTATGACATATACAACAAAAACTAACCACGTCATTGTGCATTCCAGACACTAGAAATGCTTTAGCCTGAGTCTTCCGTGCATTAACTCCTTTGGCTTTTTCCTTTGGTTTTCCTTCCTGTTGTAATGTATGACAGTGGGATCTTGTTACTACATAGTCTGGAAAAATCCCTGGGTATTTTTATTTTAATTCTCCAGTTCCCTGACCTTACTTTTGCTTCTCCACCACAAGGGGTGCCTCTCCCACCTTGGATCCGGCTAAATCATTCCCAAGAACAAACTGTATTCCTGGAAATGTCAATCTGTCACTCAATCTCGCAGTTACTTCCCCAACCTTGATTTGGCACTCCACCTAATGTTACACAAGGGAATGCTTACTTTCTGTCCCCATTTCACAGATTATCAGGCTGTTGAGTGACATGTCAGAAAGAGTGAAAATACTTTCATCTCTTACTTTTAGAGGCCGAGGGAAATTGAGGACTGCAGATGCTGGAGACCAAAGTTGAAAAGTGTGGGCTGGAAAAGCACAGCAGATCGGCAGCAACCGAGGGGCAGGAGAGTTGACATTTCAGGCATTAGTCCTTCATCATGAAGGTAGGAGGCAAGGAAGGCGGACTGGGCTGAGAATTAAGTAGGAGGTTGGGGGTGGAGCTGGGTGGAAGGTAGCTTGGAAGGCGATAGGTAGATGTAGGTGGGGTCTGATGATGATAGGTCGGAGAGGAGGGTGAAGTGGATAGGTTGTAGGACAACTGAAACCGTCAAACTATACAGCATCAACGTTGACTTCATCAATTTCCAAATCGCCCCTCCCCCAACCTCATCCCAGATCCAACCGTTCAAATTAGCACTGCCCTCTTGAGCTGTTCTAACTGTCCATCTTCCTTCCCATCTATACACTCCACCCTCCCCTCTGACATATCACTAACACTCCCACCTACATCTTCCTGTCACCCTCCCAGTGACCCTCCTGCCAGCCCAGCTCCTACCCTCCTATTTATCTTTCAGCCCTCTTGTCCACCCGCCACATTCCTGACGATGAGTTTATGCCTGATATGTCGATTAACCTGGTCTTCGGATGCTGCCTGATCTGTTGTGCCTTTCCGGCTCCTTGCTTCTCAACTATTAGATACTGAACAGATCCCATTTCTTGCAATTTTATAGCTTCTTGTCCTCCCCCCACACCCCATTTTTACTTAGTAATGTTTACCTACAGAGGCAAATTCTTTATAGAGATCAGGCACTGACTCCATACACAGCTCCTGTCTAGGCTGTGCACTCTCCTGCAGCTCCTCGGCTCTACTTGGGGTCTCCTGTACCAGGTTCACTAATACTACTGGCTTAAACTCTTTTACAGCATCTTTTCCCAAAGGGTCTTCCAGCACGGTGTGTCCCAGTTTCCTGCAGTGAAAACAGTTTTCCCAGTGCCCTTCTTAAACCATCGGTACTGTAATTTTATGTGTTCCACTGCGTTATAATGAGACTTGAGGCCTTTCACTTCCTTTCAACCACTTTGGGCTTTTCTCCACCCGTGTTAAACCATTGCCAGTGTGCTTTTCTCTATGTTTTGTAGTGTAGGATCTCCCCTTCTCCCAATTTCTTTCCCTCACAGGATGAAAATCCTCTCAGAAGCTACATTTCATCTCATGCACCAATGCATACTTAACTGCCATTCCTGCTGCGCTTCTCACTTCTTGAACTTCCTGTCATTCACATGAAATCTTACCATCTCTGGAAGTGAGTCTTTAAACTTGTCCAACAGAATAATCTCCCATCGGGCCTCACAGGTCTTATCTATTTTTAAGGCCTGCACCCATTTATCAAAATGACTGTGATTAATTCTTTGAAACTCAATATAAGTCTGACCTGGTTCCGTCTCTATATTTCTGAACCGCTGTCTATATTCTTCTAGTACCAATTCATAAGCACTCAAAATGGCCCGTTTGACATCTGCGTAGTCTATTGCTCCCTCATGTGACAGAACTGCACATACCTCTCAAGCTGTGCCAACCATCTTAGTCTGAACTAGCATTACCCACAGGTTCACTGGACATGCCATCTGCCCAGCCAATTTTGCAAATGAAATAAAAAGGTTTTGGCACTTTTCTCACCGAAATATGGCAATGTATTAACACAGTTGTATACATCCCTACGTTCTCCCTTCATCTTCATCCTGCTAATTTAACTTTCTTATCTAATTCCAAACTTCTGAATTTCAAATTCTCCCTCTCTTCCTTTTATCCCTCTTTCTCTTTCTATATCTTCTCCCTCTCTTTCTGTCTCTCTTTATCTTCTAACTCCAGTTACCCCACTTGCAATTTAAGTTTTTTCCAATTCGACTGCAGTTTCCTGCTTCTCCGATACACCAAAAGTGCTTGACCAACTCCATTATGATTACAATTTTCCTTCTGTCTCTGGTGAAACCCAATTCTAATCTACATGTTAATTCTGAAAGTGTGCCCTTCCTTTGTCTTTCTACACCTTCTTAGCAAATTTGTGAATCATCTTCAAACCTCAGAACCTCCTTAGTCATGTTATAAACCATTTCTTTTGATTTAACCAACCACAAGGAAACAAAATTAAATGAATTTTGTCACCTGTTTTATTTGAAGATCTAGGTCACTAACTGCCAAGTTATGGAATCTGCTGGGACCTTTTATAGCCAAAATCTGTTCAAATCCCATACGACAAGCCCTCAAACCGTTATGATGTCGATGTCTAACCCCTCTGTTAATTAAGACCACCCACACAGAAAAGCTCACCTCGCCTCGTAATCTGTTAAAAGATGAATGACAGAGAAGTCCCAAATTCCACTATTAAGAGAAAGATAGCCATTTACAAGTATGTAAGTGAGCTCGCTGAGCTTGAAGGCTTGTTTTCAGATGTTTCGACACCATGACTAGGTAACATCATCAGGGAGAGTCTCTGGTGACGCATTGGTGGTATGTCCCACCTCTCTGTTTATAGGTCTTGGTTTCTTAAGGTGCATGATGTTATTTCCAGTTTTTTTCAAGGGAAGGTAGATAGGATCTAAATTGATGTGTTTATTGATGGACTTCTGGCTAGAATGTCATGCCTCTCAGAAGTTTCGTGCGTGGCTTTGTCCTAGGAAGTATGTGTTGTCACAGTCAACGTGGTGTCCTTCTTTGTGATAGTGGGTCATGTCTTTTGATGGCCAGTTAGTGTTCATATGTCCTGATAGCACGACAACAGGACTGTTTGAAATGGAGGAAAATTATTTTATATACACTGTTTAATCAATGTGTTTTCAGATAAATAAAACTTTTCATATGTGTACAACACATTCTGAATGAACAACGGAGACACAGTTAATGAAAAATGATGCACATGATGTATAACATTTATAAAGCATTAAAACATTATTTGATCCTCATCTGAAGTGATAACTTCCCCTTCTCTCAACGTTCCCCCTTTCCTGGGATTCCCAACTCTAGTCTCATTCTTATCAGGATGTGTGTTATAAATTCTTGTTTCTCGTGTCCCAACTTATTTTAGTTAATCCCCTTTCTGCCGGGAATTCAATACATTGGCCTGCTGGGTTCTTTCCAAAGTTAGTGTCTGTCATATTATTGGAGGAAAGGTTCTGGCATCAGACCCAGCATTTGAACATATTACTGTGTTGTACGTGCACTAACAAAGGACCACAACACACAGGCATTGCCAAGCATTGAGGGATATACATCTACTTCTTTCGATAATGTAGGTTTCTCATTTTCCACATCTCCATATCTATATCCTCTCTCTCGTTCTCCCTTTGCATCTCGGTAAGAAATCCATCAATTATTCTTCGTGTCCCATCTCTCAAAACTCCTCCTTTCAGTTTATATCTAATGTTCTCTTCAAGATGTAATGTGGTTATAATGAAGCAATGTAACTACAAAGACATGCGGGAGGAGCTGGCCCGAGTTCATTGGAAGGGGAGCTGAGCAGGAAAGGCCATGGAGCAGCAATGGCAGGAGTTTCAGGGGATATGTCGGAAGATAATACCAGAAATGCAACCCCAAGAAGATGAAACATACTCATGGGAGGACAAGGCAGCCATGAGTGATAAGGCCTCAGACCAAAAGAGAAAACATACAATGTGGTGAAGATGATTTGGAATCCAAAGAATTCATTGGCTCTGAGACTACATAAGGCTGGCATCACTGACACTACAGGGTCCAAGGAAGTTCCTGTGGAGTGAAGAGTGAGGCTTTTGCTCAGAAGTCTTTGACAAGGAGGTTGAGTGAAGTGATTATGCCACAGTTGAAGAGGGTGAAGACATGACTGCCCAGCTGGTTCAGTGTGATATGTGCTTGATGTGGGAGGTCAACCACTCTGGTCTGTCTGGCTCGTTTAAGTGTGGAAAGTGTGTGCACGTTCAGCTACTGACCGAGCATGTTGCAGCGCTGATGAAAGAACTCGAGGACCTTAGGCTCATCCGAGAGAACGATATCTTTCTGGGCAAGACCTTCAGTGAGGTTATTACACCGACCATACCAGAAGAGAGCAGAAGAGAGCAGACGATGAGGAAGGCAGAGAGGAGACAGGTGCAAGAGACTCTGGGGGAAGTACCTGTCAGGAACAAGTTGAATCGTTTGGAAACAGTAGAGACAGATGACACTGCCATTCCGCAAGGTGGCCAGGTCTGTCAATCAAATGTTGGCGTGGTGACAGAGCCGTGGTAATAGGGGACTCCACAGTGAGAGGAACTGATGGGGTTTTGTGGCAGCAGGCGGGACTTAAGGATAGTGTGTTGCCTTCCTGGTGCCAGGGTTAAAGACCTCACAGTCAGAGTGCAGGAAATCCTCAAGGACGAAGGTGAAGAGCCAAACGTGGTGGTACATGTTGGCACAAATGATGTTGGGAAGAAGAGGAGGAACATACTACAGCGGGACGTCGGAGAACGAGGAAGAAGGCTGAAAAGCAGGATGTCCAGGGTGGTTATCTCCGGTTTGTTTCCAGTTCCTCAGTCTAATGAGGCCAGAAACAGTAAGATAATGGACTTGAACGTGTGGCTGGGAACTGGTGCAGGAAGCAAGGATTTAAATTCTTGGATCACGGGGGTATGTATTGTGGTAAGCATAAATTATACAAGAGAGACGGTTTGGACCTTAATAGGTTAGAGACCAGCATTTTGACAGGCAGGTTTGCGACTGCAACACAGCTGCGGTTAAACTAAGTGGGGCGAGGGGAGGTTGGAGGGAACAAACTGGATGTTTAAGAAGGAAATTGAAGGGAAAGTTAGAACAAGGGAAGTCAAGAAAGATAACTGTATCAATGAAGCAGGAAACGCAAAAAGGGATCATACTGTAAGGTTGCGTGAAATAGGAGTTGATGAGAAGAGTCAGGGCAGTAACAAATTAAAAAAATACTTTAAATATGAATGCACGAAGCATGATAAATAAGATGGATGATCTTGAGGCTCTTTTGAAAATTGGCAGATACCATATTCTGGTGATAACTGAGACGTGGCTTCAAGTGGACAGTGCTTGCAAAATGAATATTCAAGGCTACACATGCTATCGTAAGGACAGACTGACGGGCAGAGGGGGTGGGATGGCCCTGTTGGTAAGAGGTGGTATTCAGTCCCTTGTGCGGGGGGAACCTAGAGTCAGGGGAGGTAGAGTCAGTGTGGATAGAGCTGAGAAATTCTAAGCGTAAAAAGACCCTCTTGGGGGTTATCTACAGGCCCCCAAACAGTAGTCTGGATGTTGGATATAAGTGAAATCAGGAGCTGAAATTGGCCTGTCGCAAAGATATTACTACAGTTGTTATTGGGGATTTCAACATGCAGGTAGATTGGGAGAATCAGGATTGTATTGGACCCCAAGAAAGAGACTTTGTGGAGTGCCTACGAGGTGGATTCTTAGAACAGCTGGTGCTGGAGTCGACCAGGGAGAAGGCAATGCTGGATCTGGTATTGTGCAACGAACCAGAATTGATCAGGGACCTGGAAGTGAAGGAGCCATTGGGAAGTAGTGACCATAATCCAATAAATTTCAATCTGCAATTTGAGAGGGAGAGGGTACAATCGGAAGTGACAGTATTTCTGTTGAATAAAGGGAATAATGGAGCTATGAGGGAGGAGTTGACCAAAGTTCAATGGTGCAATACCTTAGCAGGGATGACAGTGGAGGAACAATGGCAGATACGTCAGTGTATAATGCAGAAGATGCAGGATCAGTTCATTCCAAAAAGGAAGAAAGATCCTAGGAGGAGTCATGGGTGGCCGTGGCTGACGAGGGAAGTTAAGAAACATATAAAGTTAAAACAGAAAAAGTATAACACAGCAAAGATAAGTGGGAAAACGGAGGACTGGGAAGCTTTTAAAGAACAACAGAGGATTACTAAGAAGGAAACATGCAGAGAGAAAAAAATGAGGTACGAAGTTAACTGGCCAAAAATATAAAGGAGGATAGTAAAAGCTTTTTTAGATATGTGAAAGGCAAAAAACGAAATAGTTAAGACTAAAATTTGGCCGTTGAAGACAGAAACAGGGGAATATATTACGGGGAACAAAGAAATGGCAGAAGAATTGAATTGGTACTTCGGATCTGTGTTCACTGGGCAAGACACAAACAATCCCTGAGGTAACAGTGGCTGAAGGACCTGAACTGAAGGGAATTTATATTTGCCAGGAATTGGTGTTGGAGAGACTGTTAGGTCTGAAGGTTGATAAGTCCTCGGGGCCTGATGGTCTAGAACCCGGGTACTGAAGGAGGTGGCTCGAGAAATCGTGGATGCGTTGGTAATTGTTTTCCAGAGTTCGATTGATTCGGAATCAGTTCCTGTGGATTGAAGGGTGACTAATGTTGAAACTAATGTTGAAAGGTGGGAGAGAGAAAGCAGGAAATTATAAACCAGTCAGTCTGACATCAGTGGTGGGAAATGTGCTGGAGTCGATTATAAAGGATGAAATTTTGACACATCTGGATAGTAGTAACAGGATAGGTCAGAGTCAGCATGGATTTATGAAGGGGAAATCATGTTTGACTAATCTTCTGGATTTTTTTGAGGATGTAACTCTGAAGATGGACATGGAAGATCCAGTAGATGTAGTGTACCTGGACTTTCAGAAAGCTTTTGATGAAGTCCCACATAGGAGGTCAGTGAGCAAATTAAGGGCGCATGGTATTGGGGGCAAAGTACTAACTTGGACTGAAAGTTGGTTGGCTGACAGGAAACAAAGAGTAGTGATAAACAGCTCTATTTTGGAATGGCAGGCAGTGACCAGTGGGTATCGCAGGGATCAGTGCTGGGACCGCAGCTTTTTACAATATATATTAATGATACAGAAGATGGTATTAGTAATAACATTAGCAAATTTGCTTAGACACTAAGCTGGGTGGCAGGGTGAAATGTGAGGATGATGTTAGGAGATTACAGGGTGACCTGAACAGGTTAATTGAGTGGGCAGATGCAGTTTAATGTGGATAAATGTATGGTTATCCACTTTGGTGGCAAGAACAGGAAGGCTGACTACTACCTCAATGAAATCAATTTAGGTAAAGGGGCAGTACAAAGAGACCTGGGTGTTCATGTACACCAATCAATGAAGGTAAGCATGGAGGTACAGCAGGTAGTGAAGAAGGCTAATGCATTGCTGGCCTTCATAACAAGAGGTATTGAGTATAAAAACAAAGAGGTTCTTCTGCAGCTGTACAGGGCCCTGGTGAGACCACACCTGGAGTATTGTGTGCAGTTCTGGTCTCCAAATTTGAGGAAATACATTCTGGCTATTGAGGGAGTGCAGCGTAGGTTCACGAGGTCAATTCCTGGAATGCAGGACTACCTTACGCTGAAAGACTGGAGCGACTGGGCTTGTATACTCTTAAGTTTAGAAGACTGAGAGGGGATCTGATTGAGACATGTAAGATTATTAAAGGATTGGACACTCTGGAGGCAGGACACAGCTTAAAAATATGGGGTAGACCATTTAGGACAGAGATGAGGAGAAACTTCTTCACCCAGAGAGTGGTGGCTGTGTGGAATGCTCTGCCCCAGAGGGCAGTGGCGGCCCAGTCTCCAGATTCATTTAAGAAAGAGTTGGAGAGAGTTCTGAGGGATAGTGGAATCAAGGGTTATGGAAATAAGGCAGGAACAGGATACTGATTAAGGATGATCAGCCATGATCATATTGAATGGTGGTGCAGGCTCGAAGGGCAGAATGGCCTACTCCTGCACCTATGGTCTATTGTCTACAGAGATGTTAAGCATGGTCAGGGAGAGAAACAGAGGAAACACATTCACTTTCAACACAGAAGATGGCATTTCGCAAGGAAAAAGATTCAGCTGAATTAAACATTTCAATTAAACATTTAAATTAAGATCAGTTAAATGTTTTTGTGGAATGTGTCAGATTGGAAGCAAGACCCGGGGAGACAGACCGTCAGCAGAATGAGAGTTTGAAAATGGAAGTATTTCCACATCAGAAACCAGGTTAGGTCACTGAGTGCAGGGCTGATGGATGAATGAGTCTCAGTGAGACTTGGGGAACAGACAGCAGAATTGCATTGCAGATATTGCAGCTCGAAACTGCGTATTTATGTAGCAGCAGGAGAAGCAGAACAGCATTCAACCACAACCTGTAACTTTTTGCCAGGATGACACCTCAGTCTGTCATTACCATCAACACCATCTATGGCTCAGTGACAAGTGTGGGTGAACATGTCAGAGTCAGAATCACATGAACCTTAACCTGATGCTAACTCATTAAAGCTACGGGACTTGTCCAACAGTTCTGATCGAAGCCCAGCAGTTCTGCCACAGTCAGTCATAAATGGTGATGGACAATTAAACAAATGACGGAGGAGAGGGTTCCACAAACATCCCCATCCTAAATAATGGAACAGACCTGCACATCAGTGTAAAGGAGAAGGATGTTTTATCTGCACCATCCTCTGCCAGAAGTGTTGAGTCGATGATACACCTCACCCCCATCATGATGCCAACAAAATCACAGATGGCAGTCTTCAGTCAATTTGATTCGCTGCATGTGACATGAAGAAACAGCTGAACACAGTAGATACGACAAAGGCAATGGGTCCTGACCCCATTCCTGCAATAGAACTGAAGACTTGTGCTGCACAACAAGCCGTGTCCCTGGGGAAGCTGTTTCATTCCAGCTCCAAACCTGACATCTCCCTGGCAATGTGGAAAATTATTCAGCTGTGTCCTGTCCACTAAGACGGGAAATATTACAAACTGACCAATTACTATCACCTCAGTCCCATCATAACAGCTAAATTGGTGGGAGTTCTTTTTGACAGAGATGTCAAGCAGCACAGAAGTAACCCGTTCAGTGTGGTTTCCGATAGATCCCCATGTGGATATGGTGCGGTGGAAATGTTACTGGATTATTAATCCAGACCGGGCTAATATTCTGGCAGCGGGTGGAAGTTAAAAACAATTAATAAAATATCGAGATCTAAAATCTGGGGTCAGTAACCGTGACCTTGAAGCCAATATGGATTGTAAACAGAATTTCCTTCTCCAATGTACTTTTAGGAAGTGAATCTCCCGTGATTTTCTGGGCTGGCCTAAAACTGACTCCAAAGACCCTGACATGTGATAAACATTTCAATGGTCTCTGAAACGGTCAATCAAGGCACTCATTTGTATCAAACTACTCCGAGGTCTGAAAGGATGAAACCGGACAGAACACCCGGCCTCGGCATCAGTGTCAGAAAAGGGAATGGGAACACACTCCTGTCGACCCTGCAGATTCCCCCTTCCTAACATCTGAGAGCTTGTGACAACATTTACCGAGCTTTCCCACAGACTGCACAGAAACATTGGGAAAGGAGTAGGTCATACAACACTTTGAGCCTCCCCATTCTAGTTCATGAAAAAAATCTCCGCAATGCACTTACCCCACACGATATACATATCCGTTAATGTGAGTAACCCTGGGAAGCTATAAAATAGGCGGTGCAGTAGTACGTTTGGTCCATCGAGTTTGCTAACCAACTCAATGTAATGATTGTTGGCCCTTCATTTCCACACCGTGCTCCTGCTCTCCCACCATCCATTTACTGTCTCTAAATCCTTATTTATAATTAGTGTCTTGGTTTCCAGGTGCAAGCGAATTCCCCAGGTTCCCCAGTCAGTGAGTACAGGCATTTATTCTCATCTCAATGCAGAGTGACCTGCCTGTACCAGCCAGGGGAATTATCATCCCTGCTTCCAATCTGTCTCACCCTGTCAGACTTTTGTATATTTCACTGATTTCTCCACTCATTTTCCCAAACCCCATGGAATACTGGCTCAGTCACCACAAACTCTGCTCCCACAACAAGCTCGCCATCCCAGATATCAGTCTGGTCATCCTTCACTGCTCTCTGTCAATGTCAGGTTTGGCCTTTATTCGGTGTGGAGATGAGAACTGCCCACAAAACTGCACAATGTTTGAGATGATGTCTCACCAAGTCCCTGTACAGCTACAGTAAGACACCATTTCTCCTGGACTCACATCCCCCTGAAATGAAGGTCAGCACACCATTTATCTTTTTTCCTGCTTTCTTCCATGCAATATTGCTTTCAGTGACTGGTGTACAAGGAGATCCAGATCCTTTTCAATGTTATAGCTCCCCACTTGCTGGTTGTATATACACTGGGCAGCGTGCCAATGCCATGCCCAGTACTGACTTCTGGTTACAGGACTCACTGCGCTGCAGGGGCCTCAGAGGTTTACGCAGAAGGAAACAACAAAAAGGAGCATACGTCCCTTTGTAAATCAACATTTTTCAACCAATCCTTTTCAAATGGTAGGCTGCCAATTTATCGTTTCCACCAAAGGGCACACCGTCACCTCTATCCACATTGTTCTCCCTCTGTCACGTATTTACCCTTTCACTCCACTTGTCTTAGTCTTCTCGGTGCTTTTTTACATCCTCCTCACCCACTCACAATCCCACATCCGTTAGTGCTGTCAGCAGGCTGGGATATATTGTATCTGATTCCAGCAACCCAATGTTTAATGGGTATTGTGAACAGCTGGACCCCAAGCACCGATCCCTGCGACACCTTCCTCTGTTAATTTCTATTTATTTATTTCGTGAATCTGGGTATCACTGGCTGGGCCAGCATTTATTACCTGACCCCAGATGCCCTTGAGAAGGTGGTGGTGAGCTGCTTTGTTGAACGCTGCAGTCCACCTGCTGCTGTTGATCTCCAATGCCATTAGCGAGGGAATTCCGGGAATCTGACCCAGCGGCTATGAAGGAGCGGTGATGTATTTCCAAGTCAGGGTGGTGAATGGCTTGGAGGGAACCTAAAGATGATAGTACTTCCATACATCTGCAGCCCTTGTCCTTCTAGATAGACGTGGTCGTGTGTTGGGAAGATGGTCTCTGAGGATCTTTGGTGAATCATTTCACTGCAGCATATAGATAGTAAAACCCTGCTGCTGCTGAGCGTTGATGGTGGAGCATTGTGGATATAGGGACAATCAAACTGGTTGCTTTGTCCTGGATGGTATAAAGCTTCTTGAGTGTTGTTGGGGCTGCACTCATCAAGGCAAATTGGGAGTCTTCTATCACACTTCTGACTTATGCATTGTAGATGATGGACAGACTTTTGGAAATCAGGATGTGAGTTACTCGCCACAGTATTCCTAGCTCCTGACTTGCTCTTGTAGTTACTGTGTTTATGTGGTGAGACCAGTGTGTTTCTGAGCAATGATTACCCACCAGGATTTTGATTCTGGGGGATTCAGTGATAGTAACACCATTGAATGCCAAGGGGCAGGTTAGATTGTATTTAATTGGTGATGATCATGGTCTAGCATTTGTGTGGCCTGAGTATTACTTGCCAATTGTCAGCCTGGATTCTGTCCAGATCTTGTCGCAATTGAACATGAACTGCTTCAGTATCTGACGAGCCACAAATGTTGCAGAACATTGGACAATCATTGGCGAACATCCCCACTTCTGACCTTAAAATGGAAGGAAGGTCATTGATGAAGCAGCCCTGAAGAAGTTTTCGGCCACTGCTCGAGGAACTCCTGCAGACTTGGAGCTGAGTTGACTGACCTTTATCAACCATGACCATCTTCCTACGTGTCAGATACGATTCTAACCAGCGGGGAGTTTGCCTCTGATACCCATTCATTCTAGTTTTGTTAAGGCCCCTTGATACTACACTTGGTAGAAGGCAGCCTTGACTTAAAGGGCTGTCACTATCACCACACCTCTGTAATTAAGCTCTTTTGTCCATGTTTGAACCACGGTAATGAGGTCAGGAGCTGGGTGGCCCTGCTGGAGCCCAAACTGGGCGTCATTGAGCAGGTTATTGCTGAGCAGGTGCTGCTTGAAAGCACTGAGACCTTCCACCACTTTACTGATGATCGAGAGTAGACTGATGGGGTGGTAATTGGCCGGATTGGATTTGTTTTGCTTTTTATATACAGGAGATACTTGGGGTAATTTTCTACATGATCGGGGAAAGCCATTGTTGTAACTGTATTGAAACAGTTTGGCTAGGGGAGTGGCAAGTTATGGAGCACAAGTATTCAGTACTATTGCCAGAATGTTGTCAGATTATGGACCCTATGGAGTATCCAGTATCTCTAATCATTTCTGGATATCACGTGGACTGAATCAAATTGGCTGATGACTGGTAACTGAATCGCTGTGGACAACTGGAGGATCATGGACTCAGCATTTCTGACTGAAGATTGTTGCGAATGCATCAGCCTTATCTTATACACTGTGATAGTACCACCCAAATGATGGAGGTTATTCTCAATGTGCAGGTGTGACTTTATCTCCACAATGACTATGCGGTGGTCACTCTTACCGATACTGTCATGGACAGATACTTCTGCAACTGGCAGATTAGTAAGGCTGTGGTCAAGTATGTATTTTCCTCTTGTTGGTTCCTTCACCACCTGCCGCCAGTTATGTCCTTTAGGACCCAACCAGTTCGATCAGTAATGCTGTAGCTGAGACACTGTTGGTGGTGAACATTGAAATCCCCCACCCAGAGTACATCCTGCGTACGTGCTACCCTCAGTGCTTCCTCCAAGTATTGGTCAGCATGGAGGCGTACTGAGTCATCAGTTGAGAGAGGCTGGTACATGGTAATCAGCAGGAGGTTTCCTTTCCCATGTGCAAACTAATGCCATGAGACTTTATGGGATACGGAGTCGCTGTTGAGGACTCCAAGAGCAATTCCCTTCCAACTATATCCCACTGTGCCGCCACGTCTGCTGTGTCTGTCCTGCTGATGAGACAGGAGATATCTGGGGAAGGTAATGGGGAGTCTGGGACATAGTCATACTCACCGAATCATACCTTTCAGAAAATGTCAGGCTATTACTTGTTGAGTCTGTTTATTTTGATTCACTGTTTCCTGCCAGCTGTCCCATTCTAGAAACATGTCCATATATTAGCCCCAATCCACTCAGATTTGATTTTGCAAATTGGGCTTGGAGCTTTACCAACATTTTTCTAAAAATCAAAATGTTTTACATCCATTGATTCTCTTTCATTTGTCTCCCAGTTTGTTTCTCAAACATAATTCCCATTTCATAAATCTATGTTAGTGTTGTCTATGACCATTACTTTCAACAACAATAATTTCTGCTAAACCATTTACTGACTATGTTTATTGTTCCATGTACTCTACCATTTTCCCACACCAGACTCGGTTTTCCTTGTATTGTTAGAAAGTTCTGTGAAGTCAGAACTGAAGTAGTGGCTTCATAGTTCTGCCATTTCCCTGTTCCCCATTCTCCATTCTCTGGTTTCAAACTGTAAGGAAACTGCACTTGTTTTCTCATATTTCTCACATTGACATAATTTAACAAGCTAATAAAGTTCACTCTTATAACCCTTATGAATATAACTCTGCAGAAATCCATCAATTCCTGCCTTAAACTGCTCAATAATTGACCTTCCACACCATATACTCACAGGGGCATAGACTCTGTGCCAACAGAAATACAGCACGATCTATATTAGTCCCACTTTCCTACACCAGGCCCATAGCCTGGAATGTTATGACACTTCCAATTGCTCGTCCAAGTACTTTTTAACGATTGTGAGGTGATCATTCCCCTCTCAGGAAGTAATCCCCGAACCCCAGACCTCGAGGTGAAAAAATGGTTAAATCATCTCTGAATCTCAAACTCTTCATGGGGAGAATGTGCAAACTCCACACAGTCAGTCGCCTGAGGCGGGAATTGAACCCGGGTCTCTGGCGCTGTGAGGCAGCAGTGCTAACCACTGTGCCACCGTGCTGCCCCCACTTTAAAACTGTGCTCCTTTGTACTTGGCCCTCTGACGAAAAGGAACAGTTGCTGCCTATCCACCCTGTCCGTGTCGCTTATAAACTTATCCGTCTGAATCACTGACTCCTCAGCTTTCGCTGCTCCAGAGTAAACAACCCGAGCTTATCCAGCCTCTCTCCATAGCTGATATGCTCCATTCCAGGGAACATCCTGGTGAATCACCTCTGCACCCTCTCCAGTACAATCGCATCCTTCCTGGAATGTGGTTCCCGGAGCTACATACAGTACTCCATTTTTGCCGAACCAAAGCCCTGTATTGCTCTTATAATCTACACCCTGATTAGGAAACGCTACACCCAAGGTCCAATTCTTAACTCGTCCATTAACGTGTCCAGGAGAAAGTGAGTAATGCAGATGCTGGAGATCAGAGCTTAAAAAATGTGTTGCTGGAAAAGCGCAGCAGGTCAGGCAGCATCAAAGGAGCAGCAGAATCAACGTTTTGGGCATAAGCCTTCTTCGGGAATCTGCCCGAAACATCGATTTTCCTGTTTCTTTGATGCTGCCTGACCTGCTGCGCTTTTCCAGCAACACATTTTTAAGCATTAACCTGTCCAGTCACATTCAGGGATGTGTGGAGAAGCACACTCTGAGCTTCCCAGTGTGCTGCCATTCATTGAGTCCTCCCCTGCCTGGTTCCATTTCCCAAAGTGCATTACCTCATATTTATCAGGGTTACATTCCATCTGCCATTGATGTGCCCATCTGACCATTCCATCTGCATCTTCCTGTAAACTTAAGGCCTTCCTCCTCACTGCTAACCACTCAGCCAATCTTTATGTCAAACATACACTTCCTTATCACACCTCCCCCACTCTCCACCTAGCCCCCTCCACATTCAGATCTATATTTTGTTATGAATAACATAAAGAATAAGGGACACAGTACTGATCTCTGTGGTACACCACGGGACACTGGTCTCTAGTCACACAAACAGCCTTCTCCCACCACCCTCTGTTGCCTGCTACTAAGACAATTTTCGTTGTAACTTGCCAAGTTATCCATCATATTGTGAGATTTTACTTTATTTTTCAGTTTCCCAGGTGGAAATTTGTCAAAGGCCTTCCTACAAAACTAAATAATCTACCTCCTCAAACTAATTCAATCAAATCCATTGGATGTGACTTCCTTCTGATAAAGTCATGATGACTATCCCTGATCAAACCTTGCGACTCTGATTGGAGTTCGATTTTACCCTTACCTATTTTATCCAGTAGTTTCCTTAACAGTGATCTAATACTCGCTCGTCTATAGTTCCCTGGTCTATCTCTCCCACCCTTACTGTGAAGTGGAATTGTATTAGCAGTTCTCTAGTTCTCTGGTACCTCCCCTATGGTCAGATTCTAATTAAAATATTCAGTCAGTGTCTTTCCTCCTTTGACCCCAACAACCGCCTGTAATACAACTCATTCAGACATGGAGATTGGTCCAAATTTGTACAGAACAAAACCTCAAATCCCTGATCGTATTTTGCATCAATCTGTTCAAGAGCTTCCTAGTCCATCTTCTTGAATTCTGTACCTGCATCCTCCTTCTCCCAAGTAAAATAGATGAGAAGGTCTCATGTAACAATCTATCAATGTTCTCCAGCTTGACACACAGATTGCCCCTTTGGTTTCTAATGGACACTAGCTGTTTGCTGATTATTCTGTCCTATTTGTCCGTGTAGAATATCATGGTATTCTCCCAGATCTCGCCTACTTGTACTTCTCCATGTCCCTCTGTTATTCAGTCCTTTCGATGTTTCTCAGAGTCACTACAATCAACTCTCATGTTTTGAAACTCGAGATTACAGGCTGAGGTTCCCAGTCAGACAATCTTGCCATTTTACGGATTAATCTGGATAATACCTTTTGCAGTTCCTCTGTAGTCAATATATTCTTTCTTAGATTGGGACTCCGAATGATACACAATATTCTATGTTTAGTCTCACCAACGCTCGATGCAACTGGTGCACGACATCCTCTATCTTCCAATTACATTCACATGACTGTAAACTGAATTTTTACTTTCCCAGTGGCATATATTCTTCCCAATATCTCTCGGTTTAATGTTTCTTATGAACTTACAGTGTGAGTTCTTTAGAAAAAGCTCATGAATATCCAACTGTACGTTATCCAATGGTTCATCATTGCCTATGTCCACAAGAATCATCTTCAAACCATTCCAAAAATATGTTTGCCACTTCTGGTTTTCCTTTCATCAGTACATTCTCACACTCCCCAGTTATGTTATTACCTTCTAAATATCTAGTAGCATATTCTTTGTTATCGAGTCCAACAGATACTTGACTGCGGGTGACAAGATAACTGGTCTGTCGTTCACCACTCCCAAATTCAACATTTCTTAAACTGTTGGATAATATTTATAACCTTTGCCTGATCCAGATTGGCTAAATGCCTTTCGGGAATGTGTCAGAAAATAAAGTGAAAATCCTCGATGCAATCAATATGTCTATTGCTGCTTCCTCTGAAATTCTTGTATCAAGTACATCTAGTCTGTCAGATTTATAAATATTCGATCCAGCTTTCTTTACAAAGATAAGAATGATCTTAGACTTTACTTACACAAGTCCCAGGGTCACTTGGTATTTCTGGAAGATTTTCTGGACATTCTTCCATGAAGATAGACGCAAAGAAACTGTTTCTTTTCTCTGCGATTTCTCTGTTCTCTGCAGTAAATTATCCTGAACGCACACCAACTGTTCCACATTTGACCTTGTTTTTTTTATTTTTTTTCAAGTAGTATAGACGCTTTTCAGCAGTCTTTATGTTTTTCTTTCGTTTGCACGCTTTTTCTCATTTTGATTTTTTTCTCAGATTCTTGGTCATCCTTTGCTGGGTCCTACATTTCTCTGAATCCACTGGCTCACTGCAACACTTGGCATTTTTCTAAGCTGCCTCCTTTTATCTAATAGGTAGATGAAGGTGAGGTTGAAAGTGATAGTCGGAGAGGAGGATGGACCAGATTGATCGGGAGGAAGGTGGACACATAGGAACATTCAAAAGAGCGGTGCTAACTTGGAAGTTTGGAGTAGGATACGGTGGGATTAGAGGAAATGGAGAAATCCACTATGACCCCCTGTGTTTGGAAGGTCCCAAGACAGAAGATGAGGCTTTCTTCCTCCAGGCTTCTGGTGGCTTGGGTTTGGCGATAGAGCAGGCCCAGTGCCCTTATGTCCTTGGCAGAGTGGGAAGGGGATTTGAAGTGCTCAGCCAAAAGGCGATGGAGTTGTTCAGTCTGGCTGTCCCAGAGATGTTCGCTGAAATGATCCACAAGTTGACCTCCTGCCTCGCCAATGTAGAGAAGACCACATTGGGTTTAATGGTTGCAGCAGATGAGGCGTTATGTCTCCCTTAATCACCTATCACTTTCAACCTCACCTTCATCTACCTATCGCAATCCCAGCTACCTCCCGCGTCGCACCCCCTTTGGACAATGATCTTCCAACAATGCTCTGTATTCCCCCAGAGAGCTGAGACATCTCTGAGCTGGGTGGGAACATTAAAGCAGGCTGGTAAAGTGTTGCTGCTGCTGTACAAGGTCTTAGTGAGATCACATCTGGAGTAGTATGTACAAATTTAATCTCTTCAATGAAGAAAGGATGTTGTTATATTGGACGCAGCTCAGAGATGGTTCCCTCAACTGATTCCTGCAATGACGGTGCTAACTTATAATGAAAGGATGATCAGGTTGACCCAGTAGCCATTGGAGTTTACAAAAATTGAAGATGATCTTATTTGAACATAGCTGACAGAAGGATTCAACATGTGAAGTGAATTACACAGATAGTGGAGGAATCCATTCCGTTCTCCAGCCTGTTACACAGGAACAACAGGAGGATATTCAGGCCTTCAAACATGTTGCACCAAAACAGGACGAGGCTATTCAGCCCCTGGAGCCTGATATACACTGACAGAAGGAGGCCAATCAGCCACTCGAGCCTATGCTGCACCAGTATCCTGTTAAACAGCAACAGGATCAGTCCATTCAGCCTCCTCATGTCTGTAACATAGGAACTGGAAGAGGTCACACATTGACTGGAGATTGTTACACTGGGATAACAGGAGGCCATTCAGACCCACCGAGCCTATTGCAAGGGAATTGGATAGGATAAAAACTATCTGAGACTTCTTTCATGAGAAAGGAAGAGGTAATTTAGACACGTGATTGTTGTATGGGAAGGAGAGAAGACCAATCAATCCCTCGGTCCCATCTTCAGGATACATGAGGAGACCGTTCAGTATATCCACCTGTGATGGCGAAGTATGAGAAGACCCATCAGCCCTTTAAAATGTTACACAACAACAGGAAGATTCCATAATCTCCCAATCCTCTAAAGCATCAACAGGATGAGGTTATTCTGGCCTTGGAGACGACAACATGGGAACACCACAAAGACGTCAGCCCATCGATATTGTACATCAGCAGCATGATGACTCCATTCAGTCACACATGAGTCTTACACAGCAATTGGAGCAGATCTCTTAAAGCCTTGTGCCCATTAAACAGGAATTCAAAGAAAAAGTAAAGGTTTTCGAAAGGGAAGAAATTGTAATAATGGCATACATTCGGGACTAAAGTGTAACAATAAACTGTTGTAATTTAAGGCAAATTATTAGAATCCATTGTTCAGGACATTTGGAAACTTAAACCACAATTCGTCAGAGTCAACATGGTTTTATGAAGGCTAAATCGTGTTTCAATTATTTGGTTGAGTTATTTGAAGATGTCACAAACAAGGTGGATCGTGGGAATCCTGGAGATAGAACATATCTGGTCTTCCTGAAGGCATCGGATATGTTGCTTCTCCAAAGAGTAAGTGGTAAGATGAGACAACATGGGTCTAGGAGTAATGTATTATCTTGGATGGAGGATTGGTTATCCAACAAAATGGAGTCAGATGGAATAAGTGTGTCATTTTATTTTGGCAAATGCAATTTGTGGGGTGCCATTGATTTCAGTTCTCATGCCTCAACCATTTGCGATCGATGTTATTACTGTACTCGGTTGATGGGATAGAAGATACAATGCCACATTTTCACATGACACTAACATTGGTGGGAAATTACTTCAGAATGATGATGCAAGAGATTTTAAAATTACATGGATAGGTTGGGTGAACGGGCCAACATTTGGCAAGGAAAATTAAAGTGAATAAATATGGGGCTATTCAAGTTGGCCAGTGTGATAGAAAGACAAATTATTATCTGAATGGAGAGAAAGTTCAAAGTGCTTAGGTGCAGAGGGATCTGGGTGTCTGCTTGCATATCATAGAAAACCTGTCTGCGGGTACTGTCGTAATGAGAACTGCAAGCATAATTTCAGTGGTTATTTATAAAAGGATAGAGTAGAAAGGTAGGGAGTGTTGGTGTAGCTATGCAAGGCATTAGTGAGGCTGCAACTGGAGTACAGTTTGGGTGTCCTGCAGAATGAGCTATTTCCATTGGAGGCAATTCAGAGGAACTTCATTAGATTGATTCCATATTTGAAGTGTTTGTCTTATGAAGAGAAATTGAACAGATATACAGGTACTGAGTTTGGTGATGTCGCTGTGGTAAGCAAGAGATTAAATTACCAAGAGAGGGTGGAAAGTCTGCAAGTAGATTCAGAGGGGTAAAGATAATAGATAATAGTTTGGCAGGTGGAATTTAACATGATATAACCTGTCATTTCATTTACAGGAATAATGGAAAGCAATATGTTACTAAAATGGAGAGAGATTACAGGACTTAATGATACTGTGTCCTGGGGGGTCCACTCAGATCCATTCAGACATGGGAGGTTTTGCTCCATCCCTGATCCTCAGCTCCCAGACACTCCAAGTGACCCCATTGCTCTCCGAACACATGGAATACTTTGATGTGGTTGATGATGGTGATGGTGTTTTGAAACGTGCATCAAGGAGACGGCCTTTATCCAAGATATATTCATTTCTTTCTACGTGGAGACCCGATGACGATGGGAATGGCTGACTGCTTCTGAATGAACAGGCCATGACTGCTGCCAGGACAGTGGGTATTCACCAATATGATGCACTGTGATGGGCACACTGTAACATTAATAGAGAGAGAACTCCTTCAGTTCCTCTACCTCTCCCCATTGACATGGATACCCTGCAGATGCCATGTACACCATCGGCAAACCCACTATACTGAATACACCCGGCAGGTCCCTGCTGAGGGAGAAACAATCTATATACCTCATCCACCATATATATGCTCCTTCACCGAATGGTGACATTGATGTTGAGATACTGGGAGATGATGGATATGTCACCTCGTCCTGCCTGGAAAGTTCTGGATTATAGAAGCTGAATGAAACAGTGACCCTCACAGTCACTGGCAGCATCCTCCTCCCCCTGGTCTGAAGCTGCAGGTCGTGTTGAAGGAGGTGACACCATTCTATGACCAGCTCCTAGTTCAGTCAGGGCCCCTCACACTCTGCTCCTTGGTTAAGTGGAGCTTGGGAAGCTGTTCCTGGAAAACCCGGGGTGGATATAGCAGATCCCTTTCCCCGCACACACACTGACGCCGTGGTGTCAGAGCTTCCCCTCTCTGCAGCCTCTGCTCCATTTATTGTTCATGTTACAGACCCAGATGCTGTAACTACAGTCTCCATGCTCCATCCAGAGTTGTGTCACCAAATCCTCAGGTCTCCCTGAATGTCGGAAGTAGCTCACAGCACAACCTCCAGCAAACCATCTCCAGCTGCTGGACTAACCTTTCAATTACAGGAGCCAGTCAGAAACCACTTGGTACAAGTGTTGTGGACCAGTCCATATCCCCGCAAAATATTGAAAGAAGGCCGTTTAGATCCAAACCTTTCCTTATTTTGAATATAGATGTGAAGTGTGCCTTACAGATATGTTGCAACTGGTCAAACCACTCGACATTAAGCAAAATATAATCTATTCAAATGCTTGAGTTAAAATACAATCAAAGAAAAGAAAATTTCGGGATGGTTTATATGTTGGAACACTTACACAAACAATAGATACCATACCTACTTGGTTTACACCGCTTGGCACAAAGATATATTCAAATACAGATCCTTACAGCAGTTTTCCAATCCAGGAGGAAACAACATGAACAGAGATCTCAGAGAGAAAAGCAGCTGGGGATCATGTATTGAAACTTCCAACCCTTCTGGGATCCTCAACAGCTTCTGAATGCTGCAGCTAAAAACAAAATGAGGAAACCTGGTCTGGGAGAGCTGGCCACTGCCCTTCCATTGTTACCACCGCTTTAATGAAACCTAAAGGCTTTCTCAGTTATTTGCTTTAACTGTTTTCAGACAGCAGTTCCGCACCTCTGCATTTAAAACCTCTATTCAAAAAAAATCCAAAAGAAAATAACCTTTTTACAGTGATAGTATCCTCACGACTCCACCTTTAATAAAATAATCGATCAATATACAAGCGTGGATTCATTTTAGACCTCCTAGACTTCTATATATATATATATATATATATATATATATATATATATATAAAACATTGACTCTGACCATACAAATGTTCATAACTAGATTAGATTTCAATCATTTTACTCCTGCCACAGAATGCCTTTGTCTTTCTTCATCCAAGTCTCCACAACGTGTCAAAATTTAGGTTTCCTCGCCCTGTCACCTGTATAATTCCAAATTGAATGGCAGCAATAACAAGCTCAATCGAAACAGACTGGTATTTCCTTCCCTAAACTTCTCCAAAATTTTAAGGGTTCACGATCATTGATAAGGATTTGGCTCATGTATGTTATTCGCGATTTAAATGCTGAAACGTTGTAACGCCAACAAAAAGCTCAAGACCTCCTTCCCCATTGTGGAATAAATCTGTTGATGATTCCACTGGACACTCCAACCACACGTTACATAATGGAGCACTTCTCATCTCTCCAACAGTCCTTCTGAGTGACATAGCTCCTCATGTCTCAGCATAAAACAGTTACATGCTTCTGTCCCTCTTAATGCTGTAACCTCTTTCCCTGCTACTCCTGACCTATGCCAGTAAAGCTTACGTTCACAGGTATATATTTTAAGATCTCGCACATTCTTCTCCATGCCTCACAGAAACCAAACTTTGATTTCTGAACCAAATCATCATCATCAGCCATTTCAGCTTCTAATCTTGCCGTTGTAACTGCTCTTCCACACGAGTTCTCACGATTGCAGGAAGTGAATTGTTGAACTTCTCCAACATAAGAATCTCTCTAACAGTGTCATAGCTTTGCCCTGTTTTTAATACCCTTACCCACTATTCAAAATTACTTTGTTTTATCCTTTCAAACTCAATGTGAGTTTAACCAGGGACCGTTTTCTAGATTCCTGAAACGCTGACTGTCGGCTTCTAGCACAAGCTCATATGCACTTCAGATGGCTTTCTTCACCACCCCATACTGGCCAGGTACCTCCTCCGATAGGGATGCAAATACCTACCAGCTTTGTTTGGATCAACTAAATCCACATGGTCACTGGCCACTGCATTAGTTTAGCCACTTTCTCAAATGAAATTCAAAAGGCTTCCCCATCCTTCTCATCAAATTTAGATAATGCCTGGGTGTATTTAAACAGAACCTCATTAGGCCATTGGCTATTACAGGGTTGCTCAACCTCACAATCCTCCTCATCCAGCCTACCGTCTACCTGGATCTCCGCCTTCTATGTCAACTTTCCTCTCTAATTGCTAACCGTTTAAGTTGAAACTCTCTGCTTTTCTTCTCTCCTTTTCTCTCTTACTTCTTCATTTCCTTTTCTTTTATTTCTACTTTTCATCATAATTCAAACTGTTTCAATTCCTTCTCATGTTCAAAGTGCCTCATTTGAAATTGAATTCTAGCCATTTCGAAAGCGTCTGATGGCGGTTCCGTCCAATGTAATTCCGGAACTATAGCTGTAATTATCTCTCATTTTCGCACAGACAAAAGCAAACGCAACTCCAGCTTGTCTGTCAATTCCTACAGCTTTGCCTTCATTACCTTTTGTAAAACCCCCAAGTTTACTTCTTCCACACCCAGAGAATTCTTAGTGACTGAAAGAATCTAAATACACAAAACACTGTTTAAACCCGCCGAATTCAACATCCGGAACAAAAGACACTAACAACTACCATATGCGACCTTTGTACCGAATAATCTCCCGGTGCATAATCTCCAGTGTCTGCATGAGCTTATTCTGGATTCTCTGGCTTCCTCACACAATCCAAAGATGTGCATGTCAGGTGAATAGGCCATGCTAAATTGTTCATAGTTTTCAGGGATGTATGTGGGTTAGGATCCTTTTCGGGGTAAATATTAGGGTAGAGGAATGGGTCTGGGTAGGTTACTCCTCGGAGGGTCGGTGTGGACTTGTTGGGTCTATTGGCCTGTTTGCAGACTGTAGGGATTGTAATTCTAAACCCAATTTGGTGTTATCAATTTAGAACCAGACAAGAGTCCCCAGTTTGCTATAGACCAACTCGACTGCCTCAAACCAGTTTAAGAGGGTAACTTGGATGCCACTTTTTAAAGGTAGATGTGAATTAGGTGTTCCAGATATGATGCTACTAGTCAAACCCACCCACCATTAAGCAAAACACCATATATTTAAACACTCTAATGAAAATCCATTCAAAATGACGAGGAATTTAGAATAATTTTACTATTGGAAACCTTAACCGAATAATGGATATAATACCTTCTACAGATGAACTGTTCCAATATACTAACATTCCATAAACACACTCCTTGGTAAAAAGGAACATTCAGACATACATACTTCATACAGTTCTCCAATTCAGGAGGAAACAGCATCAAGTCATGTTTCAGAGAGAGTAGCAGCTTGGGATAAGTTACGAGGCCGTTGTTACTGCTATTTATTATAAACCCTAAAAGCGTCGTAAGTTATTTACTTGAGCCGTTTTCAGTAGGCAGTTTGGCCTTTAAGATCTCTTATTTTAAAAAGGAGAAAATAATCTTTTTTTTAAGAAAAGTGACAGCATTGTCACACAATTTAGATGCCTGGTCCTTTACTTAAGGGACTTCCTCGTGCTACTGATCGCAAGGTCACCAGAGAGGAACAAATTCAGGTACAGACCAAGTTACAAGGATGTGTCTCATAACTTCTAAAACACCCCTGTCCATGGACCATCACATGGGATATACCGCGAAGTGAACAACAGCCTGAAACACACCATTTCACTCTTTCTGAACTACACAATGCCAGCACTTGATACACTAGGGAACCAAAAGCTAAACCCAGGGAAAAATACAGAGGGAGAGAAAGATTCACATTAAAGACAGAAACAGACAGTTAATTAACGGAAAAGATGTTGTGGAAATATGGGGAATCAGACAGGTCAGTGGGACTAACTGGAGAAGTGAGATCTTCGTGAGTAAAATGACAAGAATGAGAACATCGAATAAAGGCATTGTCACATCAGCTGGAATGGTTTGTTACATCAAATTCTCAATCAGCTTCACAGAACACCACAAACAACATAAACTGGGACAAGATGACAGCCCAGCATGGAGAGCTGTGCACACCATGCTAGTGTGTTGCTCAGTAAACTGCACTATCTGCCCAGCATAGAGAGTATTGCAAACTTTACTATCGTATGCTAACCATACTCGCATCAGGTTACTGCCTACAATGGGAAGGTTTGCTGCGATTGTGTGTGTGTGTGTGTGTGTGCGCTCATCAGAAACTGACAGAGAGAGTGCGTGTGCGATAGGCGTGGTTGAATGCGAAACTCATTGTTTGAGAAGGAATGCACATGGAGGAAACTATTTTAAATACGAACAACTGGCAGGCTTATTGTTAATCAACAGAAAGGGAACGAGAGAAGTTTCATGGACAGATGAGGTAAAGTGTTTGAGAATGTTAAAATAAAGTCATTGCCAGTCACAATAGCAATATACATCGGCATGCATATGAATGACAGAAGGATGGGAGTTTGGCGTGAGTTCGAAGCAGATTTGCTTTGGCAGGTTTGAAGCCGGGAGCGGCACCAGCAGATTATTGGCTTCATTAAGACTGTATTTCATAGCTCAAGATTCAAACAGCAGATGGAATAAACCAGTGCGATATATTCTGGAGTGGTGAGTATTTCCAGTTAGAAAAAGCCAGGGAATGGTGTGAAGAATGAGCTAATTGTCAAAGGGACCACACACAGTTCTGACTTGTCTGCTTCAGCTGCAGATATTGGCCAGGGATGGGATGGAAACAGTGGAAGGAAGTGGAGTTTGTAACCAGAACAGTAGAGAGTGACCTCCATGCTGTTAATATTTAAATAACAAAGGCCATGATACAATAAATTGTAGTTCTACGCTGGAGCTGAGTAGGTCAACATAGAGACCCATGAGTAACACTGCCAGAGCAGAGAGGGAGACAGTAATTGAACACGTTCATTGATGAAGTTAGTAGTATTCTGTAGAGTGAATATCTGGATTGAGAGTTTCAGGAGGAACAATAATAGTGACAATAAGTGTAGACTATATGAAAGACCAGTAATACAGTCATAACTAGTTTATAGAGAAAAAAAAACTTGACAGTGACACTTACCAGGAACGCCAAACATACCTAGGAAAGGATAATAAAAATATTGAACAATGAGAAGAGCGTAATAGATCCGCAATGATAATGACCACCAATAAAATGTAGAAAGATACCAAACATAATTGGATAAAATCCTGTCTATTGTTGGAACATGCCAGTCCAATGATTCATCCATTGATTCATTCATCTGATCCATTTTTGGAACATTCCAGTCTAATGTTTTCAGATTCTGATCTCTCATCCCCCTCTCTCTGGATCTGCTGATCCCTATCAGTGCTGTTGGTGATGCTCCCGCTCATGTTATGGGATAACACATTGAACGGCGCCCATTTATCATTAAAACCCTCCACTGGGATAATTAGAATCAATTGAGATTGGCATTAATCACAGTCACTGAACAAACACTGGGAAACTGAGCAAAGGTGACAATAACGGATGAATGGGCACCGCACAACAATCAACAGACAGGAGTGTTCCATCCCAGTTGGGGAACACTTAAGTGGTCCAGGACATTCAACCTCCAACCTCCGTGTGACCATCCTCCAAGGCGGACTTCAGGACAGCCAGCAGCGAAAAGTGGCCGAGCAGAGGCTGACAGCTAATTTCGGTACACATAGGGAGGGCCTCAACTGGGATCTTGGGGTCATGTCACATTACAGGTGACCACCATTGCACTATACACACACAGACACAGACACCACTACACGCACACATACACAGGCACTCCTATACACACACATACACACGGGCACACATGTACACAGACACGCACACAGACACTCCCACACACCGTTACAGACACCCACACTCACACAGGCATCCGCTCAGAAACTGAGACCACACCACACTCATGCACACACATATACACTCTCTCTTACAGACACTCACAGCCCCCACCCAGACACGCACACAGACTGCCACACTCACATATGCACCCTCTCACAGACTTAAGAGACTCTACATCACTACACACACATATACACTCCCTCTCACACTCACGACCTTCAACCCAGAAAAACACACATACACAAACACACAAACAGACGAACCTCCATGCACACATATGTTTTGTGGGGTGTATTTGTACTTGCAGAGCTACATTGTACTTTGTTCAAAAATTGCATGAATTCATGTAAAACTCTGAGCTCAAAAATTGCTGGAATTCATGTAAAACTCTATTCTCACTTTTCAGATTAGAATCAATCTAAACATCATGGCATAGACAAGAGAACACGGGGGCTAACACTTTGAACATATTGTCTAGGTAACAGTCAATGTTACAGTTAACCTGAAAATGCAACTTTTTTTTAAAAAAGGGTTTTGTGATTTACACAAGAAATAAGTGAAACGATCATGGTATTCGAACACATGAAAGACTGAACAGACAATCAAGGTATTTTTCAATGTATAATTTCAGTTACATCACACTGTAAATTTTTGCTATAAATTCTGTGCCTTAGATTTGTGTCCTCCACTATCACCTGATGAAGGAGTGTCGCTCCGAAAGCACGTGTGCTTCCAATTAAACCTGTTGGACTATAACCTGGTGTTGTGTGATTTTTAACTTTGTACACCCCCAGTCCAACACTGGCATCTCCAAATCATGACTAAGCAAACAGCTCAGTTAACCAGTTCCACACATCACTTTTCATATCAGTATAAAAGGGAACATTTACTGGGTTTGGATGGAATGGGTGAGGATTGCTGAGGGATAGACCATCAATCTTTATAATCTTTTTGTAACTTGTATATGAGAGTATTAACAGAACACTGCAGGGGTCTATATATATTCCACTCTGTTTATGAAAGGAGGCAGTTATAAAACAACAGATCGGCTGCATAAAAAAAGTCGAGTGGGCAAGTTTCTAGATACCTCAACACAAAGTATGATATTATTGACCAGTGTGAGGCTACTCCTGGTTTTAAGTGCCCTGCTACCAAATCCTTTCATAACCTTGAGACAGAGCATTGAGACTGCTGCTCAGCAACAGGCCGAAGCAATTCTGTCCCTATGGGCCTCTTACAGAGGTATAAGAGAAGGCCATTTAGCCCATATTAGCCTGTTGCTACTTGAAAAGGTGGAAATCTAGAATATTGGTACATTTTGCCAACAGATTCATTCAAAACAAAGAGATGTGTCGCTGCAGCTGTATGAGGTGTTACTGAGAGGGCACCTGGAGTACATTGTGTTGGTTGTGTTACTGTAACTGGGAAGGGATGGACCTCCATCAGATACACTTTAATGGTTGCTCGTAATCCTAGGGTTGCTGTGTCATTTAATGTCTCGGATCTGTTACATAAGGACAGGAGGAGGCCATTCAGCCTTTTCAGTCTATTACAGAGGGCCACGAGGAGCCCATTCAACCTCTCGAGCCTGTTACAGAGGGGCAGGAAGTGTTTTTTTTAACTTTCAAGTCTGTTACACATGTACATTAGTTTTAAATTAGTTTTGGAATAGGAAAGACCTGATGTAAACATTGAAGTTCTAACTTGAATAAGGCCAATTTTGAAAGTGTTAGGCGAGCCCTGTGAAAGGCTGATTGGGATACCCTATTCGCAGGTAAAGGGATGGTTGGAAAATGCAAGGCCTTAAAAACTTGGTTTCAGAGAGTCCAGAGCCAACGTGTTCCTATTAGTGAGAGGGGCAAGTCTGGTGGGTGCAGGGAGTGCTGGATGGCTAGATATATTGATCCTCTGGTCAAGGTAAGGAAGGAGGCATATGTAAGGTAAACAGAGTTGTTATCAAGTGAGTCCCGAGAGGTGTATAAGGGCAATAAGTGTATAGTCAAGGGGGAAATCGGGCCAGAAAAATGTGGACATGAGATGGCTTTGGAAATAGGGTTAACGAGGCATTGAAGAAACTCTACAAATCCTTTAATGGCAAAAGATTAACTAGGGAGAGAATAGGGCTCCTTAAAGATCAGTAAGGCTACTTTATGTGTAGAACCACAGGAGATTGAAGGGATGTGAAACAAGTTTTTCTCCTCAGTATTTAATGTGGAGGAGGTTACAAGAGCGAGAGAATGAAGAAATATATAGTGATATCTTGAAAAGTGTCAATATTACAAGGAGGTGTTGGACATTTTAAAACAAATAAAGGTGAACAAATCCCTGGGACCGGATCAGTTGTATCCCAGATGTTTGTGGGAAGCTAGGAAAGAGATTGCTCTGCATTTTACTTATATATTTGTATCATTGATTTTAACAGGTGAGGTGTCAAAAGACTGGAGGGCTGCTAACATAGGGTCATTATTTAAGAAAATAAGGAAAAACCAGGTAACTATAGATTGGTGAGCCTGACGTCATTGGTGACTCAATTGTTGGAGGGGATTTTGAGGGAAAGGATGTATATGCATTTGGAACGACAAGGACTGAAGAGGGCTTTGTACATTGGAGATCACATCCTACTGACTCGGTGGAATTTTTTGAGGAAGTGATGAAGATGGGTCTAACCGGATGAGTCAAGATTTGAAGAGTCCAATCACAAGAAGTAAAACACAAAATAAAGGCATTGCCAGATGTTTAGTACTCTCACATTCGCAATCCAACTCGCATAACCAGCCCATCCATTACATATTCAGGATGGAGCACTGTGTAGATCCGGCTCGTGTACAGCTGTATGCAAGCCAGCAATGTCCAGAGTGAAACACTGTGCAGCCCACACCCATGCTGGATCTATAATCCTGGGCTAAATGTCAAGCATGTAGAGCTGTGCAGTCCGCACTGGTTCATTCATATATAAACCCAGGCTGTTGCATTGTTCGGTAACACTGTGTTAGATCCCTGCCCAGTGTGGGGAAACATGTAACCAATGCTGGAAGTGATAGGACGTGCAGTTCCCATCCATTTACTGCTCTATACCTCCACTGTGCCTTGACAAGGGATGCTGTGAATGTGAAAGTCACTGCGAGGAAGAGATGTAAATGGAAACAATTTAAATACCAATAGTTCTGATTAAGGCACGTATCACTCTAGTATTTAAAGATGAAATAACTGAGGTAATATCTAATGAGGTTTTGTGAATGGTGCAAAGAAGTAAGGGGGGGGGGGTGGTAATGTTATAGTGGTTGCACTATAACTCTTCAAATAATCAATGGGAATTAGAGAACCAAATATTCAGGGAGACTGGCGAGACTTGCAGGAGCAATAGGGTTGTCATAATAGGTGATTTTAATTATCCTAACCTAGATTGGAACTTCCAGAGTGTTAAGAACTTAGATGGAACGTAATTTGTTAAACGTGTTCAGGAAAGCTTCCACAAGCAGCATGTAGAGGATCCAACTCGGGAAGGGACAAACTCGACCTCCTGTTCGGAAATAGGGCAGGATAGGTGATGGAGGTAAAGTGGGGGAGCATTTTGGGAAAAGTGACTAGAGCTGTATTATTTTTATAATAGTTATTGTCGGGACAAAAGTGGGTCCACAGATTCAAGTTCTAAATTGGGGCATGGCGTATTTTGTTGGACTTAGTCAGGCGATTGCAGGGGTTGATGGAGTAGTTTATTTCCAGGTAAAAGAATCCCGGGCAAGTGGGAGGGCTTCAAAAGTGAGATAGCTCGAGTTCAAGGTCTATATGTTCCTGTAAGGGTGAAGGGAAAGTGAGGCTGGAAGACAGAACCCTGGATGACAAGAGATATTGAGGCTCTGACCAACAAAAAAGGAGACATCACTCAGGTACAGGCAGCTGGGATCTAGGCAACCCCTGGAGTAACACAGGGGATAGAGGAGTTCACTGAAGAAGGAAATCAGCAAGGTTAAAGTGGGGTATGAGATAGCCTTGGCTGAGCAGATCCAAATTCAGTATAGTAAAGAAAAAGAACAACTAGAGATAGAAAATAGGATGTCTTAAAATCCAAAATAGGCACGCATGTGTAAAACCTCAAGAGATGGTTGAGGTCCTCAATTTTTCTTCTGTATTTACCATGAAGAAAGACACGAAGACCTTTGGGAGGTTAGTTGCGATATCTTGGCACAGTCCATATCACAGTAGAGGTGGTGTTGGACACATTAGAATGCACAAAGTCAGATAAATCTCTTGGTCCTGGCCAGATATATCTAAGAGCACTGCACGAGGCGAGATAAGACAGTTCAGGGGCCAAGGACCCGGAAGACTGGGCAGTAGCAAATGTTGTGCACTTATTCAGAAGGGCTGCAAAGAAAGGCCTGGGAAATATAGACCAGTAAGCTTCACATCTGTTTCCGGAAACCACTTGAGAAGGTTTGGAGAAAAAAGATATGCATGCATTTGGAAAGACTGAGTTTGACTTGGAACAGTCAGCATAGCTTTGTGCGTGGAGATCATGCCTTACAGATTTTGATAGATTGTTTTGAGGAAGTGACCAGGAGGTTTGACGAGGGCAGGGTGGTGGACATAATCTATATGGATTTCAGTAAGGCGTTTGATAAGATTCCACATGGTGGGCCGCTCTAGAAGGTTAGATCCCATGGACTCCAAGGTAAACTTGGCAAATTGGCTTGTCGTAATGAAGCAAATGGCTATGCTGTAGGTGTGCTTGTTGGACTGGAGGCCTGTGACTAGTGGAGTGCCTCAGGGGTCGGTGTTGTGCCCATTGCTGTTTGCCATCTATATCAATGATTTGGACCAGGGTGAACAACGCAAAGTTAGCAAGTTTGCAGGTGACACTAAAATAGGAGGCATCGTTTACAGTGAGGAACGTTATCAGAAATTGCAGCAGTACCTTGATCAGCTGGGAAAGTGGGCTGAGAAATAGCAAATGGAATTTAATATAGATAAGTGCGACATCTTGCATTTTGGAAAGTCAAATTTAGGTAGGAGTTTAATGATGAATGAGAGGGTCTTAAGGACTGTAGTGGAACAAAAGGACGTTGGAGATCAGGTGCACGGTTGTCTGAAATTTGAGTCACAGATACACAGGACAGTGAAGAAGGCTGTTGGCACACTGGCCTGGACTCCCTGGTTTCGGGGAGTCCAGAACGAGAGAGCATAGGTTTAGGGTGAGAGGGGAAAGATATAAAAGAGACCTACGGGGTAACTATTTCACACAGAGGGTGGTACGTGCATGGAATGAGCTGCCAGGTGAAGTGGGGGAGGCTGATACAAGTGCAACATTTAAGAGGCATTTGGATGAATAGGTAGGGTTTGGAAGGTTATGGGCCAGGTTCTGGCAGGTAGGACTAGATTGGTTTGGGACATGTGGTCGACAAGGATGGATTGGACCGAAGGGTCTGTTTCCATGCTTTACATCTCCATGACTCTATGACTTATACTAATCTCTGTTTTTTGGTGCACCATACTGGTGAGAAAGTCCAAAGGGATATTTTCCATAAGGAGCTTACAAAGACCCAAAAGACCCGAGGAGTTTTCAGACATCCAACGCAACATTTTTCCTCGCAGAGAAAGTAAGGATTTTCCCCCATGTGCATCTGTGTAAGATACTCTGTGCAGGCCCAGGAAAAGAGAAACCGGGTCCATCTCCAATTCTGTCCCCAAGACCCACTCTACTACACCTAACACAGTGCTCCAATATATACTAAGCTTGCAGCAGGACCACATGCAATGAGAAAGAGTGCCTGTAGTCACTCGGCATTTAGTACATGCTGAAGATAATCCCACTTTGAATTTTGAGAGAAACTCTGGTGTCAGACAGACCCTATGAAGATTTTTCAACTGCATGGAATGTGTCCTATTACAGATCAAAATCCTTTGAGCATTTTCACAAATAGCCTCCCATGTCTCCGAAGAGATCTAAACCCCCAACTCTCTCGCACAGACGTCACGAAGCTGCACAGTCTTGTCTGAGGGGACACTATCCAACTCATGATAAAGGATGCTGACAGAGAGGGTATTCGTAGCAAAAAGAACCCACTTCTCTGTATCGGATCTATAAGTGTCTGTTAAAAGTCTTTTTTAATCAAATCTCTAATCTGGAAAAAAAAAACAGAAGAAGTCTCTGCTCGGTAGTCCATACTTACGAGCTATTTGATCAAATGATATCATTGTTTCTCCCTCAAGTAAGACATGGTGGCTCAGTGGTTTGTACTGCTAACTCACAGCACCAGGGTCACGGTTTTGGTTCCAGCCTTGGGTGACTGGTTGTGTGGAATTAGTATATTCTCAACTGTGTCTGCGTTGGTTTACTTCCCCAGTCACAAAGATGTGCAGGTAAGATGAATTGGCCATTGCTAAATTGCTCATAGTGTTCAAGAATCTGTAAGTTGGGGCATTAGTCAGGGTAAATATAGGATGGTAGGGGAATGGGTCTGGGTGGGTTACTCTTCAGAGGGTCAAAGTGGACTTGCTGGTCCAAAGGACCTGTTTCCACACTGTAGGGATTCTACTAATTCTAAATCACCCAAGCAAGGTATCCCCCTCGCTGCCCACAGTTTAAATCTGGAATCCATCATCCCCGGTTGACAACACGGTATAGCAATTATAGGGGTAAGGAATATGGTTATGGCTGTGTTGCCGTCGATCTGACGCATTGTCCTTCAAGTTTTGACCGTATTGATCATCATTAGAGTATGACAATACTCCATAAATGTTGTCACTTTATGTAAGAATAACAGACTAAGAAGTGTTCACTTTGTCTGAGAGGGCTCAATACCATATTGATGCCGAGACATCAGCAGCCCAGGCACTCACATATGATGAAAAAAAAAAGAATTGATTGTTTTTAATTGGGGAAATCAACTCCCCACAATCTGTGGGGAAGTTGCAATTTTGTTAGCTTGATAAAGAATCGCTTATGGTGCCAAATAAAAGAGCTAAACCAGCCATTATTTTTTTTAGAAACATCTTAGATTATATTCCTTACAGTGTGGAAACAGGTCCTTCAGCCCAACAAGTCCACACCGACACACCACCGACTCCCCTATATTACCCCTACACCTAACACTACAGGCAATTTAGCATGGCCCATTCACCGAACTTGCACATTTTTGGACTGTGGGAGGAAAGCGGAGCACCCGGAGAATGTGCAAACTCCACGCAGTCAGTCGCCTGAGGTGGGAAGTGAACCCGGGTCACTGGCGATGTGAGGCAGCAGTGCTAACCACTGTGCCGCCCACATGACTCTGCTCTATGGGAAACATCAAAGAAAGCATTCACACAGGGTGTAGGAAATGAGGAAGGACATTCATTTTAATAACAGCTATCCAAATTGTGTAATTTTGTCAAACAAATGGATATAGTTCACGTTAAATAAATGATCAAAGACAAATGCAATGAATATACTGAAATAGGGAAATTACCCCCGTGGCCATTTAAAAGGAAACCAGGATTTGCCCTCAGTATCAGGTATTTCCCTAAGACCTCCCATAGGCATGGCCTCCAACTTTATAAAATTAATCTTATCGTCCAGAAAGGCAACAAGCGAATTAATGCATTGCATCACATGATCTACCGAAATTGCGAAATTTAACAAAAGAAAAGACCCTCATCTGCATACAATATAATCTTACGTGACTTCTATCCCACTTCTGGAGCAGATATGTTGGTATCCCTACAGATGGCCTCCCGCCAGTGGCTCAATCACCAACGTAAACAACAACGGTGAAAGGTGTCAACCTGGTCGGCTGCCTGGAACAATATTAATATTACTGGTTGGAACACCATTAGTGAGAACCGCAACTAGAGGATCGCGGTAAAGGACCCTCAACCACTTGATAAAAACTTTGCACAGACCAAACCGTTCTAATGTACAGAAGAGATCCGGCCACTCAACCCAATCAAATACCTTCTCTCCTCTAAAGAGATCAGTAATCCCTGGACAGATTGTTGTTGACACTCTTGGATCATACTGAGTAACTTCTTTACATTGTAGGAAGATCTGCGTCCCTTTATAAAGCCTGTTTGGTCCTCTTTGGCAACGGAAGGCAGCAAAGTTTCCAGCTTTCATGCACGGGTCTCAGACAGGATTTTGAAACCAACATTTAAATGAGAGATTGGCGTGTAAGAAGCACAATCCTTCAGGGTCTTCCTTTCTGCAGCATCGGAGAGATGAGCCTCTCTTAAGGATGGAGGGAGGGGTTCGTGACTGTATGAGTGACGGAACGTGCTAACCATCAGCCCTGACAATAGGTGTATAAATTACGTATAATATTCACGAGCAAATCCATCAGGAACGTGAGCCTTTACATTCTAAAGCTGCTTCACAACCTCCTGCGCTGACAATGGTGCATTAAGGCACAACACCTATTCAGGGGTTACTCCTGGAAGACCCAGGTTCTTGAAAAATGACTCCATCTTAATCCATCTATCCTCACAATGTTCAGTCTGAAATAATTCGGTGAAAATTTGGGACAGGAGACATTAATCTGTTTGGAATTGAAGGTAAGGATGCCAGTACCTTCCCTAATTGAGGTAATGGCTTAAGAGGGGCGATGAGGAAGTTTGCCGAGAAATATCAAGTGGAGTTTAATACAGATAGGTGTCAGTTCTTGCATTTTAGAAAGTCAAATCAAGGTAGGAGTTTCATGGTGAATGGTGGGGTCTTAAGGAGTGTATTGAGACAAAGTGACCTTGGAATTCTGGTTCAAGGTTCTCTGAAAGTGGAGTCGCAGGGAGATAGGGCAGTGAAAAATGGCATTTGGCACGCTGGCCTTCATCTGTCAGAGTAATGAGTATCGAAATTCGGGAGTTATGTTGCAGTTATACAGGATGCTGGTGAGGCAATACTGGTAGTGTTATGTTCAGTGTTGTTCACTTTGCGATAGGAAGGATGTTATTAAACTGGAAATAGTGCAGAACAAATATAGAAGGATGTTGCCCGGACTCAATGGTCTGAGATACAGTGAGGGGTTGGGCAACATAGGAGTTTTTACTTTAGAGTGTATGAGACTAAGGGGGATCTGATAGCAGTGTATAAGATCATGGGAAGCATGGATTTTAGTGAATGCACTCAGTCTTTTTTTCCACAGGATTGAGCAACCCACCGACGAGAGGGCATCAATTTAAGATCCGAGGGGAAAGAGTTATAGGGGAACTGAGGGGCAACTTCTTTTACACACAGAGTGGTATACACGGAATGAGATGCCAGCAGAAGTGGTTAAATTCACAAAATTTAAAATGCATTTGGACAAATACACGGATAGGAAAGAAAAAGAAGGACATGGGGCAAGGGCAGGGGAATTGGGTTAATGTGCATGGACATTTTGTTTGGAATGGAACAGTTTGGGCTGAAGGGCCTTTCTCCGGGCTGTCGGACTCTGACTCTCACAATCATTGCTTCTCCCATTGAATGTTATATTATACTTCCCCAATTCAGTGGAGGGTACTTGACCCCCTAGCCTCCGGGCTTCCATGATGTTTGACCAGAATGTTCAATCATTCGATATTGTATTCAGACGCCGTGTAAAAATGCAACATATTGATTTCACTATTCCTCAAAAGCTGCTTCAGCGTAAGGTTATTAGTTAGTCCTCCTGACAACACAACACCAAATCTGAAATAACCTGCTCTCCAGTTTGGTTCACAACGTACTGTTCAACCTACCCAATACACACTTACGGAAGTTTTTTTCTTCACAGTATTAGTAGTCACTGCAGTTTCAGTGCAATTTGAGACCATCTATTATTACTGCAGCTCCACGATTATATGTTACTCATTCACAGGATGAGGGCGTCGCTGGATTACCAGCATTTATTGCCCATGCCAGAGGGCAGTTAAGAGTCAGCAGCGTTGTCTTGAGTCTGGAGTCACATGCAGGTCACACCAGGTAAGGACAGCAGTATCCTTCACTCAAGGACATCGGTGAACCAGATGAGTTTTTCCAACAATTGACAATGGATTCCTGGTCATCATAAACGCTTGATTCCAGATACATATTGAATTCAAATTCCACCATCTGCCATGGCAGGATTTGAATTCATGTCCCCAGAATATTACCTGGGTCTCTGGATTAAGAGCCCAGCGATAATATCACTGTGTCATTGATCCCCCTTGCATATACTTGCATACCTAATTTTCATAGCATATGTTGTAAAGCATTTACGTGACAGATTTAGTTTTGATATGTAACACACTAATGTTTGCTTCATCTTGCTATTTGTAAGATCCACCCAAACTGATTCTGTGGGAAGTGAGGGAAAGGGTCTGTGGCGTTATTAGCGATAGACTTGGACAAGACTTTCCGGGAGACTCACCTCAACGCTGAGATGATCTGAAGAATTGGTCAGCAATACAGGACAAGCATCAATATTCTTTCCTCCCACTTTGCCAGGATAAGTGTCACCATATTCTTCTGCTCCCTCGCACTCGCTGTATATCTGTTTTAACACATACCTCCGAACAAGGCTCACACTCTATCTTCAAATAAGGCTCAAGCACGACCACACTCACTGTTGACTTCAGCACCTTTCTTCCCCCACTTTTTCTGTCACTGACGCAATAGCGCCGCACACTAATACCACTGCATGGATACAAGACTGTGGTCAGACTCCCTCCGGACATCTCACCCTTCCCCTCTTCCCCTATACCAGCATTGACAGTAGGGACACCCACTCCCACCCTCACTTCGTCCCTTCTCTTCTCCCATTCCAGGAGAAACATCCTGGAATATGACATAAAGGGCCAAGCCGGGTTTTAGAGTGCCCGATATCCGTTCCCCCACCCTCTACCTCGACATGTCGGGAGGATCCTGGAAAGAGCCAGAGAGGACCAGGACACCTTGTGTGGAGATTCTGAAACATCGACGTCCCACCAACCAAGGAAGCAGCAATGTTCAGTAAAGAGCAATTCTCAATTTAAACTCGCTGGCATTTCCAATCTCATCTCTCTCACTTTTCAGGCTTAGTTAAAAGCATTAATGAAAGACTAAAAATAAAAATAAAAATAATGTTTATTCTCTTCAGTAAAAATGTTAAAAAGAAAAAATAAACGATATAAGTTTATTACGAAAAATCTAAAACATGACGTTCATTCAAAATTATGGGCAATCCCTAGTAAATACTCGACATCATTTCTCTCACTAAATCTTCTTACGAGTGTTTGTACTCTAGCATCTGTTTCTTTAATTTCAACGGTCTATCGTGCCCTGCTATCAGATGCTCATAGTAAATGTCCCTTCCCCTCTGAACTTTGCGTAAACTGTCAATATATTTCCAAATAACTGGATGTTCCACATCAAGTTCGCACTGTCATCTCCTGTGGGCAGCTTCTGCATTATTGTTTGTTCTGTCCTCATTGTTTAAAGTTCTTTCATATAAATTCCACATTCCAACTGGAAAAAGCGGTGGACGCCGACCATTTCCTCTGTGTGAGCTTCTACCTGCAAAGTTATCCTCGAACCAGTCCAGCAGCGGCTGCAGTTCATCTGGAAGCGCATCAGACAAATGTTCAATAACTTCAGGAATGTTTTCAATGTGAATAAATGCAAGGCCAATTATCATTTTAGCTCTGAAATAAAACTCTGAGTCAATGTTATACTTACTCAAGTGTCTTTTTAACATTTTTACTGAAGGGAATAAACATTATTTTATTTCTATTGCTTTGATTAATACTTTTATCGAAACCTGAAAAGGAATAAATATGAGCTGCGCTGAAACGGTTCTGCACCTAAATGGGTCTTCGGCAAAATGGGCTGCACCAAACAGGCCGCACCAAACAGAATGAAGTACTCAGTAAATTACACAGCGCAGGAGGACGCCATATAACCATCCCAGGCTGTTATGCAGAAGCAGGGACGCCCTGGGTAGCTGTCAGGAAATACAGAGTAGAGATCAATACTCATGTTGTGTTTAGAAAGCTGTAACGAGTGGAATTCTTCAGGGATATGTATGAGGTCATCAACAAATTGCAATCTATTCTAATGAACCGGATGAAGGAGATGGAGCTCAGTTTGCTCATGCACCAGGATAGTCATTCAATAAGATGTCAAATGGAGACAGAGCGTCTGCAATGGGATACAGACGGGGGGAGGTCAGAGCGTCTGCAATGGGACACAGACAGGGGATGGCAGAGCGTCTGCAATGGGATACAGACAGGGGAGGGCAGAGCGTCTGCAATGGGATACAGACAGGGGGAGGGCAGAGCGTCTGCAATGGGACACAGACAGGGGATGGCAGAGCGTCTGCAATGGGATACAGACAGGGGAGGGCAGAGCGTCTGCAATGGGATACAGACAGGGGGAGGGCAGGGCGTCTGCAATGTACTATAGACAGGTGAAGGACTGATCACCTGCAATGGGATACAGACGGGGGAGGGCAGAGCGTCTGCAATGGGATACAGACGGGGGGAGGGCAGAGCGTCTGCAATGGGATACAGATGGGGGGAGGGCAGAGCGTCTGCAATGGGATACAGATTGGGGAGGGCAGAGCGTCTGCAATGGGATACAAACAGGAGGAGGGAAAAGCGTCTGCAATGGGATACAGACAGGGGAAGGGCAGAGCATCTGCAATGGGATACAGACAGGAGGAGGGAAAAGCGTCTGCAATGGGATACAGACAGCGGAGGGCAGAGCGAGGGCAGAGTATCTGCAATGGGATACAGACAGGGGGAGTGAAGAACGTCTGCGATGGGAGACAGACTGGGGAGGGATGCACCTCGGCAATGGGATAGACAGGGAAAGGGCAGAGCGTCTGCAACGGGATACAGACAGGGGGAGGGAAGAGCGTCTGCAATGGGATACAGACAGGGGAGGGAAGAGGGTCTGCAATGAGATACAGACAGGGGAGGCAGAGCGTCTGCTATGAGATACAGACAGGGGAGGGAAGAGGGTCTGCAATGGGATACAGACAGGGGAGGCAGAGCGTCTGCAATGAGATACAGACAGGGGAGGGAAGAGCGTCTGCAATGAGATACAGACAGGGGAGGGAAGAGCGTCTGCAATGAGATACAGACGGGGAGGGAGAGCTTCTGCAATGAGATACAGACAGGGGGAGGGAAGAGCGTCTGCAATGAGATACAGACAGGGGGAGGGAAGAGGGTCTGCAATGAGATACAGACAGGGGAGGGAAGAGCGTCTGCAATGAGATACAGACAGGGGAGGGAAGAGCGTCTGCAATGAGATACAGACAGGGGAGGCAGAGCGTCTGCAATGAGATACAGACAGGGGAGGGAAGAGCGTCTGCAATGAGATACAGACAGGGGAGGGAAGAGCGTCTGCAATGAGATACAGACGGGGAGGGAGAGCTTCTGCAATGAGATACAGACAGGGGAGGGAAGAGCGTCTGCTATGGGATACAGACAGGGGAGGGAAGAGCGTCTGCAATGGGATACAGACAGGGGAGGCAGAGCGTCTGCAATGAGATACAGACAGGGGAGGGAAGAGCGTCTGCAATGAGATACAGACAGGGGGAGGGAAGAGCGTCTGCAATGAGATACAGACAGGGGGAGGGAAGAGCGTCCGCAATGAGATACAGACAGGGGAGGGCAGAGCGTCTGCAATGAGATACAGACAGGGGAGGCAGAGCGTCTGCTATGGGATACAGACAGCGGGAGGGAAGAGGGTCTGCTATTGGATCCAGACGGGGAGACAGAGCATCAGCAATGGGATACAGACGGGGGAGGGCAGTGCTTCTGTAATGGGACACAATGGGAGTGCAGAACGTCTGCAATGGGACACAGACTGGGGGAGGACACAGCAACAAGCAATGGCAGACAGACAGAGGATGGCTGTGAGCAAAGTTTCAGTAAAAATAAACAGTACAATATACATGTGATGGAAACTTTCTGTTTTGTGGAATAGACGAAACAGCAGAAATTTATTTAAATGCAAGGAGAATGCAGAACTCAGTGTTACAGAGGGATTTGTGTGTCTTAGTACATGAATCATATGAAATTAATCTGAAGATGTAGCAAGTGATTTAGAAGGTAAATGTCATGATCCTGTTTCGTGCAAGGGGTGTTGGGTATGATCTTAGCGATGTTTTCTGCATCAGTACAGGGCATTGCTGAGATTACATCTGTTGTATTATGTGTAGTTATAACTGCCTAAACTGAAAAAAAAAACAAAATTGCTTTCAAAACGTTTCAAATATGTTTCTCTTTACTCATTCTTGGGATGAAGGCATTACGTTGTGAAGAATTAACAGTTCGGCCTGAGAATGAGGGATGTTTTATTGACCATATAAGACCTTGAGAAGAGTGTAGTTGGTGAATACCGGATGGGTATTTCTTCTTGTGTGGGAGAATAAAACTGGGAAAATACTTTAAGAATAAGTCAGGTTCAAAGGAAAGGTCATTGGACCGAAAAATTGAACTCTGAATTCAGTTCCGACATGCTGACAGACAAGCTGAGCTTTTCCAGCAATTACTGTATATGTTTAAGAATATTCATTTTAACACAGATATTGTGAAGACATGAAACGCTTACTTTTACATTATGCAAGCACATATTAGCACATCTTCAAAACAATTATGACCATTTATTGTTAATGAATTGATTCTGCAATAACACACTGACCTGGAGTCGAGAATGTGATGGAGTCATATAGTTCGGACAATGTTCAAGAAGAGCTCACAGAGTCCAGTGTGGGACTGATAACGTGACTGATTTAACTTACGGATGGAAAATGTAGCCTATCTGTGGAGAAACATTCTATTGCTCCCTTTCTATTTCCCTGTCGCTCATCACAGCAATGTGTGGGAGTGAACAAAAGCCCAGTCGTCTTTCCCACTAATGGAGGATTCCTGATGAGGATTCATTGGAATCTCCCCATTGCCTGAAGCAAAACAATTCAGCCAAATTCAACTGTTTCATGAAGAAATCCCATTGTCAGAAGGCTGTGCAAGCAGAATAACTACAGAAGTAATTCTCCAACTCGATAGTGAGGGGAACAGACAGGAGATTCTGTGGCTGCAAATGGGAATCCGGAATGGTGTGTAGCCTCCCACATGCCAAGGTCCAGGATGTCTCAGAGCGGCTGTAGAACGTTCTCACCGTGGGTGGGGGGGCGGGGGTGAGTGGGCGGGAAGCAGTCAGAAGTCATTGTGCACATTGGTACAAAGCACAGAGTGACGCAGTAGATATAGTGATGACATCCTGCAGAGTGATTGTAGAAGGCTAGGTAAATGGATAAAAGACAGTGGTAATATCCAGTTTACTTCCAGTTCTCCATGGTGGTGAGGGTAAGAATAGGAGGATATGGCAGATGAAGGGGTGGCTAAAGAATTGGTGCAGGGCGCAGAGATTTTTGGATTACTGGGATCTTTTGTGGGGCAAGGTGACGTGTTCAGGAAGGACGGGTTGTACCTGAACTGGAAGGGGACCAATATGCTGGCAGGCAGGTTTGCAACTGCTGCAAGGAAGGCTTTCAACAAGATTGGCTGGGGTTGGGGAGTGGTGGGATCCTCAACAGCAGGGAGGCAAGTGCGAGGCTGGACGGAGATACAGTAATCAGGAACAGTAAAATGAAGAGACAGGTCAGGCTAGTCAACGACAGGGAGCAAGGAATGCCTGTTGGATTAAATTGCAACTATTTCAATGCAAGATGGCTGACAGGTAAGGCCGATGAACTCCGGGCATGGATTGGTGCGTGGGACTGGGATATTATAGCCATTACAGAAACATGGCTAAGGGAGAGAAACACCGGCAGCTTAATGCAGGACGGTACAGGTGCTTTATGTGGGAGAGAGATGGTGGAAAGAGGGGACGGGGAGTTTCATTTTTGATTAAGGCGAGTATCACAGCAGTAAACAGACATAAAATATCTGATGGATCATCATGTGAGGAATTGTCTGGGGAGCTAATAAATAAGAAGAGAATGGTGATAAGATTTGGATTGTACTATAGGCCCCCAAATAGTAAACGAGGAATTAGGGGAACAAAAATATGTAGACAGACTGGGGAGACTTGCAAGGCCAATAGGATTGCATTAGTAGGAGATTTTAATTTTCCTAACATAGACTGGGAATGACAGAGAATTAAGGACTGAGATGGGGTGTATTTATTAAGTGTGTTCAGAATAGTTTCCTCAAGCAGTATGTAGAGAGTGCAACTCGGGAAGGGACGAAACGTGACCTATTCTAAGATCTAGGGCAGGGCAGGCGACTGAGGTGACAGCGGGGGAGCACTCTGGGACCAGTGACCACAGTTCTATTAATTTTTAAACAGTTATGGAGAAGGAAAAAACTGCTCCACATGTTCAAGTTCAAACTTGGGGCAAGGCGAATTTTGATGGAATTAGACAGGAGCTCGTAGGGGTTGGTTGGAGGAGTTTGTTTGCAGGCGAAGGGACCTCCTGCAAGTGGGAGGCCTTTAAAAGTGAAATGTCGACAGTTCAAGGCCTATATGTTACTGTGAGGGTAAAAGGCAAGGTTGGTAGGAAGAGGGACCCTCGGATGTCAGGAGATATTGAGGCTTTGACCAGCAAAATGGAGGCGTGGCTCAGGTCCAGGCAGCTGGGATCGAGGGAATACCTGGAGATGTACAGTGGATACAGGAGCTTACTGAAGAAGGAAATCGGGAGTGCGAAAGGGGGGCACAAGATCGCTTTGGCCGAGAATATTAGGGTGAATCAAAGAGGTTCATTAAGTATGTTAAAGTAAAAAGAATAACTAAATGAGAATATGACCCCTCAAAGTCCAAAATGGCCATGCATGTCTAGAACCGTAGATTTGTGCGATTCTCAATGAATATTTCTCCTCTGTCTTTACCGTGGAGAAAATCATGAAGACTTGGGAGGTTAACAAAGGTCGTAGTGTTATCTTGGGGTGAGTCAATATCACGGGAGAGGACGTGTTTGATGCATTAAAATGTATGAAGGTGGATAAATCTCCTGCTCCTAAACAGATGCATCCAAGAACACTGCAAGTGGCTACAGAACGACCTACGGGGACCCTGGTTGATATTTTTGTCTCATCGTTAGCTTCAGTTTAGGTTCCAGAATATTGGAGATTAGCAAATGTTGTGCCATTATTCAAGAAGGGAAGGAAAGAAAAATCTGGGATCGATAGACCAGGAAGTCTAACATTTGTAGTACGTGGGTTACTTGAGAAGACTCTGGGGGCTGAGATGTACATGCATTTGGAAAGATAAATTTGTTTAGAAATAGTTTTTTTGACAGATTCCCTTCAGTATGGAAACAGGCCGTCTGGCACAACAAGACCACACCGACCCTCCAAACAGTAACCCACCCAGTCCCATTCCCCTACCCTATATTTAACCCTGACGAATGCACATAACACTATGGGTAACTTAGCATGGCCAATTCACCTGACCTATACATCTTTGGATTGTGGAATGAAAATGGAGCATCCAGAGGAAACACACACAAACACAGGGAGAATGTGCAAACTCCACTCAGAGAGTCACCCGAAGCTGGAACCAAACCCGGATCCATGGCATTATGAGGCAGCAGTACTAGCCACTGAACCAGCATGCCACCCTTGCTTTTTTTCAATACAGTTCAATGACACAGGTACGAAATCTATTCTGTCCTTCACCCATGATGTACGTTCCAATATCACATACCATGGATAATTTATTCTCCACTGAAAGTGTCATCTTATTATTATTTATTAGTTTGATATTATTAATTTTAATAATTATTATTAATAGTTGTTTTTAGACTGGAAAGATTGCATGGCTTTGTGAGTGGGAGATCATGCCTCTTAAATTTGTTTGAGTTCATTGCTGAAGTGACCAGGAATGTTGATGAGGGTAGGGCGGTAGACTGTGTGGTTTTCAGTCAGGCCTTTGACAAGGTTGCCATTGATAGGCTGGTCTGGAAGGTTAGAATCTCATGGAATCCAGAGGGAGCTGGCAAATTGGACACACAATTGGCTTGATGGTAGTAAGCAGAGGGTAATCGTGGAAGAATGCTCTCGGACTGGAGGCCTGTGACACATGAAGTGCCTCAGCGGTCGCTGCTGGGCCCGTTGCTATTGTTATCTGTATCAATGATATTCTTGCGAATGTACAAGGCATGGTTAGGAAACTTGAAGATGGCACTAAAATAGGTGGTATCGTGGCCAGTGAGGAAGTATATCAGAGATTGCAGCAGGACTTTGATCAAACTGGAGAAGTGAGCCGAGGAATATTTAGGCAACGTTAGATCAAGGTAGGAGTTTGATGGTGATTGGGAGGACCTTAACGAGTGTAGTTGAGCAGAGGGACCATGGAGTTTAGGTCCACCGTTCTCTGAAAGTGGGGTCACAGTTAGACATGGCAATGAAGAAGGCTTTTGCCACACTAGCAAGCATCGGTCAGGACATGGAGGAGAGCAGTTGGGAAGTTACGTTGCAGTTATACAGGATGTTGGTGAGGCTGCACTTGTAGTGTTGTGTTCGGTTTTAGTCACATTGCGATCTGAACGATGTTTTTAATTTGGAATGTGTGCAGACGAAATTTACAAAACTATTGCCAGGTCTCAACAGTATGAATTATAGGGAGAGGTTGGACAAGCGAGGACTTTTTTCTTGACAGCACAGGAGAGTGGTCTTCTAGTAGTTTACATGGATAGTGGGAATGGACCCAGCCTTTTTTTCCAAGAGTTGGGGAATCGAGGAGGGGAGAGCATCAGTTTAAGGTCAGAAGGGAAAGAATAAAAGGGAAACTGCTGGAAACTGTTTTTCACTGAGAGTGGTACACAAAGGGAATGGGCTGCCAACGGAAGTGGTTGAAGCATTTATATTAACGATATTTAAATGGGATTTGGGCAAGTACATGGACAGGAAAGGTCGAGAATGCTATGGGCCAAGTGCTAGGAAATGAGTTTAGTGTGGTTTGATATTTGGGTCAGCATGGACGAGTTTGGGCCAAAGGGCCTCTCTGCCTCTCTCCATGCTGTAAGACTTGATGACTCTACAAATAGGATAGCATTTGGGTCAAACTCTCATTTTTCCTTAGGTCATAAGTTCGAATCATATTTGGACAATGTTATTTCAAATTAACTTTGCAGATATTTTGCTTTTCAGTTTGTTATCGACAATACGTATGTGTGTGTGTGTGTGTGTGTGTGTGTCTGTGTGTGTGTGTATGTGCGTGTGTGTGTGTGTGTTTCTCAGTATTTTTCAAAGGGAAATATCACTGTACATATTTGCAATATCCTCTCGTCATTCCTCTTTCCATCATAGTTTGTTTTGGTCATAGACATGTTGTTTTAGTAGATTAAATAAATCTGCCTGACTTGTTCCTAACACTGACCCTGACACACTCTGAGAACTATATCATTGGCCATATCACCAACATAGTTATAATTATTTTTTGTGGGCAATGGAGGAGTGGGGCTAGAAAAGGGAGAAGTGAGCCAAAAGAACACAGGGAAATATCGACTCATTCAGCCAACGTCAGAGTCGAGGAGTTCCTTGGAGGGGATTCTGAGGGATAGAATTTGCATTTATTTAGAAAGACAAGGAATGATTAGGGATAGTCAATATGGATTTGTGTGGTGGAAATCATGTCTGATTAATGTGATTGAGTATTATGAAGAGGTGACAAAGAAGTTTGAAGAATATACTTTCGTGCACATTGTTTACACAGACTTCAGCAAGGCATTTAATAAGGTTTCCCATCGTAGACAGATTACTAAAATTAGGTTATATGTAATCTAGTAAAAGCTAGCCAATTGGATACAAAATTGGATTGAAGGTAATATACTGTTTTCCAGACTGAAGACCTGTGACCAGCTATGTTCTGAAAGAATCAATGCTGAGCTCACTGCTTTTCATCATGGATATAAACAACTTTGATATGATTATCGGAGGCATGGTTAGTAAGTTTATAGATAACATCACCAAATTGGTTCAGTGGACAGTGAAGAAGATTATCTCAGAATATAACGTGATCCTTGATCTCAATGAGCCAAGGACTGGCAGATGGAGTTTAGTTTAGATATTGTGAGGTTTTACATTTCGGTAATTTAAAGCGGGGTAGAGCCCTCGGGAATGTTGCTTAACAAAGAGAACTGCGGGTGAAGACTCACAGTTCCTTGTAAGTGGAGTTTAGGTCGGTAGAGAAGTGAGGAACGTGGTTGACATGCTTGCCTTAATCAGTCAGAACATTGAGAATAGGAGTTGGAGTAGCGTGTTGCACTTGTACAGGATGTAGATGAGGCCACTTTAAGAAAACTGCGTACATACCAGTTGACTCTATTAAAGGATGGATGTTGTTAAACTTAAAAGTGTGCAGAAAAGATTTACAAGGATTTTCTGGAACCTGAGGGTTTGAGCTACAGGGAGATGAAGAACAGGTTGAGACTTTTCCCCCTGGACTGTCAGAGGTTGAATGGTGACATGACAGAGGTTTTAAAAAGTCCTGAGGGGGATGGATAGTCTGAATGGGCAAAATCTTTTTTCCAGATTAGGTGCTTTCAGAACTAGACGGCATAGGGTGATGGTGACAGGGCAAAGACTAAGAAGGGACCTGAGGGGAAACCTTTTCATACAGAGGCTGATGGGTGTACTGTCAGAGGAAGTGGTGAAAGCGGGTACAATTACACGTTTAAAATGTAACTGGATAGGTACATAAATAGGAATAGATCATGTGATTTGGGCCAAATGCTGGCAAGTGGGACGAGATCTGATTAAGATGCCTGATTGGCGTGGACAAATTGGACAAAAGGATTTGTTTCCACGCTGTATGATTCTCTTATTCTCACAGCGGGATGAGGAAGAATTCTAAAAGGGCCATTCGAGAGGGAATTCTCTTTCGCGGAAGTTTGTGGTGCCTCTCTGATTACAAGTATTCACAGTTGAGTTAGTTAAAGATTTGACAGAAAAGTGAGTCACGGATAATGGGACACAGACAGGACGATCAGGCTGAGACCACAACCTGAACAGCCACAATTTTAATGCCTGGTGGAGAAGGCTCAAATTCTCTAATGACACTCTCCTGCTCCTCAGTCCCATGTTTCTGTGTCCAATCCAACCCCTCTAACCTGCTGGACAGGAGCAGTTAGAGTCCACTTATTGTTATGGCATGGTGCACAGAAATAGAGGAAACAATCGGCCCCTCAAGACTGTCCCACTCGGTTTGGGAGATATAGAAAATGTAATTGGAAGACCCAGGCTGGATATGGAAGAGTTTGCTCATTTCTCTTTACAGGGCTTTCCCTCTCTGTATCTTGTGCTTCATTTGTTGATGATGTTGTAGAGCCAGATTCACTGTGAATACAGTCCCCAAATCTCACCCAGTGATGGCTCACAAAATCCACAGGTCTCCCTGATTGCAACATCCCATAAAAAACCTTCCAGGAAAATAACACCTACTAACTTTCCAATAACAGAATGGGAGAACATCAGGAACAGGGGCAGGTCATTCCCATCCCAAGCCTGCCTTGCCCTTCACTAAGATCAAGGCTGACCTGCCCAAGTCTCAAATCTTCCTCAATGTCCAAGTCTTCTTGAACACCTCCATAGAATACAGAACCAGGAACAGTACTGATTTGGAGATGCTGGTGTTGGACTGGGGTGTACAAAGTTAGAAATCACATAGCACCAGGTTATAGTCCAACAGGTTTCATTGGAAGCACACTAGGTTTTGGAGCATCGCTCCTTCATCAGGTGATAGTCGAGGGCTCGATCGTAACACAGAATTTATAGCAAAAATTTACAGTGTGATGTAACTGAAATTATACAGAGAAAAATTGATTGTCTGTTAAGCCTTTCATTTGTTAGAATACCATGATAGTTTCACTTCTTTCATGTGTAAATCACAAACATTTTTTGAAAAAAAGTTGCATTCTCAGGTGAGCTGTGAACAATGGTGATAGCTAGACAAAATGTTGAAAGTGTTGGCCCCCTGTGTCATCTGACTATGCCATGATGTTTAGATTGATTCTAATCTAAAAAGTGAGATAAGAAGTTTTACGTGAATTCATGCAGTTTTTGAGCTCAGAGTTCTACATGAATGCATGCAGTTCGGACCTTCATCACTCGACGTTGTGCCATTTATCCTACTCTAAGATCAGACTAACCTACATGCTTCGATTCACTTTGTTCTATGTGCCTAACCAAGAGTCTCTTAAGTTTCCCTCACGTATTTGACTCTACTACCACTGATGGTAGTGCATTCGACACACCCACCACTCTCTGTGTAAAGAATCTACCTCTGATATGTCCCCTAAAACTTCCTCCAATTACCTTAAAATTATACCACCAAGTGATAGACATTTCTGCCATGGGAAAATATCTCTGGCTATTCACTCTCTCTGCCTCTCGTCATCTTGTACACCTCTATCAAGTTACCTCTCATCTATTTTTCCTCCAATGAGAAATGCCCTAGCTCCCTCACGGTTTCTTCGTAAGACCTGCCCTCCAGTCCAGGCTGCATCCTGGTAAATCTCTTCTTTGCACTCTCGAAAGCTTCATTATCCTTCCTATAATGAGGAGACCAGAACTGAACACAATATTCCCTATGCGGTCTGAGCAGGCCTCTATCGAGCTGCAGCATAACCTCGCGGCTCTTAAACTCAATCCCCCTGCAGCTGAAAGCCAACACACCATACACCTTCTTAACAACCCGATCAACTTGGGTGGCAACTTTGAGGGATCTGTGGACACGGACACCAGGATCCCTCTGTTTCTCCACACTGCCAAGAATCCTGCTTTTCACCATGTATTCTGCATTCACATTCGAGCTTGCAATGTGAATTACTTCAGTTTGAACTCCATGTGCCACTTCTCAGCCCACCTCTTCATCCTGTCGATGTCCCATTGCAACCTACAATAGCCCTCCATATGCTGTATCACTCCAACCACCTTTGTGTAATCGGCAAAATTACTAGCCCACTCTTCAACACCCATATCCAAGTCATTTTTGAAAATAACAGAGAGCAGAGGTCACTGAACTGATCCCAGCGGGACACCACTGGTCCCTTTCAGTGATCTAGCTCCCCTAACTCTCTGTATAAGAGAATTCCTGACATTCACTACCCTCTGTTTGAAGAAAACCTTCTCTGCTCCTCCACCATTACCTATTGATATGAACAAAAGAGGTAACGCAGGGGCTCAGGTAAGAGAGAATGACCCTGAACTCAAGGATGGATTTGACTAAGGATGACATCAAGGAGCCTGCACAAAATCACACTTAATGAGAATTAATTATGACCTCTACACTGTTTGGAGTCATTCACGGCACAAGGGAAGATGATTATCATAGGTGGGCATCAATCATCTTAGCCGTGGGGCACATCTGCAGGAGATCCTCAGCGTAGCTTCCTCAGCCCGGGCATCTCCAGTTTGTCATCATAGAATCCCTACAGTGTGGAAGGAGGATATTCAACCCATTGAGCCAAACTGAGCAGATTAGATTCCCTACAATGTTGGAACAGGCACTTCGGCCCAAACAGTCCACACCGACCCTCCGAAGAGTAACCCACCCAAACACATTTCCGTCGGACTAATGCACCTAACGTGATGGACAATTTAGTATGGCCAATTCACCTGGTGTGCATATCTTCGGACTGTGGGAGGAAAACGGAGCACATGGAGGAAACTCATGCAGAGAAGTGGGGAATGTGCAAACTCCACACAGACAGTTGCCCAAGGCTCGAATCGAAACTGGGACCCTGGTGCTGTGAGGCAGCAGTGTTAGCTACTGAGCCACCGTGCCAGCAGAAGAGGCGGCATTCACTGAATTCTACAAAATTTTCAGGATAAGTTGTCCCTCTTCAGCTCTTGAAACAGGCTGTGACCATGTGCAACAAGACTTGGTCAACATTCAAGATCGTGCTGTTAAAGTCTGGGTAACGTTTATGTAACAGCGCAGTACATTTCCACAGTGAAAGGAGGAGTTCATTCAGCAGCTCCATCTGGTTTCAAAAGAATGTGGTGAAGCCATTCATCCCATCAAAACTACTGGGCAAAATGAGGGATACGCCATTCAGTCCCTCCTGCCTGTAGCACAGGAAGTCAGGGAGTCTGTTCTCTCCCACATGTAACGTACATGGGAACAGAAAGAACCATTTCACACCCGGGGTCACTTACAAAGGAACAGGAAGAGGTTATTCAGCTTGTCAAACCACTAACACAGGAACAGGAAAATGTCAGAGATGTTCCAACTTCACAAACAAATGGAGCTGGGGCTGCACAGACAGACTGCTCCAAATTGATCCGTATGACTTAATTACTCATGGTACATATGTCTTACTTTAACATGGTTTTCTGGCAGTCGGAATGAAGACAACATTTTTTAGCCATTTTCCAATTTACCTTCCATCTCCAAGAAGGCAGACCCATGGTCTCCGTGGAGGACAGAAGCCATTGGGAAATAACTAACTGGTTCAGAATGATGGTATTTTAGCTGCTGGCAGGATCGTGTACAAAGTGACATTCAATGCAGTGTCACACACTAACTGTGCATCTAAGTGTTCAGAGTTCATTCAGAGCCTGTACCTCGTTGTCAATCGACGTGGGGGTTCTGCAGATGCATGTAAACTGTCGTGAATCAAACATCCAACGAAAGGTATGACATTTTCACCCCATTCAGCTGTTTGGGACATAATGAGTTTCTGGCCATACCCATCAAACTTCCACTTCTTATTCTCTCACAGCGCTACAGATTAAACACATAGTTACTGCACTCTCTCCTCATGGAAACATCATGCCAGTATTTAGTCTGGTCAAACTACATTGCACTCTCTCAGTGACAGAACGATCATTGTTTATAAAGCAGACCAAATCTTTACACAATGTACCAACTACTCTCTCAACAAAACACGATCAGTGGGAAAGATATTCTAACATTTGTACTTCAATGATTTTTCATGAAGACCCACACATCATTTACTTCCTGTCCTGTATGAATTCTGTCAGTGACTTATGACCAAGGACATACAGGTCCTTTTCAACAAAAGCACTCGCCAGGTGGAAGATGAGGTGCTCTTCCTCCAGCAGGAACCCTCCAACCACAAGGGATGAATTCAGATTTCTCCAGCTTCCTCATTTCCCCTCCCCCCACCTTGTCTCAATCCCAACCCTCTCAATCAGCACCACATTCCTGACCTGCAATTTTCTTGCTGACCTTTCCGTCCTCACACCCTCTCCGGCCTATCACCGTCACCTTAACCTCTTTCCACCTATCGCATTTCCAACGCCCCTCCCCCAAGTCCCTCCTCCCTGCCTTTTATCTTAGCCTGGTTGGCACACTTTCCTCATTCCTGAAGAAGGGCTCATGCCCATAACGTCGATTCTCCTGATCTTTGGATGCTGCCTTACCTGCTGTGCTTTTCCAGCAATACATTTTTCAGCTCCTCAGTTTCTCTTCCTGGCTGAGAAAGCTCTTATATCTCCACACAGTCACACAGTGACAGTTCCTCTCTCCAAAGAAGCAGTTGACAATGGAACATTACGTTTCTCTATATATCAGAGACTATCAGTATTGCTGATGGAGTTGATCACCACACTCAGAGACGAGAGATAGAGGGAACATAACTCACGGTAAGCAGGGACATCCCGTAATAAATATGATATTCAGGAATATGTGAAAAAGGGAAATGGTAGAATAACTTCCCATTCTGTTTTCCTTCCAGTCCATCATCAGCAATCCTTTTGTTTGCTTTTCCTTTCTCTCTCTCTCTCCATCTCTCTCTCTTTCACTCTCACTTTCTCTCTCTTGCTGGACATCATCCACTCAACACAAACCTCCCGCTCACCCTACCATCCATCCCTGATATAATAATATTATTTCGCAGTTGCATTCAGATTTGATAGTTTCACTGAACTCGAAACGTTATTTGTTTTTTTTTTCCGACACACTGCCATAACTGCTGAGATTTTCCAACATTCTTTCAGACTGTGGAGAATTTTATTTCAGATCGCCAGCATCCACATTTTCTTGTTGTTGTTGTTTCGCGGGATGCCAGCATCACTGGCAAGGACAGTATTTGTTGTCCATCCTAACTGTCCTTGACAATGGGGCCATTTGTCAAGGCAATATGGAGGCAACCACATTGTTGTGGATCTGAGGTGACACTTAGTTCAGACAGGGCAAAGTGTTAGGTTTCTTTATCAAAGGTTATCAACAAAATAAGAAAGAAATCCTGATGTTTTATGATTGCCATGAGTGAAATTAGGCTTCATTCCTATTTTTGATATTGGAATTTAAATTTAGTCATCGGCTGTGATAGGATTTCAGACAATGCGTTTAGAGTCATAACCTGTGCCTCTGAATTACACAGTCAGTGACATTATTACTCTGTTTAAGAGTCCCTGTTGTGAAGTAACTGTAGAGACAAGAACAAGTTTGTGGTCAAACTCTTTGTAACTGGAATAGTGGTCAGAAGAGAACTGGAGCCATAAAATCTGTCGTTAACGAAGGGGTAGATGATGGCGAAGTCAGCAACAGAACTCAGGCAAATCTGGAGATTGGGGATATTAAGAAGCAGGTTTGATGACAGAGAGAATATGGAGATATAAAACAGTTCACGCTAAATGGAGACTCAAGGTTCCGAACAGTCTTTTGCCTTCTCAGATGTTTATGACTAAGTAGTTTGGAAATCCATGAGAAGAAAGTGGCGTTTGTGACTGAAAGTTTCTGTATTTGTAAAATATAATCGACCAGCATAGCAATAACATTCAGCATCATTTATAGAATTGACAGAGATAGACTTACCAGGAACACCAATAATAGTGAGGATGGGATAGTACCCAGCTTGAATAGTCATCAGTACGGCTTCTATCCGCAACTCTAACCATGTCCAATCCTGAGAAAGCCAATAAAGACCATCGGTTAAACTCCTGTTCATTGTTGTAACATTCCAGTCTAATGTTCTCAGAATCTGATCCATTGTTGGAACATTCCAGTCTAATGGTCTCAGATTCGTATCCATTGTTGGAACATTCCAGTCTAATGGTCTCAAATTAAAATCCATTGTTGGACCATTCTAATGTTCTCAGATTCTGATCTCTCTCTCGTTCTCTGTAGCTGCTGATCCCAATCTTGTTGAGGTTGATTCTGCCCCGAATACTTTGGCATAACAAGGTGAAAAAAGTCCCTAATTATGGAAGAGGGAAATCCTCCAGTGACCCAGTTAGGTCCAGGAAGACTGATATTAATCACAGTCACTGAACAAACAGCTCCAGTTAACCCATTTCACGGCAACTCTGATATATCACAATAATACTTGGTGTGGCTGGGATTTTGATATCGCTGATTATTGGGCTCATGGCACAGCTCCAGTTGTAAACATAGAGATGAGGGAGAGACATAATTCTTTCTCTTCACAAGCTTGATGATTCTGCTATGTTTTGGCAGTATAGGAATTTCTGGGCTCCCGAGGCCGTCTGTGTCTGATCACCAGGCCTGCTGCATCTTTTCGTTTTAATTATTAATGTTTAACTTTGACTTTTGTCTGTACAGCATTTAACGGCTTATGTGGATTTAGGCATTTTTGAGAGACACCTACAGAGCCATAGACGGTGTAGTTGCAGTCCATTCCTTGTATTCTTGCAGCTGCGGCCTGGTCCTATGGAGTGATGGTCAAACTCTCACAGAACCAGGATTCTTAGTTTTACATTTTGCCAGTTATTGCTGGAGTCTCAGCAGGATTGGAAGGCAGTAAATCTCTTCCGGGTGCTACACACTGTCTCTGTGATTTCTCTCGGAACTGTCTTTTGATGTTCTTTCCTCTTGGATTGAAGAACTGCATGTCAGCCAATCTGTTTCCTGCATTTCTTTTTTGACATTTGTGTGCTTATTGGATGATACGATATTGGAGCAGTTACTCTACAGCTGTTAAATAAACTATTATTCTGCTAAGTTTTCCAACAAAATTATGTTATTGCAAGTTCCTCTTCCTTTTGTTGCCTTTTAGCGGTAGTCTTCGGATAAATTGTGTTTTGCTTAATGTCGAATATTTTGACTAAGTAAACTCTATCTCAAACACAGCATCTCACATTTACCAGCGGAATGGGCCGAGCTGGAAGACTGATAATCATGTCAGGAATTATATCAGATACTCAATCCACCTCTCAGATCCAGCCCGGACACGTCTCAGCCCAGATGAGATACCTGCTCAGCATGAAGTACTGCGTAGACCAGGCTAGTGTACTGCTCAGCAATCTGTCCAGGATCTAACACTGTTTAGAGCTCACCAGTTCACGACGTATTGGTCCAACAGTGCATTGATCCATAAACTTGGATTAGATGATCTGTTCAGCACAGGGCGCTGTGCAGAACACACAAAGGCATTGTTTTATACAAACGGATTGGATATCTGTTCAGCATGGGGAGCTGTGCAGCGAATAGCAGTGAATTTATCCATTAACCTGGAGCAGTTACCTTCCCAGCATATACAGCTGTGTAGACCAATCACTGCATTGCTCAGTAACACTGTGTTAGATCACTGCCCAGCATGGGGAAAGTTGCAGCTCATGCTGAAAGTGAAAGGATGTGCAGCTCCCTCCATTTACAGCTCCATATCTCCATTGTGGCATGACACAGGAGTGCTGTGGGTGTGAAACTCACTGCCAGAAGAGATGGCGGGGGAATCAGTTTAAATACCAACAAATGGGAAGAGCTTGCTTAAAAGAGAGTGGGAGATTGAGAGAGAATTTCAAAGACGGATCTGATGGTAGGTTTAAAATTGTGAAATGAAAACATTTCAATAGCATCTTGCAATATAGCCCACTGTTTCCGTGAATGATGGGTGAGCAGGACATTGGTGTAAGTTAAGATGCTGGAGAGTTTTGGATAAACATTTGTTCTGCAGATTAGTACCTGGGAGTAGGATCAGCAGAATCTTCGTCTCATTGGGCTGAATCGAACAATAATTTGTCTCAGTGCCATTTTCCTTGAGTGTGACGGAGGGGTTGTCTGCACGAGGCTGAGCTAGTTTCCTGGTGCTATCTTATCGAACTCACCTCATTAACTATCCACCCCACCCCCATGGTGTCCCTCTCATTCAATACCAGCATGATTATCCCACGCATCATGGCTGGAGGTACACACTATCTCCCGGATGTCCCTGGATATTCAGTGATCCCTGGTACTGCTGACATCATTTAAAGGCCAATGAGCACACGGTTGAGCTTTCCCAGTTTGGAGCTGACCTGCAGGGTTTACCGAGCATGGCAGATAAGGGGAAATTACACCACAGGGGCTTGTCGACAGGGGCACGGAGGTCCCGATGAATAGTCTAGTACAGAAAGGGACTATTTACTTATTTACTTCCCAGACAGAGCCGCACCACGAGACCCACCGAGCATGGTCTGAGCACATCACCCAGCTCAGTGCAGTATCTGCGGTCCAAGAAAAGCCTAGCAATACTGGAATAGCACCTTTCCCGCTCTGTAATGATAAGAGTCACCGTATTCTCTCTACTCTCTCACACTCACTGTATATCTGTTAGCGCCTTCCCCAGAATAAGGCTCCAGCACTCTCACCACTACAATGCAGCACCTTCTCTCTCTCTCTCTCTCACACACACCTGTGCAATATCCCCACATGGTTATAAAATGTTGTAATGAGTACAGTTTCTAGAATTCTCTGGGTGATGTCGTTTGTACGATGTTCCAGATAATTTTCAAAATAATTCAACTTTAGCAAAATGTTCATTCCCCAGTATGTAACACATCAGAGGAAGGAGCAGAGTTTTACTTTTTCGAAATCACTCAGGATGAAAGTGCATCATGAGGCCATCAATCCTCTCAAATATGCTCCACTATTCAGACAAAGGGAGAACCTAAACACTTGAAGACTCACTCTCTTCTTGAAGACAGGCGCCACTTTGGAGTTCTGCCAGTTTTACTGGAACACTCCCGTAATCCCGAGAGTTATTGAATATTTCACACAGTGCCACCAGTCACTCTGTAACCACTTCTATTAAAACCAGCTATGAATTGCTGATCAGCTGTTTACCCTTGGTCTTTTCTGTTTGAGAAAAGCCCTGGTCGTTTTGTTAGAGACAGTGCAAAAACTTTCATCTGACTACAATTTTGTTTATAATATTGAAACTCTTTGTGCCTTCCCCTGATAAAAAAGATGTAAAATACTGTTTTAAATTCTCTGCCTGTTCCCTGAAACCAGTTCCCCAGTCACATCCTCCAGGTGTCCCACAATTTCTTTCCTGCCTTTCTTCGAAGGGTCACACATACATCATGAACGTTTTTTATTCGATATGGGAAAACTCCCGTGGTTAGTTTCTTTTTCGTATTTCTTGCCAGTTTTGGAATATTTTTCTTTGTATTTTGTTTTATACAATCTGCTTCTGGTTCCAAGAGTAAACTTCCCAAATGTGGCCAACGCGAGAACTCACCAATTTGAATTCTTTAGTTTGTGATTTATTAGTATCCTTCACAGCCTTTGTGCATCATGGGTGGTTCATCTTCACATCTTCATATCATCTTCTTTTTGACCAGAGTGAATAATAGCTGGGTGTTATTAAGCAGTACCTGCTTAAATGTTTCCCCACCCCCACACATCTGCTGGCCTTCACCTGTGTCTATTTTCACACTCCGTATTTGACCAGATATATTACATAAATCTGCATTTGAAATACCTGACTCTTTTCAGTCTTTCAGGGCGAACCTGTGTATGTGGCTGAACACATGGAGAGTGACTCCATTCTCTCAGATTTTCTGGCTCTGTGATTTCTGTTCGATGATGCCACATTCCAGTGGGAAGCTTCCTATATTACATCATTTTCTCTCAAACGAGAATCCCCCTCACTCTGATGTACTGAGCCTTCAGCTGTGACTGTCCCGTCTCCCTCACTTCTGCACTCACTCCATCCCCTCCTTCCCAGAACAATGATAGATCTCCCCATGCCCTCACTTCCTACTGCACTAGAATCCACATTCACAGAATCATCCTCCCTCTCCAGCAGGACAGCGCCATCAAATACATCTTCCCCTTCCGTCCAGTGTCAGCATTTTACAAAGACTATTCCTTCTGTGGCACGCTCCATCACCCCGAACACTTTCCCACACCCCCATGGTACCTTCCCATGTAAATGCAGAAGCAGCAACATTTTCCCATTCACCTCTTCCCTCCTCACTGTCCTAGGACCTAAACACACTTTCCAGGTGAATCAGCATTTCAGTTGTACTCTTTCAATCCAGTTTCCTGTCATTGCTGTTCAAAATGCAGTCTCCTTTACATTAGTGAGCCAAACAGAAACTGCTTTGAGGAACATCTCCACTCTGTCTGTAAGAATGACCCTTTCCTTCCGATTGCTCCCCATTTCAATAACCTACATTTCTGTCAGGATAATGAGAATTCTTTGAGGAGGTAACGACGCGTTGAAACAGAGAAAATTACCTATCTGAACTTCCAGAAAGCCTCTGATATGGTATTGCACAGGAGGCTGCAGAGTAAGATAAGGACCTATGGTGTCAGAGGCCAAGTGCTGGCATGGATAAAAGGTTGGCTCTCTGGCAGGAGGCATAGTGAATAAAATTGTCCCTCTCAGGATAGCAGCCGGTGACTAGCAGTGTTCCACAAGAGTCAGTGTTGTGACCACAACATTTCACTTTCTAGGTTAATGATCTGAGTGGTGGGACAGAAAGCATTCTGGCTACGTTTGCAGATGATGCAAAGATAGTTGGAGGGGCATGTAGTATTGAGGAGGCAGGGAGCCTGCAGAAAGATTTCAACAGTTTAGGAGAGTGGGAAAAGCAGTAGCAGATGGAACACAATGTGGGAGAGTGTGAGGTCATGCACTTTGGTGTGAAGAATACAGGCATGGACTATTTACTAAATGGGGAAAAAATCAGAAATCTGAGTAACAAAGGGACTTGGGATTCCAAGCGCCGGATTCACCTTAGATAAACCTATAGGTTGAGTCAGTAGTTAAGAAGGCAGATACAATGTTGTAATTCATCTCGAGAGGAGTAGGATATAATGATGGAGATTCTGAGGCTTTCTAAGGCTCTGGTCAGACCACATTTCCAGTATTTTGTGCCTCATACCTCAGGAAGGATGTGTTAGCCTTGAAGTGTGTCAAGAGAAGATTCAGCAGAAATGAAAAGCTGAACACATGAGGAACGTTGGAGGACCCTGGGTTTATACTCGGTGAAGATTAGAAGAATGAGGGGAGGATCCAATTGAAACTTACAGAATACTGAATGACCTGGATACAGACAAAACTGGCAGGACGTTTGCACTAGCAGGAGGATACAGGCTTAGAGCAAAGGGAAAACCCATTAGAACGGAGATAAGATGAAACGTGTTTAGCCAGAGAGTGGTGAAATTGTGGAATTCCTTATCACAGAAGGCTGTGGAAACCAAATCATTTGGCACCAACGATATAGCCAGGAAAGGGACTGAGGATGTGAAAAGTGACTACAGAGAGTTAGTTTAGAAGCTGAAGAGCAGGACGAGTAGAGAAGTGATCTCAGGTTTGCTACCAGTGCCACGAGCTCGTTAGATGAGGAACAGTCAGCGAATGTAGCTTTAAACGTGGCAGCGAGGCTGGTGCAGGAGGGAGGGCTTCAGATACCTAGACCATCGGGATACCTTCTGGGTAAGGTGGGACCTGTACATGAAGGATGGGTTGCACCTGAACTGGAGGGGCACAAATGGCCTGTTTGTGAGGTTTGCTCGTGGGATTCTGGCGGGTTTAAACTAGTTTGGCGGGGGGGGGGGGGGGGGTGGGTAGGAATAAGACCACATGTCTGAGAGTGGGTGAGGTGCAGACAGGACAATGACGTGATATATTGAATCTATCAGGAAGGTATCTCACGCGATGAAACAAAGGGATCGGTTAAAGTGCGTCTGCTTTAATGCAAGGACTGTCCGAAATAAGAGTGACGAACTTCGAGCATGGATCAATACTTGGGGCAACGATGTCGTGGCCATAATGGAGACGTAGGTTTCACAGGGGCAGGGATGGCTGCTTGATTTCCCAGGGGTTAGAACGTTTAAAAGCGTTTCGGCGCAGCACGGTGGCACAATGGCTCGCACTGCTGCCTCACAGGGCCAGAGAACCGGGTTCAATTCCCACGTCAGGGAACTGCCAGTGCGGATTTTGCAAACTTTCCCTGTGGATTTCCTCCGGTGCTCCGGTTTCCTCCCATAATCCAAATGTGTGCAGATTAGGTGTATTGGCCATGCTAAATTGTCCGAAGTGTTAGATGAAGGCGGAAATGTAGGCGAATGGTTTTGGGTGGGTTGCTCTATGGAGTGTTGGTGTGGACTTGTTGGGCCTGTTTCCACACTGTAAGTAATCTAATCTAATCTAAAAAAGGACAGGGTGGCTGGAAAATGAGGAGGGGGTGGAGAATTGTTAATCAGAGAGTGCGTCAGAGCTACATAAATGAAGGTTGTTGAGGAAGGTTTGTCTACTGAGTCAATATGGGGTGGAAGTTAGGAACAGCAAGGGAACAGTCACCGCATTTGTGGGTTTTCTGCAGACCACCTAATAACAGTAGAGAGACTGAAGATCCCATAGGCGGGCAGATTCTGGAAAAATGCAAAAGTAGCACGGTTATAGTTATGGGTGATTTCAACATTTCCAATATCGACTGGAACCTCCTAAGTGCAGATGGTGTGGATGTAGCCGTTTTTGTCCGGTGTGTTCAAGACGGTTTCCTTACTCAGTATGTGGACGGACCATTGAGAGGAGAGGCTATTTTGCATTTGGTGCTCGGCAACGAGCCAGGTCAGGTGTCAGAACTAACGGTGGGAGAGCACTTTGGCGAAAGTGATCACAACTGCGTCAAATGTAGCATCGTCTGCGAGAGTGAATATTTCCGAGGGAAGATATTTAACTGTGGAAAAGGAAATTATGATGCTATCAGACAGGAGTTGGGAAGTACAGACTGGGAGCAATTGATCCACAGAAAGGGCACTGCAGACATGTGGAGACTGTTTAACGAGCAGTTGTTGGGAGTGATGCACAAATTTGTTCCTCTGAGACAGGTAAGAAGGGGTAAGATTAAGGAACCTTGGATGACGAGAACAGAGGAACGTCCCGTAAAAAGGAAGCAGGCAGCTTACATAAGATGAAGGAAGCAAGGATCTAGCACAGCTTTAGAGGATTACAGACTTACTAGAAAGGAGCTCAGAAAAGGACTGAGGCGAGCCATGATGGGGCACGAAAAAGGCTTGACAGGAAGGATTAGGGAGAATCCAAAGGCATTTTTCTCATACGTGAGGAATAAGAGAATAATCAGGGAGAAGATAGGGCCGACCAGGATTAGCTTAGGGAACTTATGCGTGGAGTCTAAGCAGATAGGGGAAGTCCTAAATGAGTTTTTTGTTTCGATTTTCACCAAGGAAAGTGAACTTGTTGTAAATGAAACTTAGAGGTGCTGGGCCAGATCAGTCTTGACCAGGTCAAGATTGATGAAGTTGATGTGCTCGCAATTTTGGAAAACATTAAGATGGATAAGTCCCCAGGGCCAGACCACATTTATCCTAGACTGCTCCAGGAAGCAAGAAAGGAGGTTGCTAAGCCGCTGGTGAGGATATTTACCTTCTCACTCTTCACTGGAGTCGTACCAGAGGATTGGAAGGAGGCACAAGTTGTTCCTTATTTCAAGAAGGGTAATAAGGAAATCCCTGGCAATTAGGGACACGTCGATCTTACGTCTGCGGTCAGCAAAGTTTGGAAAAAATTCTGAGGGATAGGATTTATGACTATTTGGCAAAGCATAGTGTGATTAAAGGCAGTCAGCATGGCTTCATGAAGGGCAGGCAATGCCTCACAATCTTATTGATTTCTTTGAACATGTGTAAAGACAGGTCGACGATGGTCGAACAGTGGATGTGGTGCATGTGGACTTCAGCAAGGTATTTGATAGGGTTCCCATGGAAGGGTCATTCATAAAGTTAGGAAGTATGGAATACAGGGAGATTTGGTTATCTGGATTCAGAATTGGCTGGTTGGCAGAAGGTAGACAGTGGTTGTAGATGGAAAGTATTCTGCTTGGAGGACAGTGTTGAGAGGGATCGCACAGGGCTGTGTTCTTGGATCTCTGCTCTTTGTAGTTTTTATCAATGACTTGGATGAGGAGGTTATGGTGTGTGTTAGTAACTTTGCTGATGACAAAAAGGTTGGAGGTGAAGTCGATAGGAGAGAGGGCTATTGTAGACTGCAGCGCTACATAGACAGGATGCAGAGCTGGGCTGAGAAATGACAGATGGAGTTCAATCTGGATAAATGCAAAGTAATGCATTTTGGAAGGTCAAATTCGAATCCTGAATATAGCATTAAAGACAGGATTCTTGGCAGTGTGGAGGAACAGAGGGATCTGGGTGCGCAAGTGCATAGATCCCTCAAAGTTGCCACCCAAGTGGATAGGGTGTCAAGAAAGCATATGGTGTTTTGGCTTTCATTAATAGGGGGATCTAGTTTAAGAGCCGTGAGGTTTTGCTGCAGCTCTACAAGTCCTGGTGAGACCACACTTGGAATATTGTGTCCAGTTGTGGACGCCCTACAATTGGAAAGCTCAGAGGCTTTGGAGAGATTGCAAAGAAGGTTTACCAGGATGCTGCCTAGATTGGAGGGCTTGCTTTATGAAGAAATGTTGAACGAGCTTGGATCTTTTTCTCTGGAGACAAGGAGGAGAGAGGAGAGCTGATCCAGGTGTACAAAATAATGAGAGGAATAGATAGTGTCAATAGCCAGAGACTTTTCCCCAGGGCAGGAGTGACTAGTACGAGAAGTCATAGTTTGAAGATATTAGGAGGAAGGTAAAAGGGAGACGTCAGAGGTAGGTTCTTTATGCAGAGATTTGTGAATGCATGGAATGCATTGCCAGCTCTGATGGTGAAAGCAAAGTCATTGGGGACATTTAAGCGACTGTTGATCATGCACATGGATAGCAGTGAGTTGAGGGGTGAGTAGGTTAAATTACTACATTTTACATTAGGATTAAATATCGAGACAACATCGTGGCCCAAAGGGCCTGTCCTGTGCTGTACTGCCCTATGTTCTATGTTCTATTTAGTATATTTAAAACAGACTCAGATAAGTTTTGATTGACAAGGGGATCAAAGATTATTGAGAGGAAGCAGGAAAATGGCGTTGAAAATCTGTCAGACGTGATCGAATGGCAGAGCAGAATTGATGGTCCGAATGGCTTCGTTTCTGTTCGTATAGAGTTGTGGCCTTATAATTGTTTAGTCCTGGATGGCACGGTGGCTCAGTGGTTTGCACCGCTGCCTCACAGCATCAGGGAACTGGGTTCGATTTCCTCTGGGTATTCTAGTTTCCTGTCACAGTTCAAAGTTGTGCAGGTTACGTGAACTGGCCATGCTGAATTGCCGATGTTGATGTTAGGTGCAATAATCAAGGGTCTGTGTATAGTATTAGAGTAGAGAATGGGATTGGTTTGCATACTCTTCGGAGGGTCAGTATAAACCTGTTGGGCTGAAGGACCTGTTTCCACACTGTCGAGATTCTAAGAAAATGCAGGTTGCTGCAATGTTCCAATGAAGCACAGCCCAAGCTCGAGTAACACCTCACTTTACACGTTGGTGCGTTACAGTCTGTAGGAGTTAATATTCAATTCCATAAATTCACAGCCTGAACCCATTATGGCTCTTCCCCATTTTCCGTACACTCTCCCTCCTGGGCTCCCTAAGTTCGTGTCTTGTTTTGCTCCATTCAACAGAGAAAATCAATTTTTTAAATATTTACACATTAATTTACACCCATTATATATCTGTGTCTCTTTCACCACAATTTCAAGCCCATTTGTCTTTCTCACTGGGCGTCCAAACACTCTTTCCCACCTCTGCCAAGATACTAAAGCGCTCACTTCCCAATCCTTTACACGTCTGAAGAAGATTTGCACTGGACTTGAAACATTAACATTGTTTCTCTGTCTCTGCAGATCTTGCCAGACTCCTGAGTCCCTTCAAAAATGAAAAGTTACAGAATACATTTTCGATATAGCAAAGATCATTGGATACAGGAAATCTGAAACAAAAACAAAAATTGTTGGACTTCCTGGGTGCTTTGAGGAACAGTCACAGAACCCGAAAGATTAACTCTGCTTTCACTCCACAGATGCTGTCAGACTTGTCACTGTCTTCAGCAATTTCTGGTTTTGAATAAGTTTCAAACATGTGTGTCAAAGCTGCTCACACGCCCTGTCCAACATGGAGCGCCATACACCGGGAAGTGAATGATAATGCAAGGTGTACAAATTCATTTGTTCTGAAACTACATAAGGCTGTCATCACTGATACTACAGAGCTTTTAATCATGGTCATGGAGAGAAACAGGGAAACACAGTCGCTTTAAACAAAAGATGGCATTACTGGAGGTGAAAACGTTAAATGCTTTTGAGGAATGCGACAAATTGGAGGCAAGGCATCCTGAAGATACCCAAACAGGATGAGAATTTTTTAAAAAGGAAGCATTCCCACATCAGAAACCTGGATAGGGCACTGTGTACAGGGGAGAAGGGTGACTGGGTCCCCGTGCGAATGAGGACAGGCAGCAGAATTGTATTGCAGATATTGCAGCTCAAACTGGGCATTCATGTGATGCTGCACACCATAGCAGCTGTAGTAGCAGCAGCAGCAACAGCAGAATTATATTCAACCACAATATAATCTCTCAGTCTACCATTACCATGAAGCCGATCTCCGCTTAAGTGATGAGTGTGGGTGAACCTGCCGCGGTCAGGACCGTGTGTACCTAAACCTGATGACAACCCATTCAAGCTACCGCACTTACTGCTTACATTAACAAACAGCAGAACTAATATCTGATAGAGAGGGAGCAATGACCTCAAGGCTGTGATCATTTCTTTTAAAACCAGCTGTGAATTACTGCTGGCTTGTCTACTCTTACTCTTACCAGTTAGAAAAATCCTTGTTCCTTTTGTTAGACACGGTTCAGGAACTTCCCTCCTATTACCATTTTGTTTATATCATTGAAATACTTACTGTCCCTTCCCCTGTGAGGAAAGATGTAAAACATGGGTGTAAATTATCTGTCTGCTCCCTGCAGCCAATTCTTCAGTCACACCCTCCAATTAGCCTCAATATACTTTCCTGACTTAATTTCACCAAAGGTCACACACTCACCTTGAACTTTTTTATATGCTCGGAAAAGCTCATGCTGCTTGTTTTTGTATTTCTTGACAATTTACTGCATCATGTCTTTTCTCCCCTTTTCCTCGCTTTCTAAATTCATCCAGTCATATAGCGCAGAAACAGGCCCTTTGGTCTAACTTGTCCATGCTGACCAGGTTTTCCAAACTAAACTATTCCCATCTGATTGCATTTTGTCCATGTGCCTCTAAACTTTTCCCATTCATATGTTTGTCCTAATGAGTTTTAAATGTTGTAGCTGTACTTGCATCTCCCACTCTTCCTCTGACAGCTCATTCCATATACACACATCACCCTCTGTGTGAAAACATTGACCCTTCGTCCATTTCAAATCTTCCCTCTTTCACCTTAAACCTATGCCTTCTATGGTTGAAGTCCCCCATCCCGTGGTAAAGACCTTGGCTGGTCACTCTATTCATACCTCTCATGAGTTTATAAACTTCTACAATGTCATCCCTCAACCTCCGACACGCTATCTGACACTAACATTACGAATAAGAATTTAAAGATAAGCACTGCAAATATGAAACAGTATTCAAGTGACAGGTAAATAACATTCAGCCCAAGCTTCATACTGTGATTTATTTTTTCTGCATGTTATAATATTAAGGCAGCAGGAAACTGTTACGAGTACCAATAAGAGGTCAAACACCTGAATTGCTTTGCCCAAATGGGGTGATGATCTCGAAAGTGAAAGCGCATCACTGGCCTGAACCATGTAAGAAGGGGAATTCTTATACCACACGGTCAGCGTGCAGTTGCCTTTAGCAGATTGAGGTGAAGGCTGAGTATACCTTTTGCAATTTGGATCACAGTGTGAATTCAGTGCAAAGGGGGAGAGGTGTTTTCAATAAGGTTTACTCAAAGAAGGAAACTTTCCGAGTGAGATATGTGGGAGGTGTAAAACAGCATGAATGGAGAGGCCGAGCCACACTGAGACCAAAGGCAAAGTGGCAGCACTAAACGCAGCTTGATGCGACTGCAGAGTAGGTAGTCTTGATCAAAGAGTTTCAGGTGAAGTGGGGAGGGACCATAATGTAAGAGACTGTACTCTGTAACTTGTGAGGGAGAACCTGGAATCACGAAGGGGACACCAGCAGGGAAGAGGATGGAGCAGCAATGGCACCAGTTTCTGGGGGGAATTCAGGTAGCACATCTGAAATTCATGCCTAGCATCTGCTTCTGGTCCCTGAAATAAATATCCTAAATCTGGCTCTCCACTAATGCTCATCAATTGTATCCTTGAGAGCCTTTGTTAACCATGGGTGCTTCATCTTCTTATCGAGTTCTTCTTTTTGAACAGAAACAATAAGTACTGAGCGGTTTGGGATATCTTTTTGAATGTCTGCTCACGTATACTAACTGGCCTACCTCTGGGTCTATTTTCACATTCCGCTTCAGACCAGATGTGATGCAGAAATCCTCAATTTAGATGCCTGGTTCTTTTCAATCATTCAGGGGGAACTTGTGCCTGTGGCTGAACACAAGATCAGCGGAGGCTGACTCCATTCTCCAAGTTTCTGCATCTCTTTTGTTTCTGTTTGACGATGCCACATTCCTGTGAGCTGCGTCTAACGTGACCTCCTTTTCCATCAAACCAGAAATCCCCGAACTCTTGTGGACAGGGCCTTCAGCTGTGACTGTCCTATCTCCCACGGTGTTGCCCTCAATCCGTCCCCTCCATCCCAGAACAATGATAGATTCCTCCTTGTCCACACTTGCTCCTGTACGAGAATCCACATTCACATATTCATCTTACGCCATTTCCACCATCTCCAGCAAGACAGCATCATCAAACACATCTTCCCCTCCCGCCCACTGTCAGTATTTCGCAGGGACCGTTCCCTCTGTGTCACCGTCCATCACCCCGAACGTTTCCCCACTCCCCATCGCACCATCCCATGCAATTACAGAAGCTGCATCACTTGTCCATTCACCTCTTCCCTCCTCACTGTCCATGGCCCCAAACATCGCTTCCAGGTGAAGCAGCATTTCACTTGTAAACTTTCAATCTGATCTCCTGTCATTGCTGCTCATAATGCAGTCTCTTTATATTGGCGAGCCCAAAGAGAGATTGTTTTGAGGAACACACCCACTCTGTCTGTAGAAATAACCCTGATCTTCTCATTGCTTCCCATTTCAATAACTTACCTTGCTCTCAGACTAACATTTCAGCCCTGGGCTGCTGCAATGTTCCAAGGCAGCACAACCCAAGCTCGAGTAACAACTCACTTTACATTTTCCTACGTTACAGCCTTTAGGTGTTAATGTACAATTTCATAATTTCATAGTCTGACCCCATTATAACTGTTCTCCAATTTCCGTACAATCTCCCTCCTGGCCTCCCGATGACCTTGTGTGGTTGTATCTTCTTTATCTTTCACTGAATAGAGAGAACCCCTTTTCCCCATTCACATCTTAATTTAAAGCTATTTAACATGATCTTCTCGTTCACCACTACTAAAAGCATGTTTATATTTTGCCATACCCTCTTTTATCCGTCAACCCACTCCTCACATCTGTCAAGGGATTATAAAGCTCATTTTCCAATCCTTTCTGAAGAAGTGTCATACTGGACTTGAAAGGCTAACTCTATTTCTCTGCCTCTGCAGATGATGCCAGACCTGTTGAGTTTCTCTAGAAATGAATAGGCTCACAACAACTTTTCAATTAAACAAATAACTATGGATACTGGAAATGAAAATGCGAAAATTGCTGGAGAAAATGGGAGCTTTGTAGAAAGGTCACTGGTCCAGAAAGATTAACTCTGCTTTCACTCCACAAAATGCTGCCAGACCTGCTGAGTTTCGTCAGCAATTTCTGTTTTTGAACAAGTTCCATAGACGTGTGTTAAAGCTGCTCTAACACTCTGTCTCACATGGAATGCACTGGCAAGTGACCGATAATGCAAGGTGTACAAATTCCTTGATCTGAAACTGCATAAGGCTGGCATCTCGGACACTGCAGAGCTCTTAATCATGCTCAGGGAGAGAAAAAGAGGGGAACACATTCACATCTAACACAGAACATGGCATTGAGGGAATGGAAAAGATTCAGATGCATATGTTAAGGGGTTTAAGTAAAGTAACAAATTGGAGGCGCGACATCAGGCAGAGACCCTCAGCAGAATCAGAATAGGAAAATGGAAGTGTTACCACATCAGAAACCAAGCTAAGACAGTGAGTACAGGGCTGATGTGTGAATGGGTCTTGGTGTGAACTGGGAGATAGTCAGTAGAATTGAATTGAACATATTGGAGCTCAAAGTGGGCATTCATGTGGTGCGGTAGAATCACAGCAGCAGCAGAATTGTATTCAACTACAATCTGTAACATTTTCCCCAGGATAATCCCTCATCCTACCATTACCATCAAGCTGATCTATGGGTCAGCGACGAGTGCGGGTGAACATGATAGGGTTCGAAACCATGTGTACCTAAACCTGATGACAACCCATTTAAGCTACCTCACTTGACTGGTTGCATTCGCAACAGCAGGACTAACATCTGAAACAGAGGGCGAAATGATCCCAAGACTAACAGATCAGATCAAAGTTGTGCAGTGCTGCCACATCGAGACATAAATGTCGATGGACTATTAAACAACTCACTGGAGGAGAGGACTCCATAAATATCGCCATCCTAAATAACGGGACAGCCCTGTACATTAGTGTAAAAGACATGGTTGTATTATTTGCAACGTCCTTAGCAGAAGTGTTGAGTTGATGATCCACCTCACCCTCGTCGTGCTGCCCGCAGAATCACAGATGCCAGTCTTTAATCGATCTGATTCACTGTTTGTGACATGAAGAAACAGCTGAACACAGTAGATACGACAAAGGCAATGGGCCCCGACACCATTACTGCAATAGGACTGAAGACTTGTGCTGCACAACAAGCCGTGTCTCTGGGGAAGCTGTTTGATTCCAGCTCCAACTCTGACATCTCCCTGGCAATGTGGAAAACAATTCAGCTATGTCCAATCCCATAACAAGGGAATAACTGCAGTCTGACCATTTACCACGCCTTGAGTCCCATCGCAATGGTCGCATTGGTGGGAGTTCTTTCTGGCTGATCTGTCAAGCAGCACAGAAATAACCTGCTCCGTGTGTTTCAGATAGGTCCCCATGTGGAGATGGTGCTGTTGTGGAAATATCACTGGATTACTAATCCAGACCAAGCTAATTCTCTGGCAGGCGGTAGAAGTTATAATTAATAAAATATCAAGACGTAAACCCTGGAGTCATTAACAGTGACCTTGAAGCCAATGTCGATTGTAAACACTAATTTCCTTCCTCAATATACTTTCAGGAATTGAATCTCGGGTGCTTTCCTGGTCTGGCCTAAAAGTGAATCCAGACACACAGATATGTGGAAAACTCTTCAATGGTCTCAGAAACGGCCAAGCAAGACTCTCTATTGTATCAAACTGCTCCGAAGCCTTAAAGGATAAAGCTGTACAGATCACCCGGCACCAGCCTCAGTATTGGAACGGGAAACACTATCCTATTGACCCTGCAGAGAGCTCCTTCCTAACATCTGAGAGCTGGTGGCAATATTTACAGAGTTTTCCCACAGACTGCACAGAAACTTCGGGAAAGGAGTAGGTCATTCAACACACTGAGCATCCCCCATTCTAGTTCATGGTGAAAATCTCCTCAATTCAGTTTTCAACACACATATCATTTAGCATGTTTAATCATCGGAACACAAAAAATATGAACTACTTTTTACCAGGATGTTGCCTGGTATGGTAGAAAGATCGTATGAGGAAAGGCTGAGGCACTTGGGGTTGTTTTCATTGGAGAAAAGAAGGTTTAGGGGTGACTTGATAGAGGTGTATAAGATGATTAGGGGTTTAGATAGGGTCGATAGTGAGAATCTTTTTCCACGTATGGAGTCAGCTATTTAAGGGGGCATAGCTTTAAATTAAGGGGGGTAGGTATAGGACAGATGTTAGGGGTAGGTTCTTTACTCAGCGAGTCGTGAGTTCATGGAATGCCCTGCCAGTAGCAGTGGTGGACTCTCCCTCATTATCGGCATTTAAGCGGGCATTGGATAGGCATATGGAGGATAGTGGTCTAGTGTAGGTTAGGTGGGCTTGGATCGGCGCAACATCGAGGGCCGAAGGGCCTGTACTGCGCTGTATTCTTCTATGTTCTATGTTCTATATGCTGTATTCGCTTTGGTCCATACATTTTTATCCTCCATTCAATATACAGGCAGTTATCCAATAAGGTGTGTTTATTAAACGCAATTTCGCTGCAACACAATTAGTGAATTGTGCCCCTTTCTTCATAAAACCAGCTCCCGTTCACTGTTATGGGAGTCCGTCTCTGGCACCAGCTGAACAGCAAATCCCAACCTCAGGAGCCCTCTGTCTGCCAAATGCACCCTCAGTGTGTTCAGATAAAGCAGGAATGTAATCTGCTCTGCAAGCCTTGAAACTGAGCCTGAATGCGGGATTTGTAGACTTTATTTCAAACCGGGAGTGGAATATTTTGGAGAGAGCCATCATTCCGCATCACGTGGTCAGTCAACCCGCGCGATTTCTGGTGAAGATCTTGGTGAAAGGTACAGGGCTGTAGTCAGTGACTGTAGTGTTAAAGTGTGGCATTTACTGCACTAACTCATTACAATATACGGTTTAAAGATTTATGTAGCCTGTGCTATTGTTTGCGTTAGGCCGACTATTATTTTTGTTTTGATTTTTACTTGTAATTTGGGGGTTCGCACCGAAGCCTTTTTTTTCCATTAGCCCCATTATTTATATTGCACCGTTTTCTATAATACGGTATTCCACAGGAACACAGCTGCCACAGTATTGGATAACTACCTGTAATTATTGCTGATTCTATATCTCCACACCAAACCCCTGCACTCTCCCCATCCCTTCTGTGTCTTGAAATCCTTATTTATATTCAGTACCTTAGCTTTCACAGCCTGATCAGGGAAATAATTCCCCAAGTTCACCAGTCTCTGAGTGCAGACATTTAGTTTCGTCTCAACGCACTTTGGCCTGGCTGTACCCAACACTGTGAGCCCGTGTTTTGGACATCCCACTCAGGGGAATTATCATCCCTGCTTCCAATCTGTCTCGCCATGTCAGAGTTTTATATAGTTCACCCATTTTCCTAAACCTCATGGAATACAGGCTCAGTCGCCCCAAACTCTGCCACAACAAGCCTGTCATCCCAGAGATCAGTCTGGTCATCCTTCGCTGCTCTCCCTCAATGTCAGGTTTGTCCTTTATTAGGTAAGGAGACCAAAACTGCACACAATACTGCACAATGTTCAAGATGGGGTCTCACCAAGGGCCTGTACAGCTGCAGTAAGACGCCCTTACTCCTGGACTAAAATCATCCTGAAATGAAGGTCAGCACACCATTCATTTTCAACAAAATTGTGCATTCCCGTGACAGCTGAGCCTGCTCTAACCTGAGTGGGAACCTTACAACAAGCTGGTAAAGTGTGGCTGCTGCTGTACAGGGTCTTAGTGAGATCACTTCTGGAGTAATGTGCACAGATTTAATCTCCTCACTAAGAAAGGGTATTGGTATTAACTCAGATATTATTCCCTCAACTGATTTCTGCAATGAAGGTGTTAATCATAGAATCCCTACAGTGTGGAAGCAGACCATTTGACCCATCGACTCCACGCTGATCCTCCGAAGGCCATCCCATACAAACCCCATTCTCTAACCCCCTTCCCAACCCAATCTCTGCAACCTAGCATTTTCCATGGCTAATGCACCTAACTGGCACATCTGGGGACTGTGGGAGGAAACTGCAATACACGACAGACACCCTTGCAAGCACAAGGAAAATGCGCAAACTCCACACAAAAGTGACGCGAGACTGAAATTGAACCCAGTTCTCTGGTGCTGGGAGGCAGCAGTGCTAACCACTGAGCTACCCACTGTGGGCAACGCAACCTGCCTGCACAATTCAACACTCGAAATGTAGCATAACAGCAGGGAGATTCCATAAGTCCCCAAACTTGTCAGTGTGCAACAGGATGAGGACAATGATATCTTGAGTGGCTTGGTCAGGAACAGGCGCAGGACATGCAAGGCATCGAAGCTATAATGTAGGATCACCAGGAGGACATTCAGCCCATCGTGTCTGTAAAGCAGGAACACAATGAGTCCAATCAGCCACCCATGCATCTTACACAGCAATTGGAGCCGATCTTTTACAGCCTCGTGCCTATTTCACAGAAATTGAAACGGACTGTCGAGGTTATTGAAAGGGAAAAACTTAGAATAACCAACTTCAATCGGGAATGAAAAGTTATGAGCAAACGATTGAAGACAAATTGTTTGAATCTGTTATTTAGGAATTAACAACAGGAGACTTTGAAAGCCAAACCACAACCCATCAAACTCGACATGATTGTATTAAATATAAATCATGCTTGAATGATTTTCCGAACTTTTTTTAAATTAAAAAGTGTGACAAACAAGTTGAATAACGGGAATCTGAAAGATGTATTATATCTGGACTTCAAGAAGGCAATGCTTGACGAAAGATTAGTATGCAAGTCAAGAGCACATGAGTTAAGACAATTTATTTGCTTGGAGAGAAAATTGGCTAACCAATAAAAAAACATGATATGGAGGTGGTAGCTTTGGACTGGGTTGAGTAAGGTCAATAATCATATGGCATCAGGTTATAGTCTGACGGGTTAATTTGAAAACACAAGCTTTCATTGTCCTTGCTCCTTCGTCAGGTTTTAGAGAGAAAAGACCTGAGGCACAAAATTTATAAGGAAAAGATTAAAGGCTTGTACAACACATGCACATGAATTGAACACATCTAAGATGGTTGCTAAATCTTTAATCGGTTAGAATGGAGATGCAGATATTGATTGATGAATATGCAAATCCAAGAGTTCCTTTCAAGTCCTGCCTGGAGATACCTTCAGGTATTATCGATGTAAAGGAGGTGAACCCTCCAGTCAGACATCGTATTTTAGGCATGTTTGGAGTCTGTATGTGTCTTCAATTGGAATCAGACTAGGTTTATTTCCAAAGTAGGAGATAATAAAATATCGTATTGACAGACTGTCTACAAATTGTATTTTTTTTTGAGAAGATATAATGCATCTGGAAATACAAACCGGCAAATGAAAATTCATCTTACAGGTTAGATGTGTGTGTGTGTGTGTGTGTGTGTGTGTGTTAGCGTGCACGCGCTTGTGTGTGATTGAAAACAAGGTGGAGTGTCTGTGGGAAGGAGAGAGAGTGTGTGTGCGTTTGTGAGAGATTGAGGGTGAGTATGTGTGTCTTTGGGAGGGAGAGAGAGGGTATGCGTGCGCGTGAGAGAGGGGAGAGTGTGTTTGTGTGCATGTGAGAGATGGAGAGTGTGTTTGTGCGCGGGAAGTAGAGGGTGAATTTGCATGGGTGTATTTCAAGCGGAGAGGGAAAGGATGTGTGTCGCCTCGTTAAAACACAGGCAGGTTTGGCAGATACCTTTCCCCATAAACACTCTGTGGTTTCAGAGCTCCCCCTCTCTGCAGCCTCTGCTCCATTTGTTGTTCATGTTGCAGACCCAGATGCTGTAACTACAGTCCCCATGCTCCATCCAGAGTTGGTTCACCAAATCCTCAGGTCTCCCTGAATGTCTAAGGCAGCTCACAGCACAACCTCCAGTAAACCATCTCCATCACCTCCACTAACCTTTCCATGACAGGAGGCAGTCAGATGCCCCTCAGCTCCTGTTCCTTGACGATAATACTCGAGGGATTTCCTCATGTTATGGTCTACACAATCAACTGAGAGCGACAAACACAGGCCTTCAGAGGTCAGGCATAGACCAAGATTCAAAGACGTGTCTCAAAGCTGCTGGAACCCCCTTTCCAACTTGGAGCAACAGCCCGCCACATACCATTTCATTTTTTTCTGAGCTTCACAATGCTAGCACTCGATACACTCGGGAGTGAAAAAACAACACCAGGGAAAGGTACAGAAAAACAAACAAGTAATTAACTGATAACATGTTGTGAAAATATGGATAAGGAGACAGGGGAGTGAGAGTAACTGGAGAAGTGAGACAATGGTGGGTCCAATCACAAGAATGGGAGCATTCAATAAAATTACTGCCAGATCAGTTGAAATGGTTAGTTACATCAAATTGTGAATCTACCTCACAGAACCATCCAATACACCATAAATTAGGACAAGGGACTAGCCAGAATGGAGAGTTGTGCACACCATGCTAGTGGACTACTCTATAAATTGGACTACCTGCCCAGCATGGGAACCATTGCAAACCTTTGCCAGTATATTGCTACTACACTTGCACTACAGAAATGTCTTGCATGGCAAGATGAGTAACCCATGCAGTGACAGTAAATGGACTCCCACAATGTATGGCTCTGTATCTCCACTGCCGAAATATAAGATAAGAGATTGTGTGTGTGTGTATGTCTGCGTGTGTTGGTGGCAGTAGATATGAAAATTATTATTTGAGAGAGAATAGACATAGAGGAAATCAGTTTAAATGTGAAGAACTGACAGGGTTTTGTGTCATTAACCGAGGGAGACTGAGGACCGTGTTATAGACAGAGGTGACGACATGCTTGTGAATATTAAAGTAAAGGCATTGCCAGACCCAACAACAATATAAAGCAATCCGTACAGGAATGATGGGATTTTGGTCTGCCTTTAGATAACAGCCATGGAATACCGACTCAGATTTGGTTAAGCAACAGCAGATTATGGGCTTTATTAAGATTGTGTTTCATAGCTGAAGGTTCAAACAGCAGATGGGATGAACCAGTGAAGTATATTCTGCAGTTGTCAATAGTTAAAATTAGGAAAAGCCAGGAAATAGTGTCAGTAATCAGCTTGTGGCCAAAGGGATCACCGTAGTTGTGACTCGTCTGTTTTAGCCTCAGTTATTGGCCAGGGATGAGATGGAGTCAGAGGAAGGAAATGGAGTTTGCATCCAGAACAGAAGACAGTGACCTCCAAGCTTTCAATATTTAAATAGCAAGGGCAGTGATGCAATGCATCCTGGTTCATACCTGAAAGTGAGTAGGTCAACCAACAAGGCCCAGTGCCAGAACTAAAGAAGGAGAGAAAGAATGAACAAGTTCACTGTTGTTTGTTGTGGTTTGGACCGTGAATACTTACAGAGTAGATTAAATGAAAAAAAAAACAGTGATACAGTCGCACATGGTTAATGCAAATAATATATCGACAGTGAAACTTACCAGGGACACCAACAATAGCCAGGATAGGATAATAAAAACATTGAATAATGTAAAGTGCATATCTGATCCGCGATGCTAACGACAACCAATAATATGTAGAAAAAATCCAAACATAATGGGATAAACCCCTGTCCATTGTTGGAACTTTCCAGTCTATTGTTTTCAGATTCTGATCCATTGTTGTAACATTCCAGTCTATTGTTCTCAGATTCTGATCCACTGTTGGAACTTTCCAGTCTAATGTTCTCAGTTTCTGATCTCTCCCTCTCTCTGGAGCAGCCGATCCCTGTTAGTGCTATCGGTGATGCTCCCGCCCATACCATGGGATAACATATTGAATCGAGTCCTTTTATGATTACAAGATGGAAACTCTCCACTGGGATAATTAGATTCCATGGAGACTGAAATTAGTCACAGTCACCAAACAAACAGGTTCAGTTAACCAGTTCCTTACATCATTTTACATAACACAATAAAGGGGTACATTTACTAGGTTTGGATGGAGTGAATGAGAGTTTCTAAGGGATAGATCATAAATCTTTCAATCTTTTTAATCTGTCTTCCCTATATATGGGAGTATTGTCGGAACACTGCACTGTTGTATATGATTCACCCTGTTAATAAAAGGAGACAGGAATAAAATAACAGACGAGCTGTAGAAAATGTTTGGTGGAGGCGTTTCTCTATACCTTTGTGTAATGCTGCTCCAAGTTTGAAATTCCCTGTTATCAAGTCCTTTCTTCACCTTGTGACATCATTCAGAGCATTGAAACTGCTGCTCAGGAACAGGGAGAAACAGGAGGTAGTCACTCAACTGCTCGAGACTGGGACAGAGGAACAGGAGGCAGTCTTTCAACTGTTCGATACTGGCACACAGGCACAGGAGGAGTCACTCAACTGCTCGAGACTACCATACAGGGAAATCTGGAGGCTAGTGAGGCCCAGATTTCTATTCCCCAGGAGCAGGAGGAGGTGACTCACTACCCACCACTGTAAGACACTGGGAGAGAAAAGTATTTGGCTTGGTACTAACATAAATATCTGAATACGTTGCAGGAACGAGCCATTCAATCCTGCTCCAATATTCTTCAAAATCATGGCTGATCTGATTGTAATTCCCTCATCCCATTTTACAGAGATTCCCCTCTCTGCAGCCTCTGCTCCATTTGTTGGTCATGTTGCAGATCCAGATGCTGTAACTATAGTCACCATGTTTCATCCAGAGTTGGGTCACCAAAGCCTCTGGTCTTCCTGACTTTCCACAGCAGCTTAAAACACAGCCTCAAGGAAACCATCCCCAGCGTTTCCACGAACGTACAAAAACTAGTGTTAAGTCAAATGTCAATCAAAGGCAAATGAGAAGCCTGGTCTGAATCACTAATAGTTGTGAGGATTTCTCATGTTACTGAGCACATGAGCAGCAGAGAGTGATTAACACAGGAGTTCAATGAATAGGCACAGAGCAACTTACAAAGGTGTGCCTCGAAACTGTTAAAACCCCACTCTCCAACATGGAGCACGGGGCAGGATACTGGGAAGTCAAAGAAAACGCAAGCAATGCTTTTTGACCACTGTTTCTAAGCTTCTTAGTGTTGGAAGCTGATGCTCTTGGGTGAGCAACATTCAAGGGCAGGAAAAGATATAGGACATTTATTCACATTAAAACTGGACAATTAAAACTGAATGGTGGGGAAGCAGTTTAAACATCCACAGGGATTTGGGAAATAGACAGAGGGAGAGAGACTCTGAGTCAGTGTTATGGAAGGATGTGTTTGCAGGTTTCAGAATGCTGAAATGAAGACATTTCGATCATATCTAGTAACATAGGTTAGTATGCCCGGGAATGATGAATTAATACGATTTTGGTGCAAGGTCAGATAGAGTCAGAGTCTCGGAGATGTACAGACGCTTCAGTCCAACTCGTCCATGCTGATGGGATATCCCAAATTAAACTAATTGCATTTGGCCAATGTCGATGTAAACCCTTCCTCTTCATGTACCCATCCAAATACCATTTAGACGTTATAATTGTAAAAGCCTCCAACACCTCCTCTGTCAGCTCATTCCACACATGAACCACCCTCTGTGGGAAAAATGTGGTCATTAGATCATTTTTAAATCTTTTCACTCTCATCGGAAATCCATTCCCTCTAGTTTTGGGGAAAAAGACCTTGGCTATACACCCTATACATGCTCCTCACGCTGCAGGAATAAAATAACCCAATCATCAAAGTTTGTGAGAACCCAATCTACTCACACTCTCCCAATAGCTCCAATCCTGGCAACATCCTTGTAAATCTTAACTGACTCTCTTCAAGTTTCACAATATATTTCCAAAAGGAGAGAGACCAGAATTTAATGCAGTATTCTAAAAGTAGCCAAAGTAATGTGCTGTAAAGCGGAAACATGACCACCCAATTCATATAGTCAAAGCATTGGCCAATAAAGGCAAGCATACCAAATGCCTTCTTCATTATCCTACTTAACTGCGACTCTACTTTCAAGAAACTATGAACCTGCATTTCAAGGTCGCTTTGTTCAGCAACACCCCCCAGGACGTTAGCATGAAGTGTACATGTCCTGCCATGATTTGCATTTCCAAAATGCAGCACCTCCCATTTATTTACATTAAACACCATCTGCCAATAGTCAGCCCATCTGCCCATCTGATCAAGATTCCATTGTACTCTGAGGTAAACCTTCTTTTTTCTACACTACAACATCATTTTTGGTTTCATCTGCAAACGTAGCAACTATTGCTGAAATGTTCACATCGAAATGATTTATGTGAATAGTGAAATGCAGTGGAGCCAGCACTAACCCTTGTAGCACACCAATGGTCACAACACTCCTTTTCGAAAAGCAATCCTTCACCACCACCCTCTGTCTCCTGCCTTCGGGCTAATTGTGTCTACACATGGCTAGTTCTCCCTGTATTCCATCTGAACTAAACTTGTTAATCAATCTACCATGCAGGAAGTTGGCAAATGCCTTACTGAAGTCCATACCAACAATATACACCTCTGCCTGAATGAATCCTCTGAGTCACTTCTTCAAACATACTCAGTCAATTTAGTGAGACACAACTTTCCATGCTTCGACCCATGTGGCCTATCACTTATCAGTCCTTGCTTTTCAAAATCCATGCAAACCTTGTGCCTCATAATCCTTATCAACAGCTTGCCCTCCACTGAAGTCTGGCTCACTAGCTCTTCCTTACCATCCTTCTTAAATGTTGTCAGTAATCGCACCAAGTTCGCAAGTCTCCTATCTTCCGGTACCTCATCTGTAACAATTGACGATACAAATCTCTCAGCAAGGGACCCAGCAATCACTTCACTCGCTTCCCACAGAGTTCTGGGATACATCTGATCAGGTCCTGGAGATTTGTCCACCTTTACGGGTTTCCGGACTCCAGCATCTCCTTCTCTGTAATACAGGCACTTTTCAACATGTCACGGTTTATTTCCACAGTTCTTTAGCTTGCATATCCTTCTGCACAGTCAATACTGACGCACGATGCTTGTTTAGTATCGCCTCCATCTCCGGCTGTCTTGCACATCGGCAACCTTGCTGATCTTTAAGTGGCCCAAAACTCTCCTGAGTTATTCTTTTGTCCTTAATGTATGTGTAGAGTCCCTTTGGATTCTCCTTAACCGTATTTGCCAGAACTATCTCATATCCCCTTTATGGCCTCCGGATTTCCCTCTTATGTATACTCCTACTGACTTTAGACCCTTCTCGACAGTCACTTTAAATCTGGAATTAAGAGTCAAATGACGATGATGAATCCATTTTCGGTTTTTGGCAAACCCATCAGGTTCGCTGATGGCCTTGAAGGCAGCAAACTGCCATCCTTACCTGGCATGGGTTACATGTGACTCCAGACCGACAACAATGTGTGTGATTCGTAACTGGATTATTGGTGCTGGAAGAGCACAGCAGTTCAGGCAGCATCCGAGGTGCAGTAAAATCGCCTGCAGTATCATCAGGAATAAAGGCAGAGAGCCTGAACCGTGGAAAGATAGGATAGAGGAGGGTGGGGGTGGGGAGAAAGTAGCATAGAGTACAATAGGTGAGTGGGGGAGGGGATGAAGGTGATAGGTCGGGGACGGGGGAAGGGTGGAGTGGATGGGTGGAAAAGAAGATAGGCAGGTAGGACAAGTCCAGACAAGGCACGGGGACAGTGCTGAGCTGGAAGTTTGGAACTGGAGTGAGGTGGGGGAAGGGGAAACGAGGAAACTGTTGAAGTCCACATTGATGCCCTGGGGTTGAAGTGTTCCGAGGCGGAAGATGAATCTTTCTTCCTCTAGGCGTCTGGTGGTGAGGGAGCGGTGGTGAAGGAAGCCCAGGACCTCCATGTCCTCGGCAGAGTGGGAGGGAGAGTTTAAATGTGACTCAGAACTGCCCGCTGGGCAATTAGTAATGGGTAATGAATGCAGGCCCAACCAGTGATACCCTCAACCCGTGAATGAGTACTGAAAAGAACCTTGACTCCTGCTCTCTCTACCTGACATATGCTTCCCTCTGATCCGTGACCAGACATTCAATTTCTCCAGTCCTCTAGCATTCCTGACGCCTATCAGCCTTACCCTTCACCCTAACAGGGGCAGACTGTCTCTGTGATTTTGACATCTCCTTTTTTGAAGGCTTCCCTCGTCTCAGCTGGCCGCTTAACTGCGAATATCTGTTCCAATCCAGTTTGGAAGTTCTTGCTAATATCAAGAAAATTGGCCTTCCTCCGATTTAGAGCGTTACCTTTTAGACCCAGTTCGTCCTTTTCCATCTGCATTTTAAAACTAATAGAATTATGATTACGTGTCTCAAAATGCTTCCCCACTGATAGCTCAGTCTTCTGCCCTGCCATATTTCCCAAGGGGAAGGTGATGTTGAGCTCCTTCTCTGTGATGGAGAGCATTGGTCAAGCAGCTGCAGCGTTATAACGGGGATTGGGCTCAACAGTATCTTCGCCTCATTGGGCTGGATCGAACCATTATTTATCTCAGTGCCATTATCATTGAGTGTGACAGAGGGATTGTCTGTACAAGGTCGTGCTACTTTCCTGGTGCTACCTTATCGAACTCACCTCATTAACTACCTAACCCACCCCATGGTGTCCCTCTCATTCAATGCTAGCCCTATTCTCCCACCTATCACGGCTGGAGGTACTTACCATTGCACTGATGCTCCTGGGTATTCCGTGATCCCTGGCACTGGTGCCATCTTTAAAAGGCCAGTGGGCACACAGTTGAGCTTATTTGATGTCGGAGTTGGTTTGTCCAGTTTACCCCGAGCATGGCAGATAAGGGGAAATTACAGCACAGTTTGTCGAAAGGGGCACGGAGGTGCTGGTGGATGGGGTAGCACAGAGGGAGACCATTCTCTTCCCAGAAAGGGTCACACTATCCGACCCACCGAGCATTGTCTGAGCTTCCCACCCAGCTCAGTGCAGTATCTGCGGTCTGAAGAAATGTCTAGAAATACAGGACAAGCATCAATAACCTTCCCGGCTCTGTCAGGATAAGGGTCACCGTATTCTCTCTGCTCCCTCACACTCACTGTATATCTGTTGCAGCAGCGACCCAGAACAATGTTCATGCTCCACCACTCTCACTCCTGCTTGCAGCACCTTCCCTCTCTCTCTCTTCCCATTATCCCGCCCCCCCCCCCCCCACCCCCAACACACACGCATACCAATAACATTGCATGGATACAACACTGTGGACTGACTCCCTCCAGACATCTCACCATATCTCCCCCCATCTACACCAGCACTAACAGCAGAGGTACCCACTCCCACCCTCCCTCCCTCCGTCCCTCCCTTTCTCCCATTCCAGGAGAAACAGCTTGGAATAGGACAGCCAGGGTCAAGCCGAGTGGTGGAGTGCCCGATATCCGTTCCCTCACGTTCCCCCTCCCCCTGCCATGTTGGGAGGACCCTGGTACGAGTCGGAGAGGACTGGGATGCCTCGTGTGGAGATTCTGAAACATCCACGTCCCACCTACCGAGTAAGGAGCAATGTTCAGTGAAGAGCAATTCTCACTTTAAACCTCTGGCACCTCCGTTTCCCCCCGACACAACTGAGAAGCCGTGACCCTGATGCCATCTCCCTTTTGTGTTGAGCTGGTACAAATAAAATCCCCACGGTCTCGATGGGCAGGAGGGTGGACTCACATCACATCGTCTCCATCACATCCCAGGAAGGGAGCACGGAGACTCCCTCCTACACCTCCTCCTGTAAACAGCTCAGATGCTGAAACTAATCTGTGAGATTTACTGCTTTCCCCACTTGTCCTGACATCTTCAATAACCTGTTCTCAGCAGGCCCTCTGTTCCTGCACCTCCTTTATAACGGTACAACCTGTCTTATATTGTCTTTCAATGTCCTTCCGACTCAAGAGTATCACCTCACACTGCGCTGCATTGATCATCATCTGCCATACACCTGAACACTGCACCAACATATAACTTTCCTGTTGGAGTTCCACACCATCCTCAACAAACTTTACAATTCTTTCAGGTTTGGTATCTGCAAATATTGAAATTGTCCTACTACACACTCCACTCAAAAATACTGACACACACCAAATAGAGCGAGTGAAATATTGACACACTCTCCAGGTCTGTATTACTGTCAATGTATAGTGAGTGCTTCTATGTGTCTGTATTCGTGTGTGTATCTGTGTGGGGCGGGTCTGGCAGTCTCTGTGATGTGTAAAGTGATGTAATAGCCCCGGTATGAGTTCTGAGTAAGGATCACGCGATCCAAAACGTCAACTTGCATTTTTGTCCAAAGATGCTTCCAGAGCTGCGGAGATTTCTGTTGTTGTCAAATTCTGTTGCACCCCCCACCCCGATCCCCCACGCCACTGTAATCGTGGTGCTAAAGTGTGTAAACGATCAGGGATTCAGTCTGAGAGGGAGATAGCGAGGGCAGCAGATCACAGCACAATCCAACCTGAATTTTGATTGCACCAAACACACACGCGCGCGTTCTAACATACATACACGCACATGTACATGCACACACTAGGTTGGTTTGGAGAGGATTCCCATTGCACTTAGGCCCTCAGAGTTGAACATGTTCATGTGGAGAAATGTCTGCGCTCCTTCTGCAATGTGGAAATGATTTGTCAATGGGCAGTATTTCCACACACAGTGTACACATGAAAGCAAATTTCCATTGCAATTGTATCCAAGCAATTCCGAGTGAGCCACTTTCCAAGGCGATGAGATTAACTTGGAATTTTTAATGTTTTACTCTTACAAGTAACCTTACATGTGAGAAAGGATTGAAAAGACCTAAACCAGACCAGCAGAGTGTGGGAATGTGTCACTTTAAAGAAAAGAGGGAAAGGCAGAGGAAGGGAGAGTGGTTTTGACCCCATTTCAGTGATTCACACCAAAAACAAGAAGAGTTCCCATTGCACAGAGATGCAGAGACAGAGATCCACACACTAATGCAGAAAAACAAGCACAGAGAGACAGACATGCACACAGAGGTTAACAGAGACATATATAGACACACAGGAATTGACAAATACGAACAGAAGTATGCAGATCCATACTTGGTCATACAAACACACATAGACTCATCGAGTTAAACAGGGTATTTGCAAACAGACCTTTCTGCCCATACAGTTCATGCTGACCATAATCCCAAGCTAAACCAGTCCCACCTGCCTGTGCTTGGCCCAGATTTGTCCAAATGTTTTCTTATTCTTGTACTTAATGTTTAATTCTTGTACTTAACCAAATGCGTTTTAAATGCTATAACTTTACCCACAATCTATCACTTCCTCAGGAAGTTCATTCCCTTCACGAAACACATGCTGTGTAAAAAATGAATCACCTCACAGGTCCTGATCAGTTGGATCAAAGAAATTTGTAGGAAGCTAAGGAAGTGATTGTTGGGTCCCTTGCTGAGATGTTGTTTTCATTAATAGCCACAGGTCAGATGCTGGAAGTCATGAGTTTGACTAAAGTTTTGCTATTAAACCAAATGGAAAGAAAAATCCAAGAGCTATAGATTGGGGAGCCTGACATCAGTGGTGGGCACAGTGTTGGAGGGAATCATGAGCTACATGATTTACATGCATTTGGAAAGGCAAGGACTGCTTAGGGATAGGCACAAGTGAGGACTGCAGATGTAGGAGATCAGAGTCGAGATGAGAGTGGTACTGGAATAGCACAGCAGGTCAGGCAGCATCTGACCAACAGGAAAATCGACGATATAGACAAAAGCCCTTTATCTGGATAGTGAAATGGGGTTGTGCGTGGATAATCATGTCTCACTAATTCGATTTTGTTTTTGTTGAAAAGTAACGGACAGGATTAATGACGGCAGAACAGTGGATGTGATCTATATGGACTTCAGTTAGTCATTCGACATAGCTTCCCATGGAGACTGGTTAGCAAGATTAGATCACATGGAATACAGGGAGAATTACCCAGTTGGATACAGAACTGTCTCAAAGGTAGAGGACAGAGGGAGGTTTTCGAGGGTTGTTTTGCAGACTGGAGGCCTGTGACCACTGAAGTATCACAAGGATTAGTGCTGGGTCCGCTACTTTTCATCATTTATATAAATGATTGCGATATGAACATCGGACAGTTAGTAAGTTTGCAGATGACATTAAAATTGGAGGTATAGTGGCAGCAAAGAAGGTTACTTCAGATTACGACGGGATCTTAATCAGATGGGCCAATGGACCGAGGAGTAGCAGACAGAGTTTAATTTAGATAATTGTGAGATGCTGCATATTGGAAAGGCATATCAGGGCAGGACTTATACACTTACTGGTAAAGTCCCGGGGAGTGTTGCTGAACAAAATGACCTCAGAACAAGTTTATAGTTCCTTGAAAGTGGATTTACAGGTAGATAGGACAGTGAAGAAAGTATTTGATATGTTATTGGTCAAGTGCATTATGTATATGCGTTAGGAGACTGGATTGCGACTGTACAGGACATTTGTTCGGCCACTTTTGGAATACTGAATGCAATTCTGATCGCCCTGCTCTATCGGAAGGATGTTGTCAAATTTGAAAGTGTTCAAGAAGGGTTTACACTGAGGTTGCCATGGTTGGAGTGTTTGAGTTACAGGGAGAGGCTGAATACGCTGACCCTGTTTTCCCTGGAGAATCAGAGGATGAGGGTTGATGTTAGATGTTAGTAAAATCATGGGTGCAACGGATAGCGTGAATAGCCAAGTTATTTTCCCTAGGGTAGTGGAGCCAAAAACTAGATGGCAAAAGTTTAAGGTGGGATGGGAAAGACAAAAACGGGCTCTAATGGGCAACATCTTCATGTAGAGGATGGTCCATGTGTAATGAGCTGCCAGAGGAAGGTATTGAGGCTAGTACAATTACAACATTGAACAGACATCTGGGTGGATAGATGAATGGGAAAGGTTTAGATGGAAATTGACCAAATGCCAGAAAATGGGAGGAGAATAATTTTTGCTATCTGGTTAGCATGGACAAGTTGGACCAAAGGGTCTGTTTCCATGCTATACAGCTCTATGACGCTATGTCCTTTTGAGAAACTTCTTCCTCTTATCTTAAAACAATCCCCCACTCGAGGGAAAACCTCTACAAGGCTACTTCTCAGCCTCCTACGATCCAGTAGAAAATGTCCGAAAATGTTGAGCCTGTCCTTATAATTCAAACACTTCATTCCCAGCAACATCCTGATAAATCTGTTTTGAACTCTCCCGAACTTGATAATAGTCTCGATACAACAGGGCGACCAGAACTGCACACGGTCCTCCAGGACATGCCTTACGAATGTCCTGTGCAACCTGAACATACCGTCCCAACTCCTGTACTCAAAGGACTGTCCACTACTATTTGTCATTTATATAAATGATTTGGACGCGAACATAGGAGATCTAGCTATTAAATTTGCAGATGACACCAAAATTGGAGGTGCAGTGAACAGATAAGAACGCTACCACAGAGTAAAATGGAATCTTGTTCAGATGGGCCAGTGGACTGAGGAGTGGCAGTAGAAGATATATTTAGATAAATGCGAGGTGCTACATTTTGTAAAAGGAAATCAGAGCAGGACTTATACACTTAATGATAAAGTCCTGGAGAGTGTTGCTGAACAATGAGACCTTGGAGTACACGTTCATATTTCCTTGAACGTAGAGTTGCAGGTAGATAGGATAGTGAAGCAGGTCTTTAATATGCTTTCCTTTATTGTTCAGACCACTGAGTACGAGAGTTGGGAGGTCATGTTGCGGCTGGACTGGAAATTGGTTAGGCCACTTTTGCAATATTGTGTACAATCCTGGTCTCATTCCTATCGGAAAGATGTTGTGAAACTTAGAAGGGTTCAGAAAAAGATTTACAAAGATGTTGCCAGGGCTGGAGGATTTGAGCTGTAGGGAGAGCTGGAATAGGCTGGGGCTGTTTTCTCTTAATCATTAGGGGCTGAAAGGTGAATTACAGAGGTTTATAAAATCATGAGAGGCATGCAAAGGGTAAATAGACAATGTCTTTTCCCCGGGGTGGGCGAGTCCACAACTCGAGGGCATAGGTTTAAAATGAGAGTGGAAAGATTTAAAAGGGACCTCAGGGGCAATTTTTATGCATAGACGGTGGTATGTGTATGGAATAATTTGCCAGAGGCTGGTCAAATTAAAGTATTTAAAAGACATCTGGATGAGTATATAAATAGAAAGGGTTCAGAGGGATATGGGCAAGTGTTGGCAAAATTGACAAGATTAGGTTAGGGTATCTGGTCGACATGGACAATTTGTACCAGAGGGTCCGTTTCCTTGCAGTACATCTCTATGACTCTATGTCTACATAATGAAGGGCATCAAGTGAAACACCTTCATAACCATCCTGTCTACGTATGAAGCAAACTTCAAAGAATTATGCCCGAACCTCTAGGTTGCTCTGTTCTACAACACTACCAATGGCTCAACATTTAATTGTATACGTGTTTTTTCAGTTTGTTTTACCAAAGTACAATACCTTGCATTTATCAACATTAAACTCCATCTGCAATTCTTTAGCTCAGTGAGTGATAATACTGGGGAAGAACGGCTGGAAAGTAATCAGTTACCTTGTATCATTTAATGGTTTTAGGAAGAGAGCATTCACACGTTAGAGGTGGGAAACAGTGGTCGGCGTTTCAGGCCAGAAAGTATGCTCTGTCTTTGTCTCTGATATTCAGTATTGATATCTATTCGAGTTACTTCACAGCGCAGAGTGTGTCTGCAGGATTTCATTCCCTCATATTGCAGACTACAGATAATAGGAGAAAGTGAGGACTCCAGATGCTGGAGATCAGAGCTGAAAATGTGTTGCTGGAAAAGAGCAGCACGTCAGGCAGCATCCAAGGAGCTGAAAGAGAGGGCTGAAGAAGGGCTCATGCCCGAAACGTCGATTCTCCTGCTCTTTGGATGCTGCCTGACCTGCTGTGCTTTTCCAGCTACACATTTTCAGCGACTACAGATAATAGCCATTTAAACTGGAAACAATAGCCAAGTATTTAAAGATGTTTATAGTTTATCTCGAAGGCAGAGCACATAAACTCGATATCCTACAGTTGAGGCAAGTACCTTGCATTTTTACAACATTATTATTCTAACTGGGTAGTTCAGTAAAGTGGACCAGATTTCAATGAATCCATACCGATCTGAAAGCTGCCATTTAAAGTTAAAAGTTGGGGCATGGTTTAGACCTTGTGTAGTCGGTAGTATCCCTGCCTCTGAGGCAGAGCTCTGGATTCTATTCCAATTCCTGAACTTGTCCAGTCGTGCCCCTAGCTCGAGACCATATTGTCTAGGTTCTGGTCCAGCGTGTCAGAACAGGCTGATAAACAAACACACAAGAGAATAATGTTGTGACTTTCGGGTCTATTGTGGGGTGATGGTAGTGTCCCTGCCTCTGGCCCCAAAGGTCTAGGTTCTAATCCTACTAGAGGTGTTTTATAATATGTCTGAACACGTTGACTAAAATGATTTTAAAATTGTCATTTGGTCACGATGGAAAAGGTGTCAGTATTGAATTTCAGAATTTAAGCCCCGGAAGCACAGACCTTGGGAGGGAGATGCATTTGCACCTTCTAGAGGATTATACATTCATGAAGTGCGTGAATAGAGGGGGAGTAGTCAAGATCTTTTCCCCATGTTTGGAAGTCCAAAATTAGTAGGCATAGATTTAATGTGAGAGGGGAAAGATTTTAAAGTGACCTCGAGGCAACTTTTTCACTCAGAAAGTGGAAATGAACTGCCGGACGTAGTGGCACGCAGATGGGTATATTAATAGGATGGATTTAGAGTGATATGGGCCAATTGCTGGCAAATAGATTAGATTAGCTACAGTGTAGCACAAGTCCACACCAAACCTCTGAAGAGTTACTGACCCAGAACCATCTCACCACATTTGCACCTAAGTAATGCACCTGACATTATGTGCAACTTTGCATGGTCTATTCACATAACCTGCACAACTTTGGACTGTGGGAGGAAACCCACGCAGACACAGCAAGAATGTCCAAAATCCACACAGTCAGTCTGAGCCAGCAATCAAACACAGGTCCCTGGTACTGTGAGGCAGTAGCACTGAGCCACTGCACCGTCCCAAGTAGGGCACGATTAATTTCATAAATCAGGGTGTCATGGACGAGTTAGTGAAAAGTGTTTGCTTCCGTGCTGTACAACTCTAAGATTCATCAAGCCATTTAATCTAGGTCCCTGTTTAATCTTCATTGTCCACTATATAGCCAAACTTGGTTTCATCCACAATCTTTCTAACAATGCCTTCTATAATTCTCATCTGAATCATTTGTCTAAATGTCAAACAAAAATGGATTGAGCACAAGTCCCTGTGGAACACCACTATGCACAGTGTCACAAAGATACTGTGTCCTTGATTTTTTTCAGAAGGGTTGTAAATAGTTCCCGGCTCCAAGATGATTGGCTTGGTGTAGACATTAAACGGTTTTGTGATTAAAGGTATAATAAAAGGGGAGTGGTCAGCTCTCTATGTGAGCAGTTCAGTCCAGAACCAGTTTGTAGTTCAACTGTATGGATAGGCTCTCTCTCTGTCTCTCTCTCTCTCTCTCTCTTGCTCTCTCTCTCTCTCTCTCTCTCTCTCCTTCTGCCCTTCTAGCTTCAACCTGTAAGCATTTGTTCCATTTGCACTGTTCTTAAGGGGTGTTTGCTTATTTGGATGGTTGTGTGCTTCCAGAACAACTAATTAAGTCTAGTTTGAATAGATTGAGTTCTGTTCTTTGTGTTTCATTGTGTAGTTTTGTGAATTTTTTTGTCTGTTTTAAAACCTGATAATTTTCACTGTGCACTTACTGAAACAAATTACAAAGTTACGGTCTGCGCAGCCTGGTTAAAAACAATTTGAGTGGCCTGGCCTCGTCCATAACAACAGGCCTCCAGTCTGAAAAACACACCTCCTCGATAATGCTGTCTCCTGCTATTAGGCAAACATACACAGACACGTACACAGAAACGTACACAGACACACACACCCAGACACACACACAGGGAGACACTCACACGCATACAGATGCACATACACAAATACACACACACAAAGACACGCACACAGAGACAACACATGCACACAGACACGCATAGACCCACAAAGAGACGTAGACACAGCGACATACACAGACACGCTCAGACGCATACTCATAGCGACACACAGTTTGGTGGTCAGATAACATTATTGTATATTTCTGCTCAGAGATGGAGAAAATGCAACATGCTGGAGAAGCCACTGCTTATTGCTCCCTCTCTTTCCTTGTTCTTTCTCGCAGCAATGTATGAGAGGTGAAAACCGTTCAGTTATCGTTATAATTCATGTAGGATTACTGTTAAGGAATCATTGGCAGCTCACTACAGCCTAAAATCAAAGGTAATTCAGCCAAATCCGACTGTTCAAGGAATAAATCCTGCTTGTGTGAGCAGAACAACCTCAGAGGCAGAATAGCATTTAATTATTTTACTTTTGCCATGAGTTTAACTATTGCTTGGACAAAGCTCTTTCAAGCTGATATTTTGCAGCTTCTTTTCCTGCTTGTATTTAGGCATGTGGATGTGTGTGTCTGTGTGCACTTGCGTGTGTGAGACACTGTGTATGTCTTAGTGTGTGTGTCTGTGTGTATGCACGGATTGCATCTCAGTATGCATTCAAAGATAAATATTAATGTACATATTTGTCCAAAGTGTTTGCACTTTAATTTTCCATCTTAGCTTTGAGTAACTTTGCTTTGGTGAATTATTTTTGCAAATGTAAGATATCGAGTTGACTTGTCCCCAGCAAAGAACCTGACCTAGTCTGTAACCTACATCATTGGTCATATCATCAACCTGGTTACATTTAACATTTATCATGATCAATGGAGGAACGGGACTAGAAAATGAAACAGTGGTCCGTCAAACCCAGTCTGAACACGGATGAGGAGAATTTCACAAAGGGTTGTTTGAGTGGGAATGCTCTTCCCAGAAGTTTGTGGTGCCTGTGTGTTTGCATTTAGTCAAAGCATTTAGATATTGGACAGTAAATGACAATGAACTACCGATATGGAAGTGGGGCTGAGAACACATGCAGATCAGCCACGACCTTACTGCCTAGTTGAGAAGGCTTAAAGTGTTTAATGACACACTCCTACTCCTCAGTCCAACGTCCCTATGTTCCATTCAGTTCCTCAAAACTGCAAGACAGAGCATTTGGAGTTCATTTACTCCGATAACCGGCTGCACAGAAACAGAGGAGACCATTCAGTGACTGAAGACTCAAGTGTAGCGCTGTAAAAGCACAGCAGATCAGGCAGCATCCGAGGAGCAGGAGAATCGCAGTTTCTGAGCATAAGTTTCTGCCCGAATCGTGGTTTCAACAGAATACACGGACGCCATTCAATCAATTGAAACTATTGGATAAGAATAGGGATAGCCCATTCAGACCCTCCTGCCTATTACATAAGGAGAGAATGAGTGTAGTCAGCACATCGAGATGTTAAACAGGGACGGAGTCGCCAAGTCAGGTCCTTGAACTGCTTCCAGATGACCAGGAGGTGGCCATTCAGCCTATCGAACCACTTGTGCAGCAATAGGAAGATGTCTTTGATGCCCCAACATAACAAAGAGTGAAGCAGAGTCTACACAGATAGATTGCTCTATGTTGTTCCTCCTGGTTCCTTTGCTCAAGGTACATATGTGTCACTTTAACTTGGTTTTCTGAACGTGAGAGGGACAATTGAATGGTTTGTGCCAAGTCTCAAGGAAATGCCTTCTATCTCCGAGAAGACATTATTGCACTCCTACTAGAGGTCAGAAGCTGGTGGGAATGGCGAACTATTTCAGGAGTAAGGCATTAAAGCTGCTGATAGATTTATTAACAGTGCAGAGACACAATCAACTGCACATTGAGACGGTGAGAATTCATTCAGAGCCTGGAGCTCCCTCTCAACCAACATGGGGTCTCCACATTGTTACATGAACTCCTGGGAATTACATATCATGGTGAAAATGCAATTTCTCACAAAATCACCATCTTTTTTCTGGACACAATAAATGTGAGTCCATAATCCTCAAGTTTGAATGTAATCACTTGTTATTCTCTCGCTTTGCTACGTATTTCGCTGGATTATACTCTTATATCTTTTATCAGTTAATTATCGTTTACACAATGTAATTCAATAATGTGTTTGCAAAGGTGCAATCTTTTATTGCACAGTTTGTATGCCTTTACTTTTTTAGATTTGTTGTAGCCTTAGCCAAAAAGTAAATGTTTTGTTTACTGAACATTTTTTGGAAACTGTCTGTGTGGCGTTTGCACATTGTCCCGTGTCTGCGTAGGTTTCCTCCGGGTGCTACGGTTTCCTCCGACAGTCCAAGGATATGCAGGTTAGATGAATTGGCCATACTAAACTGCCCATAGTGTCAGGGATGAATAGAGGGGAGGGGAATGGGTCTGGCTGGGTTACTCTTCGGAGGTTCGATGTCGACTTGTTGGGCCGAAGGGCCTGTTTCCATACTGTAAGTAATTAAAAAAAAAGTGACCTGTTTATCGAGATTCAAGGGTTAGACACAGTATGTATTTTTAATGGGCTAAGAAACAGAAAGGAACACAGTGACTGTGGAGACTGACGAGGAGTAAAGTGACATCCCCCCTGTCCCCAATGTCTTCTTGACAGACAGAATAACATCAAATGTAGAGAAAGAAACAGAATATATTCGGAAGAAGGAATTGCAACTGACAATGTAAATAAAACAGGATAATTTGAAATGGCCGAACAACGATTGATGTGTGTGTGTGTGTGCGTATGTGTGTGAGAGAGAGAGAGGGAGCCTCTGTGTGTGTGTGTGTGTGTGAATGTGTGTGTGCGAGTGAGTGTGTGTGTCTGTCTGTGTGTGTCTATGTGAGTGCTTGTGTGTCTGTGTGTGTGAATGAGTGTGTGTGTCTGTGTGCGTGTGAGTGCGTGTGTGTCTCTCTGTGTGTGAGTGTGTGTGGGTGTCTGTACGTGTGTCTGTGTATGTGTCTGTCTGTGTGAGTGAGTGTGTCTGCGTGTGTGTCTGTGTGTGTGAGTGAGTGTGTGTGTCTGTGGGCGTGTGAGTGCGTGAGTGTGTCTCTCTGTGTGTGTGAGTGTGTGTGGGTGTCTGTATGTGTGTCTGTGTGTGTGTGGGTGTCTGTGTGTGTCTGTGTGTGTGAGTGTGTGTGGGTGTCTGTGTGTGTATCTGTGTATGTGTCTGTGTTTGTGAGTGAGTGTATCTGTGTGTGTGTGTGTGTCTGTGTGCGCGCGCGCGCGCATGCGTGCAGATACATAAGACTGTTCAAACGTGTGCACCATATTCAGAATGAACAAGGGAGACATAGTTAACAAAAATGATGCATGTGATGTTCAAAATTTATAAAACGTTAACACGTTATTTAGTCTTCAGCTGAGATGTTATGTTCCCCTTCTTTCAACGTACGCTCTGCCTCCTGCCTCTTCCTTGCATTCCCAGACCTAATCTCTAATTCTTATCAGGATGTATGTTATAAATTCCTGCTTCGTGGTTCCAATTTATTTCAGTTAATCAATTTTCTACCGGGAAACATATACATTGGCCTGCTGGGCTCTGTCAAAAACTGTTGCCTGTCATATTGTTGGAGATAAAAGTTCTGGCATTAGACCGACATTTCATCATATTATTCTGTTGCACATACACTGTACAAAGGACCACAACACATAGGAATTGTCAAACCAAATACAGACGTACATCTATACCTATCAGTCATGTAGACTTCTCTACTTTTATATCTCCATGTCGAAATTCTGTCTCTCTCTGTGTCTCGATTTCTCTTTTAATCTAATTGATACATCGTCCAATCGTTCTTTCTGTCTCATGCCTCAGACTTTCCTCCTTCTGTTTACAGCTATTGCTCACTTTTGGTTGTGATGTCTTATAATTGTGTAATGTAACTAAAAGACATGAGGGAGCAGTTGGTCAGAGTTAGTTGGAAGGAAAGCTGAGCACGGGAAGATGGTGAAGCAGCAATGACAGGAGTATCTGGAGATAATTCAGCAGCACATCAGAAACTCCTCACAAGTAAGAAGAACAATATTCAGCAGAAGACAAGTCAGCCGTGAGTGATAACGAACTCAGGGAAAGCATAAAAACAAAATAAAATACACACAATGTGGTGAAGATTATTGGGAATCCAAAGGATTACGAAGTCTACAAATTCGAGCATGGATAACTAATAACAGCAAATGGGAGGAGAGGGTGAAATATAATATTACGCTTCTTAATCGGGTAAAAGAATGATGAAAGCGATTTTTAGATACATAACAAGGAAGACAGGGAGTAAAAAACAAACAAAGGACTGTTGGAAAATGAGGCTTGAGTAGTTATGGAATGGCAGAGGAATTGAACAGATACTTTACGTCAGTCTTCACGGTGGAAGACACCAGCAAAATGCCAGAACTTCAAGACAGTCAGGGTATAGAGTTGAGTATGAAAATGTGTGTTGCTGGTAAAACACAGCAGGTCAGTCAGCATCCAGGGAACAGGAGAATCTTCGTTTCGGACATAAGCCCTTCTTCAGGGCTTATGCCCGAAACGTCGATTCTCCTGTTCCTTGGATGCTGACTGACCTGCTGTGCTTTACCAGCAACACATTTTCAGCTCTGATCTCCAGCATCTGCAGACCTCACTTTCTCCTTGAGTATACTGACCTCAGTATTGTGGAGGTGCTAGGGAAGGTGAAGTTGAATCAATCAACGAGACCATTTGGACAACAGCTCGTAGTTCGAAAGAGACATCGAAGGCGATTGTAGAGGTATTGCTGGTGATCTTTCAGTAAACGTTGGAGTGAGGGAGGACTGGTAAATGTAACCTCCCCGTTTAAGGAGAGAGGGACACAGAAGACAGGAAATTAAAGAAGGACTTATTGGATCTTTGGGTTTATGAAAAGATGTGTGGAGTATAAGAACAAGGAGGTTGTGAAGTATATTGGAAATGGTGTGATTAAGCTACAGCATAACAAGAGTTACGTTTACAATGCCATTGTGAACAGCAAAGATGAAAGTACGGTTTAAACAAAGGAAACCAGTTCGAAGCAGGCAGGAGAATTAGTGACAAAAAGAATGTTTCCTAGACCCTGCAGTGAGAATGTTGAGATAAGCTTGTCAGTAAACAGACAAGGAATGTATAAAAAGCACAATAAAATCTGTTGCTGATAAGGTCTCAACGTGCAACTATGTAGCCAATACATATGAAGCTGAAAAAGCAAAGCAAGTGAGACAGCATCCTCGGAACAGGAAAGTCAACGTTTCATGCTGAAAGACTTCATCAGGATTGGGGTGGGGGAAGGGGAGCCGGGAAGTAAATAGAGGGAGGGGCGTGGGGCTGGTGGAAGGGTAGGTGGAATGGCGATAGGGGAATGCAGGCAGGTAATTATTGTGATTGGTCAGTGGGAAGGGTGCAACAGAGATACGAATGGGAAGATGGACAGCTTTGGTCAGGTCAGGGAAGGGAACATGGGACAAGGCTGTGGGTAGAGAGACTTTGAAGCCAGTGAAGTAAATATTGAGACCATTAAGCTGTCAGGTCTCCAGCTGAACTATCAAGTTGTGTTCTCCAGTTTCTGTTTGGTTTCACTCTGACAGTGGAGGAGGCCAAAGATGGACCTATTGCCGGAGGAGCAAGAGGAGGGGAGTGATTGAAATGGATGGCAACGGGAATGCTGAGTTTGTTAAAGCGTGCAGAGAGCAGATACTCCATGAATATGTCCCTGAGTCTCCCTTTCGTCTCCACAACATAAAGGAGACCACGTTGGGAGTTGGAGACGAGCTCGGTGGGCCAGGATCAGGCTCTGTGTGGAGCATTAGTGCTCTGCACGAAACAACCAACTCGACTTTCCAGTTACCATTCATTTTAATTTCCACTCCCACTCGCCCGGCGATATGACCATCCTTAGCCTGTCCACCGTCAGAGTAACACCACCTGAGAGTTTACCTTTGAAACTGACAGCCCAGTGGCCTCAATGTTGACTGAAGCCGCTTCAAAAACCCTCCACCCATAGCCTTATCCCTTGACCCTTTTCCCTGACCAAACCCACCTGTATCTGCTCCATCCTTCCCACTGACCAATCACAGCAACATCATACCTGCATGTACCTCCCACCATCATACATACCCGCCGCCCTTCCATATCCCATCACTCCATTTCTGGGCTCCCCTCCCCCTCCCAGTCCTAACAAAAGGTCCAAGATCAAAATAGTGCCTTTGCTGCTCCTCTGATTCTGCTGGTCTGCTGTGTTTATCCAGCTCCAAGTTTATTAACTCTGGCCTCCCGCACCTATAGTACTTCCTCTCTCCAAGCTGTGGAACTCGGTGGTCTACATATAAGAAGAAATAACTTTGGAAACTTGAAAAGAACGCGTACACATTCGTTATTTCTTACCAACCCAATACACACCTTCCAGATGAAGCAGCGTTTCATTTTTAATCTTTCAATCCAGTCTCCGGTCATTGCTGCTCACAATGCAGTCTCCTTTACATTGAAGAGACCAAACAGAAACTGTTTTGAGGAACACTCCCATTCTGTCTGTCGGAATAAACCTGACCTTCTCATTGCTTCCCATTTTAATAACGTACCATGCTCTGATGCTAACATTTCAGTCCTGGGCTGCTGTAATGCTCCAAAGAAACACAACTCAACCTCGAGTTACACCTCACTTTAGACCTTGGTACGTTATATCCTGTAGGAGTTTTTATTCAATTCGATACTTCCACAGCCTCACCGCATTATGGCTGTTCTCCATTCTTCACACATTCTTTCTCCTGGTCTCCCAATGAACTTACCCTGTTTGTGAATCGTTTGTCTTGCACTTAATTAAGGAACCCATTTCCCCCCTTCACAAACTAATTAATACTCATTTTACATTTGATTCTCTTTTACCAGAAATAAAAGTCAATTTGTCAGTGGCATTGCCCTTTCACACCATCTTGTTTCCCGTCACCCCTCCTCTACCTCGGTCAAGGGATTTAAAAGCCCATTTTCAAATCCTTTTCTGGTCTGAAAAGGAGTCACACTGGACTTGAAAGGCTAACTGTGTTTCTCTCTCTCCGCAGATGCTGCCAGACCTGCTTAATTTCGATAGCAATTTCTGGTTTTCACCACGTTTCAAAGACATGTGTCAACTTGGCTCGAACGCCTTGTTCACACTTGAGCGCCATGTTCCGGGAAGTGAAAGATAACACAAGATGCACAATTTCCGTGTCTCAGAAATGACGTAAAGCTGGCATCACTGAAACTACAGAGTTCTAACTGTTAGTCAGGGAGAGAAACAGAGGGACACGCATTCACTCTCAACACAGAAGGTAGCACATACTGGAAAGGAAAAGATTCAGATGATTATGTTAAAGTGTGTTGGGCAATGAGACAAATTGTAAGTGTGACACCATGGAGAGACTGTATTTGAAATATTGCAGCTCAAACTGCGTGTTCCATGTGATGCTGAAGACCACAACAGCAACAGAAGCAAAATTATATTCAAACATAATCTGTAACTTTTTGCCTGGGATTATCCCTCAGTCTACCATTACCAATAAACTTCAGCGACGAGTGTGGTGAACATGCCAGGGCAGAACTATATGTAGCTAAAACTGATGGCAAACCATAGGGCTACCACACTTAACTGTTTACATTCCAAACAGCAGGACTACCACCTGATAGGGAGGGTGGAATGATTGCAAGACCAACAGATCAGTTCGAAGCTCTACTATCCTGCCAGATCCAACCATTAATGGATTAAACAACTCACTGCAGGAGAGGACCCAACACATGTCCCCCTCCTTAATAATGGAACAACCCTGCACATCAGTGCAAAAGACAAGCATGTAGTTATCTGCGACACATTCAGCCTGAAGTATTGAGTCAATTATCTACCTCCCCTCGTCAGGATGCCAACAGAATTCCAGATGGCAGTTTTCAAACGATCTGATTCGCTCTATGTGACATGAAGGAACATCTGAACACAGTAGCTATGACAAAGGCAATATACAACAAGCCGTGTCCCTGGGGAAGCTGTTTCATTCCAGTTCCAACTCTGACAACGATATGGCAATGTGGAAAATAACTCAACTATGACAAGTCCCTTAAGAGGAGAATAATAACAGTATGACCAACATCACCCCCTCAATTCCATAACTGAATTATGGAAATTGTTGGCAGTTCTTTTTGACAGAGTTGTCTTGCGGCACAGAAATAAACTGCTCAGTGTGGTTTGCGCTAGGTTACTATATGGAGATGGAAATGTCACTGGATTTCTAATCCAGACCAGACTAATGCTCTGGCAGCTGGTGGAAGTTAATAACAATTAATAGAATATCGAGATTTAAAGTCTTGAGTCAGTAATAATGACCTTGAAGCCAATGTCAATTATAAACACCAATTTTCTTCCCCAATGTACTTTCAGGAAGTGAATCTCCCGTGTTTTCCTGGTCTGGCCTAAACGTGACTCCAGACACACAGATATGTGATATACTCTTCAATGGTCTCTGAAATGGCAAGCAAAACACTCAATTGTGTCAATCTGCTCCGAAATCTTAAAGGATAAAGCTGGTCAGAACACCCGGCATCAGCTTCTGCATCAGAAATGGGAAACACAGGCCTGTTAACCCTGCAGGGACCTCCTTCCTAACATCTGAGAGCTTGTGACAACATTGATAGTGCTTATCCACAGACTACATAGAAGCATTGGGAAAAGAGTAGGTCATTCAACGCAGCGAGCCTCCCGCGTTCTTATCATGGCCCGAGAATCTCCTCAGTGCTTTTCTCCCAGAGCAGAGTGAGATATGTTGCAATTGATTCCATAAACCAAATGTTTCAGGTGTTTGCGAATAGCTGAGACCCAAGGACATAATCCTGAGATACTCCACGATCCTTCATCTCCAATAAAAGGATCCTTTTATTCCTGTTTTTTCCGGTCCAGGGGCTCCTTTTCTGACCTGCTTTCTATTTCTTATTTTCTCCTCCTCCTTTCTTTTTGTAATTTACTAACCTCAAGCTGGACCCACGGTTTGGAACTCAAGCTAAGCCCAATGAGAAGGAGAGTGAGTCTTTACTTACTTTTCTGGAGCAAACACATGACTTGGAATTGGCAGCTGCAACATCAGTGTCAACGTGAGTGATATAGGGCCCAGTAGCAAAAAGTGATGCCTGAAGATTGGAGACTTGTTGTTGGTTGTGTCCTGCACTGGTTATGGTGAAGCGGATAGTGGAAGGCCATGATGGTAACATCGATAAGGTGGGCCCAACAGCAAGAGACATGGCTCTGACATTGGAATGGCCTGGCAGAGGAGACAATGAGCTGGTGATGGAGGAGTATCTGTCCAGTGGCAGAAATGGTGCCTGAGGATCAGCAACTTCGATGTTGCTGGGGTCTGGTGTAGATGGGGTTGAAGCTGTCATGAAAGTTGGGTTGCAGGGGTGGTCGATGATGAGGAGCTGTCTCACAACCCATAAATTCTCTTCAGGTTGTATCCTCTGTTTATTCCATTGTCTTCAATTATCCAAATTGCACCACTTTGTGGCAACAAGTGAAAGCATTTCACTGTATTTTATTGTATTTATCCTGGAAAATACACCTGGTCATAAAATCAAAATCAAAAACGTTCACTCACTCTTTCCTGCTAGCTGTCCCATTCTGTAACCATGTCCAAATATTTGCCACAATCCCATAAGATATGATTTTGAACACTGGGTTTGGGACTTCAGCAAAAATCTTTCTGTAAATCCCCCTCGTAATCTTATCCTTGTGAATCACCTCTCCCTCAGCCTTCTCTGCACCAAAGTAAACAACCCGAACTTATCCAGCCTCTCTCTTAGCTGATATGCTCCATCCCAGGGAGCATCCCGGTGAATCTCCTCTGCACCCCTCCACTACAATCACATCCTTCCTGCAATATGGCTCCTAGAACTACGTACAGTGTTCCAACATGGCCTAACCATAGACTTGTATAGCTCTGACAATCTATACGTTAGTGAATGAAGGTTCTGCCTATGGTTCCCTCTGCCTTGTTAACTAACGTATTAACCTCAGTCAAAAAGTATATTGCTGGAAAAGCACAGCAGATCATCCAGCTTCTGAGAAGCAGGAAAGTCGACTTTTTGAGAATATGCTTTTCATCAGGAATGTGGTCACCAATCCTGATAAAAAGCTTATGCTCGATACGTCGACTCTCCTGCTCCTTGCATGCTGCCTGACCGACTGTGCTTTAGCAGAACTCCACTTCTTGATTCTGATCTCAAACATCTGCAGTCCTCATGTTTTCCCTATTCTATTACCCTGTGCCGTCACATTCAGGGATCTGTGGAGGAAGACCCTCTCATCTTCTTCGTGTGCTGCAATTCTTTATATACCCCCATTTTTTTCACCACATGTTTATCAGGGCTACATTCCATCTGAACATCTGACCATTCCATCTGTATCTTCCTGTAACATAAGGCCTTCCTCCTCACTGCCACCCAGCCAAACTTTGTGTCAAATGAAAACTTAATTAGCACACACCCTCACCACCCCCCGCTAACATATCCACATCTAGATCATTTATGAATACCACAAATAATAAGATACACTGCACTGATCCCTGTGGTATATCAGAGGGGACACTGGTTTCCAGTCACACAAACAGACTTCCTCCACCACCCTCAGTATCCTGCGAGTAAGACAATGTTTGATGTAACTCACTAAGTTACCCTTAATAGAATGACTTTTTAAATCAGTTTCACATATGGATCTCTATCAAAGGTCTGGCTGAAAAACCATAAGAACAACATGCTCGAAAACAAACAATAACATTCATTGGTATGACTTCCCGCCTATGATGTCATGCTGACTCCCCCTGATCAAACGTTGCCTCTGCAAATAGAGATAAATTTTCTCCTCTCCTCTTTTCTCCAGTACTTGCCCTAACACGGATCTAATACTGACTGGTTAACAGTCAGGCTATTTCCACCATCCTTCCTGTAAAGTGGGACCATATTTGTTGTTCTCCAGTCATCTGGCAACTCCAACTTCCCTGTAGCCAGATTCGACTTAAAAATTTGAGTCAGCGCCTTTTCTTCTTTGTCTCTAACAGCAGCCTGTAATGCAACTTATCCAGACATGGCAATCAGTCCAATTTTACACAAGCCAAAGCCTCCAATCCCTGCTCCCATCTTATATCAGTCTGTTCAAGAACTTCCCAACCCATCCTTTTGAATTCTGTCCCTGCATCCTCCTTCTCCAAGTAAAAGAGATATGGAGCCCTAATGTAACAATCGATCAATGTCCTCCAGCTTCTCACACAGAGTGCTCCCTTGGTCTCTAATGGGCCCTAGGTGTATCCTGGTTATTCTGTTCTGATTGATATACGTGGACAACATCTTGGGATTCTCCCTAACCTTGCCTGGCAGCACTTCTCCATGCCCCTGTGTCAGTCCGTCTTTCTGTGTAAACTTTCTAAGCTTCACTGTGAAATCCTTTCATTTTGGAAATCACCGGAGAACTCAAACTGAATTTCTCCATCAGATAATCTTGCCTCTAATAAGATTGGCATGAATGTAACTTTTTAGTTTCATTGTAATTTCCAAGTTCTCTACAAGAAATTATCGTGTGTGGATATTCCCCATTCCAAACGTGTCCTTTCCTTCACTTTCCGTTCAAGTATCGAGAGAAACGTTTGGTTATACTAACGTTTCTTGTTAGCTTGCATTTTTTTTTTTTATTATTTCATTATCAGTTTATTGGTCCTCAAATGTCTATGAATCCATGGCTTTCAACAATATCTGGCATTTTTCTGAGCTGCTTCCTTTGATCTAATATAATCTTTAACTTATTTTGTTAACTATTGTTAAGTCACCGTATCCTTTTGCTGTTTAAACTGTGGTGGACATGTGTATATTGTACATTTTAAGGTATTTATTTAAACAACAATCATTGCCTGTCTTCCAGTAAATCTTTTCATGTACTTCTCCAATTCACTGAATCTAATTTTAGCCTCATACTTTCGTGAATTGCATGACTCAGGTTCATAACCACAGTTTCAAAAACAACTGGTTTGTATTCAGACGTCGTATAAAATTCAATATTATTATTCCCCAAACCTCCTTTTCAGCAGGGTTTTCAATTAGCTCTTCTGATCACATAACACCAATTTCAAAATAGCCTTACCTCTAGCTCAGTGTTCAACAGACTGTGAAAGGAAACCATATCAAATACGCTCATGAAATCCATTTTCCTAGCATTATTATTCACTTGGGTTACAACAGTTTTGATGCAGTTTGAAAGTGTTCATTATTACTGCGGTACCCACAAACCTGGGTACCTAATTTCCTGTTTTATGATAGACCCAAAACTTGTATTGCAACTTTCACTTTGACATATAACTTCCGTCAATCTTTGCTTCTCCTTGATGTTTCTAAGATTCACCTTACTAGATTCTGTGGAATCTGAGCGATGTGGCCCTTGGAGAGATTAATGGTAGATGCAGGTGAAATATTTGGTGAAGACTATTTGGACGTTGAGATAATCTCGTCACGTTATTCTTCTCAAGTGTTATTATAACATTTTCACCAGCTCTCCCGTTATGCTGGTGGAGTAGAGAAGGATAATGTTCTTTCAACAATGTTATGCCTTCCCCCAGACAGCTGAGACGGCTCTAACCTGGGAGGAAACCTGAGAGCAGGTTGGTAAGAACACCGGAAAGAGTCCGCAACAGAAGCCAGTTATACAGCTAATTCCACTTCTCCAGCTTGTTACACTGGTACAGTAGAAGGATGTTCAGGCCTTTGACCCTGTTACACCAGAACAGGACTAGGTTATGCAGCCCCTGGAGTCTGAAATACAGTTACAGGAGAATGCTAATCAGCTCCTTGAGTCTATAACACTGCACACAGAGTAGACCATGAGGCACCAGTGTCCTGTTATGCAGCAGCAGGATCAGTCCATTCAGCCTCCTCAAGTCTCTAACACAAGAACTGGAACAGATTGGTACACTAGAATAACAGGAGGCCATTCAGCATGAGAACTAAAGAAGGAGATACAATCATTTGAGACTTGTTATGGAAAGGTGGAGGTAATTCACTCATGTGTCAGTTGCATCTGAACAGGAAGAGACAAATCACTCTTTCAATCCCATTTCAAAGATGTCGGAGGTGATTGTTCAGTATCTCGAGCCTGTTGTGAAGCAAGATGAAGTGACCGTTCAGCCCCTCAAAATGTTGTATAGCAACAGGAAGATTCCACAATCCCTCAGGCTTCTGACGCATTATCATGAGGAGGAGAAGCAGATTTTGAATCTGTAAATCAGGACATTCCGGCCACCAAGACTATTATGTAGGAACACCATGGGGACATTCAGCCCATTGAGGGTATAAACAAGAAACTGAGTGAATCCATTCAGACACTCATGTCTATTACTACAGCGATTGGAGCAGATCTTTTAAAGCTTTGTGCCTGTGACACAGGAACATGGGAAAGAGAACGTAGCGATTGCAAAAAGTTAGGAATTAGGATAATCATCTTCATTTGTCACTAAAAGGTTGTAAGCAAACTGTTGGCAATTATGGGAAATTGTGAGACTCCGTTATATTTAATTAGCAACAGGGGATTTGCAAAGTAAAATCTGAATACATCAGAATTAGCATGATTTTTTTAAGAATTTGCTTGTTCGAATTCTTTAAAGATGTGATAAGCAAAGTAAACAATAGGGATACATGAAATGTAAAGCACCTGGTCTTTGAAAATGCCTTGATTAAATGCTGCACAAAATATTAAGCTGTAAAATAAGAGGACATGGGTTTGGGAGGAGGTCATTCACCTGGATAGAGGGCTGGTGAGCCAACAAGATGCAGAGACATGGAATAGTTGTTTTATTAGCAACTTTTGGGGTTCCATAGAGTTCAGACCACGTCACTCACAATTTACCATCTATTGTATTACTTGGATGAGAGGAGAGAAAACACTACAGCTACATTTTCTGCTGACACTAAAGCAAGTGGAAAAGTAGGTTGATGTAATGCAGATGTAGAAAAATTACGAACGGACATGAAAAGTTTATATGAATGTGCCAACATCTGGCAGCTAAAATGTAACGTGGATAATATGGGATTAACCATTTTGATCAGAGGAATCCAACATGCTACGGAAATGGAGAGCAACTTCAGAGTGCCTTCGCGCAGAGGCATCTGGGTGTCCACGTGCAGACCATAGAAAACTCATTTGCAGGTACAGCAGGGAATGAGAAAGGCAAGTGCAATTTCAGCATTTACTTGTAAAAGAATAAAGTATAAATGGAGGGAAGAAATACTGCAACTTTGCAAGGTATTAGTGAGACGGTAACTGACGTACTGTGTTCAGGTTTGTGGTCCTGACTGCAGGAGTGATATTGTTACAACGAAGGCAGTTCAGAACAAATACATTAGATTGATTCCAGAGACGAATTTGTCTTTTGAAGCGAGTTTGAGCAGTTCAGGCCGATACATTCTCGGTTGAGAAGAATGAGAGGAGACCTCATTGAGGTCTGGAAGATGTTAAAGGTGATTGATAATGTCGGTGTGGAGTGGATATTTCCTCATGTGGGGCAAACTAGAACAAGAGATCATAGTTTTAGGATTAGGCAGAGCAGATTTAATTCAGTGGTGAAGAGAACTTACTTCTCTCAATGGGCTGTGAATCTGGGTAATTCACTTCCCCAGTGTGCAGGGGATGCTGGGACGTTGAATAATGAAGGGATATGGAGAGCAGACAGGGAAATGGAACTAAGCCGGCAATGACATCGGCCATGATTGCATTCAATGGCGGAACAGGCTTGAGGGGCTGGATTGTTCCTCGTTCTTATTCAGCCCTTTGACTCTGCTCCACAGGAACGGGGGAGGAACGGTTACCAAACAGGAAGCAGCCCTCCGGATAAATCAGTCTTAATCAGTTTGACAGAACATAACCAGTGGGGTCACACAGTGGCCAGTGCTGAGTCCTCAACTGTTTACAAGCGATATCAGTTATCAGGACGATAGAACCGATGTACTGCTGCTAAGTTTGGTGATGACACTAAGGTAAGAAAGTCATTAAGTTATTAACAGAATTTGGAGAGTGAATGTGGAGATATTGACAGGTAAAGTAAATGACTAATACTTTGCCAAGTGGAATATGATGGAATGTATACCCTGTCAGCTTTTTCAGCAAGAATGAAAGGCGGCATGTTACTGAAATGTAGAGGGATTACATGACATAGTGATAGTGTGTTCTGGAGGATTCACTCTGACCCATTCCGACATGGGAAGTGTTGCTCTATCTCCATGATGGTCTGCTCCCTGACAAGCCCAGTGGTGCTATTGCTCTCAGTATACACAGGATATTTTGATGAGGTTGATTGACAGTGGGGAATGGTGGGAGTTTTGAGCCGTGTATCCAGGTGACATCCTTTAGCCAAGAGGCTATTCTTTCTTTCCAATGGAGATCTAAAGAAGATGGGAATGGCTGAATGCTTCTGAATGAAGAGGAGGTGGCTGCTGCCAGGATAGTGGGTTCTTTACCAACATGATGTCCTGTCTATGGGCATATTGTAACATTATTGGAGTGAGAGTTCCTTCAATTCCTATGGCTCTCCTCATTAACATGGGGGACCCACAGAGCCATGTACATAATCGGGAATCCTGTTATACGGAGAAAACACGGATACACCCGGCAGCTCTCTGCTGAGAGAGAAAACAGGCACCTCATCCAGCACATATATCCTACTTTTCCGAATGTTGATATTGATGTCTACATACTGGGAGATGATGGATATGTCACCCAGTCCTGCCTGGAAGTTCCGGTTCATAGAAGCTGAATGAAACAGTGACCCTAACAGCCACTGGCAGTATCGTCCTTCCCTGGTGTGAAGCTGCAGGTTGTGTTGAAGGAGGTGACACCGCTCTGTGACCAGCTCCTTGTTCAGTCAGTGTCCCCTCACAATCTGCTCCTGGATTAAGTGTAGCTTTGGATCTGTTCCTGGAAAACCCGGAATGGATACAGCAGATCCCTTTCCCCACACACACTGACTCTGTGGCTTCAGAGCTTCCCCTCTCTGCAGCCTCTGCTCCATTTATTGTTCATGTCACAGACCCAGATGCTGTAACTGCAATCCCCATCCAGAGTTGGGTCACCAAATCCTCAGGTCTCCCTGAATGTCTGAGGCAGCTCATTTCACAACCTCCAGCAAACCATCCCCAACCCCTCCACTAACATTCAGTAGCAGTAGGCAGTCAGTAGCCCCGCAGCTACAAATGTTATGGACCTGACCAGACCAGACCCCGTCAAAATATTTTAAGCAGGCAGCTTCGACCTTAACTTTTCCTTATTTTAAATGTAAATGTGAACTGTGTGTTCCAGATGTGTTGCAACTGTCACCCCACTCAACGTTAAGCAAAATGTAATCCATTCAAACGCTGTAGTTAAAACACAATCAAAGAGAAGAACAGTTTGTGATACCTTCTCTAAAGGAACACCTACGCAAACAACTGATACAGTGCCTTCTACTAATTAACTGAACGAATACAGGAACATCCCATAAACACACCCCCTGGCAAAAAGGTAAATTGAGACACAAAATCTTATGTGCAGTTCTCCAATCCAGGAGGAAGCAACTTTAAGAGAGTTTTCAGTGAGAAAAGCAGCGAGGGATCATGTATTGAAACTTTCAACCTTTCTGTGACCACGATCAGTTTCTGAATGCTGCAGCTAAAATCAAAACGTGAAGACCTGGTCTGTGAGAGCTCGGCGCTGTCCTTCCATTGTTCCCACAGTTTTGATAAAATCTAAACGCCTCCTCAGTTATATAGTTAAGCTGTTTTCAGGCGGCAGTTCGGCATTTCTGCCTTTAAGACCTCTTTTCACAAAAAAAAAACAAGAGAAAATAACTTTTAAAAGTGGCAGCATCGTCACAACTCCCCGTTTGAAAAAAAAATCAATATACAAAGATAGCCTCATTTTAAACCCTCTGTTCTTACAGTTTCAGTATGTCACAATATGAATATATTGCACTGAAAGCATTCACAGCTCCATTCTATTTCAGTCAGTTTACTCCTGCCATAGAATGCCTCTGTTTTTCTTCATCCAAGTCTCGACAACGTGTCAGCAAGTTCGGTTTCTCGTCCTGTCACTTGTATAACTTCCAAATTGAATGGCAGCAATAATAGCTCTATTTGAACAGACTGGAAGTTTTCACCCTACGTTTCTCTAAAAACGTTCAGGCGTTATGATCAGTCTATATATTTGTCTAAGACACGTTATTGGCAATTTAAATGCTGAAATGTTGTAACGCCAACACCAAGCTCAAGGCGTCCTTCCCAAGTGTTAAATATTTCTATTGATTGTTATACCGGACACTCCAATCACACGTTACATAATAGAGCACTTTTCATCTCTCCAATAGTCCTTCTGAATGACATATCTCCTCAACGCTCAGCTTAAGTGTTTTACATGTTTCTGTACCTCTTAATGCTGTAACCCCTTTACCTGCTACTTCTGATCGATGCCACTAAACCTTACTCTCACAGTTATATATTTTAAGATCTAGCACATTGTTCTCAATCCCTCTCAGAAGCCAAACTTTGATTTATGGACCAATTGATAATCATTAGCCATTTCAACACTCTATTCTTCCACACGAGTTCTCACGACTACAGGAAGTGAGTTTTTAAACAAATTCAAAGTAAAAATCTCTCTCACAGTTTAATAACACCCTGACTCACCTTTCAAAATTACTTTGTTTAATTCCTTCAACTCAATGTACGTTTACCCATGGAGGAAATTATAAATTCTAAAACGCTATCTGTAAGGTTCTGGCACAAGCTAACATGCACTTCAAATGGCTTTCTTCACCTCCTCTTGCTGGCCAGATGCCTCCTCCAATAGGGATGCAAATACCTCACACCTTGCACCTATCAGCTTTGTTTGAATCAACAAAATCCACATGGTCACTGGCCACCGCATTCGTGTAGCCATTTTCTCAAATGAAATTGAAAAGACTTCTACATCCTTCCCATCAAATGTAGACAATGCCTGGATGTATTTAAACAGATCCCCATCAGGCCTTTGGCTACCATAGAGTTGCTCATCCTCACTATCTTCCTCATCTAGCCTACCGTCTCCCTTCATCTCCACCATGTTCAGTCGACTTTCCTCTCAAACTACTAACTTTTGAAGTTCAAAATCTCTCGTTTTTGCTTTTCTTTTCCTTTTTCTGTCTTGAATCTTCCTCTACTTTTCTTTTAATTCGACTTTTAACCATATTTCAAACTGTCTCAATTCCTTTTTCTTTTAAGTTGTGTTATCTGCAAATGAATTCCAGCCATTTCCAAAGATTCTGATGGTGTTTCCAACAAGATTTAAATGCAAAGCTACAACTGTAATTATCTCTCCTTTTCTCACAGGCAAACACACCTCCAACTCCAGCTTGTCTGCTAATTCTAAAAGCTTTGCCTTGCTCACCTTCTGTAAAATCTCCAACTTCACTTCTTCCACACCCAGAGAAGTCTTAGAGACATAAATAGGCATTGCTACACAAAGCACTGTACAAACCAACCGAATTCAACACCCAGACCAAAAGTCACAAAACAAACAAAAGACGCTGCCTTTGAGCCCAAAAATCTCCCTGTGCACATTCTCCCGTCCCCGCGTTGGTTTTCTCCAGGTGTGCCATTTTCTTCCCACAGCCTAAAGAAATGCAGATTAGGTGAAATTGCCATGTTAAATTGCCCGTACTGTTCAACGATGTGTAGGTTAATTGCAGTAGTCAGGGGTAAATATAGAGTAATGGGGAGGGAAATGCATCTGGATAATTTACTTTTCGGAGGGTTGGTCTTGAGTTGATGGGCCAAATGACCTGCTTCCACACTTTAGGGATTCTAATCCTGAAGCTAATTTGGGATTATCGATTTCGAACCGGACAAGTGTCCCCAGTTTGCTGTGGAGCAGGGACACAAGAAATCTCCCTGACATAACAGTGGCTGAAGGACCTGAACTTAAGGGAATTTATATTTGCCAGGATTTGGTGTTGAAGAAGCTGTTAGGTCTGAAGGTTGATAAGTCTCCGGGGCCTGATGGTCTGCATCCCAGGGTACTGAAGGAGGTGGCTCGGGAAATCGTGGATGCGTTGGTGATTATTTTCCAGAGTTCAATAGATTCGGGGTCGGTTCCTGAGGATTGGAGGGTGGCAAATGTTATACCACTTTTTAAGAAAGGTGGGCGAGAGAAAGCAGGTAATTATAGACCAGTTAGTCTGACCTCAGTGGTGGGAAAGATGCTGGAGTCTATTATAAAGGATGAAATTACTGCACATCTGGATAGTAGTAACAGGATAGGACAGAGTCAGCATGGACTTATGAAGGGGAAATCATGCTTGACTAATCTTCTTGAATTTTTTGAGGATGTAACTATGAAGTTGGACGAGGGAAATCCAGAAGATGTAGTGTACCTGGTGGCAAGAACAGGAAGGCAGACTACTACCTCAATGGAATCAATTTATGTAAAGGGGCAGTACAGAGAGATCTGGGTGTTCTTGTACACCAGTCAATGAAGGCAAGCATGCAGGTACAGCAGGTAGTGAAGAAGGCTAATAGCATGCTGACCTTCATAACAAGAGGAATTGAGTATAGAAGCAAAGAGGTGCTTCTGCAGCTGTACAGGGCCCAGGTGAGACCACACCTGGAGAACTGTGTGCAGTTCTGGTCCCAAATTTGAGAAAAGACATTCTGGCTATTGAGGGAGTGCAGCGTAGGTTCACGAGGTCAATTCCTGGAATGGCAGGATTACCTTACACTGAAAGACTGAAGCGACTGGGCTTGTATACCCTTGAGTTTTGAAGATTGAGAGGGATCTGATTGAGACGTATAAGATTATGAAAGGATGGACACTCTGGCAGTAGGAAACATATTTCCACTGATGGGTGAGTGCCAAACCAGAGGATACAGCTTAAAAATACGGGGTAGACCATTTAGGACAGAGGTCAGGAGAAATTTCTTCACCCAGAGAGTGGTGGCTGTTCAAAGTTTGCGCGAATATTTGTAGCTCGGGTGCTCGTTGTTGTGGTTCTGTTCACCGAGCTGGAAGTTTTTGTTGCAAACGTTTCGTCCCCTGGCTAGGCGACATCATCAGTGCTTGGGAGCCTCCTGCGAAGCGCTTCTTTGATGTTTCCTCCGGTGTTTATAGTGGTCTGTCCCTGCCGCTTCCGGTTGTCAGTTTCAGCTGTCAGTTTCAGCCATGATTATATTGAATGGTGGTGCAGGCTCGAAGGGCTGAATGGCCTACTCCTGCACCTATTGTCTATTGTCTATTGTCAGACTGAGCTAAAATACTTTAAGATGGTAACTTGGACGCCAACCTTGTCGAAGGTTAGATTCTCAACAGTATGGAAACGTACGGCCTAACAAGTCCACACTGACCCACGGAAGACCAAACCACCCAACCCCACTCCCCTACACCATATTTGCCCCTGACTAATGCACCTAACACAATGGGCAATTTCTCATGGCCAATTCACCTGACCTGCACATCTGTGGAATGTGGGAGGAAGCCATAGCACCCACAGGAAACCCATGCAGACACAGCTAGAATGTGAAAACGCCACACAGTCATACGTGAGAATTGAATTCACGTCCCTGGTGCTGAGAGTCCGCAGTGCTAACCACTGTGCCGTCCCACTATCTTACAGTAAATGCAGTTGTCAAATGGGTGTTCCAGATGTGATGCGGCTGGTCAAACCACGTAACTTTAAGCAAATCACAATTTATTTAAACTCTCTAATAAAAATACAGACAAAAAGAAGAGGAGTTTATAATAACTTTTCTGGGAATCTTAACAGAATAATAGATACAGTACCGTCTACTAAAGAACTGTTCCAATGTACTAACATCCCTTAAACTCATCCCTTGGCAAAAAGGCACATCCAAGGTCAATCAGTCTTGCACGCAGTTCTCCAATCCAGGAGGACACAGAATAGACAAATTTCAGAGAGAATAACAGTGAGGGATCATTTACTGAAGCATCCAACCTATCTCCGACTGTAAGCACCTGGTGACTGTTACAGCTCAGAAAAACTGGAAAGCCTGGTCTGTGAGAGCTGGCTATTGTTATCATTATTAATGTAGAAAACCCTACAAGCCTCCTAAGTTATTTACTTCAGCTTTTTGCAGTAGACAGTACGGCATTTAAGATCTCTCTTCAAAGAAAATGAGACAATAACCTTTTTTAAAAAGTGACAGCATTGTCAGAAATGTTCGATACCTGGCCCTTTACAATAATGCTCAAGGGGATTCTTCATGTTTCTAGCCACACGATCAACTCAGAGGGACAAACACAGACGTCAGATGTTCAGTGGACAGGCACAGACCACCTTTCAAAGACGTGAGTCAAAGCAGCTGAAACCTATCCAACGTGGAGCACCACATGGTACACACTGGGAAGTGAACAACATCCCGATGCACACACCAATCCCGGAACATGGCATACCATAGGGGACACACCGAGAAGTGAACAGCAGCCAGGCACACACCCCCACCCCCGACATGGAACACACCGGGAAGTGATCAACAGCCCGACAGACACCCCGACTCCTGAACATGGAACACCACATGGGACATATCGGGAAGTGAACAACAGCCCGACACACATCCCCTGTCCATGGAACACCACATGGGACACACTGGGTAGTGAAGAACAAGCCGACGCACAAACCCCTGTCCATGGTCCATCACATCGAACACATCGGGAAGTGAACAACAGCCAGACCTGTACATGGAACACCACATGGGACACACCGAGAAGTGAACAAAAGCACAAGACACACGATTTCACTGTTTTGAAACTTCACAACGTCAGCACTCTTTTCACAAAGGAGCCAAAAACCAAGGCCCGGGAAAGATACAGTGGGACGGAACGATTCACATTAAAGTCAGAAACAGTCAGTTAATTAACTGAACGCATATTGTGGAAATAAGGAGAAAAAGACTGGGTAATGTGACTAACTGGAGGATTGACTCTTAGAGAGCAAAATTACAAGAATGAGAATATTGAAAAAAGGTATTTTTAGAACAGCTGAAATGGTTTGTTTAATCAAATTCTAAATTGGCTTCGCAGAACACTTCAAGCAACATAAACTGGGAGAAGATGACCGACTAACACGGAGAGCTGTGCAGACCATGCTAGTGCCCAGTAAACTGGATTATCTGCCCTGCATGGGGAGCATTGGAAACTTTTACTATCATATGAGAATGATACACATATCAAATACACAGAGCTGGGAAAGATTTCTATCTCCATTAGACCAGTATAAAATGTGAGTGTGCGCGTGTGTATGCGTGTGGTGGGGGGCTTGCATTTGGGGTGGTTGAATGTGAAAATCATTGCATGAGAGAAAATATACTGAAAGGAAACCAGGTTAAATATGAACAACTCTCAGGGATTTGGATAATCGACAGAAAGAAACTGAGGGATGTTTCATGGACAGATGAGTTTAAGTGTTTGAGATTATTAAAAGAAAGATCTTTACAGACACTATAGCGATATAGATCAGCATGTTCAGGAACGTCGGTTGAATGGGATTTTTGTCTGAGCCCGAATCAGATTTGTTTCTACAGGTTTCAACCCGAGAGTGTCAGCAGCAGATTGTTGTCATCTTTAAGTCTGTATTTCATGGCTCAAGGTTCAAACAGCAGATGGGTTTCGTCAGTGAAGTACATTCTGGAGCGGTGAGCAGTTAAAATTAATAATGGTCAGGGCATGGTGTCAGGAATCAGCTCATGGCCAAAGGGATCACCAAAGTTGTGATTCGTCTGTGTCATACACCACCTGCAAGTTCCTCTCCAAGCCACTCACCACCCTGACTTGGAAATATACCAGTGTTCCTTCACAGTCGTTGGGTCAGAATCCTGGAATTCCCTCCCTAGCGGCATTATGGTCAACGAACAGCAAGTAGATTGCAGCAATTCAAGAAGGCAGCTCAACACCACCTGCTCAAGGGCAAATAGGAATGGGCTGTCAATGTTGGCCAGCCAGGGATTCCCAAGTCCAATAATTGAATTTAAAAAAAATATATTGGCCGGGTATGGGATGGAGTCCCTGGAGGGAAATAGAGTTTGTAAACATAATAGTGGGCAATGACCTCCACACTCCCAATATTTAAATAACAAGGATAGTGAGACAATGGTTCCCAGCTGAAACTGAGTAGGTCAACATAGAGACCCATGAGTAACACTGCCAGAAACAAGGAAGGAGAAAGTAATTGAACAAGTTCCCTGATGCAGTTAGTAGTGGTCTGTGGAGTCAATATCTGGATTCAGAGTCTCAACATGAACATTAATAGTCACAAGAAGCGAAGACTATATGAAAGAACAGTAACGCAGTCATAACTGGTTTCTAGAAATAAAAACTTAGCTGGACGGTGCGACTTACCAGGGACACCAACGATAGACAGGAAAGGATAATAAAAATATTGAATAATGCTAAGTGCAAAATAGATCCGCCATGATAATGACAGCCAATCATAATATAGCGAAAGGGATGAAATAACATCGGATAAACCCCTGTTCGTTGTTGAAACATTCCAGAGTAATGTTCTCAGTATGTGATCGCTCCTCCCCTTCTCCATCTGGAGCTCCTGATCCCTGTTAGTGCTGTCGATGATGCTCCCGCTCATACTATGGGATAACACATTGAACGATTCCCATTTATAATTAAAAGATGGAAACTCTCCACTGGGATAATTAGAGTCGATGGAGACGAACATTAATCACAGTCACCGAACAAACAGGCTCAGTTAACCCCTTCCTTACATAACATTTCATATCGTAATAAAAGAGATTATTGACTCAGCCTCGATGGAATGGATGAGGGTTACCGACGGACGGACTATAGTTTTTTTTTTCCTTGTACGTGGGAGTATTTCCAGAGAACTGCGGGGCTGTATATGTCTCATTCTGTTTAAAAAGGAGAAAGGGATAAAATAACAGAGCAGCTGCATAAGATGTCTGCTGGGGAAATTTCTGGATACATTAACGCAAGAGAGAAAGTCAGGATTGCAGATGCTCGAGGTCAGAGTCGAGAAAGTGATGCTGGAAAAGCACAGCAGGTCAGGCAGCATCAGAGGAACATTGACATTTCTTGTGTAAGCCCTTCATCAGGAATGAGGCTTGTGGCCCAAGCGAACTGAGAGATAAATGAGAAGGGGATGGTTTTGGGGAAGATAACTAATAATTTGATAGGTAGATGAAGGAAGGGTTGGAGATGATATGTGGGAGAGGAGGGTGGGGCAGATAGATGGGAAGGAAGTTGAACAGGTAGAATGGGGCGGTGCTGAGTTGGATGGTTGAAAACTGGGATAAGTTGGAGAGAGGGTAAATGAGAAAACTGGTGAAATCCACATTGATCCTATGTGGTTGCAGGGTCCCAAGGCAAAAGTTAAGCCTTCCTTCCTCCAGGCGTCGGGTGGTTAAGGTTTGGTGGTGGAGGAGGCCCAGGACCTGCATGTCCATGGCGGAGTGGAAGGGGGAGTTAAAGTGTTCAGCCACGGGGTGGTAGGGTTGGTTGGTGCGGGTGTCCCAGAGATGTTCTCTGAAGTGTTCCACACATTGGCGTGCGGTCTCCCCAATGTCGAGGAGACATCAGGAGTAACGGGTAGTGTAGGCAACGTGTGTGGAAGTGCAGGTAAAACTCCGAAGGATGTGGAAGGATTCTATGGAGTCTCGGATGGAGGTGAGGGGGAGGTGAGGGTGCAGCTTTTCTAATTCTTGTGGTGGCAGGGGAAGGTGCCAAGAGTGGCAGGTGGGTTGTTGGGTGGCGTGGACCTGACAAAGGAGTCACGTGGGGAATGTTCTTTATGGAACGCAGATCGGGGTGGGGAGGGAAATATATCCCTGGTGGTGGGGGCCTGTTTGTAGGTGGCGCAGATGGGTGAGGATAATGCATTGTTTCTGGAAATTTGGCGGGATGGAAGGTGAGGAACAGGATGTTTTTTACCTGTTGAGTTTGGAAGGGTGAATGTTGAAGGCAGAGGTATGGGAAGTGGATGAGATGCTCTGGATGGCACCATCGACCATTTGGAAAGGGAAATTACTGTCTATGAAGAAGGAGGCCATCTGGGATTTACACTGGGTTAAGAGTGTGGTCCTGGAAAAACAGAACTTGTCAGGCAGCATCGGAGGAGCAGGAAAATTCGACGTTTTGGGCAAAAGTCCTTAATCAGGAATAGCGCTTTTGCCCGAAATATTGATTATCTTACTCCTCGGATGCTGCCTGACTTGATGTGCTTTACAAGCACCGCACTCTCGACTGTAATCTCCCGTCTCTGCAATATTCACTTTTGCTTACACGCTATGTTCTGCCAGTTCTGTAGTACTGCCTTTAATTTTGTTCTCACTGCTGTAGGAAATATGTTGTTAAACTAGAAAGCATGCCAAAAAGACTTCCAAGTATATTGACAGTGTTGGGTGGGGCGGTGGTGGCAAGTGATGTTGAGCTACACGGAGTGTAGTAAATGAGAAAATGGGCTGGGGCTATATTCCCTGGAGTGTTGTTTCTGAGGAGTGACCTTATTGAGGTTTATCGTGGTTAATCCTGATGCTACAGGGTGAGCTATGCCAAAGGCGAGGGAAATAGTCAGCACAATTGTTCACATTAAAACTGGACAATTATTCATCAACAACATGTTACCGAACGATAGAGGTAGACTGAAGAATGGGACTGGCCGGAGGAGTCAGAATTTGGAGGGTCCAATCACATGAATGAGAATAAAAATAAAGGTATTTCCATATCAACTGAAAGGATTAGTTATATCACATTCTCAATCCACCTCAGCGAACCAGACCAGCCACCATACACCCAGAGGAGATATCTGTTCAGCATGGAACACTGCGCAGTCCAGGCTAGTGTACCGCTGAACACCACGCTGCAATCAGTCCAGAGCAGTACACTGGGCACACTGTAGCAGTGCATTGATCTATAAACCCAGATGAGATATGTGTTCAACAGGAAGCACTGTGCAGACCGGGTTGGTGTAATGTGCAATGCAACCACAATTTACCCAGAGTATGCAGACTACAGCAGTGCATTGATTTATAAAGCAAAATGAGATATGCGACCAGAGTGTGGAACTGTGTCCATCATCTCAGTGCATTGTTCAGTAACACTGTGTTAGATCACTGCCCACTGTGGGGAAACATGCAGCCCATGCCGGAAGTAACAGGATGTACAGCTCCAATCCATTTCCAGCTCCATGTCTCCATTGTATCTTGACACAGGGATGCTGTGGGTGTGAACATCACAGCCAGGGAGAGATGGCGGGGAAATCAGTTAAGAATCAACAAATAGGAGGGGTTTGGGTAATAGACAGAGAGAGCGAATTTGAGAGACAATGTCATGGAAGGATGTTTTCCCAGGATACAGAATTCTGAAATGAAGACATTTCAACGGTATCCTGCAACATGAGCCAGTGTTTCCAGGAATGATAGGTGAATCAGATACTGGTGTGAGTTCAGATGACGGAGAGTATTGAGGATGAGCATTTGTTTGGCAGCTTTGTAACTGTGACTAGGGTCAGCAGAATCTTCGACACATTGGGCTGCATCTAACAATAATTTACCACAGTGACATTTTCACTGAGTATAACAGAAGGATTGTCTGTATGAGACTGAGCTAGTTTCCTGTTGTTATCTCAACGAACTCACCTCATTACCTACCTATCCCACCCCATGGCATCCCTCTCATTCAATGCCAGCTCGATTTTCCTTCATGGTTGGAGGTACTCATGAACGTCCGCATGACCCTAGATATTCTGTGATCCCTGACACTGGTGCCATCTTCAAAAGGCCGAAGGGCACACAGTTCAGCTTTCTCCGGTTGGAGCTGCCCTGCATAGTTTACCCTGTGCATGGCAGATAACGGGCAATTACACAACGGTTTGTCAACAGAGTCACGGAAGTCCTGGTGGATGGGCTAGTACAGAGGAGGACCATTCTCTTCCTAAAGTGGGTCACACTACCAGACCCATCGAGCTTGGTCTGAACTCACCATCCAATTCAGTAGAGTTTCTGCGGTCTGAAGAAATGTCCAGCAATACAGGACAAGCACCAATAACCTTCCCCGTTCTGTCAGGACAAGGGTCACCGTATTCTCTCTGCTTCCTCATACTCACTGCATATCTGTTATAGCACCGACCTCTGAACAAGGCTCATGCTCCACCACTCTCACTACTGCCAGCAGTCTCCCTTTCTCTCTCTCTCCCTCCACTTTACATCCCACACCAATAACACTGCATAGATAAAACAGTGTGGATTGACTCTCTCCGGACACCTCACCATGTCCCCCACCCACACCAGCACTAACAGCAAGGCCACCCGCTCCTACCCTTCTCCCTCCCTTTCTCCCATTCCAGGAGAAACAGTCTGAAATGGACAGAACGGGCCAAGTCGGGAGTGGCTTATGTGTAGTGCATGAGATACATTCCGTCACCCCCACCCGACATGTGGGGAGGGCTCTGATAGGAGCCAGAGAGTACCAGGATGCCTCTTGTGGAGATTCTGAAACATCCACGTCCCACCAACCGAGCAATTCTCACTTTAAACCCACTGGCAGTTCTATTTACCCCAACACAACATAAAATCCGTGGCCCTGATGCCATCTCCCTTTTAGGTTGAGCTGGTACACCCAAGGTTTCGGTGGGCAGAAGGGTGGGCTCACAACGCATCGCCACCACCAGCTCCCAGGAAGGGAGCATGGAGGCTCCCTCCTTCACCTCCTCCTGTAAACAGCTCAGATACTGAAACCAATCTGTAATATTTTCTGCTCTCCACACTTGTCCTGATATCTTCAATAATCTATGCTCATATACACGCAGTGCCCTCTGCTCCAACACCCCTTCATACTGGTACAGAATGTATTATATTGATTTCAGAGTTATTCCTACAAAAGTGCATCACCTCACACTGCACCTCACATTCATTCTGATCTCCCACAAACCTGAACCCTACGCCATTGTGTCACTGTCCTGCTGGAGTTCCACGCTGATCTCCACGAACTTTAAAATTCATCCAGGTTTGGTATCTGCAAACATTGAACTTTCCCTACAATAACACTCCACACAGAAATACTGACTCACTCATTATTGTGATCAAGTGCAATACTAACACACTCCCTGAGGACAGACCTAAATACTGGCAAACACCAGAGAGAATAATTGAAATATTGACAAGGCTACCATGGAGCAAGAGAATTACTGACAGGCACTCCATGTCTCTGTGTGTTTCTGTGTATGAGTGAGTGTCTCTATGACTCGGCATTAGTGTGTATCTATCTGTGTGCATCAGTGTGAGGTGAGTCTGCAGTCTCTATGGTGCTTACAGTGATGTAGAACCCCCCAGATACGAGATCCAATGAAGGGCCCATGCACTTTTGTCCACAGATGCTGTCAGACCGGCTGAGCTTTCTGTTGCTGTCAGTCTCTGCTGGCCTCCCCATACAACTGTACACGTGGGAGTGGAGGGTGATAATCATTAGGGATTCAGTATGGGAGGGATAGAGGGAGGGTAGCAGCTCACAGCACCATCCAAACACAGACAGACAGACACACAAAAACACATACATAGTTACACAGACACAATCCGACACATAGTCACACACACGCGCGCACACAAAACAGACACACACACACAGATGCAGTCAAAAACAGATACATGCATCGATGGACACACTCACAGAAACAAACACACACGCAGGCACACATACAGCTGCACACAGACACACACACATACTCAGAGAAACCCCACACCCACACAGACACAACCACACAAACACACACACACACCCGGATGCAGAGTGACACAGACGCACAAACAGATACACAGAGACGTACATATGCCGACTTACTTACACGCGCACACTCGTGTCCCTCAGCCCTACATTCTGATGTTCCATTCAGCTCTTCGGACCTGCGACACACGGGCAGATCGAGGACATTCCGATGGTTAGGTGAAGTTTCGGAAATGTACTTGGAAAATCCAGGGTCAGGAAGTGAACCGCCACCCCCCATCCATCTTTCCAGTCTTCCCCTCTCTATAACTTCTGCTCGAGATGTGGGTCAGACCCAGGTTCGCTGGGAATGCAGTTCCCATACCCCATCCAGGGTTAACTCAAAACATCTTCTGCTCTCCTTGAATGTAACGTTGTACAACACAACTTCCAGGAAAATAACCAGTTACTTTCCAAAAGAATAACATGACAACATAAGAAATGAGAGCAGGAGTAGGATATTCGGCCCCTCAAGCCTGCACTGTCTTTCAATAAGGGCATGGCTGATCTAATCAAGCGCTAAACTCCACTTTCCTACGAACCCCTTGCTTCCCTCAACTTGGTGATATGTGAAAAGCCATTCACCCTGTCAGTGTCCCTTGGATGCTACCTGAACGGTTGTTCTTTTTCAGCATTACACTCTTTCAACACAGACACACATACACACACATATACGCACAGCTACCCCACACCCAGATACACACACATGCCCAGATGCAGAGAGAGATGCAGGTGCACAAACAGACACACAGAGATGTACACACGCCGACCGACACACACACACACACAAAACACACACAGCCACAGATGTCACCAGTTTCGTCATTTCCTTTCCCCCCACCTTATTCCAGATCCAACCCTACAACTCGGCCCCTCCTTCTTGAACTGTACATCCTGTTCGTCTTCCTTCCCAACTATCCACTCCACCTTCCACTCTAAACAATCACCTTCAGCCCACCTTCATTTAACAATCGCCTTCCCAGCTACTTTGCCCCCCAGCACCACCGCCTTCCATTTATCCGTCAGACCCCTTGGCCACAAGCCTCATTCCTAATGAAGGGATTATGCTCGATATTTCGACTCTCCTGCTCCTTGGATGCTGCTTGAACAGTTGTGCTTCTTCAGCACCACACTCTTTCAAGACAGGCACACGCACACACACACACACACACACACACACAGACACAGAAACAAATACACAGACAGACTCAGACACAGACAGACACACGTAACGACACACACCCAAACACACTGACAGCCACACTTCCCACCCACGAAGACAACGACATTCTCCCTCCACACACAGACACTCACACTCCCCACACACGCACACATAGGCTCACACACTGGCACACACAGGCGGACACAGACACACACACACACAGACACACACACACAGACACACACACGGACAGACATACTCAAACAGTCACATGCACACCCACAATCCCCACACATGCACATATCCGCCAACACAGGCACGCACAAACAGATATATAGACTCAAATAGACACACCCTAACACAGGCGCAGACACATGCAAAACACACACGAACACACAGACACAAACAAACATAGACACATTCACACACACAGGCACAAAGATACGCAAACAGACAGACATACACACAGGCATACAGACAGAAGCTCACACTCATTGACGTGCACCACACAGAAAACACACCCACACAAACCAACACACAGGCAAGCCCACGCACAAACTCTCGCACACACAAACAGATAGATACCCACAACCACCCATACACAGACACCCACATTCCCCACACACATGCACACACACAGAGATGTATACTGACACACAGGCACGCACACACACAGAACAAGGACACACACTAACACACACAGATACACAAAGACCTGCTTACACACACAGACGCACATACATACACACAGCTGCCCACACAGGCATACAAACACATAGACACACAGACAGATGCACACACACAGGCACGCACACACACATCCAGTAAAATGCAATGTTTAGTGATTTACCCTTACAAATAATCTTAGATGTAAGAAAGGATTGAAAAGTCCTAAAAGGCTCCAACAGAGCATGGCATTTTATCATTTTCAGCACAAGAGGGAGAGGCAGAGGGAGAGGGAGGGGAGGAATGGAGGTTTTGAACACCATTCAATGATTCACCCCAAAACAAAACAGTTCCCATTCCACACAGATGCAGAAATAGAGATGCAAACATACATACACACACTAATGCAGAACACACAAAGAGATAGATACACATATAGAGACACACAAATTGACAAGCGCGGACAGAAATAAGCAGATGCATACAAACACACATGCAAGCATAGAGTTATACAGGGGGTTTGAAAACAGACATATCAGCCCATACACTCAATTCTAACGATAATCTCAAACTAAACTCGTCCCACGTTCCAGCGCTTGGAACATATTTTTCCAAACCTTCACTTATTCTTGTACTTAATAAAATGTCTTTTAAACGTTGTAACTTTACCCACATCTATCACTTCTGAGGACGTTCATGCGAAACACGAACCAAACGATGTGTAATCACAATGCACTTCATAGGTCCTGATCAGATATACACAAGAACTCTGTGGGAATCTCGATTGCTGGAAATCTTGATGAGATGTTCTGATCATCAATAGCCAGAGCTGAGGTGCTGGAATACATGAGGCTGACTAAACATTGTGCGATTATTAAACAAACTGGCAAGGAAATGCCAGGGAACAATAGACAAGTGAGCCCGACATCGGTTGTGGGCAAGTTGTTGGAGAGAATCCTAACGACAGGATTTACATGTATTTGGAAAGGCAAGGACTGATAAAGGAAAGGCAGCATGGCTTTCTGCATGGGAGGTCATGTCTCACGAACTGGATTACTTTTTATTTTAACAAGTAGCAAAAGGCATTGATGAGGGCAGAGTAGTGGACATGATCTATGTTGGCTTCAGTAAGGCATTCATCAAGGTTCTCCATGAAAGACTTGTTAGCAAGGTGAGATCTCATGGAATACAAAGAGAACTAGCCATTTGAATACAGAACTGGCTCAAAGATAGAAGACAGAGGGTTGTGGTGAAGGGTTTTTTTTTTTCAGAATGGATGCCCGTGTCCAGTGGTGTGCCATAAAGATTGGTGCTGGTTACACTGCTCTTCATCATTTACATAATTGATTTGAATGTGAACACAGGAGGTATGGTCAGTAAGTTCATATTTGACTCCAAAATTGAAGATGCAGAGGACAGAGAAAATGATTACCTCAGAATATAACGGGATTTTGATCAGATGGACTAATGGGTTGAAGAGTTGCAGATGAACTTAATTTAGATAAATGTGAAGTGCTACAGTTTGGAAAGGAAAATCAAGGCTGTAACGAGCTGCTAGAGGAAGCTGTGCAGGCTGGGACAATTACAACATTTAAAAGCCATATCGACGGGCACATGAATAGGAAGTGTTTAGGGGGATAGAACATAGAAGAATACAGCGCAGTACAGGCCCTTTGGCCCTCGATGTTGCGCCGATCCAAGCCCACCTAACCTATACTAACCCACTATCCTCCATATACCTATCCAATGCCCGCTTAAATGCCCATAAAGAGGGAGAGTCCACCACTGCTACTGGCAGGGCATTCCATGAGTGAAGAACTTACCCCTAACTTCAGTCCTATATCTACCCCCCCCTTAATTTAAAGCTATGCCCCCTTGTAATACCCGACTCCATACGTGGGAAAAGGTTCACACTGTCAACCCTATCTAACCCCCTAATCATCATGTACACCTCAATCAAGTCACCCCTAAACCTTCTTTTCTCTAATGAAAACAGCCCCAAGTGTCTCAGTCTTTCCTCATACGATCTTCCTTCCATACAAGGCAACATCCTGGTAAACCTCCTCTGCACCCGTTCCAGTGCCTCCACATCGTTCCTATAGTATGGCGACCAAAACTGCACACAATATTCCAGATGCGGCCGCACCAGAGTCTTATACAACTGCATCATGACCTCAGGAGTCCGGAACTCAATTCCTCTACCAATAAAAGCCAGTACGCCATATACCTTCCTCACCGCACTATTTACCTGGGTGGCAACTTTCAGAGATCTGTGTACATGGACACCAAGATCCCTCTGCTCATCCACACTACCAAGTATCCGATCATTAGCCCAGTACCCCATCTTTTTGTTATTCTTCCCAAAGTGAATCACCTCACACTTAGCTACATTGAATTCCATTTGCCACCTTTCTGCCCAGCTCTGCAGCTTCTCTATATCCTGCTGTAACCTGCCACATCCTTCCTCACTGTCAACAACTCCTCCTTTCGTATCATCCGCAAACTTGCTCACCCAACCTTCTAACCCCTCTTCCAGGTCATTTATAAAAATGACAAACAGCAATGGTCCCAAAACAGATCCTTGCGGAACACCGCTAGTGACGGCACTCCATGAAGAAACTTTGCCATCAACTACTACCCTCTGTCTTCTTCCATCCAGCCAATTCCTAATCCAAACCTCCAACTCACCCTCAATGCCATATCTCCGTATTTTCTGCAGTAGCCTACCATGGGGAACCTTATCAAACGCCTTACTAAAATCCATATATACCACATCTACCGCTTTCCCCTCATCAATCTCCTTCGTCACCTTTTCAAAGAATTCAATAAGGTTTGTGAGGCACGACCTGCCCTTCACAAAACCATGCTGACTATCCTTGATCACATTATTCCTATCCAGATGTGCATAAATCCTATCCCTTACAATTCTCTCTAAAACTTTGCCCACAACAGAAGTGAGACTCACCGGCCTATAGTTACTAGGGTTATCCCTACTCCCCTTTTTGAACAAGGGAACCACATTTGCTATCCTCCAGTCTTCTGGCACTACTCCTGTAGACAAAGAGGACATAAAAATCAAGGCCAATGGCTCTGCAATCTCCTCCCTTGCTTCCCAGAGAATCCTAGGATAAATGCCATCAGGCCCAGGGGACTTATCTATTTTCACCTTTTCCAGGATTTCAAACACCTCTTCTCTACATACCTCAAAGCCATCCATTCTACTTATTTGTGACTCAGTATTCACATCGACGACAATGCCCTGTTCCTGAGTAAATACTGAAGAAAAGTATTCATTCAGTGTCTCCCCAATCTCTTCCGCCTCCACACGCAACTTCCCACTACTGTCCTTGACTGGACATATTCCTACCCTAGTCATTCTTTTATTCCTAACATACCTATAGAAAGCCTTAGGGTTTTCCCTAATCCTACCGACTAAGGACCTTTCATGTCCCCTCCTTGCTGCTCTTAGCTCTCTCTTCAGGTCGTTCCTGGCTACCCTATAACTCTCAATCGCCCCAATTAAACCTTCACGTCTCATCTTGAGATAGGCCGCCCTCTTCCATTTAACAAGGGATTCCAATTCCTTATTAAACCACGGCTCCCTCGCACGACCCTTTCCTCCCTGCCTGACAGGTACATAATTATCAAGGACACTCAATAGTTGCTCCTTGAACAAGCTCCACATATCATTTACACTCTTGCCTTGGAGTCTACTTTTCCAAGCCACACATCCTAAGTCATGCCTCACCGCATCATAATTTCCCTGACCCCAGCTATAACTCTTGCCCTGTAGTACACACTTATCCCTCTCCATCACGAGAGTAAAAATCACCGAATTATGGTCACTATCCCCAAAGTGCTCATCTACCTCTAATTCTAACACCTGGCCTGGTTCGTTACCCAGAACCAAATCCAGTATGGCCTCACCTCTTGTTGGCCTGTCTACATATTGTGTCAGGAAACTCTCCTGCACACATTGAACAAACACTGACCCATCTGACGAACTTGAGCTATAGCTTTCCCAATCAATATCAGGAAAGTTAAAGACCCCATAACAACCACCCTATTACTGTCACTCATCTCCTGAATCACCTTCCCTATCCTTTCTTCTATGATTCTAGGACTATTAGGAGGCCTGTAAAAGGGTGACCTCACCTTTCCTATTCCTAACCTCAGCCCAAACTACCTCAGATGGCAAGTCCTCATCCATCGTCCTTTCCACCACTGTAATACTATCTTTGACAAGCAATGCCACACCTCCCCCTCTTTTACCCCCACCTCTGACCCTACTAAAATATTTAAATCCTGGAACCTGCAACAGCCAATCCTGTCCCTGTTCTAGCCATGTCTCCGTAATAGCCACAACATCGAAGTCCCAGGTACCAACCCACGCTGCAAGTTCACCTACCTTATTTCGTATACTTCTTGCATTGAAGTATACACACTTCAAGCCACTTTCCTGTTTACAGGCACCCTCCTTGGAAATTGATGCCATGTTCCTAACCTCCCTACACTCCAGGCCCTGCACCCTGAAGCTACAATCTGGGTTCCCATGCCCCTGCAGAGTTAGTTTAAACCCCTCCCAAGAGCACTAGCAAACCTCCCCACAAGGATACTGGTGCCCCTCAGGTTCAGATGTAGACCATCCTGTTTATAGAGGTCCCACCGTTCCCAGAAAGAACCCCAGTTATCCAAAAACCGGAATCCCTCCCTCCTGCACCATCCCTGTAGCCACGCATTTAAGTGTTCTCTTTCCCTATTCCTCGAATCTCTATCACGTGGCACGGGTAACAAACCAGAGACAACAACTCTGTTCGTTTTAACTCTGAGCTTCCAACCTAGCTCCCTGAAAGCCTGTCTAACATCCTCGGCACTCCTCCTACCTATGTCGTTGGTGCCAATATGGACCACGACTTCGGGCTGCTCCCCCTCCCCCTCCAGGACCCGGAAAACACGATCAGAGACATCACGTACCCTTGCACCTGGGAGGCAACATACCAAACGTGAGTCTCTCTCGTTCCCACAAAACCGCCTATCTGTGCCCCGAACTATCGAGTCCCCAATTACTACTGCTCTGCTCTTCTTCACCCTTCCCTTCTGAGTAACGGGGACAGGCTCCGTGCCAGAGACCTGAGCCCCGTTACTTACCCCTGGTAAGTCATCCCCCCACAAGTATCCAAAACGGTATACTTGTTCTTGAGGGGAACGGCCGCAGGGGGTCCCTGCACTGGCTGCTTCCTCCCAGTCCCCCTCACTGTCACCCATCTATCTGCCATCTTTGGAGTTACTACTTCCCTATAACTCTGATCTATGACCCCCTCTGCCTCCCGAATGATCCGAAGTTCATCCAACTCCAGCTCCAGTTCCCTAACACGGTCTTGGAGGAGCTGGAGATGGGTGCACTTCCTGCAAGTGTAATCGGCAGGGACGTCGATGGCATCCCTCACCTCATACATGTTGCAGGAGGAACATTGCACTGCCTTCACTGCCATCCCTCTAAAGCTAACTTTTATTTAAAAAAAACTGGGTCTAAAGAATGCAACAAGCAAAATTCAGCACTTACCTACTTACCAAAACAGGTGTTATTATTAGGTTAGAGGAGGAGGGCGGGTGGGAGGCACTACCCGTGTAGTGCCTCGGGTTCCTCTCCTTCGCGCTTTTAAAGGGGGAAAAAACCTACCCAGGTAAGCTTACACTAACTGCTTCCGGGTCTCGGCTGCCCCTCTGGTCGTCGTCACTTCCCCCTGGTGCTCCCGCTCTTTTTGTGAAGAGAAAAAAAAACACCGCTGCCCGCTACCGGTAAGCACTTTTAAAACCAAACGGTCTTACCTTCGCTGCTGCTCGCACTGGAAATGACCGACGGCTTCGAAGGGTGAGTATAAATACTCACCGCTTTCCTTCCCGGCTGCCCCTCTGGTCGTCGTCACTTCCCCCTGGTGCTCCCGCTCTTTCTGTGAAGAGAGAGTGAAAGAGAAAAAAAAAACATATGGGCCAAATGCTGGCAAATGGAACTACATTAATGTAGGACATCTGTTTGGCAGGGACAAGTTGGTTCGAGCTGGGTAGCTCTATGATACTATGTCTTCTGTATACCTTTCTCCTGTCATCTTAAAATTACCCCCTCGTCTTGAAACCCATCACCCTAAGGAAAGGGCACCTTCCATTCAACATTATCTATACCTCTCTTTGTTTTATAAACCTCTATAAGGTTGATAAGGTCTCAACTTTCCAAGCTGCAGTGGAAAAAGGTCCTTGTCCATCGAGCCTGTCCTTTTAACGTAAACACTTAATTCCCTGCAACAGGGAGAAAGTGAGGACTGCAGATGCTGGAAATCAGAGCTGAAAAATGTATTGCTGGAAAAGCGTAGCAGATCAGGCAGCATCCAAGGATCAGGAGAATCGATGTTTCGGGCATAAGCCCTTCTTCAGGAATGAGGAAGGTGTGCCAAGCAGGCTAAGATAAAAGGTAGGGAGGAGGGACTTGGGGTGGAGACGTTGGGAATGCGATAGGTGGAAGGAGGTTAAGGTGAGTGTGATCTGCCAGAGAGGGTGTGGGGGTGGAGAGGTCGGGAAGAAGACTGCAGGTCAAGAAGGCAGTGCTGAGTCCGAGGGTTGGGATTGAGATAAGGTGAGGGGGGAGGGGAAATGAGGAAGCTGGAGAAATCTGCATTCATCCCTTGTGATTGGAGGGTTCGTAGGCGCGAGATGAGAGTGAATATTAAGGAGGTCGCAACAGAGCTACTGAACGAATTACTGACTATTCGTCAAAGCTGGTTAGATTCTGGAAAGGATCCTGCAGACAGGAAAACAGCTTTGGTTCCCCTAAACATTTAAAACAGAACGGAGAGGGCAAACAGAAAACTAAATAGCTTGATGTCAGCTGTGAGAAAAACATTGTAACCTTTCAGAAGGAATGTGACAACTAGACACTTGGAAAATAATGATCTGATTTTCACCAGGGCCCCTGTTCCCCAGCATTTCTGGAAGTTAGTTTCTGCACCTTCTTCTGTGGAGACAGATCCAATGTATTCCTCTCAGCAGGCAGGTGGCTCCTATCAGCTTGTGATATTTCGGAGGACTGCACTCCGGACATGTCGCTCACTCTTGCCTGGAAAGTTCCAGACTCAATCCAATACACTTCATGGTGATGGATATGTAATCCACTCTGCCGGGAAAATTCCAGAATCAATCCAGTTCACTTCGTGGTGAGTGTCAGCACAGTCCTGTCCCTGGTGTGAGTTTGAAGAAGGAGACACAGCTCAGTGACTACCTCATTTTTGAAAGACGCTGGTTTCACATTTTACACTTGGAAATGGTCCAGCTTAGACAAATGTTCTTGGAAATTCCTGGTAAGAACATGCAGTGCCCTGGTCCTCCCTGTGTACACAGTTTCTCTTCTGTGTATCCACAATTCCATGTGTTTACCATGGACCCAGAACACTCTGTAAATGCAGTGCTCATATCTCGTTCAGAGTTGGGTCACCATAGACTTGGATATCCCTGAATAGACGCAGCAGCTGATAACAAAAACTGTGAAAAGCGTCCACAGAACGTCTCTTTACTCTGTAATTACTGGAGCAAGTCAAATCCTCACACACGGTGCACCCAACCAGTGTTGAAAATGTTTCTGTTCTTAGCAGAAAAAAACAGTTACATCTCTGCACGGCCGTACAGTTACACTTCCTTTCTCCAAAAAAAGTCAGTTGATAATGTGGCATTCCGTTTCTTTGTATCTCATCAACTATAAGGGCGGCACGAGTATTGCTGATGGAGTTGATCATTACACTCAGAGAAGAGAGATAGAGGGAATATAACTCAATGTAAACAGGGACACATCTAAATTCACATGATATTCAGGAATATGGGTAAAAGGGGAAATTTTAGAGTAAGCTCCCATGTTATTTTTCTTCTGGTTCATCATCAGCAGTTCCTATGTTTGCTTTTTATTTCTCTCTCTCTCTCTCTCTTTTTCTCGCTAGGCATTTCTACATCCACTCAACTAACCTTCCTCTCGCATATCCGACCATCTCTGATATAAATAACATTACTTCCCAGTTGATTTCAGTTGTGATATAGGGTCACTAGATTCGAAACTTTATCTGTTTTTCTCCTGACAGAGGCTGCCATACTTGCTGAGATTCTCCAATATTTTCAGAGGCTGTGGAATTTTATTTCAGATCTCCATCATCCACAGTTCTTTGGTTTATTTCCCCTTTAATTCTGTTGTTTCACGAGATGTCAGCATCACCAGCAAGGGCAGCATTTGTCATCCATCACTAAATGCCGTTGACTGCGAGACCATTTGTCAAGACAATATGGAGCCAACCTTTTTTTTTGTGACACTCGGTTTCTTTTCCAAAGGCTATCAGTGAAATAATAAAAGAAATCCTGATGTTTCATGGTTGCTGTTTGTAAAATGAGGTTTCTTTCCAATTGTTGCCACTTGAATTTAGGTTCTATCATTGATTCTGGTAGAATTTGAAACAATGCCTTTAGAGTCACGACACAGCAAGTGAAATTATTATTCTGATATGAGGTTCCTATTATGAAATAACTGGAGAGACAAGTACAAGCTTGTAGTCAAAATATTTGTAACTGGAAGAGTGGTCAGAAAAGAACTGGAGCCGTAAAATCTGAAGTTAACAAGGCGGCAGATGATGGCTTATTTTGGAACAGCACTGAGGCAGAGCTGGAGACTGGGGATATTATAGTGGTGGGAGTAGGCAGGGTTGAAAGCAGAGAGAATAAAGAGACATAGAACAGTTCAAGGCAAAAGAAAAACTCGTGTCTGAACAGTCTTGTTCCTTCTTAGATGTTTATGAGTGAGGATTCGTAAATTGATAGAAATGAAGTGGAATTTGTGACTGAAACTGAAGATAACAGGTTATATATTTGTTAAATATAAATAGCAGAAATAGCAATAACCTTCCCCATCGCTATTAGAATTGACAGAAATAGGCTTACCCGGAACAACAATACTAGCGAGGATAGGATAGTAACCTGCCTGAATAATCATCAGTACGGCTCGTGTCCGCAACTCTAACCATGCCCAATCCCAAGAAAGCCACTTAAGACCCAAGGGTAAACTACTGTCCATTGTTGGAACATTCGACTCTCATGCTGTCAGATTCTGATCCATTGTTGGAACATTCCAGTCTGTTGTTCTAAGATTCTCTTCCTCTCCCCCTCCCTGCAGCTGCTGACCCCGATCATCTTGAGGATGACGCTGCCGCTGATAATATGGAATAACAGGTTGAAGGAAACCCATTACTAATGGAAGAGGGAAACTCTTCAATGACACAGTAAGTATCCATGGAGACTGACATCAATCACAGTCAATGTACAAAAAGCTCCAGTTAACCCTTTCACTACAATCCTTATAAGTCACAATAATACTTGGTCTGGTTGGGATGTTGTCATCGTTGAATATTGAGCTAATAACATCATCTCTAACTGCAAAGTTAGGGGTGAGACAGAGAGATGGTGCTTTCTATTCACTAGCTCGATGATCCTAAGATGTTTTGGCAGGGACGGAATTGCTGGGCTCCCAAGGCCGGCTGTGTCTGATAACCAGCCCCGCTGCATCCTATTGTTTTATTTAGTTATGTTTAACTTTGACATGTATCTTACCACCATTTAACGGCTTATGTGGGGTTAGGCATTTCTGAGAGGCTCCTACAGTGCCATAAACAGTGTAGATATAGTCCATGCCTCGTGGTCCTTACAGGTGCGGCCTGGTCCTGTGGAGTGCCGGTCAAGCTGTCACAGTACCAGGATTCTTCGTTTTACCTTTCCCCAATTATTGCTGGGGTCTCAGCAGGATTTTAAGATTGGAAATCTCTTCCAGCTGCTTCACCCTCTCTGAGATTTCTCACAGAATTGTCTTTTTGATGTTCTTTCCTCCTGCATTGGAGAACTCCAGATGAGACAATCTATTTCCTGACTTTTTTGATGGACATGTGTGTGTTTAGGATGTTACCATATTGGAACAGCTATGTTTTAGTAGTTAAACAATCTATTATTCTGCTTTTTTGTGTTTTGTCGGCAATGGTTGAACGAAGTGTGTTTTGCTTAATGTCTAATATTTTGACCAAGCGAATTGCATCTGAAACACAGCACCTCACATTTATCTTTAAAATTAAAAAAACGTTCCGGTCAAAACTACCTTCGTCATATATTTTGAGATATGTCTGCTCAGTTCCATAACAAAAAGGACAGATATTCACATTTTAATTGGCTAATTATTTAATGAACAACATGTTGCAGAAACACGGGATTTCACAGCGGAATGCACCATGCTGGAGGAGTGATCGCTCTATCTGGAATTATATCGCAAAGTTAATCCACCTCCCAGATCCAGCCCAGACCGTATGAGCCCAGATGAGATATCTGTTCAACATGGAGCAGGTTCAGTACAACCTAGCAATCAGTCTATGATGGAATGTAGCACAGATCTCTCTCGTCCACTAGCTATCTGTCCAACACGTGGAGCAGTACAGTACACACCGATGCATTGATTCAGAAACATTGACAAAACGGTCTGTCCAGCATGGGGTGATATGCAGCCCACACCAGTGTCCTGCTCAAATGACGTGGACAAGGCATCTGTACAGTATGGGGGATCTGTGCAGTGAATGGATCTGAAAGCCTGGAACAGTTACTGTCTAAGCAGCTGTTTTCAACACTCCAGTACATTGCTCAGTAACACTGTATTAGATCACTGCCCATAGTGAAGAAACATGCAGCCCATGCTGGAAGTGGCAGGATGTGCAGCTCCCATCCATTTACAGCCCCATATGTCCACTGTGCCATGACAAGGGGGTGCTGTGGGTGTGAACGCCACTGCCAGAGAGAGATGATGGGGACGTCGGTTTAAATATCAACAAACAAAATATTTTTGGGTAAAAAAGGGACAGGGAGATTGAAAGCCAATTTCATGGAATATCACAGGTTTCAGAATGCTGAAATGAAGATATTTTGACAGCATCCTGGAACATGAGCCAGTATTCCCAGAAATGATGGGTGAATGGGATATTGGAGTGAGTTCGGATGATGGAAAGTTTTGGGTGAACATTTCTTCTTCAGCTTTGTAACTGGGAGTGGAGTCAGCAGATTCTTCAACTCATTGGGCAGAAACTAACATTCATTTATCTCAGGGCCATTTTCATTGAGTGTGACTGAGGGATCATCTGCATGAACCGGGTCAGTTTCCTGGTGTTACCTTATCGAACTCACCTCATTAACTACCCACCCCACCCCATAGAGTCCCTCTCATTCAATGCCAGCCTAATTCTCCCGCCCTTCATGGCTGGAGGTAAACACCATCGCTTGGATGCCCCGTGGATGTTCTGTGATCCCTGGCACTGGTACCATCTTTAAAAGACCAATTGGCACACGGTTGAGCTTTGTCAGTTTGGAGCTGCCCTGCATAGTGGTGTGAGCTCACCACCCAGCTCAATGCAGGATCTGCGGTCTGAAGAAATGTCGAACAATACAGGACAGACATCAATAACATTCTCCATTCTGCCAGGATAAGGGTCACCGTCTTCTCTCTGCTCCCGCACACTCATTGAAATCTGTTATAATATCTACCCCAGACAAGGCGCATGCTCAATCACTCTCACTGCTGCATGCACACCTTCTATCTCTCTCTCTCTCCACTTTACCCCCACACTATAAACACTGTATATCTGTTATAGCACCTACCCGAACAAGGCTCATGCTCCACCACTCTCACTGCTGCACGCAGCGCTTTTCCTCTTTCTCTCTTTCTTTCTCGCCTTTCCATTACCCTAACACGGTGAGAGAATATTCTGGAGAATACCGATTATGGAATGTTCCAGAAAATGTTCCAAGTACTTTCGTTTTCCAGGAAAATGTCAGTGTACCAGTATGTAATATTTAAGAGGAAGGAGGAGAGATGTATGGTTTTCAAATCACATCCAATTAAAATCCATAATAAGGCCAAACAACCCTTCAAATGTGCTCTAGCATATAATGAGTTTGCGGATTATTTGATGGTTTTCTCAGCTCCATGTTGCAGGAACTTTCAGTTATTCAACCCCCTGGGTTCCTGTCACTGATCAGACGACACTCAGGCACTTTTACCCCGGTTTTCTTCAAGCGCCTGTTCGAGGGCATTTCCCATGGGGACGGACACTCCAAACAATATATTCCATAAGTTGTATACTTTTATGTAATGATAAACTCATTTTACACAGACTGACCAAAATCTACACTTCTTTTATGGTTACGGTAAGCAATAACAATTAGTATTCTGGTTATTTCACTTGTCTCACCTTATATTATTTAGCCAAAGACAGCTTTCAAGCACTTGTCTCGTTATTAAATCCAATTTTATGGCGAGAACATTTTTACCCTCAGCCGTTATCTTGACCGTTATATGAAATGTATCTTTTTCACTTGTTAGGAAAGTTTCTATTGTCCTTTGTCTGTAGCTGTTTCTGTCTGTAACAGTTACACAATCGCCCACTCATTTAGCTGGATGGCTGGTTTGTGATGCAGAAGGAGGACGCCAGCACATTTTAAATTTCCCTCACTAACAGAGGTTACCATGAAGAGACGCTCTCTCAACCTCACCCCAACATCTTGGGGGCGCCGACCCTCAGATTTAACCACCACGAGTGGTCTCTGTTACATGAAAGAACAGCCCATGGTCCATTGGAACTCTATTCTATCACTTTTGCATTTATTTTATTTACCTACTTTCCCATTTGTTTTGCATTATGTTCCTGGGTGTTTTGGATTAGTGTCATTTTGTACTACTGCCAGCATTTCTCCCACACCGTATATTCCGGCCACATAATCCTTGACTCCATTGTTATGTATGAACTTTCTGTCTGAGCCTCAAAAATATTCAATATCTCTGCTTCCAATACTCTGCGGGAAGAGATTTCCAAAGTCGCACAACACTGAGAAAATAATAAATAATCTCATCTGGTGTACGAAGTTGTTATTTTGTCTCCTTATCTGAGAAAGGATACAATTACATTGGAAGCAGTTCAGAGATGTTTCACTTTACGTATTCCTGGGATGAAGGGCTTATATTATGGAGGCTTTAACAGATTATTCTTGGAATGAGAGGTGATCTTATTGAATTATGCAAGACCTTGAGGAGCATGGATCAGGTAGATAACCATTGGGTGTTTGTCTAGTCCAAACTTGCCATTGTCATAGAACCTCTATAGTGTGGAAGCAGGATATGCTGTCCATTTAGTTCACAGTGACCCACCGAACGGCATCCCACCCAGACCTATCCCCCTACCCTAACCATGTAATCCTGCGTTTTCCATGACAAAACCAGCTGACTTACACATCACTGAGCACGATGGGCAATTGAGCATGGTCAATTAAGTCGAATCTGAACATCTTTGGACTGTGGGAGGAAACTGGATCACCGGGAGGAAACACACACAGATACGGGGGGAATTGAAGGTTGCAATTGAACCCAGCTCCTTGGTGATATGAGGCAGCAGTGCTAACCACAGGTCCACCATGTTGCTCTGGTATTTCTATTAGTTATATGTGGCTGACTAAAGAAATCTGCCTGACTTGTTCCTATCCCTGAACCTGACCCAGTCTGAGACCTTTATTATCGGCCATATCTCCAACCTGGTTACATTTAAATTTTTTGCAAACAATGGAGGAGCGGTACTAGAAAAGGTAACAGTCGCACCCTACAACCACAGTCAGAACCGGAGTGACAAGAATTCACAAAGTGGGCATTTATTCAAGTGCGAATATTTTTCCCAGAAGTTTATGATGGCTGAATCTTTATATTATATTGAGGCTGGCTTAATCTGATTTTCCATAGACATGTGTATCAGGGATAATGGAGAGAAAAGTGCAGCTGAGAGCACAATGAGTTGAACCATGACCTACTTTACTGGTGGAGTAGTGTCAAAGGGTCGAATGGCCCACTCATGTCCCTCAGCCCTGTGTTCTGATGTTCTATTCAGCCCTTCGGAGCTGCTAAACAGGAACAGATCGAGGTCACTCCGATGGTTAGTCCTTGTTTCGAAAATGTACTTGTAGAATGCAGGCTGGCTCAACTCCACTTTCCTGCTACACCCTCGTATCTCTCAACTCGCTTGCATGTCCGAAACCAATCCACCGCATCTGTAAATACATTCAGTGACCCACCTTCCACAACTCTCTGGGTTTGGAAATTCCAGAAATTCACTATCTTCTTAAAGATGGCATTTCTTTACATCTCAGTTTGAAATTCGATATCCCTTATTCCGTATCAATGTCCTGGAGTGAGACACTCTGCCCAGGTGTGGAACCACATTCTCAACAAATACCTTGTCAAGCCCCCTCTGTACCTTAGAAATGTGTTGCTAGAAAAGCGCAGCAGGTCAGGCAGGATCAAAGGAGAAGGAGAATCGATGTTTCGGACATAAGCCCTTAACGTCGATTCTCCTTCTCCTTTGATGCTGCCTGAGCTGCTGCGCTTTTCCAGCAACACATTTCTAAGCTCTGATCCCCAGCATCTGCAGTCCTCATTTTCCCCTCTGTACCGTGTCCATTTCAGTAATGTCACGCTCATTCATTTCAAGCGCAATGATTAATTACCTCACCATTTTAGATGTACTCAATAATTCAACCCTTTCATCCCAGAAACCCGCTCAATGTACCAATCTAGTTACTTTCGGCATCAGCATGCTGACTTTATGTTTCATGCGCTGGAACACTCCAATCCCTTTGTACTGCTCCTTTGTTGGGACTCCTCTTCATTAAATAACAGCCTGCCTTTTGGTTGTCAGTGTCATCCTCAAACTCCGATGTGTATTGCACTCAGCACCCTCCCTCAGGCTCTCACTACAGATGAAAATAACTGAAGCCATTGGACTGATATTGGTGCTACTCCAGCAGATATGTCTTTATCATAATGATCGATGAATCCTGACTCTCCAATTTCTATGTGATAACCATCCGTCATCCCATGCTAATACCTATCTATCAGACTATGAGTTTCTGTTTGGTGGAAGAACCTTTACTTTGTGATACCTTGTGGAAAATCTTGGGAAAGCCTCATGTCTACCAGTTCTCCTTTATCAAGCCCGCTTGTTACATTCTCATGGAATCTCCAGAAAAACATTTGCATCATTTTACAACGAAGAACATAGATTCCCTTTAACAAAACTATGCTGACTCTGCAGGAAGCTTTTCTAAATGTCCTGCAATTCCTTCCTTAATAACAGACTGTCGCAGATTCCCAGCAATAATGGTTAGGCTAAGTGGTTCCTGCTTTCTGTCTCCGCTCCATCCTTGAAAACACGTGCCATATTGGAGCTTCACGAGTTTCGCTGGAAAACCTCTGTAATCCAAAGAGTTATAGAATATTTCACACAGTGGCACCAGTCACTCTGTAGCCACTTCTTTTAAAACCAATTATGAATTACTGCTGACCTGCCTATCCTTAGTCTTATTTGTTGTTAAAAACCTTGTACCTTTTGTTAGAGACAGTTCGAGAATCCTCCTATTACCATTTTCTTGATGATTTTGAAATACTTACAGTGCCTTCCCTGTGAGGATTGATGTCAAATACTATTGTAAATTATCTGCCTGTTCCCTATAGCCACTTCCCCAGTCATACCCTCCGAATGTTCTCAATGTACTTTCCTGACATTTTTTCTACCAAAGGTCACACACTCAACTTCAACATTTTTATATACACACAGAAAAACTTGTGATGCTTGTTTTTATATTTCTTGCCAATTTATTTACATCATATCTTTTTATCCTTTTTACATCTACTTCTTGATTTTTCCATCACTTTCTAGATTCATACAGTCATATTGCACACAAACATTTCATCTAACCTGTCCATGCTGACCAGGTTATTCAAACTAAACTAGTCCCATCTGATTGCACTTGATCCACATGTCTCTAAATGCTTCCCATTCATATGTTTGTCTAAATGTCTTTTAGATGTTGTCACCGTACTTGCATCTAACAGCTCATCTGGCAGCTGATTCCATACACACACAACCACTGCGTGAAAAAGTTGACAATCCATTTAAAGCTATCACATTGACTACTGTATTTACATTCCAAACAGCAGGACTAATATCTGATAGAGAGGGGAACATGATTGCAAAGCAAACAGATCAGATCGAAACTCTGCAGTCCTGCCACATCCAGTCAGAAATGGGGTTGAACCATGGAACAACTGACGAGAGAAAAGGACTCCACAAATATCATCTGAAAACAACGTTCACTGGGGTTAGGGAATCGCTGACTAGGTCAGCATTTATTGCCCGGAGGACTGTTAAGATTCAATGACATTGCTGTGTGTCTGGAGTTACATGTGGGCCAGAGCAGGTATGGATGGCAAATTCCTTCCCTAAAGGACATCAGTGAACCAAATCAATTTCTCCCACAATCAGCAATTGATTCATGATCATCATTAGACTCTTAATCCCAAACATTTATTGGATTGGAGTTCGATCATGTACTGTAACAGGATTCGAACTGAGGTCACCAGAACATTCCTAGGATTGTTATACTAACACATCTGCAGCAATACCACTCGGCTATTGCTTTGCCATTCCCCGAAAAAAATGGAACTTTCTTGCACATCAGTGTAAAAGACAAGGATGCAGTTATTCACCATCCTCAGCCAGAAGTGTTGCTTGGATGATCCCCACAGAATCACAGATGCCAGACTTCAAACAATTCGATTGGCTGCACGTAGCATAAAGAAACAGCTGAACACAGTAGATGCAACAAAGGGAATGGGCCCTGACCCCATTCCTGCAACAAAACTAAAGACTTGTGCTGCACAACAAACCGTGTCTCTGTGGAAGCTGTTTCATTCCAGCTCCACTCTGACATCTCCCTGGCAATGTGGAAAATTACACAAAAGTGTCCCGTCCCCTAAGAGGAGAATAATTACAATCTGACCAAATACCTCCCCCTCAGTCCCATCTCGATAATCAAATTGGTGAGAATTCCTTTGACAGAGCTGTCGACCAGCACAGAAATAATGTGCACACGCCCCCATGTGGAGACGGTGTTGCTGTGGAAATGTCACTGGATTACTAATCTCGTCGAGAATAATTCTCTGGCAGCTGGTGGAAGTTAGAAACAATTAATTAAATATCGAGATCTAAAATCTGGTGCCAGTAATATTGACCTTCAAGCGCATTTCCATTGTCAACGTAAATTTCCTTCCCCAATGTATATTCAGGAAGTGAATCTCCCGTGCATTCCTGGTCGAATCAAAAAGTGATTCCAGACACACAGACATGTGGTAAACTCTTCAATAGTCTCTGAAGCGGCAATGCAAGCCCGTTATATCAAACTTCTCCGAGGTCTTAATAGCTAAAATGAGATAACACCCGGCACCAGCCTCTATATCGAAAAAGGAATTGGGAAGCACAGTCCTTTCGACACTGCAGAGACCTCCTTCCTTACATCTGAGAGCTTATGACAACAATAACAGAGATTTCCCACAGACTGCACAGACACATCGCGAAATGAGTAGGCCTTTCAACACAATGAGCCTTCCCCACTCTAGGGTTTGGCCAAACAACTCTTCAATTAACCTTTCCCTAACGCTATATACTGTATATCATTTGAAGTGATCATATATCATAAAGATATGAAGTAGGAACTTTGGTCCGTCAATTTTGCTCTCCCATTCAATATAACAATGGCTGATCCTGAATCTCCACACCAACCTCCTGCTGCAACTTCACCCCTTTAGTGTCTAAATATCATTACTTATATTCAGTGCCTTAGTTTCCGCAGTCTTATGTGGGACAGAATTCCCCAGGTTTATCAGTCTGCAAGTGCAGACATTTATTGTCATCTCAATGCAGAGTGGCTTGTCTGTACCTAACACTGTGACCCTTGTTTTAGACGTCCCAGCCAGTGGAATTATCATCCCTGCTGACAATCTGTTTCACCCTGTCAGAGTTTTATATATTTCACTGAGATCTCCACCATTTTTCTTAACTCCATGGAATACAGGGTCAGTCGCCTCAAACGTTGCTCCCACAACAAGCCTGACATCCCAGAGATCAGTCTGGTCATCCTTCACTGAACTCCCTCAATGTCAGGTTTGCCCTTTATTAGATAAGGAGGCCAATACTGCACACATATTGCACAATTTTCTCGATGGGGGCTCACCAAGGCCCTGTGCAGCTGCCGTAAGACACACCTGGACTCAAATCCCTCGGAAAGGAAGGTCAACACATCATTTATCTTCCTACCTGCTTTCTGTTGCAGCAGTATTGCTTTATGTGACTGATGTACAAGGGGATCGCGATCCTTTTCAATGATATATCTCCCCACTTGTTGGGTCTATGTATACTGGTCACTGTGCCAATATCAATCCCAATATTGACTTCTGGCTTCAGAACTCTCTGCCCTGCACTGACCTTGGAGTTTGGTGAAAAAGTCAACAAAAGTATACACATAAGTAACTTCATGCAGCAACTTTTTAACATTAATTACTTTTGAAATGCTAACCTGTTCGTCTATTTTTCCAACCAAAATGCTAAATGTTACGTCTATCCACATTGTTCTTCATCTGCCACGTATTTTACCATTTCGTACACTTGTCTCAATCACCTTGAAACTTTTTTTATATCCTCCTCACCCACTCACAACCTCAGTTTGGTATCATCAGCAGATTTGGAAAGATTACATTTAATACCCATGAACACATGTTTGATCTGCTTTCTGAATAGATGGGGCCCAAACATCAATTCCTGGATTATCCGGCTAGACATTACTTTTTACTCCAAAATATATCGAACGGTTTATGCTGATTCTCTTTTTCCTGTCAGCCATTTTCAACCCATGCCAGTATATTAGATCTAACTTTTACACACTGTTATGGGCCAGGGCAGACCCCCTCAAATCAGTTCAAGGAAGTAGCACAGACGCAACCTTTGCGCGTTGACTTAAGCAAGTGTAAGGCGGATATTCCAGGAGTGATGCAGTTGGTCCAATCACTTAGTTTTAAACAAAACAGAATGTATTTGCAAGATTACTGAGTGAGACGCAAATAGAAGAGGATACAATACAGAATAACTTAACCTATCCGAAAACCCAACAGATTATCCCAACTTAATGACAGTGTTCCAAGTACTTCATATAATCCCCATAAAAACCAGAAAGGAAAATAGAAAGGAAAAAAAAAATCAAACTCAGTTTCCTACAGGAGAGATGTCAGAGAGGGGGAGGAACAACATGGACCTGCTTCTTTGAGTCGGGTAGCTTCACAACTGCTGCCTGCTTTAAGTAAACAGCCAGACTGCGGAAAATCAGACCAAACAAACCAAAGCAGAGGAGGAAAACTGCGATAACTGGCCACTCCCCTTTCAGAAGAACAGAAGAACAGAAGAACTAGGGGCAGGAGTAGGCAGTCTGGTCCTCTGTCATTCAATAAGATCATGACTGATCTACTCGTGGATTCTGATCTACTTTCCCGCGCTCTCACCGTATCTCTTATTTACTTTATTGTTCAAACAGCATCTACCTTAGTTTTAAATGCATTTACTGAAGTAGTTCCAATTACTTACCTGGGCAGGGAATTCCAGAGATTACAAACCTCTGGGTGAAGATTTTCCTTCTCAATTCAATCCTAAATCTACTCCCTGTAATGTTGAGGACATTCCTTCTTGTCTTAACTTCACCTGCCAGTGGAAACATCCTCTCTACTTCTATCTTATATACTGACTGCATAATTTTATATGTTTCTATGAGATCATCCCCTCATTCTTCTAAATTCCAATGAATATAGTTCTAGTCTGCTAAGTCACACCTCATAAGCCAACCCTCTCACCTCTGGAATCATCCAAATAAACCACCTCTGCACCCCCTCCAGTGCCAGTCTACCCTTCCTGAAGTAAGGAGACCAAAACTGCATACAGTACTCTAGGTGTGGCCTCACCAGCACCCTGGACAGCTGCAACATAACCACTCTGTTTATAACCTCAATTGCTTTAGCAATGAAGGACAACATTCCATTTGCTTCCCTCAGTAATTGCTGTACCTGCAGACCAAACCTCTGTGATTCATGCACATGGACACGCAGGTCCCTCTGTATAACAGCATGCTGCAACGTTTTACCATTCAAGTAATAATCCTTTTTACTGGCACTCCCAACAAAAAGGATGATATCGCATTTATCAACTTTATATTCCTTCTTCCAGACTTTATCCCACTCACCCAAAGTATCTATGTTCATCCACGAAGTCTCACAGTCCTCTGCATGCTTTGCTATGAAACGCATCTTCGTGTCATCTGCAAACCTTGACACACTACACGTTCTCCCCAACTCCAAATCATCTATATAAATTGTGAATAATTGTGACCCCAACACCGATCCGTGAGGCACACCACTAGGTATTGATTGTCAGCCAGAATATCATTCACTTGCACTCACAATCTGCTTCCTGTTAGTCAAACAATCCTCTATCTATGCTGATAATTTACCCGTAACACCATGCACCTTTTTCTTATGCAGCAGCTTCTTGTGCGGCAACGTGTTGGAGACCTTTTGGAAATCTAGGTACACCATAGCCACTGGAGCCTCGTTGACCATCTTGTTCGTATTGTCTCCATAGATTTTCAAAAGACTTGTTAAACATGACCTGTTCTTCATGAACACATGCTGCACAATGGGACGATTTCTATCGAAATGCCTTGCTATTTCTTCCTTGATAATATACTCAAGCATTTTCACCACTATACAGGAAAAGCTAACTGGTCTGTAATTCCCCATATTTTGTTTACTTCCCTTTTTAAACAGTGGTGCCACATTGGCTGTTTTTCAATCTGCTGGGACTGCCCTGGAGTTCAGCAAATTTTAGCAAATTGCCACAATTGCATTTGCCATTTCTCCCGCTATCTCTTCTAGAACCCTGGAATGCATTCCATCAGGGACAGGAGACTTGCCTATCCTCAGCTCCTTTAGCTTGCTGAACACTATCTCTTCCATAATGATGTTTGTTTCCAAGATCCTCACTTACCTTCGACATTTTGGCAATTACTAGCAGGCTATTAGTGTCCTGATACAACATCTGTTCAATACCTCAGCTATTTCGTCATATCCTATAAATAAATGACACTTCCCATCCTCTGAAGGACCAACATTTACTTGAGCCATGCTTTTTATTTTATATATTTAAGGTAAATACCATCATCTATCTATCTTTTTATTGTGTACTGTTTTTGTTTCTCTCATGTTCTATCATATTTTTCTTTATAGTTCATTTTGTGGCTTTCTGTTGACCTTTGAATTTTTCCCAAATCTTCTCGGTTTCCGCTGTTCTGGGCCACTTCGCATTCATTCTCTTTCAATTTGATAGAGTCCCTTATTTTCTTAGACACAATTGACAGATTATCCATTTTCTTAGAGTCTTTCCTTTTCACTGGAATACACTTTTGCCACTGAAATTAAAAATCTCCTTTGAAAATTCTCCACTACTTGTCAACTCCCCCATCATGAAGTATTTGTTTCGACGCGACTTTAGCCAACTCCTCCCTCACTCTATTGTTGTCTCCCTTGATGAAGCACGGGACCCTGGTATTGGATTTCATCTTCACACTCTCCATCTGTATTCTAAATTCAACCATACTGTGATCACTCCTTCACTATGATGTGAATAATTATTCTAGTCTCTTTGTACATGACCAGACCTACGATACCTTGCTCCTCACTGTGCGTGCTTTTATTTAATACTTGAAAGCATTCCCACGTAGTCAAACCTAGACTTTTTGGATTCGCTGCTTTATCCATGAAAAATAAAACAAGGACAGAATAAACTTGTTAAAGGAGTGGCATTGTCACAATACAAAACTTGGGACTTCATCAAAAATGTTTCTGATAATCCAAATTCACTGCACCCATTACTACGCCATAATTTATTTCCCAATCAGTTTCTCAAATATGATTGGCCTTTAGTAAATCGGCAATGACTTTATCTATGTTCATTACTTTTACATTAATGTAATTTTCAAAGTTCCCTGGCAATGCGTCCTTTCTAATACACTCTTGTATTATCCTGATTGCTTTTTTGGTGCTAAGCAGACTGCGATTCCCTGCCTCCTTTCAAAATACCGGGGTTACATTTGCTGCTATCAAATCTGTGAATTCAGTTCCAGAATCATCAAGCATTTGGAAGAGTATTCATTATTACCTTGGCCACCTCCCTTAGTAGGAGAAAGTGAGGACTGCAGATGCTGGAGACCAGAGCTTAAAAATGTGTTGCTGGAAAAGCGCAGGAGGTCAGGCAGCATCAAAGGAGAAGGGGAATCGACGTTTTGGGCACAAATCCTTCTTCAGGAATGAGGAGGGTGTGCCAAGAAGGCTAAGATAAAAGGTAGGGAGGAGGGACTTGGGGGAGGGGCGTTGGGAATACGATAGGTGGAAGGAGGTTAAGGTGAGGGTGATAGGCCGGAGAGTGGGTGGGGGCGGAGAGGTCGGGAAGAAGATTGCAGGTCAAGAAGGCGGTGCTGAGTCTGAGGGCTGGGACTGAGAACAGGTGGGGGGAGGGGTAATGAGGAAGCTGGAGAAATCCGCATTCATCCCCTGTGGAAGGAGGGTTCCTAGGCGGAAGATGAGTCACTCTTCCTCCAGGCATCGTGTTGCCATGGTCTGGTGATGGAGGAGGCCAAGGACCTGCATATCGTCTTGACCTGCAATCTTCTTCCCGACCTTTACATTTCACTCATATTAATGTACGCTTCATAAACCCATCATTTCCTGTCTTAAGCTGCTCAGTGATTGAACTTCAACAGCCATATAATCACAGAAGCATACTCTGTACAGTCAGAATTACAGTACAATCTACATTAGTCCCACTTTCGTACATCAGGCCCATAGACGTGAGTGTTATGACACTTCAAGTGCTTGTCCACGTACCTTTTAACGGCTGTGAGTTGACCCACAGTAACTTCCCTCAAAATAGTGCATTCCCAACACCAGCATCAACTGGGTGAAAACCCATCCTGAAATTCTCTCTCAACCTCAAACCCTTCACTTTAAAAGTGTGCCCCTTTGTTCTTGACCCTCTGACTTAAAGGAACTGCTGCTGTCGATCCACCCTATCCATGCCCTTTGTAATCTTACCCTTCTGAATCATGTTCCCCTCAGTCTTCTCTGCTCCAAAGTAAACAACCCGAGCTTATCCAACCTCTCTCTGTAGCTGATATGCTCCATTCCAGGGAACATCTGTTGAATCTCCTCTGCGCCACTTTCAGTGCAATCACATCTTTCCTGTAATGTGGATCCCTGAACTGCACACACTATTCCATCTTGGCCTAACCAAAGTGCTATATAGCTCTTGTAATCTATGCCTCAATTCGTAAAGACTATTACTTCTTAACTAATCTATTACCCAGTCCCGTCACGTTCAAGGATGTGTGGAGAAGCACCCTGTGAACCTCAGAGTCTGCTGCCATGTATTGAGTCTTCCCCTGTGTGGGTCCTTCTTCCAAAGTGCATCACCTGATATGTATCAGGGTTACATTCCATCTGCCATTGATCTGGCCATCTGACAATTCCATCTGCATCTTCCAGTAACGTAAGACCTTCCATCTCACTGCCAACCACCCGAGTAATCTATGTGTCAGACACAAACCTAATTGTTACACTCACCCCATGCCCCTTCACATTCACATCTATATCATTTATGAATCCCACAAATAATAAGGGACACAGCACTGCACACAAACAGTCTTCGACAGCCACCTATTTCCTGCGATAGTTTCTCGAACACTGATCTGATACTCACTGGTCTATAGTTCCTTGGTTAAACTCTACAGCCCTTCCCATAAAGGGTGCTCTCCAGTCCTCGGCACCTTACCTGTGACCAGATTGTATTTAAACATTTGCATCAGCGCCTTTCACCCCTTGTCTCCAACAACAGCGTGAGATGTAACTGATCTGCACCGAGGAACATGTCCAATTTTTTACCAGCCAAAACTATTAATCCCTGTACACATCTTAATTCAATCTGCTTAGGAGCCTCTCAGTCCATCTTCTCGAATTCTGTCCCTTCATCCTCCTTCTCCCAAGTAAAGCAAACATGAAGCTCTCATGTATCAATCCACCAATGTTCACCAGATTCACAAACAGATTCCCGTCTTGATCTCAGGCCAAGTTTCGTCAGCAGAAACCCTTGGTATCTGATGTATTAATCAGGAGAATGTCCATTCAGTATATGGGATCACTATATTTTATTTATATCAAGACAACAAAATTGTATACCATGCGACAGGTACAGTCTCACCAGCACTCTGTGTCACTAGTGCAGAATGTTTTTACTGCTTGTCGGAACAAATTACTACAGAATCTGGAATCTATACTGAAACTAACACATGCTAGACATCACAGTGAGTCAGACAGCATCCGTAAAGAGAGAGCAAGTTAACGCTTTGAGTCGAGTTGACCCTTCATCGTCTGTATTCGGATTCCCTTTAAATGAAGGGAAATGTAACTTTTACCTTCCCTGTTTGTATATGTTCCTCCCAATACCCTTTGCTTTAATGTTTTCTGCTAACTTACTGTGTGTGCTGATTAAAAATCCTCCTGAATATTTGACCATATCGCAACCATTGCTTCTCTATGTTTAGGTCTACAAGATATATCTTCAAACAAAACGCTTGTAAATTATAACTTCCCTTTCATAAATGCAGAATAATTATCTTGAAGTTTGCTATTACATTCTCAGTGTCCAATATCACATTCGTTATGATAGATTGCAAAAGACTACTTCCTGCGGATGACAAGTAACCTGGTCTGTAGTTTTCCACTCTCCCTCTTCTTCCCTTCTAAAATCGTTGGAATGCATTTGTATCCTTTCAAATTGAATACGGATAAATACAGTCATCCACAATACAATCCATCTGTATATTGCTGCTTTCTCTGAAATTGCAGTATCAAGTACATCTGGTCTGTCAGACTTATGATTCCTCAATCCAGGTATGTTATCATATACTACCACATCACCAGTATGAATGATTTTAGTGTTTAGTTACAAAAGTCCGATGGTATTTCTGAGATATTTTCTGGATCTTCGTCCATGAAGGCAGACATAATGTAACAGTTTCGTCTCTCTGACAATTCTCTGTTCTCTACAATAAATTATCCCGTCCACACATTCACTGTGCCACATTTGGCCTTGTTTTCATTTTCCTTTCAAATATGGACCGGCACTTTTCGCCAGTATTTACCAAGAACAAACAAAATTCCAGCACAGGAACAGGTCCTTCGGACCTTCCAAGCCTGCACCGATCCAGATCCTCTATCTAAACCTGTCACCTATTTCGAAGGATGTATTCCTCTGCTCCCTTCCAATTAATGTATCTGTCTAGATACATATTAAGTGTCGCTATCGTGACCACGTCTACCACCTCCGCTGGCAATGCGTTTCAGGCATCTGCCAGTCTCTGTGGAAAGACCTTTCTGAACATATATCCCATAAACCTTTACCCCTCATCTTGAAGTCCTGACCCCTAGAAATTGAGTATCCCACTCTGGGAATAAGCGCCTTGCTATCCACCCTGTCTATACCTCTCATGATTTTCTCGAACTCAGTCAGGTCCCCCGAACTTCCATCAGTCTAATGAAAATAATTCTAATCTACCAAATCTCTCTTCATAGCAAGTTGCCTCCAATACCAGGAAACATGCTGGTGAAATTCCTCTGCACCCTCTCCAAAGCATCCCCATCTTTTTGGTAATGTGGCGATTAGAACTGTACAAACTATTCCAAATGTTGTCGAACCAAAGCCGTACACAACTGTAATATGACCTGCCTTCTCTTCTACACAATAGATTCCAACAGATTCACTCTTGTGGATGACAAGTTAACTGGTCTGTATTTCTCCACTTTCTCTTTTCTTCCCTTCTTAAAATGGTGGAATCAGGAAGCAAAGTATGCTGTATGCCATCTTGACCACTCTATCGACCTGACCCTGTAAGGAACAATGGAGCTGAACATCCAAATCTCTCTGCACATCAATTTTTCACCGGGCTTTTTCCATTTACCCTATAGTTCACTCTTGAATTGGATCTTCCAAAATGCATCATCTCACATTTGTCCAGATTGAACTCCATTTGCCATTTCTCTGCACAACTTTCCAATCTATCTATTTTCTGCTGCATTCTCTGACAGTCCCCTTCACTTTCTGCTACACCACCAAACTTAGTGCCATCTGCAAACTTATTAATCAGACCACCTTTACCTTCCTTTAGTTCATTTATGCGTATCATAAACAATAGTGGTCCCAGCACTAAACCAGGTGAAACACCACGCAGAACAGTTCTTCATTTTGAGAAACTCCCTTCCACTGCTACTCTCTGTCTGTTGCTGCCCAGCCTGTTCTCCATCTGTTTAGCAAGTATAGACCCTGGACCCCTTGCAACTTCACCTTCTCCATCAGCTTACCTCATAAAAATCCAAACCGAAGTCCAGTATATGACATCTACAGCCCTTCCCTCGATATCAATTTTCACTTCCACAAAGAAATCAATTATGTTTACGAAGCTGTGACCTCTCCGCAACGAAACTAGGGAAGATTTTGTTTGGAGTCTGTTTGGAATCAGACGGGTTTTATTTCCAAGGCAGGAATTTATAAAATGCCACATTGGCTGACTGCCTACAAAGTGCATTTTTTTAAACAAAATAGAATGCATTTGCAAATACAAATCTGCAAATTCAAATTCACCCCACAGATTTATGTGTGAGAAATGCGGAGTGTGTGTGCGCGGGGGTGGGGGAAGAGTGAGAGAGAGAGCATGTATGCGTGTGTGAGAGAGAGAAAGAGCGTGTGCATGTGTGTGTGTGCACATGTGCGTGCAAGAGTGGCGGGTGTGTGTGTCCTTGTTAAGACACAGACAGATTTGGCAGATTCTTTTCCCCACACAGTCTCACCCTCTGGTTTCAGAGCTTCCACCCTCTGCAGCCTCTGCTGCATTTGTTGTTCATGTTACAGACCCAGATACTGTAATTACAGTCCCCATGCTCCACCAAGAGTTGGGTCACAAAATCCTCAGGTCTCCCTGAATGTCTGGGGTAGCTCACAGCACAATCTCTAGCAAACCATCCCCAACACCTCCACTAAACCTTGAATAACAGGAGTCAGTCAGAAGATTTTCATAGAGTCAAAGAGTCACAGAGGTGCACAGCATGGAAACAGACCTTTTGGTCCAACCCGTCCTTGCCGACCAGATATCCCAACCCAATCTAGTCCTACCTGCCAGCACCCAGCCCATATCGCTCCAAACCCTTCCTATCCATATATCAATCCAAATGTTTCTTAAATGTTGCAATTGTACCAACCTCCACCATTCCTCCGGCAGCTTATTCCATACAAGTACTACACTGTGTGAAAAAGTTGCCCCTTAGGTCTCTTTCCCCTTTCACCCTAAACCTATGCCCTCTATTTCTAGACTCCCGGAACCCAGGGAAAATACTTTGTCTATTTACTCTATCCATGCCGCTCATAAGTTTGCAAACCTCTATACGGTCACCCCTCAGCCTCCGACGCAAGTTCGATGCATGCCCCTTTACAATAATACTCGAGGGCTTCCTTGTGTTACTGACCACACTATCAGCTGAGAGGGACAAGCACAGGCGTTCAGTGGACAGGCACAGACTAAGTTTCAAAGACGTGAGTCAAAACTGCTGAATCCCTCCTGTTCCAACATGGATCATTAAACTGTCAATATTTTTTCTTTCTTTCACGTGTGTGGGAGTAGTGCCAGAGCATTGCAGGATTGCATACCTAACATGGAACATGGGACACACGGGGAAGTGAACAACAGCCCATACACACGAGTTCATTGTTTCTGAGTTTCACAATGTCAGTACTCGATACATTAGGGAGCCAAAACTCAAAGCCCGGGAAAGATACGGAGGGTCAGAAAAATTCACATTCAAGATAGAAACAGATAATTAAGATAGAAATAGGCCATATCGGTGAAATATGGGGAAAACGACAGGGCAGTGGGACTACCTGGGGAGCTCTGCAGACTATGCCAATGTATTGCTTAGTAAAATGAACTATCTCCCCAGCATGGAGAGCTGTGCAAACTGTATCAATGTATTGCTCAGTAAGCTGGACTATCTGCCCAGCATGGGGGCTGTGTAGACGATGCCAGCGCATTGCTCAGTTAGGTGGACTGCCTACCCAGCATGGGGAGCTGTGTAGACTATGCCAATGTATTTCAGACTCAGTAATGGCCGGGGATGGTATGTAGTCAGAGGAACGAAATGCAATCAGTAACCAGAACAGAACGTAGTGACCTCAATGCTTTCAATATTGAAACAGCAAGGGCATTGATAAAATGAATCATGTTTCATAGTTGAAACTGGACAGGTCAACATAAAGACCCATGAGTAACAATGCCAGAAGCAAGGTGGGAGAGAGTTAATTAACAAGTTCATTACTGCAGTTAGTAGTTGTTTGTAAAGTGAACATCTCTATTTCGAGTCTCAGCAGGAACAATAACAGCGACAATGATAGTAGAGTCAATGAAAGGACAGTATTACAGTCAATCATGATTTATAAAATTAAAGACTGAACATTGAGACTTACCAGGGACACCAACGAAAGCCAGAATTGGATAATAAAAATATTGAATAATGAAAAGTGCATAATCGATCCGCCACGATAATGGCCATCGATCATAATATGTAGAAAGAAGCCAAACATCCCTGTATAAACTCCTGTCCATTCTTGAGATATTCCAGCCTAATGTTCTCAGATTGTGAAACATTGTTGGAACATTCCAGTCTAATGTTCTCAGATTCTGATTCTTTGTTGGAACATTCCAGACACTTGTGCTCAGATTCTGATCTCTCCCTACTGCCTCTCTTGAGCTGCCGATCCCTGTTCTTTCCAATGCAGGACTTTATAAAATGCCACATTGGCTGACTGCCTACACAGTGCATGCTTTTTGTAAAAAAAAAAACAAAATAGAGTGGATTTGCAAATACAAATCTGCAAATTCAAATTCACCCCACAGATTTACGTGTGAGAAATGCGGAGTGTGTGTGCGCGGGGGTGGGGTAAGAATGCGAGAGAGAGCATGTATGTGTGTGTGCGTGAGAGAGAAAGAGTGTGTGCATGTGTGTGCAAACAGGCTCAGTTAACCCCTTCCTTACATAACTTTTCCTATCCCAATAAAAGGGAACATTTACTCAGTCTGGGTGGAATCGATGAGCGTTGCTTTGGGGTGGACCATAATTCTTTCAATCTTCTTATTCTTTCTTCTGAGTATGTGGGAGTAGTGCAAGAACACTGCAAGACTGTTTATATTACATACTGTTTACAAAGGGAGATAGAGATAAATAAACAGACCAGCTGCATAAGGTGACCAGTGGGGGCACTTGCGTAGACAATAAACAAGTGTCCACTATTTATTGCCCATTGGCGTTGTGCAGTGCTGCTCCTTGTGACATCATTCAGAGCTTTGAGACTGCTGCTCAGGAACAGGAGAAGGTAATTCTGTCCCTATGTGTCTGTCACAGAGGGACAGGAGGAGATCATTCAGCCTCTCGACCCTTTTACAGATGGACAGTGGGAGGCCATCAAGCCTCTCGGGTCTGTTGCAGAGGGAGAGGAGGAGACCATTCAGCCTCTCTGGTCTATTGCAAATGGACAGGAGGAGGCCACACAGCCTATTGAGCCTGTTACAGAGGGACTGTAGGAGGCCATTCAGCCCATTGAGCCTGTTACAGAGGGACAGAAGGAGGCCATTCAGCCTCTCGGGTCTGTTGCAGAGGGACAGGAGGAGGCCATTCAACTTATTGAGTCTGTCCCAGAGGGACAGGATGAGGCCATTCTGCTTCTTGAGTCTGTTATTCAGTAACTACCAGTTTTAAAAAAACTTATGGAGAAGAACAGCCCTGACATACATGTTAAAGTTCTAAATTGAATCAGGCCAACTTTGAACATTTTATATTGGTAATTTCAAAAGCTGCTTGGGAGAAGCTCGTGACAGGAAAGTGGGAGGCCTTCACAAACGAGATTACAGGGTTCTAGATAGAGAATGTTCCGGTTCATGAGCAATGCAAGGCTGGTCGGGAATGCTGGATGGCGAGCGGAATTGAGGTTCTGTTCAAGAAAAAGGCGGAAGCATATGATAGGTGCAGACAGTAGGGATAGAGTGAATCCATCGAGGAGTACTAGGGCTGTAGGCTAATACTCAAGAGGGAAATGAGGAGGGTAAACTGGGGGCATAAGATATCTTTCGAAAATAAGGTAAGGGACAATCCAAAGAGATTCTACCAATGCATTGGGGTCAAAAGAGTAACTAGGGAGAGGACAGGGCCTTTTTAAAGATCAGAAACGTGACCTATGTGTGGAACTACAGGAGGTTGGTGAGATACTACATAAATATTTTGCATCAGAATTTACTGTGGAGTAGAATATGGAAGGTAAAGAAATTGTGAAAATGAATGGTGATATCTTCGAAAGTGTCCATATTACAGAAGATGAGGAGCTGGCCATCTTAAAATGCATTAAGGTGCATAACTCCCTCTAACTTTTTATGTGATTCTTGGATAGGCACTTAGAAGTTAGTACAATAAAGGGCACATATGTTAATCTGATCTTAGAGTAGAAGAAACTGCTGGCACAACAGCAACAACTCAAGGGCCTGAACTGTGCTGCACTGTTCTGTGTTCTACGACCTGATCAGGTGTATCCCAGAATCTTATGGGAAGCTAGGGAAGTCATTGTTTGATATCTGGCTGAGATATTTTTTATCATGGACAGCCACAGGTAAGGTTGTGCCATTGTTTAAGAACAGTTGGTAAGGAAAAGTGAGGAAACTATAGACCGGTGGGCCTGATGTCATTGATGGGTAAGTTGTTGGAGGGGATTCTGAGGGACAGGATTTACGTGTGTTTGGAAAGGTAAATTCCAATTAGCGATAGTCAACATGACTTTGCATATGGAAAATCTTGTCTCACTAATTTGATTTAGTTTGTTGAAGAAGTGAAGAATAAGATTGATGAAGGCACAAAAATAGAACTGTGGAATAGAATATGGACTTTAATAAGGCATTCAAAAAGGTTCCGCATGGTAAACTGTTAATCGTGGTTAGATCACATGGAATACAGGGAGAGTTGTAGTTAATTCGCTCAAAGGTAAGAGATGAAGGTAATGCTGGTGCAGCATATTTTATTTGGACTGGAGGCCTGTGACCAGCAGTGTACCACAAGGATCTAATGGATTTTGTCATTTATGTAAATGATTTGGATGTGAATATTAGTAAGAATGGTTGGTGAGTTTACAGGTAATACCAAAATTGGTAAGGTTGTGGATAATAAAGATGGTTAACTTAGAGTAAAATGGGACCTTGATAAGGTGTGGCAAAGGGCCGAGGAGTGGCTGATGGAGTTCATGTTAGAAAAATGGATAGCTGAGCCAAATTGGGTCAGCACTTGTAGGCAGGATCCTGGGAAGTGTTTCAAAACACAGACAGCTAAATAGAAACTATATAAACCCTGCTGTTTGGAAACAGGCCATTTCGCCCATCGAGTCCACACTGACCCTCCAGATAACATGCTGACCAAAACACCCATACGTTACCCCAGTAACTCTACATTTCCGTTAGACAATCCACCTAACCTGCATTTCCCTGGATACTTTGGGGCAGTTTAGTAAGACCACTGAACCTATCCTATGTATTTTTAGACTGTGAGAGGAAAACCAAGCACCCGAAGGAAACCCACACCAACACGGGGAGAAAAAGCAAACTCCGCACAAAGAATCACCGAAGGGTGGAATTGAACTCAAGTCATTTGTGTTCTAAGGCACTATTGCCAGCCACTTTGCCACCTAACGACCATTAGAGTGAGTGACTTATTTCTCCCACTTTCTCTGGATCTGTCACATCTGTTCAGATGATGTCGAATTCCAGCGTCGTGCCTCTGGACAGGGCCTTAAGCTGTGACTGACACATTGTCTGCACATCTGCCCTCACCCCTTCTCCTCCTATCCAGATCAAGTGTTCCATTAATACTACAGCATGCAAGATAATTGCTGATTTAAAATAAAACAAAACGCTGTATACACTGGAGATCGGTAACCAATACTGTTCTGATATATACTCCTCAGATTTGAAACATTGACTCTGCTCTCTTCTGACAAAGGATTGCGAGAAAGTGACAACTGCAAATGCAGTGAATTCTAATGTGAATTCCTGATGAAGGGTTAATGACTGAAACATAGTCTTTCCTGCTCCTCGTATTCTGCCTGACCTGCTGTGCTCTTCGGGGGCCACACTTTTCGACTTTCTTCCTTCATATGCAACCAGACCCGTTGAGGTTTTCCTGCAAATCCTTGTGTATCTAATTTCCTGTTGATAACATAAACAAAGTTTTCCCTGCAGCATTGTCTTCCATGCACATCTTCCACCAATGTTTGCTTCTCCTTCTTGGTGCTAAGCTGCAGTCAAACTGTTTCTGTGTAAACTGAGCACCGTAGTGAGATGAATGGTAGATTCAGCGAGATTTTTCTTGATGCCATTCTCGATGTTACAAAATTTCGCTGCATTTTGTTCGAAAAACGCATGGATAAGAAAGGCTGAGAAGGATATGGTCCAAGTGCAGGGATATGGACTCAATGTGGACTGACATTTTGTTCGGAATGGACCAGTTCTGGTTGAAGGGCCTGTCTCCGTCCAGTAGGATTGTACGACTGTAAATGAAAGTAGTTTGGGATATCGAAAGAGAAGGGGGGTTTGAGAAACAATGTCATGGAAAGATATGTTCACAGGTTTGAAAATTCTGAATGTAGACATGTCAATCTCCTTGCGTGTCTTAGTATATGTGTGTTGTCCCAATCAAAGTGGTGCCCTTCTTTGTCAGTATGTATGGACCATAGTGATAATGGGTCATGTCTTTGGATGGCCAGTTGGTGTTCATGTATCCTGGTAGAACGACAACAGGACCATTTCAATGGTGGAAAAAGTATTTTTTATACACTGTTTAATCATGTGTGTGTGCAGATAAGTAACATCTTACATATGTGCACAACACATTGTGAATGAACAAGGAGACACAGTTAACGAAAAATGATGCATATGATATATAAAATTTATAAAATATTAAAACATTATTTGATCCTCATCTAAAGTAACATGTTCCCCTTCTTTCAACGTTCTCTCCTTTTCTGGAATTCTCTATTCTAATCTCTCATTCTTATCAGGACGTGTGTTAGAAATTCTTGTTCCTAGTGTCCAACATATTTCAGTTAATCCCCTTTCTACCAAGATTTAAATATATTGGCCTGTTGGGTATTTTCCAAAGCTAGTGTTTGTCATATTATTGGAGATAAAAATTCTGGCATCAGACCCAGCATTAGAACACATTACTCATGCACTGTAGAAAGGATCACAGCAGACAGGATTTGCCAAACCATTGAGGGATGTACATCTACTTCTTTCGATAATCCAGGTTCTCATTTTTCACATTTCGTCGTCTATATTCTCTCTCTCTTTCTATCTAGTTAAGAAATTTAACAATTACTCTTTGCGTCCTTTCTCTCAAAACTCGTTATTTCGATTTATATCTATTGATCTCTTCTCGATGTAATGTGATTATCAGTGTCTTAGTATATGTGTGTACACATAAGTACAAAGACATGCGGGAGGAGGTGGCCAGAGTTAATTGGAAGGGGAGCCGAACAGGGAAGACCATGGAGCAGCAAAAGCAGGAATGACTGTGGAAAATTCGGAGGATAATGAAATGCATCCCAAAGAAGATGAAACATACAAATTAGTGGACAAGGCAGCCATTAGCGATGTGGCATCAAACCAAAAGAGGAAGCATATAATGTGGTGAAGATGATTGGGAATCCAGAGAATTCATTGGCTCTGAAAATACATAAGGCTGGCTTCATTGACAGTATAGAGCTCTTAATCATGGTCAGGGAGAGAAACAGAGGGAAGGACATTCATTTTAAATACAGAAGATGGTATTACTCAATCAAAAAAGATTCAGATGAATTAAACAATTGAATTAAAATCAGTTAATTGGTTTTGCAGAATGTGTCAGATTGGAAGCATGACACGGGGAGAGACGCTCAGCAGAATGAGAGTATGAAAATGGAAGTATTTCCACATTAGAAACCAGAGTAGGTCAAGGAGTGCAGGGCTGATGGGTGAATGGGTCTCAGTGAGAATTGGGGAACAGACAGCAGAATTGCATTGCAGATATTGCAGCTCGAAACTGGGTATTAATGTAGTGCTGTAGACCACAGCAGTAGGAGAAGCAGACCTGCATTCAACCACAACCTGAAACTTTTTGCCGGGTATAATCTCAGTCTGCCATTACCATCAACAGGATCTATGGCTGAGTGACGGGTGTGGGTGAACATGTCAGAATCAGAATCACATGAACCTAAACCTGATGCTAACGTATTAAAGTTACCACACTTGACAAACATATGTGATCGAAGCTCCGCAGTCCTGCCATATTCAGGTATAAATGGTGATGGACGATTAAACAAATGACTGGAGGAAGGGGATACATAAATATCCCCATCCTAAATAATCGAACAGCCCTGTGCATCAGTACAAAAGACCAGGATGTAGTATTAGCATTATCCACAGCCAGAAGTGTTGAGTTGATGATCCACCTCACCCTCATCATGATGCCCACAGAATCACAGATGCCAGTCTTTAACCGATTCGATTCGCTGCCGTGACATGAAGAAATAGCTGAACCCAGTAGATACGAAGGCAATGGGCCCTGACCCCATTCCGACAATAGGACTAAAGACGTGTGCTGCACAGCAAGCCGTGTCCCTGGGGAAGCTGTTTCATTTTAGCTCCAACTCTGACAACTCCCTGGCAATGTAGAAAATTACTCAGCTATGTGCAGGCCTCTCAGAGGAAAATAACTACTATCTGACCAATTACCACTCCCTCAGTCCCATCACGACAGTCAAATTGGTGGGAGATTTTTCTTTGATGGAGCTGTCAAGCAGCACAGAAATAACCTGCTCAGTGTGGTTTCCGATAGGTCCCCATGTGGAGATGGTGCTGTTGTGGAAATGTCACTGAATTACTAATCCAGACCAGGCTAATACTCTGGAAATTCAAAACAATTGACAAAATATTAAGATGCAAAATCTGGTGTCTGTAATAGTGCCTTTGAAGCCAATGTCGATTGTACACACCAATTTCCTTCCCCAATGTACTTTCAGGAAGTTAATTTTCATGCTTTCCTGGTCTGGCCTAAACGTGACTGCAGACACACAGACGTGATAAACTCTTCAATGGTCTCTGAATCGGCCAAGCAAGACACTCTATTGTATCAAACTGCTCCGAGGTCTTGAAGAATAAACCCGGACAGAACGCCCGGCCCCAGCCTCAGTAATGGAAAAGGAACGGGCAACAGTCCTGTCGACACTGCAGAGACCTCCTTCCGAACATCTGAAAGCTTGTGACAGCATTTACAGAGCTTTCCCTCAGACTGTGCAGTATCATCGGGAATGGAGTAGGCCATACAACACATTGAGCCTTCCTCGTTGTCGTTCATGTTCAAACATCTCTGCCATGCATTTATCCCACACAATGAATATATCCGTTAATGCGAATAACCTTGGGAAGCTATAAAATAGGAAGTGTAGTAGTCCCTTTCGTCAAACGAGTTTGCAACCCAATTCAATACAATATGGTTAGCCCTTTATTTCCATACCGTTCTCCTGTTCTCCATCCATCCCTTTAATGTCTCTAAACCCCTATTTATATTCAGTGTGTTGGCTTCCAGGTTCCAGCGCATTCCGCATGTTCACCAGTCTCTGAATGCAGACATTTATTGTCATCTCAATGCAGAATGGTCTGTCTGTGTCTAATATTTTGGTCCTTAGTTTTAGACGCCATAGCCTGGGGAATTATCATCCCTGCTTCCAATCTGTCTCACCCTGTCAGAGTTTTATATATCTCACTGAGATATATCTCAGTTTTATATATCTCACTGAGACCTCGGAGGGGTATTCAGAAGGAAACAACAAACAGCAGCATATATCCCTTTGTAGATCAACATGTTTCAAACAATCCCTTTTCCAGTCTGTTGTTCCTACCAAAGGGCACACCGTGACCTCTACCGACATTGCTCTCCATCCGACACTTATTTGCCGATTTACTCCACTTGTCTTAGTCATCTTGAAGCTTTTTGGCAACCTCCTCACCCACTCACAATCCAACATCCTTTAGTTCTGTCAGCAGGTTGGGATATATTGTATTTGACTTCCACAACCAAATGTTTAATGGATATTGTGAACAGCTGAGGCCTGAGCACCGATTCCAAATAAGCAACCTTCCTCTGTTACGTTTCTTTTTTAAAAAATATTTATTTCCTGAATCTGGGTGTGACTGGCTGGGCCAGTATTTATTGCCTGCCCCTAGTTGCTCTTGAGAAGGTAGTGGTGAGCTGCCTTGTTGAACCGTTGCAGTGAAATGTGGATTCAGAGATGGTACCACCATTGAACACCAAGGAGCCGGGCCGTGTTTAGATTGTATTTTAGTGATGATGGTCAGGGTCAGGCATTTGGATGGCCTTAATATTACTTTCCACTTATCACCCTGGATATTTTCTAGATCCTGTCGTATTTGGATTGCGTCAGTATCTGAGGAGCCACAAATGTTGCTGAACATTGCGCAATCATTGGCGTTCATCACCACTTCTGACCTTAAAATGGAGGGAAGTTCATTGATGAAGCCACCCTGAAGATGCGTGGGCTAGGCCACTGCCCAAGGGACTCCTTCAGACTTGTTTTGGAGCTGAGTTGACTGACCTTTATCAACCATGACCATCTTCATAAGTTTCAGGTATGATTCTAACTAGCGGGGAGTTTGCCCCGGATACCCATTGATTCCAGTTTTGCTCAGGCCCTTTGGTGCCACACTTGGTCTAAGGCAAGCCTTGTTTTAAAGAGCTGTCACTCTCACCACACCTCTGGAGTTCAGCTCTTTTATCCATGTTTGAATCAAGGTAATGAGGTCAGGAGCTGAGTGGCCCTGGTGGAGCCCACATTTAGCGTAAATGACCAGGTTATTGCTGGGCAGGTGCTGCTTGAAAGCACTGACACCTTCCATCACTTTACTGATGGATTGGTAATTAGCCCGATATGACTTGTTCTGCTTTTTCTGTATAGGAGATACTCGGGTAATTTCCACCCAATCGGGGAAATGTCGTTGGTGTAACGATATTGGAACAGTTTAGTTAGGGCAGGGACAAGTTCTGCAGCACAAGTTTTCAGTACTATTGCCAGAGTGTTGTCAGGATATGTACCCTTTGGAGTATCCAGTGTCTCCAACTGAATCTGGATATCACGTGGACTGAATCAAATTAGCTGATGACTGGTAACTGAATTGCTGACAACTACTGAAGGAGGCCGAGATGACCATCCACTCAGCACTTCTGACTGAAGATTGTTGCGAATGCGTCAGCCTTATATTTTGAACTGAAGTTCTGGGCTATTACATCATTACGGATGGGGATACTTGTGGAATCTCCTCCTCCAATTACTTGGTTAATTGTCCATATCTATTCTCAACGAGAAGTGGAAGGACTGCAGAGATCTGAACCGTTGCGTGTGGGAATCACTTCGCTCTGTCTATCCCTTATGGCTTATGCTGTTTGCCGCACACGTTGCCCTGGTTGGTGACTTCACCAGGCTGACACCTCATTGTCAGGTATGCCTGTTGCTTCTTCTGCTCTCCTGCACACTTCATTGAACCAAGTATGATCCTCTGGTTTGATGGTAATTGTTGTGAGGGGGATATGCCAGGCCATGAGGTTGCACTGGAGTACAATTCTGCTGTTATTGCTGACCCATAACACCTTATGGAAACCCAGACTTGAGCTGCTAGATCTGGTTGAAGTCTGTCCCATTTAGCACGGTGATAGTGCCACCCAAAATGATGGCGGTTACTCTCAATGTGAAGGTGGGACTTTGTCTTCACAATGACTATGCAGTGCTCACTCTTACCGATACTATCATCGACATATACTTCTGCAACTGGCAGATTAGTAAGGATGTGGTCAAGTTTGTATTTTCCTCTTGTTGATTCCTTCACCACATGCCGTAGACCCAGTCTCGCAGTTATATCCGTTAGGACCCAGCCAGCTCAATTAGTAATGCTGCAGCTGAGCTACCCTTGTTGGTGGACATTCAAAAAACCCAGCCAGAGCACATTTTGCGCCCTTTCCACCCTCAGTGCTTCCTCCAGGTGTTGGTCAGCATGGAGGAGTACTGACTCATCAGTTGTGAGATACTGGTACATGGTAATCAGCAGAAGTTTTCCTTTCCCGTGTGTACACTAACGCCATGAGACATCAGGGCATACGAAGTCACTGTTGAGCACTCCCAGAGCAATTCCCTTCCAACTGTATCCCACTGTACCGCCTGTGTCTGTCCTGCTGGTGAGCCAGGAGGTATCTGGGAAAGAGATGGGGTGTCTGGGACATGCTCATACACACAGAATCATACCTTTCATACAATGTCATGCTGTTGCTTGACGTGTCTGTTTATTTCTATTCACTGTTTCCTGCCAGCTGTCCCACTCTAGAAACATTCCCCCACCTCGTCTCAGTCAAATCCCGCGAACTCAGCACCGCCTTCCTTACCTGCCATCTTCTTCCTGACCTCTCCGCCCCCACTCCACTCCGGCCTATCACCCTCACCTTGACTTCCTTCCACCTATCGCATTTCCAACGCCCCTCCCCCAAGTTCCTCCTCCTTACTTTTTACCTTAGCCTGCTGGACACACGTTCCTCATTCCTGAAGAAGTGCTTATGCCCGAAACGTCGATTCCCCTGTTCCTTGGATGCTGCCTGACCTGCTGCGCTTTTCCAGCAACACATTTTCAGCTCTGATCTCCAGCATCTACAGTCCTCACTTTCTCCTCCGTCCAAATTAAACAGCTGCTGTTTATCCACCCTCTCCATTCCCCTCATCACCCTGTCCTTCTGAATCACATCCCCCTCAGCCTCCTCTGCTCCAAACTAAACAACCCGAGCTTATCCAGCATCTCTCCATAGCTGATATGTTCCATTCCAGGAAACATCCTGGTGAATCTCCTCAGCACATCCTCCAGTACTATCACGTCCTTGCTGTAATGTGGCTCCCAGAAATACACACGGTACTCCATATTGGCCTCACCAAAGCCGTGTATAGCTGTTATAATCTACACCCCGATTAATAATTGCTACAATCAAGGACCACTTCTTAACTAACGTATTACCCTGTCCAGTCATATTCAGAAATGTGTGGAGAAGCACCCTCTGAGCTTCCTAGTGTGCTACTATTCATTGAGTCCTCCCCGCCTGGTTCCTTCTTCCAAAGTGCATCACCTCATATTTGTTAGGTTTATGTTCCATCTGCCATTGATCTGCCCATCTGATCAATCGATGTGTATCTTTCTGCAACATAAGACTTACCTCCTCACAACCAACCAACCAGGCAAAAACAAACTTACTTATCACAACCCCACCCCCTTCACCCACCCCCCTCCATTCATAGCTGCACCATTTATGAATACCACAAACAATAAGGGACACAGCACTGATCTCTGTGGTACACCAGGGGACACTGGTCTCCAGTCACACAAACAGCCTACTCCCACCACCCTCTGTCTCCTGCCACTGAGACAATTTTCGTTGTTACTTGTCAAGTTATCCTTGATTCCGTGAGATTTTACTTTATTTTTCATTTTCCCATGTGGAGCTTTGTCAAAGGCCTTTCTGCAAAACTAATTAAGCAACCTCCTCAAACTAATTCACGTTCGGTACATATGACTTCCCTCTCATAAAGTTATGATGATTATCCCTGATCAAGCCTAATCATTCTGATTGGAGTTCAGTTTTCTCCTTCCCTATTCTCTCCAGTAGTTTCCCTAACAGTGATCTAATACTTGCTTGTCTATAGTTCCCGGTCTATCTCTCCTATCCTTACTGTGACGTGGAATCACATTAGCTGTTCTCCAGTCCTCTGGCATCTCCCCTATGGTTAGATTCTAATTACATTTTTCAGGAAGAGTCTTTCCTCCCTTGTGTCCCACAACAGTCTGTGATACAACTCATTCAGACCTGGCAATCAGTCCAATTTTCTACCAGCCAAAGCCTCAAATTCCCGCTCGCATTTTACATCAATCTGTTCAAGAGTTTCCCCATCCATCTTCTCGAATTCTGTCCCTGCCTCCTCCCTCTCCGAAGTGAAACAGATGTGAAGCTCTCCTGTCACAATCTCTCAATGTTCTCCAGCTTCATACACGGATTGCCCTCTTAGTCTCTGAGGGACACTTCCTGTTCACTGATTATTCTTTTCTACTTGTTGTCTGTGTAGAATATCATAGGATTCTCCGTAATCGCGCCTGCGTGCACGTCCCCATGTCCCTCTGTTATTCAGTCCCCTCGATGTTTGTAAGTTTCTAAGATTCACTACGATCACCTCTTATTATTTGAAATTCGAGATCACAGGCTGGGTTTCCCAGTCAGACAAACTTGCCATCTTAGGGATTAAACTGGAGAATGTCTTTTGCAGTTCCACTGTACTCAGTATATTCTTTCTTAGTTGGAGACTGCACAGCAGTACACAATACTCTCAGTTTTGTATCAGCAACACGATCTGCAACGGATGCACGACATCTTCTATATTCCAATTACATTCACATGAATATAAACCTAATTTTTACTCTCGCATCTGTACAATACATTTTGCTTTAACTTTTCTTATGATATTAGTGTGTGACTTCTGAAAAAAATGCTCCTGAATTTCCAACAATACGTTATCCATTGGTTCCTCATTGTTAATATCTACAAGAATCATCTTCAAACCATTCCAAAAAAAAGTTTGCTACTGATGGTTTTCCTTTCATCGAGGCATTATCATCCTCCCCAGTTTCCCCATTACCTTCGATATATCTAGTCGCATGTTCTTTTTAATCGAGTCCAACAGACACCCGACTGCGGATGACAAGTTACTGGTCTGTAGTTCACCACTCTCCATCTTCATCCTTACCTACACTGGCGGATAATATTTATAACTGTCCCTTATCCCGATTGGCTACCTGCCTTTCGGAATGTTTTGGAAAATAATGTGAAAATCCGTAATTCAAACAATATGACTATTGCTACTTCCACTGAAATTTTTGTATGAAGTAAATCTGATCTGTCAAATTTATCAACACTCAATCCAGTTGTCTTTTCAAATATTACCTCATCACAGATATGAATGATCTTAGACTTTGCTCACATAAGTCCCATGGTTACTATGTATTTCTGGGAGAATTTCTGGATATTCTTCCATGATGACAGGCACAAAGAAACTGTTTATTTTCCCTGTGATGTCTCTGTTCTCTCCAATAAATTATCCTGTCCGCACACTCCTGTTCCACATTTTACCTTGTTTTAATTGTTGTTTCATACATTGATGAAAGCTTTTTAGCAGTTTCTTACGTCGTTTTTTTTTGTTGGCATGCTTTTTTTCTCTTTTTGATTGTTTTCTGATTTTCTTTGCCCTTCTTTGCTGGGCACTATATTACTTTGAATCCACTGGCTTGTAACAATACTTGGCATTTTTCTAAGCTTCTTCCTTTGATCTAATAGGTAAATGGGGGCGGGGGTAGTATGGAAGGGATTGTGAAAGTGATAAGTCAGAGAGGAGGGTCAAGTGGATAGTTGGAAAGGAAGATGGACACACAGGAACATTCAAGTGGGCGGTGCCGAGTTGGAAGATTGGATTGGGAGAAGGTGGGAGGAGGGGAAATGGGGAAACTGGTGAAATCCACATTTAACCCCTGTGGTTGGAGGGTCACATGGCGGACGGTGAGGCGTACTTCCTCCACGCGTTAGGTGGTTCGGGTTTGGCGGTGGAGGAGGCCCAGGACCTGCATGTCCTTGGTGGAGGTGAAGGAGGAGTTAAAGTGTTCAGCCACAAGATGGTGAAGTTGGTCAGTATGACTGTACCAGAGTGTGTCCCTGAAACGATCCACAAGTTGATGTCATATATCGCCGATGTTGTGGGACAATTGGATGCAGTGGATGAAATGTTCTGTCTCCCTTCATCACCTATCACTTCCAACCTCTCCTTCATCTACCTGTCACATTCCTGGCTATGTCCTCCCACCACTCCCCCTCCCATTTATCTCTCAACCCCCTTGGCCCACAAGCCTCATTCCTGATGACGGGCTTCTGCCCAAAACCTCGATTCTCATGCTACTAATATGCTGGCTGACCGGCTGTGCTTCTCCAGAACCACATTCTTCGTCTCTGATCTCCAACGTCTGCAGTCCCCACTTTCTCCTCACACCTTCATGGCTTGCCTGAATCAGATTCATAACCGTTACTTCAAACAAAACAAAACCTGTCGTGTACTCAAACAGCATAAAAGAAAACCAATAGACGCAGCACTTTGGCTCATTGTCCAGCACTGCCGCCCTCACATCAACAGGGACCCCTGTTTGATTCCAGCCATGGGCGACTGTCTGTATGGAGTTTGCACATTCTTCCCGCATCTTCATGGGTTTCCTCCGGGTGCGCCAGTTTCCTCCCACAGTCCAAAGATGTGCAGGTCAGGTGAACTGGCCATATTAAACTGCTCACAATGGTAAGTGCATTAATCAGAGGGAAATTGATCTGGGTGGATTACTCTTTGGAAGGTTGATGTAGACTTGCTGGCCCGAAGGGCCTGTTTCCATACCGTAGGGAATTGAATATCAAAAAAAATGTTGTGGTCACTGTTCCCAAAAGATCCTTTACAGCAAAGTTTTCAATTAGCTCTTCTGATAATCCAAACGAATTCATAAATAACCTGATCTCGAGCTCGGTGTTCGAAGTAATGTTAATGCAATCCATCTCACACGTGCTCATGAAATCCATTTTTTTCCGAGCATTAGCATTCAGCTGGATTCGCACAGCTTAGATATGATTTAAACAGCACATTATTACTGCAGTAGACAGATACATGTATATCCCATTTCCTGTTTTATAATATGCCCAACATATGTATTGCAGATTTCACTTTGATATATAACTCTCATCAATGTTTGCTCCCCCTTGCTGTTTCTGAGCTCCACCTTATATGATGCAGTGAAATCTCAGTGAAGTGGGTTCTGGGAAGATTAATGGTAGATATCATCTTACCACATCACTAATGCTCTTCTCAAGCTTTATTGTAAGATTTTTCTCTAGATCTCCTGTTATGCTGATGGAGTAGAGAAGGACAATTCTATCTATTCCCTGCATTTTGATCAGAGTGGTGCTGGAAAAGCACAGCAGGTCAGCCGGCATCCAAGGAACAGGAAGATCGATGTTTCGAGCAAAAGCCATTCATCATCAATTCTTGATGAAGGGCTGTTGCCCGAAACATTGATTTTCCTGCTCCTCTGATGCTGCCTGACCTGCTGTGCTTTTCCAGCACCACTCTGATCTAAACTCTGGTTTCCAGCATCTATATAACCCTGCGACAGTTGAGACTGTTCTAACCTGGGTGGGATCCTTACAACATGCTGGTGAAGCTTTGCTGCTTCTGTACAGGATCTCAGTGAGATCACATCTGGAGTAATGTGTACAGATTTAATCTCCTCACTGAGGAAAGGATATTGTTACATTGGAAGCAGCTCAGAGACGGTTCCCTCAACTGATTCGCATAATGAAGCTGTTACCTTATAAGGAAAGGATGGTCAGGTTGATCCAATACACATTGGACTTTACATGAATGAAAGATGAACTTATTTCAACACAGATGACCAGAAGGAGTCAGCCACAGAAGCCAATTATACATGTAATGGAGAAATCCATGTCATTATCCAGCCTGTTACACAGGAACAACAGAATGATATTCAGGCCTTCGAAACTGTTACACCAGAACAGGACGAAACTGTTCAGCCCCGGGTCCTGATAAACATGTTACAGGAGGAGGCCAATTAGCCCATCGAGCCGATAGCCATGGACCCAGATTAGGCCATAATGGAGCAGTATCGTATTACTCAGCAACAGGATCAGTCCATTCAGCCCCATCAAGTCTGTTACTCAGGAGCTGGAAGAGGCCACACAGTGACTGGAGATTGTTATGCTGGGATACAGGAGGCCATTCAGTCCCACTGAGCCTATGGAAAATGAATTGGATAAGGATATAAACTATCGGAGCCATTTTTCATGAGAAAAGATGAGGTAATTCTGTTATAAGGGAACAGAAGAATAACCACTCCCTTGTTCACATGTCAGGGTTGCATGAGGAGACCGTTCAGTATCTCCAGCCGATGATGCAGGATTATGAGAAGGCCCATCAGACCCTCGAGCTGTTGCACAGCAACTGGAAGATTCCATAAACCCCCAACCCTCAAACACATCAACAGGAGGAGGTCATTCTGTCTTTGGAAACGACAAAATGGGAACACCAGAAAGACGTCAGTTCATCGAGTTTGTACACCAGCAGGATGATGAGTCTATTGAGCCACACATGGCTTTTACACAGCAATTGGAACAGATCTCTTTAAAACGTTAAACAGGAATTCAAAGAAAACATAAAGGTTTTCGAAAGGGAAGAACTTGTAATAATGGTATGTATTAGGGACTAAAGTGTAACAATAAACTATTGGTATTTAAGGAAAACTGTTAGAGTCCATTGTTCAGGACATTTGCAAAGTTAAACCACAATCTGTCAGAGTCAACATGGTTTTACGAAGGCTAAATCGTGTTTGAATTGTTTGCTTGTTTTATTTAAAGATGTCACAAACAAGGTGGTTCGTGGGAATCCTGGAGATGGAATATATCTGGTCTTCCAGAAGGCATTGGATATGTTGCTTCTCCAAGGAGTAAGTGTTAAGATCAGACAACATGGGTTTAGGAGTAATTTATTAGCTTGAATGGTGGATGGTGAACCAATTAAATGCAGACAGAAGGAATAAATGTGGCATTTTCTTCTGGCAAATGTACCTTGTGTGGTGCCACAGATTTCAGTACTCATGCATTAACTATTTTTCATCAATATTATTATTCGGTTGACAGGATAGAAAATGCTCTAACCATTGTTTTCAGATGACACTAACATTGGTGGGAAATTATTTCGGAATGGAGATGTAAGAAGTTTAACAATGAATATGAATAGTTTGGGTGAATGGGCTAACATTTGACAATAAAAATTAAAGTGGATAATTATGAGATTATTAAATTTCGTCAGCGAAATAGAAAGGCAAATTATTATCTAAATGGGGAGAAACTTCACAGTGCACAGGTACAGAGGGGTCTCTGTGTTCACGTTCATATCACAGCAAATCTGCATGCAGCTACAGCAAGTAATGGAAAAGGCAAGCGTAAGTTCGGTTTTTATTTGTAAAAGGATGGAGTAGAAAGGTACGGAGTGTTCTTGTAGCTATACAAGACATTAGTGCGGCTGCAACTGGAGTACCGTTTGGGTGTCCAGACTTGCAGAAGGACGCATTTGCATTGGAGGTAATTCAGAAGAGATTTATTCGATTGATTCCAGAGATTATGGGTTTGTCTCATGAACAGCAGTGCAGGTTTATAGTCTCATGTTTATAATATGAAAGGGAGATCTCATTGAGATCTGTAAAATCCTAAAAAGTAATTGACAGTGTAGATGTGGAGTGGATTTTTTTTTCATGTGCAGCAATCTACAACAACAGGCCAGAGTTTCAGGATGGAGAGATAGCAGGAAAGTGGAACAGAGGCCGCGATGACCTCAGCCATGAAGGTATTGAGTGGTGGATCAGGTTGGAGCGGCTGAATTACTGACTGATGTTCCTTATTCTTATTCAGCCCTTCGGATGTGTTACACAGGAATGGGGGAGGACTGGTTATCAAACAGGAAACAGGCACTCCGGATAAATCAGTCTCAATCAGTTGGACAGAACGTCACCAGTGGAGTCACACAATGACCAGTGCTGGGTCCTCAACTATTTGCAATCTATACCAATGATCCGGAGGATGGAACAGATATACCGATACTGAGTTTGCTAATGACTCTGTGATAAGCAAGACATTAAATTATCAAGCGAGGCAGGTGGAATATAATATGATAAATCCTGAAATTACATTTACAGGAAGAATGGAAGGGAGTATGTTACTGAAATGGAGAGAGATTACAGGGCTTAGTAACACTGTGTATTGGGGAGTTCAATCAGACCCGTTCAGACATGGCAGGTTTTGCTCCATCTTCCTGATTGTCTGCTCCGTGACATTCCCAGTGGCTCAGTTGCTCTCAGTACATACCGGATATTTTGATGTTGTTGGTTGGCAGTGGGGACAGTGTTTTGAAACGTGTGGCAAGGGAACGGCCTTTAAGATACATTCATTTCTTTCTACATGGAGACCGATGATGAAGGAATGGTCTGACTGCGTCTGAGTGAAGAGGCTGTGGCTGCTGCGAGGACAGTGGGTATTCACCAACATCATGTACTGTGCATGGGCACACACATTAATGGAGTGAGATGCACTTCAGTTCCCCTCCATCTCCTCAATGACATGTGGACACGCAGAGCCATGTACATCATTGGGAAAATTACTGGGAAAACAAGGATACACTCGGTAACTCCCTGCTGAGGGAGAAAACATTGTATTCACCTCATCCACCATATATATCCTCCATCTCAGAATAGTGACATTGATGTCGACATACTGGGAAATGATGGATATGTCACCAGTTCTGCCTGGAGAGTTCCAGTTCATAGAAGTCACAACTCCCTCTTTGAAAAAAAAATGAACAATCAATATGCAAAGGTGACTTCATTTTAAACTCCTTATTCTTACTGTTTCAGTAAACTACATTACATATATCTTGTATTGAAACTAAGCATGCAAGCATTCGCAACTCCATTTTATTTCAGTCAGTTTACTCCGGCCACACAACGCCTCTGTCCTTCTTCATCCAAGTCTCGACAACTTGGCAGCAAGTACGGTTTCTCATCCTGTCACCTGTATAACTTCCAAATTGAATGGAAACAATAATAACTTCTATCTGAATAGCCCGGAAGTCTTCTCCCTAAATTTCTCCAAAAAACGTTTAAGAGTTATGATCGTCTGTAGATTTGTCTCGGGCACGTTATTTACAAGTTAAATGCTGAAATGATGTAGCGCCAACACCAAGCTCAAGGCCCAATTGTGTAATATTTCTGTTGATAGTTTAACCGGACATTCCAATCACACATTACATCATGGAGCAAATCTCATCTCTCCAATAGTCCTTCTCAATGACAGATCTCCTCATGTCTCAGCTTACAAGATTTACATGCTTCTGTACCGCTCAATGCTGAAACCTCTTTACCTGCTACTCCTGGCCTATGCCAGTAAACCTTACTCTCCACAAGTAAAAATTTTAAAATCTCGCACAATCTTCTCCATTCCTCACAGAAGCCAAACTTTGATTTATGGACCAACTGCTAATCATTAGCCATTTCAGCTTCTAGGCTTGCTATTTTAACTCTCTGCTCTTCCACTCAAGTTCTCAAGACTGCAGAAACGGAATTTAGAGCTCCTCCCAGGTAAGAATCTCTCTAAGAGTGTCATAGATTGCTTTGTTTTTAATACCCTTATCCACCTTTCAAAATTATTTTGTTTGATTCTTTCAAACCCAATGTACAATTAACCAGGAACGTTTATTTTCACCCCCTCATGCTGACCAGATACCTCCTCCGATAGGGAGGCAAATACCTCACTCCTTATACCGACCCACTTTGTTTGGATCAACTGAATCCATTTGGTCAGTGGCCACTGCATCCGTTTAGCCACTTTCTCAAATGAAATTAAAAAGGCGTCTACATCCTTCTCATCAGAATTAGACAATGCCTGGATTTATTTAAACAGATCCCCATCAGACCTTTGGCTACTATAGAGTTGCTCATCCTCACTCTCCGCCTCATCCATCCTATGGTCTGCCTTCATCTCCACCCTGCTCAGTCGACTTTCCTCTCTAATTGTTAACTTTTGAAGTTGAAACTCTCTCTCTTTCTGCTTTTCTTTCTTTTTCTGTCTTTCTTTTTCCTCTCCTTTTCTTTTAATTATACTTTTAATAGTATTTCAAACTGTTTCAATTACTTTTTGTGTTCAAACTGCCTCTTCTGCAATTGAATTCCAGCCATTTCCAAAGATTCTGATGGTGCTTCCACCAAAATCTAAATGCCAAGCTAGAGTTATAATTATCTCTCATTTTCTCACAGACAAATACAAACCCAAATACAGCTTGTCTGCCAATTCTAAAAAACATTCCCTTGCTCACCTTTTGTAAAAGCTCGAACTTCACTTCTTCCACACCCAAAGAATTCTTAGAGACAGAAAGAACCATTACTACACAAAGCACTGTTCAAACCAACTGAATTCAACACGCGGAAAAAAATACACCAACAACTATCAAACGCCGCCTTTGAGCTCAACAATCTCCTTGTGCACATTCTCCACCTCCCCACGTGGGTTTCCTCTGGGAGCTCAGTTTTCCTCCCACAGCCCAAAGATGTGCAGGTTAGGTGAAGTGGCCATGGTAAATTGCCCATACTGTTCAGGGATGTGCAGGTTAGGTGCATTAGTCAGGGGTAAATGTGGAATGTTAGGATAGGGGAATGGGTCTCGGTGGGTTACTCTTCTGTGGATTGGTGTGGACTTGTCGGGCCAAATGGCCTGTTTCCACACTGTAGGGATTCTGAACCTGAACCCAATTTGGAATTATCGATTTTCAAACGGACAAGAGTCCCCACTTTGCTATGGATAAGACCAGACTGCCTTAAAATGTTTTAAGATGGCAGCCTGAATGCCAATTTTGTTTTATAGTAAAGTTAGATGTGAAATGTTTGTTCCAGATGTGATGCAGCTGTTCAAACCACTCAACTTAAAGCAAAACACAATTTATTTAAAGACTCTAATAAAAATACATGCTAAAGAATAGGAATGTAGTCTAACTTAACTACAGGAAACCTTAACAGAACAATAGACATAGTACATTCCACTAATGAACTGTTCCAATCTACGATCATCCCATAATCTCATCCCTTGGCAAAAAGATACATCCAAGGCCAGTCAGTTATGCATGCAGTTCTCCAATCCAGGAGTAACAGCATCAGGACAGATATCACAGAGAATAGCAGCTAGGGATTATTTATTGAAGCATCCAACCCTTCTCCCACCCCAAGCACCTGGTGATTGTTACAGCTCAGCAAAACTATAAAGTCTGGTCTGTGTGAGCTGACGATTGTTATCACTATTTTCAAAAAAAAACTAAACGCCTCCTAAGTTATTTACTTCAGCCGTTTTCAGTAGGCAGTTCGGCTTTAAGATCTCTCTTTAAAGACAAGGAGCAAATAATCTTTATTTAATGTGACAGCATTGTCAGAGATGTTAGGTACCTGGTCCTTTACAATAATACTCAAGGGGCTTCCTCGTGTTACTGACCACACGATCAGCTCAGAGACAAAGACAGAAGGCGGACATTCAGTGGACAGGCGCAGATCAAGTTTCAAAGACATGAGTCAAAGCTGTTGAAATCCCTATCCAAAATAGAAAATCACATGGGATACATCGGGAATTGAAGAACAACCCGACACACCTCCCCCTTTCCAAATGGAGCGCCACATGGGATACACCAGGACGTGAACAACAGCCCGACACGCACCACCCTCCCACCGTCCATGGAGCACCATATGGGATACACCGGGAAGTGAACAACAGCCCGATACACACACCCCTTTACAACATGGAGCACCACGTGAGACACACCGGGAAGTGAACAACAGCCTGACATACACCAATTCATTGTTTCTGAGCTTCACAATGCCAGCACTCGATACACGAGGGAGCCAAAAACCAAGGCCAGGAAAAGATACAGAGGGACTGAACGATTCACAATAAAGACAGAAACAGACTGTTAATGAACTGAGACCTTGTTTTGGAAATATATAGAAAAAGGCTGAGTAGTGGGACTAAATGTTGCATTGAACCCTTAAGGAGGAAAATTACAAGAATGTGAACATGAAATAAAGGTTATTTAGATCAGCTGAAATGGTTAAGTTTCATCAAATTTTGAATCGGCTTCACAGACCACTTCAAGCAACATAAACTGGGACGAGGTGATGGACAAACACGGTGAGCTCTGCAGGTCATGCTAGTGTACTGCTCTGTAATCTGGATTATCTGGCCAGCATGACGAATAATGCTAACATTACTATCATATGCGAACGATGCACATATCAAATAAACACAGCAGGGGAAGATTTCTATCTCCATTGGACCTGTGTAAGGTGTGTGTGTGTGTGTGTGTGTATGGTGGGGGCGTGCATTTGGGGTGGTTGAATGTGAAAGTCATTGCTTGGGAGAAAATGCACTAAAAGGAAACCAGGTTAAATATGAACCACTGGCAGGGATTTGGATAATCGAAACAGAGAGATTGAGGGAAGTTTCATGGACAGATGAGTTATAGTGCTTAAGAATTTTAAATTGCCAGACACAATAGCGATATAGATCAGCGTGCACAGGAATATCAGATGGATGGGATTTTGGGATGAGTTCGAATCAGATTTTGTTTCTGCAGGTTTCAACCCGAGAGTGTCAGCAGTAGATTGTTGTCATCATTAAATTTATATTTCATAGCTCAAGGTTCAAACTGCAGATGGATTAAGCCAGTGAAGTATATTCTGGAGCAGTGAGTAGTTAAAATTAATAATAGTCAGGGGTCAGCTCATGGCCAAAGGGATTACCAAAGTTATGATTCATCTGTGTCAAACAACACGTGCATGTTTCACCTCCCACCACCACACACACTCCCACCCCGCCCCAAGCCACTCTTCACGCTGATTTGGAAATATATTGCTTTTCCTTACAGTCGCTGTGTCAAAATACTGGAATTCCCTCCCTACTGGCACTGTGGGTCAACTAACACCAAGTGGACTGCAGCGATTCAAGAAGGCAGCTCACCCTCACATTCTCAAGGGCAAATAGAGATGGGCTATCAATGCTGGCCAGCCAGCAACACCCAAGTCCCACAAATGAATGGAAAAAAAAGATTTTGGCCAGGGATGGGATGGAATCCCTGTGAGGAAATGGAGTTTCTAAACATAATACAGGACATTGACCTCCACAATCCCTTTATGTAAATAACAAGGGCAGAGAGACGATAGTTCACATCTGAAAGTGAGTAGGTTTGCATGGAGACCCATGAGTAATACAGCCAGATGCAAGGAGGGAGACAGGAATTGAACTGGATTCAAAGTATCACCAGAAACATTATTGGTGGGAAGAAGTGTAGACTATATGAAGAAACAGAAATGTAGTAGTAACTGGTTTATAGAAAATAAAATCTGGACTGTGAGACTTACTAGGGACACCAGCGATAGACAGGAGAGGATAATAAATATATTGAATAATGCGAAGAGCATAATCGATCCGCCTTGATAAAGACAATCGATCATAATATGTAGAAAGATACCAAACAGAATTGGATAAACCCCTGTCCATTGTTGGAACATTCCAGTCTAACATTCGCAGTTTCTGATCCATCATTGGAACAATCCAGTCTAATGTTCTCAGATTCTGATCTCTCTTGCCCCTCTCTCTGGAGCCACTGATCCCTGTTAGTGCTGTCGGTGATGGTTCCACTCATACTGTGGAATAACATGTTGACGGAGCCCATTTATCAGTGAAAGATGGAAAACCTCCACTAGAATAATTAAAATCCATGGAGACTGGCATTAATCACTGTCACTGAACAAACAGATCCAGTAAACCCCTTCCTTACATCACATTTCATAAAATAAAAGGGAATATTTACTCAGTCTGAATGGAATGGATGAGGGTTACTGACGGACCGACTACAAATCTTTCAATCTTTCTTTTTGCGATTTCCTTGTATCTGGGAGAATTTCCAGAGCTATGCAAGGCTGTATAAGTTCCACTCTGTTTATAATAGGAGACTAGGATAAAATAACTGACCAGCTGCATAAAATGTCTTTTGGAGAAATTTCTGTATACACTAAGTCAAGGGAGAAAGTGAGGATGGCAGATGCTGGAGGTCAGAGTCGAGAATGTGGTGCTGGAAAGGCACAGCCCTTCAGGCAGCATCGGAACAGCAGAACAATCCACATTTCATGTGTCAGCCCTTCATCAGGAATGAGGCTTGTCGCCCAAATGTGCTGAGAGATAAATGGGAAGGGGATGGGAATGGAGGAAGGTAGCTGAGAATGTCATAGGTAGATGAAGTTGGGGTTGAGGTGATATGTCGGAGAGGAGGGTGGAGCAGAGAGGTGGGAAGGAAGGTGGGCAGCTTGAACAGGCCATGAAGGCTATGCTGAGTTGGAAGGTTAACGTGTGGGAAAGGAAAATGAGGAAACTAGTGAAATCCACACTGATCCCGTGTGGTTACAGGGTCGCAAGGTGGAAGATGAGGCTTTCTCCCTCCAGGCATCAGGTGATTAGGGGGCGGTGGTGGAGTAGGCCCAGGACCTGGGCGGAGTGGGAGGTTGTGCTGAAATGTTCGGCCATGGGGCAGTGGGTTTGGTTGGTGCGGGTGTCCTGGAGATGTTCTCTGAAGTGTGCAGCATGTTAGCGTCCTGTCTCCCCAATATGGAGGAGACAACATCTGGAGCAACGAATACAGTAGGTACTGGGCCTGGAAGTGCAGCTAAAATTCCAATGGATATGGAAGGATCCTGTTGGGCCTTGGGCGGAGGTGAGGGGGGGAGGTGAGGACGCAGGCTTTGCAGTTCCTGCGGTGGCAGGGGAAGGAGCTGCGAGGGTAGAGTGTTTTGGTCGGGGGTGTTGACCTGATGACGTAGTCACGGAGGGAACGGTCTTTATTGAATGCAGATAGGGGTGGGGAGGGAAATATACCTCTGGTGGTGGGGTCTGTTTATAGGTGTCGCAAATGGGGGAGGAAAATACATTTTATCTGGAGGTTTGGTGGAGTGGAAGGTGAGCAACAGGGATGTTATTTTCTTGTTGCATAAGGAGGGATGGGATTCGAAGGCAGAGGTGTGGGAAGTGGATAAGATGGGATGCAGGTCATCGTCGACCATGTGGGAGGGTGATTTGCGATTTTTGAAGAAGAGGGCCATTTGAGATATACACTGGGATCAGAGTGTGGTGCTGGAAAAGCAGGCTAGATCATGCAGCATCCGAGGAACAGGAAAATCGATGTTTTGAGAAAAAAACCCTTTAGCAGGAATCGGACGTCTGCCCGAAATATTGACTTTCCTGCTCATCGGATGCTGCCTGACATGCTGCGCCTTTCCAGACCACACTCTGTACTCTAATCTCCAGCATCTGCTGTACTCACTTTCGCCTACTCATTAGGTTCAACCACTTCTTTAATACTGCCTTGAATTTTGCTCTCCCTGCTGTAGAGAAGATATAGTTAAACTTGAAAGGGTGCAATAAATATTTACAAGCATGTTGTTGATGTTAAGGTAGCGGGTGAGGTTGAGCTACAGAGAAAGTGTGAATGGGCTGGGGCTATGTTCCCTAGAGCGTTCAGTCTGAGGAGTGATCTTACTGAGGTTTATCGCGGTGAATCCCGATGCTCCAGGGTGGGCAACGTCAAAGACCAGGGATATCGACAGGACAGTTATTCACATTATAACTCGATAATTACTCATGGGACAAATTGCCAAAATATGTAAGTAGACTGAAGAATGCAACTGACCGGAGATTTCAGAATTTGGAGGGTCCAATCACAAGAATGAGAACAAAAATAAAGTCATTGCCATATCGACTGAAATGATTAGTTATATCACATTCTCAATCCACCTCAAAGAACCAGCCCTGACACCAACTATCCGGAGGAGATATCTGTTCAGCATGAAGCACTGTGCAGATCAGGTTCGTGTACTGTTGAACATAACCCTGCAATTGTCCCAGCGTGGAACACTGAGCGGACCATAGCAGTGCATTGATCTATAAACCCAGTTCAGAAATGTTTTCAGCATGGAGCACTGTGCAGACCAGGCTGATGTACTGTACAATGAAAGCCACAATCTACCCAGAGTGGAAAGGTATGCAGACCACAGCAGTGCATTGATCTATAAACCCAGTTAAGACAAATGACCAGGGTGTGGAACTGTGTCCACCACCCCAATACATTGTTCAGTATCACTGTTTTAGATCACTGTCCAGTGTGGGGAATCTTGCAGCCCATGCTGGGAGTGACAGAATGTGCAGCTCCCGTCCATGTACAGCTCCATATCTACACTGTGTCATTATGAGGTGAACTGTGGGTGTGAACATGACTGCCAGAGAGCGATCGCCTGGGAATCAGTTTAACTACCAACAAATGGGAGGAGTTTGGGGTATAGACAGATTGGGCGAAATTGAGAGACAATGCCATGGATGGATGTGTTCCCAGATTCCAGAATGTTGAAATGTAAACGTTTCAACAGTATCCTGCAACATAAACCAGTGTTTCCAGGGATGATGGGTGAACAGGATATTGCTGTGAGGTCAGATGATGGAGAGTATTGGATGAGCAATTGTTCGGCAGTTTTGTAACTTGGAGAAGGGTCAGTACAGACTTCGATTCATTGGGCTGAATCGAACAATAACTTGTCTCAGTGACATTTTCATTGTGTGTGAAGAGGGATTGTCTGCACCAGGTCGTGTTATTTTCCTGGTTCTGTCTTGTTGAACTCACCTAATTAACTACCCATCCCACCCCATGGTGTCACGCTCATTCAATACCTGCCTGTGTCTCCTACCCATCATGGCTAGAGGTACTCACATCGCCCGGATATCCCTGGATAATAAATGATCGCTGGCACTGGTGCCATCTTTAAACGGCCAATGGGCACACTGTTCAGCTTTCTCAGTTCAGAGCTCTCCTGCACACTTTGCCCCGACCATGGAAGATAAGGGGCAAATATACGATGATTTGTCGACAGGGTCAAGGAGGTCCTGATTGATGGGCTAGTACAGAGGAGGACCAATCTCTTCCCAGAGGGAGCCACACCACCAGACACACTGAACATGGTCTGAGCTCACCATCCAGCTGAGTGCAGTATCTGCGATCTGAAGAAATGTCCAGCAATACAGGACAAGCATCAATAACCTTCCGCATTCTGTCAGGATAAGGGTGACTGTATTCTCTCTGTTCCCTCACAGTCACTGTATATCTGTTATAGCACCAACTCACGAACATGGCTCATGCTCCATCAATCTCACTGCATCGCCGTCTCTGTTCCGCTATCTCACTGTCTCTCCACTACACCCCTGACACTAACAACATTGCACGGACACATCACTGTGGACTGACTCCCTTCGGACACCTCACCATGTCCACCCTCCCTACCTGCACCAGCACTAGCAGCAAAACTACCCACTCCCACCCTCCCTCCCTTCCTCCCATTCCAGGATAAACAGTCTGGAATAGGGCAGAAAGGGCCATGCTGGTTAGTGGAGTGCCCGATATCCGTTCCCTCTCACCCCCTCCCCCCGCCATGTGGGGAGGATCCTGTTACGTTTCGGAGAGGAGCTGGACGACACCTATGGAGATTCTGAAACAACCGCGTCCCACCAACCGAGTAAGGAGAAATGTTCAGTGAAGGGCAATTCTCACTTTAAACCCCTTGGCAGCTCCATTTCCCCCGGCACAACTTCGAAGCGTGGCCCTGATGTCATCTCCCTTTTGTGTGGAGCTGGTACAAATGGAATCCCCACGGTCTCGATGGGCAGGAGGGTGGGCTCACAACACATCATCACCACCACTTCCCAGGAAGGGAGCACGGAGACTCCCTCCTACACCTCCCCCTGTAAACAGCTCAGATACTGAAACTAATCTGTGATAATTAATGCTCTCCTCACTTGTCCTGACATCTTCAATAATCTGTGCTCATATACACCCAGGGCCTCCTGTTCCTGGACCCCTTTTATATCCGTACAGCATGTTTTATATTGTATTTCAATGTTCCTCCAACCGAAGTGTATCACCTCACACTGCTCTTCATTGATCCTCATCTGCCATAAACCTGAAAACTACACCAACGTCTCACTGTCCTTTTGGAGTTCCACACTGTCCATCACAAACTTTATAATTCTTGCAGCTTTGGTATCTGCAAACATTGAAATTGTCCTACAGTTACACGCCACACAGAAATACCGACTCATCCATTATTGTGAGCAAGTGCAATATTCACAAACTCCCTGAGGACAGACGTAAATACTGACACACACCAGACAGTGTAAGTGAAATATTGACAAGAAAAACGTGGAACAAGAGAATTACTGAAAGACACTCCACGTCTGTATTAGTTTCCGAGTATTAGTGAGTGTCTCTATGACTCTGTATTAGTGTTTGTGTGAATCTGTGTGTATCAGTGTGGGGCGAGACTGACAGTCTCTGTGGTGCTTAAAGTGATTTAATATCCCCCTGACACGAGTTCTGAGGAAGGGCCACTCTACCTGAAACGTTAACTTTCATTTCTGTCCACAGATGCTGCCAGGCCAGCTGAGCTTTCTGTTGCTGTCAGTCTCTGCTGGCCTCCCCACACCACTGTACAGGTGGGAGTGGAGAGTGAGAATCATCGGGGTTTCAGTTTACGAGGGACAGAGTGAGGGCAGCAGCTCACAGCACCATCGACACACACTCACACAGACACACAGACAGACGCAGACACACACACAGAAACGGACACATAACATGCACACAGAGTTGGTACACACGGGGGCACACAGAGACACATATAAACACACAAAAGTAGACAAGCGCGGAAAGATACATGCTTGGGCATACAAACACGCATAGAGTAATAGAGTTACACTGCGTGTTTGGAAACAGACCTATCGGCTCATACAGTCCATGCTGATGATAATCTCAAACTAAAGCAGTGCCACCTGCATGCGCTTGGACCATATTTTCCCAAACATTCTCTTATACTTGTACTTAATCAAATGTCTTTTAAACATTGTAAGTTTATCCACATCCATCACTTCTCAGGACGTTCATTCCATACACAAACCAAATGATGTGTAATCAAAATGCACTTCACGGGTCCTGATCAGTTGTACATGAGAACTCTGCGGGAAGTTCGGGAAGGGAATCTTAATGACATGTTCTTATCAGCAATAGCCAAAGGTGAGGTGCTGGCAGATATGAGGCTGACTAACGTGGTGCCATCATTAAACAAACTGGGAAGAAAAAGCCAGAGAACCGTAGAGCATGATATCGGTGGTGGGCAAGATACTGGAGAGAATACTGAGGGACACTACGTACGTGTATTTGGAAAGGCAAGGACTGATTAGGGACAGTCAACATGACTTTGTGCATGGGAAATCATGTCTCACAAACACGATCATTTTTGCTTGAAGAAGTAATGAAAAGGATTGATGAGGGCAGAGCAGTGTACGTGATCTATATGGACTTCAGTAAGGCGTTTGACAAAGTTCTTCATGGGAGACTGATTAGCAAGGTTAAAGCTCATGGAATACAGGGAGAACTAGCCATTTGGATACAGAACTGACTAAAGGTATAAGACAGAAGATGGTGGTGGTGGGTTGCTTTACATACTGGAGGCCTGTGACCAGTGGAGTACCAGAAAGATTGGTGATGGGTCCACTGCCATTTGTCATTTATATAAATGATTTGGATATGAACATAGGTTGTATGACTAGTACGTTTACACATGACATCAAAGCTGGAGGTGCAGTGGACAGAGAAAAAAAGTTACCTCAAAGTATAACAGGATCTTAATCAGATGGACCAATGGGCTGAGGAGTGGCAGATAGAGAAATGTGGAGTACTGCATTTTGGAAAGTAAAATCAAGCCTTGGCTTATACATTTAAAGTTAAGTTCCTAGGGAAGTTTGCTCAACAAAGAGACCTTGGGGTGCAGATTCATAGTGTTTGGAAAGTGGAATCGCAGGTATATCGGATAGTGAAGAAGATGTTTGATATGCTTGGCGCTGATGGTCAGTGCATTAAATATAAGATTTGGGAGGTCATATTGTGGCTGTACAGAACATTGGTTAGGCCACTTTTGAATACTTCATGCGATTACGGTTTCGATAATAGAGGAAGGATGGGTGAAACCTGAAAGGAGTCTGAAAAGATTTACAAAGATACTGCCAGCGTTGTGGGTTCTGAGATTTATGGAGAGACTGAGTAGGCCTGGGTTATTTTCCCTGGAGCACCAGCGGTTGAGAGGTGACCTTAGAGGTTCCAAAGTCTTAAGTGGAATGGATAGCGTGAATAACCAAGGTCTTTTCCCCAAGTAGCACGTTCCAAAACTAGAGGGCATAGGTTGAATGTGAGGGGGATAGACTTTAAACGTATCTGAGGAGCTACGGATTCAATTAGAGTGCTGTGTATGCAACGAGCTGCCAGAGGAAACTGTGGAGTCTGGTACAATTACAACATTAAAAGGCATCTGCATTAGCACATGAATAGGAAGCGTTTAGTGGATATGGGCCACATGCTAGCAAATTGAGCTAAACTAATTAAGGACATCTAGTCAGTGGGGCCAAGTTGGATAGAAAGGTCTGTTTCCATGCTGGACAGCTCTGTGACACGGTGTCTATCGTTACACTTTGTCTTGTCATCTTAAAATTGCACACAGTCTTGAAATCCGCCACCCTAAGGAAAGGACACCTGTCATTCAACATTATTTATATATCCCTCATTGTTTTATAAACCTCTATAAGGTTGTTAAGGTCTCGACCTTCTACGCTGCAGTGGAAAAGGTCCCAATCTATCGAGGCTGTCCCCATAACTTAAACACTCCATTCCCAGTTGGTAGAACCTTTCTGAACTGCCTCCTGTTTAATAATATCCTCAATGTGACTGGGTGACCCGAACTGCACACAATACTTCAGGAGAGACCTCACGAATGCCCTGCACAATCTGAAGATAATGTTTCACCTCCTGTACTCAAATGTCTGAGCAATGAAGGCCAGCAAGTCAAACACCTTCATAACCACCCTGCCTACACACGATGCAAACTTCAAAGAAACATACCAGAACTCCGAGATCTCTCTGTTCTACTTCACTACCACTGGCCTGACATTGAATTGTATGTGTCCACTCGTTGTTTGTTTCCCCAAATTCTGAAACCTTTTATTTATCGAAACTAAACTCCATCTGCCACTCCTCAGCCCAGTGAGAGTGATAGTACTGGGGGAGAAAGTTCATTGCCTTGTATCATTTCGGGGTTTTAAGAAGAGGGCAGTCACACTTTACAGGCGGGAACGAGTGATTGGTGTTTTTGATCCAGAGTCTGTCTGCAGGATATCCTTCTTTCGTATTGCAGATGTCAGATAATAGCGGTCAGATAAAGGTGGAAATCATAGCCAAATAATTAAAGATCTTCATAGTTTATCTCGAAGGCAGAGCAGCTAAGCTCAACATCCTATATTTGAGATGAGTACCTTTAATTTGTTAAACAATATAATTCATTTTACTGTGTTATTCAGTAAAAGTGAACCAAATTTTAATGAATCCACACCGAGATGAAAGCTGACATTTAAAATGTGACCCAAAATCTGGGCATGGTTTAAGTCTTGTGTAATGGGTAATGCCCGTGCCTCTGGAATCACATTTGCACATTCTAGCGGTTTATAAAATCATGAAGACCATGGATAGTGTGAATAGTCAGGGTCGTTATCTCAGGGTAAGGAAGTCCACAACTCGTGGACATAGATTTAAAGTAAGATGGACAGAGGGTGGTGCATGTGTGCAAAGAACTGCCAGAAGAAGCGGTGGAGGTTGGTACAATTACACCATTTAAAAGGCATCTGGATAGGGACATGAATTAGAAGCGTTTAGAGGGATATGGAACGAATGCTGGAAAATGAAACAAAGTTAATCTACGACATGTAGTTGGCACGAATAAGTTGGATCAAATGGTGTGCTGTATAACGCTATGATTCATTGATTCAATTAATTATGATCTCTTTATAATCTTATGAGAACTTCTTCATCTTCCACGATATAACTAATCTTGGTGTCATCCATAAACGTGCTCACCTGCCTTCTATTATTTACATCTAAATTATTGTGATAAATGAAAACCAAAAGTGGATCCAGCACCAATCTCTGTGGAGTGCCGCTAGTCACAAGCCTCCAGTCCAAAAAACAACAATCTTCCACTACACTCCGTCTCCCGCCAATAAGCAGAAACACACACACACACACGCATACAGACATACAGAGACAGTTCTGTCTTTAAGGCAGAGATAGATATGTTTTGATTGATAAGAGGATCGAGCATTATAATGAGAAGGTGGGAGAATTTTGTTGCGAAACGTGTCAGCCATAATTGAACAGCTGATCAGACTCGATGGACAACCACTCTAGTTCTACACCAATTTGGTACGCTCTATGGTTTACACTATCGGAAGAGAGCAGTGGAGGCTGAGTTTGATAAATACTTTACCGAACAGAGTCAATGGGAATGTGAGATCGTTTTGAGGGGCTGAATGCTCCATTTCTTTCCTATTCGTTGTGCCCTCATGTCTAATAAACAGAGAAGGTGAATGCTGCGAAGATCATACAATTTTAAATCTAGATGTTATCCCATTTAAGATTGAGATAAGGATGTTCTTACCTCTTTAGGATTGTGCTGTCTGTGGTATGCTCCTCCTCAGAGGACAGTGAAGACTGGACCATTGAAGATATTCAAGTCTGATCTTGACTGACCTTTGTTGGACGGGGGAGTCAGTGTTTATTGGCAATAGACAGGAAAAGTGTTTTCAGCCTCAAACAGACCAGCCATGATGGAGGAGGTGTAGCCTAGGTAGCTGTGGGAGTCGGTCGGTTTACAGTAAATGTCCGTGTTGATTCGGTCGCCCAAGATAGAAATGGAAGGCGAGGGAGGAGTCTGGGACGGTCCAGGTAAATTTGAGGGCGGGGTGGAAGGTGTTAGTAAAGTGGATGCTCTGTTAAACCTCTTCGTGGGAGCACGAAGCAGCGCCGATACAGTCATCGATGTAGCGGAGGTAAAGGTGGGGGTGGTGCCAGAGTAGCTGCGAAAGATGGACAGTTCCATACATCTTACGAAGAGGCAGGCATAGCTGGGGCCCATGCGGGTGCCCATGGCTACTCCTTTGGTTTGGATGAAGTGGGAGGTTGGAAGGAGAAGTTGTTCAGAGTGAGGACCAGTTCAGTCAGTCAAAGGAGTGTGTCAGTGGAAAGAAGAAGCGGAGGGCTTTGAGTCCTTCGTGATGGGGAATGGAGGTGTACAGGGCCTGGATGTCCATGGTGAAAATAAGGCGTTGGGGACCAGGAAGCGAAAATCATGGAGGAGATGGAGGGTGTGGGTGGTATCCTGAACGTAGATGGGGAAATCTTGGACTAAGGGGGACAGAACCGTGTCGAGGTATGCAGAGATGCGTTCGGTGGGGCAGGAGCAGGCTGAGACAATGGGTTGGCCGGTGCAGTCAGGTTTGTGGATTTTGGGTAAGAGGTAGAAACGGGTGGTGCGGGGTTGGGGAACTATGAGTTTGGAGGCGGTGGATGGGAGATCCATTGAGTAGATGAGGTTAAGGATGGTCTGGGAGATGATGGTTTGATGGTGGGAGGTGGGGCCATTCTCAAGGGGGCAGTAGGAGGAGGTGTCCGCGAGCGGGCGCCCTGCCCCTGTAAAAACTCCATCCCATATTCCCAATTCCTTCGTCTCTGCCACATCTGCTCCCAGGAGGACCAGTTCCAATACCGATCAACCCAGATGGCCTCTTTTCAAAGACCGCAATTTCCCCCCAGATGAGGTCGACGATGCTCTCCACCGCATCTCCTCCACTTCCCGCTCCTCCGCCATTGAATCCCACCCCTCCATCGCCACTAGGACAGAACCCCACTGGTCCTCACCTACCACCCCACCAACCTCTATATATATCGTATCATCCGTCAACATTTCCGCCACCTACAAACAGACCTCACGACCAAGGATATATTTCCCTCCCCTCCCCTATCAGCGTTCCAAAAAGACCACTCCCTCTGTGACTTTCTCGTCAGGTCCACACCCGCCACCAACCCAACCTCCACTCCCGGCATCTTCCCCTGCAATCGCAAGAAATGCAATACTTGCGACCACACCTCCCCCTTACTTTCCTCCAAAGCCACAAGAGATCCTTCCATATCCGCCACAAATTTACCTGCACATCCACACACATCATTTACTGCATCCGCTGCACCCGATGTGGCCACCTCTATATTGGGGAGACAGGCCACCTACTTGCGGAACGTTTCAGAGAACACCTCTGGGACACCCGATGTGGCCTCCTCTATATTGGGGAGACAGGCCGCCTACTTGCGGAATATTTCAGAGAGCACCTCTGGGACACCCGGACCAACCAACCCAACCAATCCAACCACCCCGTGGCTCAACACTTCAACACCCCCACCCTCTCCACAAAGGAAATGCAGGTCCTTGGATTCCTCGATGCCAGATCATAGCAACACGACGGCTGGAGGAAGAGCGCCTGATCTTCCGGCTAGGAACCCTCCAACCACAAGCGATGAATTCAGATTTCTGCAGCTTCCTCATTTCCGCTCCCCCCAACTTGTCTCAGTCCCAATCCTCGAACTCAGCACCACCTTCCTAACCTGCAAACTTTTTCCTGAACTCATCGCCCCCACTCCCACACCGGCCTAGCAACCTCACCTTATCACCCTCACCTTAACCTCCTTGCACCTATCGCATTTACCTCGCCCCTCCCCTCGTCTCTACTCCTTACCTTTTATCTTAGCCTGCTTGGCACACTTTCCTCATTCCTGAAGAAGGGCTCATGTCCGAAACGTCGATTCTCCTGCTCCTTGGATGCTGCCTGACCTGCTGTGCTTTTCCAGCAACACATTTTCAGCCATGGTCTTTATAAACTTAGCAGCCGGGTAGAGCTCCTGTCTCATATGTTGCTCTCTCACTGCACCCGTTGAGGCTGTTACAGAGTGAGAAGAAGACCCCGTTCAGCCAGACAGTATCACTGCAATGTGGCAGGAGGAGCCCATTCTGCCCCTCTAAGCAGATACACAGGAATAGAATGAAGGATTCAGTCATAGTGTAATAGATAGTGTAATACATCAGGGAAACGGACTCTTTGGTCCAACTCATCCGTGCCAACCAAATGTCCAACAGTAATTTTGTCTCAGTTGCCAGCATTTCGCCCATATCCCTCTGAATAATTCCTTTCCATATACCCATCTGGATGACGTTAAATGGTAATCACACCAACCTCAATCACTTCCTTTGGTAGCTCATTCCATACACACAAAATACTCTGTGTGAACAAGTTGCCCCTTAGGCCCCTTTGACATCTTTGCCATCTCACCTTAAACCTAGTTCTGGACTCCCTTACCCAAGGAAAAAGACCTTGCCTATTTACCCTATCCATGCCCCTCGCGATTTTATAAACATGTATAATGTCGCCCCTCAAAGACAATAGTTTATTTTAATGTCTCGTGACTGCGACAAATTTTCAACACAGTACCAACAGCCAAAAATTAAATTAATGATTCAGATTATTATTTGCATTGTTAGGGGGACACATGTTAATCAGGCTAATCGGAAATGTCCCCTGTTCCTCAGTATCTGTCTGGTGAAAATTGAGCACATGACTGATATTGCAGAATGGTTCTATTGCTGCATCTGAAAGACCACATTTTTGACTGGGTAGCGATCCCCTCTAATATTAGACTATATTTTGTGCTCATGTTTTAAACTCTCAGGGATCAGGATCATTCACGGTACGAACTTTCCTTGATCATGTGACAACACATGGCCGGAAGGAAGATCACTGAGATCAGAAGCAAATCGACAACCATCTACACAGCATAGCAGGAGGCCATGCAACCTTTCTGGGCAGGTAGACAGGAACAGGGAACCCATGGTCAGCTTCCAGGAAATACAGAGTAGAGATAATTACTTATTTTTAGGTTGGAAAGCTGTCACTAGTGGCATAATTCAGGGATCAATGTGCGGTCATCATTAGTTTACAATCTAGACGAATGATTTGGATGAAGGGGCTACATGGATTGGAGCTCAATTTACTCATACACCAGGATAGTCATTCAATAAATGTCAACTGGTGACAGAACGCGTGCAATGGGGTACAGACAGGGGAGGGTCGTGAGCCAACCTTCAGCCAGCAAAAAGTACATTACGAGTGATGAAAAGTTTATGTTTTGGAGGAAACATAAGACAAATGTAAATTATATAACTTAAGGCAGAATGCAGAACTTGGTGATAGAAAGGGTTTCGTGTGTCCTGGTACATAAATCACGTCAAGTTAGTGTGTATATGTAGCACGTGATTTGCAAAACAAATGCAATGATATTTTTCTTGCAAATAGTATCAGGTATAATCTGATGCTCGTTTGTAACCTCGCCACTTACTGAGCACAGTTCGCCAGAACAAACCAATAGGTACCATTGGTTGTTGCTTCAGAATGTATCAGAACATTCATGGCTTCCACCACATGGAATCATGTATAAATACAAGGCCCGTCGAGTCCAGTGCTGCTGCAAGTGCGTTATAAAGTTTGTGAGTTTACATTCCTGAACCACCCGCCAAGGCAATGCATTCTAGACACAAACCATCCTCTGGATTCAAAACGGGATCCACAAATCCTCACTCAATATTGTCTCTTCCACTTTAAACGTGTGTCCCTTGCTTTTGACCCTTTGACTAAGGGGAACAGCTGCTGTCTGTTCACTCTGTCCATACCTCTTATGGTTTTATACACCTGTGTCAGGTTCACACCACACCCTCCTCTGCTCCAAAAGCAAGAGTATCCTATCTTCATGGTTTGAGTTCTCTCTTGTTTTGTTACTTCTTCCAAAGTGCAGCATCTCACATAATTCAGGGTTATTTTTTATCGGTCATTGATCTGGCCATCTGAACAACCAGTCTGTACCCTCCTGTAACTTAACACGCTACTCCTCATGGTGACCCATCCGGCTAATCATTGTGTCATCCACAACATTGTTTAACATTCTCCAACTCCACCCCCATCTCCCACATTAATGTCATCAACATTTATGAATATCAGAAACAAACCTTGATTTTCTTCCTGTTCTACAGATCTGTTGCAGAGGAAGAATTGGGAATTCCAGTTTCATGTTTTTCATATTTTGGGGAATTGTCAGCGTGATGCAGTTCAGGTCTTTTGTGAGGGAGCCAAAAATAATGTTTTGAATTTGGAACTGAATTCTGCTTTTACACTCCGCCCCTCTGCATATATTATTCATAAGCTTTGTATGTCATCAGAGAGGGAGAAAATGTAACTTGTCTGAGAAGCCACAGCCATTGCTCTATGGTTTTACTTGTTCGTCTCGGCAGCAACATATAGAACATAGAATATAGAACAACACAGATCAGAATAGGCCCTTCGGCCCTCGATGTTGCGCTGACCTGTGAACTAATCTCAGCTCGTCCCCCGACACTATCCCAAAATCATCCATGTGTTTATCTAAGGATTGTTTAAAGCTCCCTAATGTGGCTGAGTTGACAACATTAGCAGGTAGGGATTTCCACGCCCTTACAACTCTCTGTGTAAAGAACCTACCTCTGACATCTGTCTTAAGTCTCCCACCACTCAATGTGTAATTATGCCCCATCGTACAATATGACATCATCATCCTAGGAAAAAGAGTTGCATTGTCCACCCTATCTAAGCCTCTGATCATCTTGTATGTCTTTATCTAGTCCCCTCTTTGCCTTTTTCTTTCCAATGTGAACAGGTTCAAGAGTATCAGCCTTTCCACGTAAGACCTTCCCTCCAGACAAGGTACAATCCTAGTACATCTCCTCTGCACCTTTTCTAATGCTTTCACATCTTTCTTGAAATATGGGTACTAGAACTATACACAATATTCCAAGTGTGGCCGCACCAGCATTTTGTATATTGCAACATGATTTTGCGGCTCCGGAACTCAATCCCTCTACGAATGAAACCTAACACACCGCATGCCTTCTTAACAGAGAGCAAGAAAATCATCAGTCATCTTTCCCACTCATGGAGTGTTCCTTTTGGGGATTCATTGGAATCTCCCCATGCCAACAGAGAAGGGAATTCAGCCAAGTCCAACTGTTCCAGGAAGAATCCCCATTGCCAGCAGCATCTGTGAGGCAGAATTACAATTGAGACCATCTCAATTTTTATTTTGACAAGAATGTAGCTATTATTTATACAAAGTTCTTCCAAACTATTTTCTGCAGAATTTATTGTTTTTCTCTTTGCTTTCAGCCATGTGTGTGTCTCAGATTTATAGAAAAATAAATAATGATAAACATATCGTCAATGTCCTTACTTTATGTCATTTATCTTTCCATCGTTTTTCCAGTAACATTACTTTGGTTTAATGTTAGTAAATCTTACAAATTTAATAAACCTGCCTGACTTGTTCCTAGCATTGAACCTGACCCAGTCTGAGACGGTTATCATTTGTCATATCACACACTTGGTTACACTGAAAATTTGTCGTGAACCCTGGAGGAGTGGTCGAGAAAAAGAAACAGTGACTCTCCAACCTCGGTAGGAACAAGGACAATAAGAAATTCCCAAAGACCATTTTAGTTGGACTTCTCTTCCCTACAGGTCTGTCATACCTGTGTGATTGCATTTATTTAAAGGTTTGTTAGATGGGCAATTTAGCATGGTCAATCCACTGAAAGTCTTTAGACTGTGGGAGGCATCTGGGCACCTGGTGGAAACATTTGCAGACAGGGGGAGAATTTGAAAGCTCAATCCAAACAGTCTTGAGTGTGGAAGCAAACCGGGTCACTGGTACTGTGAAACAGCCGTGCTAACCACTGAAACACCATGCTCCCCCCTCAAACCGAGTCCCCGGTACGGTGAGACAGTCGTGCTTACCACTGAGACACCATGTCCCTCCCCCCCAATGAATCACTGTGCTAGGGAATACTGGAGAAAATGTCAATCTGCAGTATAAACAGAAACAATTGGGAAAACATAACAGATGAGCCAGTGTCTGGAGAGAGAAACAGTTATCTTATTAAGTCTGACATTAACCTATTGGGAAAAACGTATATTCGACTCAATAAGTTAAATCTGTTTCTCTCTGCTCAGAACCTGTTAAGGTTTTCCAGCACTTTCAACTTACTTAGTCTTTTGGACTGTGGATATATTTCTGATCTGAAAGGGAACAGCGAAGCAGCCATTTCCATTAGCTCTCAGTATTTGGTTATGGCTTCTGAATGAAAAATTAAAAACTTTGTGAATGACATGTTTCTAAATACTGATAAGGCATTGCACTAACATAACTCATTATGAAAATGTTGAACTCCATGGTACTGACACCACACAATCATCTGAAAGTAACTAACTGAAGTAACGATTCCGATTGTTACCAATGTCATGTCATGCTCCTGATGTCACTGGCAACGTACTCATCCAGCAAGGTCATACCTTTCCGAAACTTTAGATGTGAGTGTGCAAACATAAAATATCTTGTTTTTTTTTTAACAGGACATATTCATCCAGGGATTTGGAAGGCACTAACAAGGGCACCGTTTATTTGTCGTCCCCAGTACCTCTGCAAAAGGCGCCAGAACCTCTTCAATCCAAGTAATCCACGCAGAGCTATTGTAGGGACATTCCAAGATTTTTAACAACCGATAACGAAGGAAGAGCAAATTAGTCCCTAGTCAGAATGACATGCAACTTGTCAGATACTTTGAAGAGATTTTTTTCCATTGTTCGTATTTCCAGTGCAGACTGTTCTATAATTAGCATTAATCAACGTTTTCTCCGGGTCCTTGGTTCCACCCTCAGTCAAGTCCTGCTTCGATTGAAAGAGTAGTCACTCTAATCTCACCTCAAATTACATTGTAAGGTCAATAGAAAGAATAAAGAGCAAAAGACAAGAGCAATGTCTTTGTAATTATCAAAAGAAAATTGATACATGGTCTTCCAATTCTGTCAGAACTTGTTTGTCCTATTGGTGATGAGGCTGTTTGGTTAAACATTGTGACAGACGGACAGTAAGAAGCTCCACTCTGTACAAATACTGAACAAAACTATCCTGTTCACGGTGCATCAGACAATGACAAACATCCTATTGTCAGTTACTATTGGACATTGATCATTCCAAACTCACCATTCACTGATGACCAGGAGTCGCACAGAAATCATCAGCTTCCACAATCTAGTTGCTGAGCAAAAAGGGAAAGGGAGAGTCAGGGAAAGTGGGAGTGAAAGGTGAAATGATGCGATGTACAGTGCGAGATGTGTGAAGGGAGATGGTCAGTGGAAGGGGATGTATCAGCAGCAAGGGAAGTAGGAGTGTAAGGAAAGAGCAGGAAGGGGGAGGTGGTGGTGTACCAGAAGGCCAATCAGTGGCAGGGAGAAGCATGTATTTGGAAAAGTGAGATTGATGTAAAATCAAACATCACTGTTCGGGAAAATTGGGATCTGGTTTCCTTTGAAAAGTAAGAAAAGTTTCCTATTTTTTTTTTAGTAACACTTGATTCTTCTTCATATTGTATATTCACTCTGCATTTCTGTATCTCCATCAAGACATTTTCTTTTCTCCCCAATGCATTATTGCAACATGATGTCACTTTATAAAACAATATTCAGAAATTCGGGTGCTTGTACTTTTAATTTGCTTCCAATTCAACGTAGAAATGAGAATGCGAATGCATCTTCTATGGTGTGTTTGTAATGCAGAATTTAAATTTCAACTTTATCCTCATCCCTCTAACCCTTTCAAACAATCTTAATGAATGATCCTGTGCCCATTCTTCAGCTCTGACTATTGCAGTGAATGTTTTGCAGAATAAGCTGCAGGCCCATGTAAAACAGAAACGTTTCAGTGCCAATGGCTAGTCCAAAGTTAATGGTACACAAATCTTATGAATAATACATACAGAGGGGTGGGGTGTAAAAGCAGAATTCAGCTCTGTGTCCAAAATATTATTTGTGGCTCCCTCACAAATGACCTCAACTGCATCACGATGTCAATTTACAAAATATGAAAAACAAGAGACTGGAATTCTCAATTCTTCCTCTGCAACAGATCCACAGAACAGGAAGAAAATCAAGGTTTGTTTCTGATATTAATATAGGAGATGGGGATGGGTATGTGGGGTTGGAGAATGATAAACAATGTTGTGGATGACATAATGATTAGCCGGATGGGTCACGGTGAGGAGGAGCATGTTAGGTTACAGGAGGGTACAAATCCATTGTTCAGATGGCCAGATCACTGACCGATAAAAATTAACATTGAAAGATGTGAGATGCTGAACTTTGGAAGAAGTAACAAGACAAGCGAGAACTCAAACCATGATGACAGGCTAGACTTGCATTTGCAGCAGAAGAGAGTGATCCTGACAGATGTGTATAAGACCATGAAAGGTATTGGCAGAGGGAACAGACAGCAGCTGTTCCTCTTAGTCAAAGTGTCTAAAACAAGGGACACATGGTTAAAGGGAAAGAGAAGATATTGAGAGAGGATTTGTGGAATCTATTTAGAATCCAGAGGATAGTTTGTGTCAAGAATGCATTCCCTGGGAGGGTGGTTCAGGAATGTAACCTCACAAACTTTATAAAGCACTTGCATCAGCACTGGGTGTTGCAGACTCGATGGGCCTTGTCTTTATTACACGATTTCATATGGTGGCAGCCATGAAAGCTCTTATACATTCTGAAGCACCAAACAACGATACCTGTTGGTTGTTCTGGCGAACTGTGATCAGTAAGTGATGAGATTACAAATCAACATAATCCCATGGAGTACCAGCACTTACTCAAAAATAGTACTGCCCATCCATCTCTGAAAACATTCAGGATAATTGTCTTGTTCAGTGCAAGAATCGCCCATCAAAAGCAATAACATAATTCCAGCCATTTGACACCATTATTGTAAGGACACCAATATCATCGTTGCAGACCTCCCTTCGTTATTATATTGACTTGTATCTGTAAGGTTGTTATTTCTCAGAATAAATAATAAACTCCATCCTATTTGTTCGCTTTGACAATGAGTCAGGTTTCTTGTGTATTCTTGTGAGCTGTTCATCACAGCGTGGCGGCTTGTTTAACACTCCATCCACCACCAGTAATATTTAGTCCCAGTCAAACTGGCACATGAGATGCACTGCTGGCACTCCCTCTCAACAGTTGGATGGACTAACATCATCTGGACTAGAACTTCTCAAGGGCAATTAATGCTGGTCTAGCTCCATTAAAATCCCAAATGAATTGAATCGGATTTTCTTTAATTAATAAAAAATGCAGAGATTGTTTATTGATCTGATGAGTTTGTAACTGTCTTTATAGTTGTGTTATCTATGTCCATGGAACAATTTTGAATATATATTAGATCACTTACTGTGTGGAAACAGGCCCTTCGGCCCATTAAGTCCATACCGAAACGCAACACACACCCCTACATTTACGCCTTCGTCTAACACTCGGGACAATTTAGCTTAGCCAATTCACCTAACGTGCACATTTTTTGGATTGTGGGAGGAAACGCACGCAGACACGGGGAGAACGTGCAAACTCCACGCAGACAGTTGCCCGTGGTGGGAATTAAACACGGGTCTCTGGCGCTGTGAGGCAGCAGTGCTAACCACTGTGCCACCATGCCGCCCGTGTGGTTTAAAGAACAACAATACGCTCAGGTCACAGACGATACAAGACAATGCAGCATTTAAGCAAAAACCAGGTAACTGGGAATAATGTACATTGGGGTTTTCTGGCTGGCGTAGATGGATTGGGCTGAAGGGCCTGTTTATATGATGTGCGACTATCACTTTAATTGTTGAAAACAAAGAATGCAGTCTCACTATTTCCACAGCTTGTGAGCATCAAATGGTGAGGAATACAATCTCCAGTGTCACACAGCACATTGACTTGAATCTATATCATTCGCCCTTCACTATCAAATGGTTCAGCACCTGTTTCTATCTTTGTAAGACTATCTGTTAGTATTCCTGCACCACAAGAACCCCTGGGGTTTATTACCATATTCTGAATATAAATTAAACATGGGCAACAGTTTGCTGGCCTTGCTAATGAAACTCACCTCACTAGAACAACTGAAAGGAATGAGTAGAAGTAAAGTTATCCATTCGACCCAATCTGATTTTTAAAGCAGTTTCAAGGCAGGCGTTCATTTTGCCCTATGCTCCTGACCTTTCTCCAAAACCATGAACCTTCCCTGCGTGCTATTGAGTGCTGTTTAAAATTCACATATGGAAAGCTTCGCCCAATAATCTGAACGGAAAAGTCTTCATGCTCATGAGAATCACCTCATAATTTGTCAGTATCTAAAGACAACAGAAATGCAGAAACTGGCATCAGGAGTAAGTCACCAATACAGCTCCGTCATGCAATAAGATCGTGTATGATCTGATTGTGACCTCAATCACACATTCCACCTTTGTCCTTACAATGTTTGTGCTCCATTCTTAGTCAAGAATCTGCCTGCCTCTACCTTAGGAATATTCAATGTTTTGTCCTCCATTGCTATCTGGCAAGATAGTTCACAAATACACGACACTTTGAGAGTGTTAAAACAACCAACGTCTTCTTAACTGAGATATCCTTCAGTTTCATAATAATCCATCCATTCCTGGTAATCTCTCACACAAGCTGAAATGTTGTTTCAGAATTCAACTTGAAAAGACTACTTGGAGTATTCTGGGGTTACCAAGATCGCATGGTGTCCGCCTCAACCCCAGCAGATCCAGAGTCAGTCAGTTCAAGATTTCATCCTGAAACAAACGTTCCACACAGGAGTCAGTTGAGTCAATCTTCTCTGGACTGATTTGCATGTCATTACGGCCATTGTTCTCTCGATGTTGTCTCGCCACTCTCTGCAAAACTAGAAAATCTTCCCTAATTTTGCATGTAATCTATTTCAGAAAGTTTCTGCAGTTATCTTACATCATTCATAAATTTATGCACACATGAAGTTTTTATTTTGTAATCCAGGTACCTGCTTCCTCTGTGCATCAAGCCAATCTCTCCATTGAAATGATACACTGCCTTTCAATACAACCCACCAACATGTTTGAGCGCACAGACAAAACATCTTACGATGCTCCATACAACAATATTTTTTCTGTTCACTTGACCTACCTTTATCTCTTTATAGACTCAAGCCCTCTTCACGTCTTGCTTTTCTAACAGTTCCAGATTTAGATTTAGATTTAGATTTAGATTTAGATTTAGATTTAGATTTAGATTTAGATTTAGACACTTAGATTACTTACAGTGTGGAACCAGGCCCTTCAGCCCAACAAGTCCACACCGACCCGCCGAAGCACAACCCACCCATACCCCTACATTTACCCCTTTAACCTAACACTACGGGCAATTTAGCATGGCCAATTCACCCGACCCGCACATCTTCGGACTGTGGGAGGAAACCGGAGCACCCGGAGGAAACCCACGCAGACAGGGGGAGAATGTGCAAATTCCACACAGTCAGTCGCCTGAGTCGGGAATGCAGATGTCTGCATTCTTCCATAACACACACACACACACACGATATTTGGCCAAAGAAATAGATTGTGGCCACATTCCAATAGAATTGACAATGTAATAATTTTAATCAATGTCTCAACTATGAACTTGTGGCATTGCTAAAGTGTTTTGCAGTCCTATCACTCAGTTCCCAAACTCAAAGTAGGGACAGATGGTGTAGAAACTGTCTGGTTTGAACTGAGGAACGGCAAAGGTGAAAAACCAGTTAGTGTTATTTAAAGGTCTACAAATCGTATCCAAGAGCTGGGCGGAGGATACATCAGGAGATAGAAAAGATGTGTAGGAAAGGCAAAGTTACAGTGATTTGGGGGATTTCAATCCGCAGTTGGACTGGGAAAATCAGGTTGGCAGTGGTTTGAAAGAAAAGGAATTTGTGGAATGTCGACGAGGTGGTTTTTTGGAGCAGCTTCTGGTGCAGCAACGAGGGATCGTGAAATACTGGATTTAGTGTAGTTTTAGATAGGTAGAGGTACAGGTAGCTTTGAGGAGACAGGGAGGCTGCAGAAGAATTTAGATAGAATAGGAGAGTTGGCAAAGAAGTGGCAGATGGAGTACATCTTGGGAAAGCATGAAGTGGTACACTTTCTGTGGAGGAAGAGAGGCCCGGAGAGAAAATTCAGAAGTCTAAAGTGCAAAGAGAGTTGAGAGTTCTTGTACATGATTGGCTCAAAGTAAACTTGCCGGTTGAGTTAATAGTGAGGATGGTGTTGTATCTGCCGCACAGTGAGTTTAAAGTCTTCTATTCAGCAAAAGAACTGTGAGTCAACTCTTATGAACAATAATATTTGCTCATTGGGCACAATCAATGTTAGTACAATAACGTTTACTATAAAGTAATGAAAAATACTGCACATTGTCTTATGCTTTTACTTAACTTTGGCTGATCGTGTACCACCACACTAGAACTTGGCCGGGCTCCACGTGGTGATGTCTTCTTATTCTTCCGATGGTCTTGGAGTTGTCTTCTTTTTCAGTGATTATTCTCCAGATACCGCACTCTGTGGGGTTTTGAGTTGATTCTTATCCTTCTAAGTCTTTAACCTCTTAGGAGGGTATGGAGGATTTGCCAATGGAATGATCAGGTTCATTTAGCCTGATCAATTATTCCCAACCAAGGACTGGCACATTGATGGCACAAGGGCAACATTCCATTGCCCATTAATAGTCCAACTTCAGGTGGTATTGAAGGCCACGTTTTTTTGCAAACCGTCTGCCGGGAGCTGCAGCCTGTCTGAATTCTGCAGCAAATGGATAGCACAGACACTTCAGTCAAGGTTGGGATCCATTTCCCAGCATGCTTTAATCATTGTTCATTTTTGTAACTCCATTTTAAGTTTATTAATGTCCATCATGTGTTCATTGTTTCAAGTGGCCTATCCGGTCAGAAAGACAAATACAGTGATGGCATTTATTTTGAGAGGATTTGAATATTAAAGCAGGGATGGATGTGTGATGCTTTACAAGGTTCTGATCAGACCATATTTGGAGTATTTTGCGATAGCATCATTTAAGATATATCTAGACAGATACATGAGTGGGCAGAGAGCAAAGGGATACTAATAATTAGAAAATAGGCAACAGGTTTAGATAGAGGATCTGGAACAGTGCAGGTTTGGAGGGCCGAAGGGCATGCTTCTGCGCTGGAATTTTCTGTGTTCTTCGTTCTTTATCATTCATTCTACAAATTGTATGTTTTCAACCTATTTTATGCTACAATTTAATAACATAGACCATTTATTTATTTGACAGTGCATGTCAAATTATAGTCATTTCTAAATTAGAGTCATAGATTCACAGAGATGTACAGCACGAAAACTGACCCTTTGGTCCAACCCATCCATGCCAATCAGATATCCCAACCCAATCTAGTCCCACCTGCCCGGACCCAGCCCATATCCATCCAAACCCTTCCTATTCATATACCTATCCAAATGTCTCTGAAACGTTGCAATGTATTAGCCTCGACCACTTACTTTGGCAGCTCATTCCATACACATACCACCCTCTGTGTGAAAGAGTTGCCCTTTAGGTCTCTTTTATATCTTTTCCCTCATATGCTCTCTAGTTCTGGACTCCCCCACACTGGAGAGAACGCCTTGTCTATTAATCCTATACATGCCCCTCATGATGTTACAAACCCCAATAAGGTCTCCCTTCAGCTTCTGACGCTCCAGGGAAAACAGCCCTAGCCTATTAAGGGCGGCACGGTGGCACAGTGGTTAGCACTGCTGCCTCACAGCACCAGAGACCTGGGTTCAAATCTCCGCCTCAGGCGACTGACTGTGTGGAGTTTGCACATTCTCCCCGTGTCTGCGTGGGTTTCCTCCGGGTGCTCCGGTTTCCTCCCACAGTCCAAAGATGTGCTGATCAGGTGAATTGGCCATGCTAAATTGCCTGTAGTGTTAGGTCAAGGGGTAAGTGTAGGGGTATGGGTGGGTTGCGCTTCGGCAAGTCGGTGTGGACTTGTTGGGCCGAAGAGCCTGTTTCCACACTGTAGGTAATCTAATCTAATCTAATCTATTCAGCCTTTCCCTATATCTCAAATCCTCCAACCCTGGCAATATCCTTGTAAATCGTTTCTGAACCATTTCAAGTTTCACAACATCTTTCCGATAGGAAGGAGACCAGAATTACATGCAATATTCCAATAGTGACCTAACCAATGTCCTGTGCAGCCGCAACATGACCTCTCAAATCCTGTACTCAATACTCTGACCAATAAAGGAAAGCATACCAAACGCCTTCTTGTGTTCTGTCCCGCTTTTTATTTATGTGTCTGGGTCTCTGAAGGTGGGTGATAAGAGAAATTAAATCGATTGATTATATTTAAATGTGTCAGAATGATAATTCTATTTGATTGTTCAATCGTTTGCTCACTCTGAATATGTGACCAGTCAGAGGTCAACCACTTTTCAAATGGTAGGGCGACAATGTCTGCTTTTGAATACTGACATTCAATGTCATGATTTGGAGATGCCGGTGTTGGACTGGGTGTACAAAGTTAAAAATCACACAACACCAGGTTATAGTCCAACAGGTTTAATTGGAAGCACACGAGCTTTCAGCGCGACGCTCCTTCATCAGGTGATTGTGGAGGGCTTGATCGTACGACAGAATTTATAGCAAAAATTTGCAGTGGGATGTAACTGAAATTATACATTGAAAAATTGATTGTCTGTTAAGTATTTCATCTGTTAGAATACAGTGATAGTTTCACTTGTTTCATGTGTAAATCAAAAAACCCTTTTTTTTTAAGTTGCATTCTCGGGTTAGCTGTTAACACTGGTGATAGCTAGACAATATGTTGAAGGTGTTAGCCCACTGTGAACTCTGTCTATGACCTGATGTTTAGATTGATTCTCATCTAAAAAGTGAGATTACAGAGTTTTACATAAATTCATGCAGTTTTTGAGCTCAGACTTCTACATGAATGCATGCAGTTTTTGAGCAAAGTGCAATGCAACTCTGCAAGTACAAATTCACCACACAAAATATATGTGTGCATGTGGTGGGTCTTTGTCTGTCTGTGTTTGTGTGTCTGTCTGGGGTGGGGGTTGTGAGTGTGAGAAAGTGTGTGTATGTGTGTGTGTGTGCAGTGAGTGCAGAATGCCTTAAGTCTATGAGGGGGTGCATGTGTGGGAGTGTGTGTGTCTATAAGAGTGTGTGTGGATGTCTGTGTGCGCGTCTGTGTGTACGTGTGGTCCATGTGTATGTGAGAGTGTGTGCGTGGAGGAATATTCAATGTGTAATGTTCACCAGAATAGTCAGACAACATGTTATTTTTCCGTACAAAACAAAATGTGCATTCTTTACTTTTGTATCATAAAATATTGTTAGGTGTTCATATTTTAATGCCATCAATATAGAATCAATTTAATTGTTTTCAGCGATGATGCAGTTATTGTTCAGTTGAATAATTGTAGTTCATATCTCATCATTGCCACATTCACGAATATGGCAAACACCTGATTATTGTTCAGGCCAGTAAACCCGCCACGTTGCCGACATTGTCATGACCGACATTAAAAATGGATTCCAAAAGGCCTGAATTCAGGCACTGCATTATGGGACCTCACAGCTGCCTGCGGAACTCAGTGAGACACTGGTCTGCTCATGAATCTGCCCAGAGAGTTTCCAAACTGCGTCAGGGCAATCATTCAAACATTTCTTCAAAGTAAATCATTTGGATTCCACCTTGGGCAGGAAGTAACTCGCCAACAGGTGATCACTGTTCTCAGTGTAGTTACAAATACTGTATAAATTAGATACCAATGATTGACCAGGAACCAGGTCTTACAAATTCATCTTCAGTTTGACCCTGGCCCAGAAAGCAGTTGTATCGACATAGATGTGTCAGAATCACATGGTGTTGCTTATGGTCCTGACATGTAGCATATCTCCTATACATCTGCTCCTTGGAACAGACACTGGGTGAAAATGTTCACAATTGACAGTCTTCTGCAGCAATAATAACTGAACTTGGTAGATTTTGTCTGATGTAGATAACCACACCTATTGTGCTGGCACTCAGGTGAATGTAACAATGCACACCATAACTGGAAGTCTTGGCCTAATGTCCCTTAACAGCTTCCTAACCTCACGCACCTCACTCCCTCACACAGCTCACTCCCTCACACCACCCACTCCGTCACACGCCCCACTCCCTCAAAGGCCCCTATCCCTCACAGGGCCCTCTCCTTCACACACCTCACTCCCTCACATGCCCCACTCACTCACACACCTCACTCCCTCACACGACCCACTCCCACACATGTTCCACTCCCACACACGCCCCACTCCCTCACTGGACTCACTCCTTCACAGGCCCCTCTCCCTCACACACCCCTCTCCCCCACAGGCACCTCTCTGTCACAGACCCCACTCCCTCACACGCCCCACTCCCTCATAGGACCTATTCCCTCATACGCCCCAATCCCTCACACACCCCACTCCCTCACATGCCCCACTCCCTCACAGGCCCCACTCACTCACAGGCCCCACTGCCTCACAGGCCCCATTCCCTCTCCCACCCCGCTCGCTCACCCACCTCACTCACTCACCCACCCCGTGCCCTCACCCATCACGCTCCCTCACCCGCCACGCTCCCCCACCCATCCCTTCACCCACCACGCTCCATCACCAACAGCACTCACTCACGTGCCGCGATCCCTCACATGCCCCAGTCCCTCACATGACCCGCACCCTCTCCCGCTCTGCTCCCTCACCCGCCGCGCTCCCGCACACGCCCGGCTCCCTCACATGCCCCACTCCCCCATACGCCCAACTCCGTTGCACGCCTTACTCCCCTCACACGCCCAATTCCCTCACATGCCTCACTCCCTCACACCACCCACTCCCTCACAGGCCCCCCTCCCTCACAGGTCCCACTCCCTCACAGGCCCCATTCCCTCACAGGCTCCATTCTCTCACACGCCCCACTCCCTCACACACCCTACTCCCTCACAGGCCCCACTCATTCACATGCCGCACTCCCTCACAGTCCTCACTCACTCCCCACCCCACTCCCTCACCTGCCTCGCTCCATCACTCACCCAGCTCCCTCACCCTCCCGCTCCCTCCCCCATCCTGCTCCCTCACCCGCCACGCTCCCTCACCCACCGGGCTCCATCACACGCCATGCTCCCTCACCCGCCGCGCTCACTAACCCGCTCCCTCGCCCGCAGTGCTCCCTCACCCGCCGCACTCCCTGACCGGCCGCGCTCACTCACCCACACCGCTCACTCACCCGCCGCACTCCCTCACCCGCCGTGCTCACTCACCGCAGCGCTCCCTCACATGCAGTGATCCCTCACACGTCCCGCTCCCTCACCCACCGCACTCACTCACCTGCCACGCTCACTCACCTGCAGCGCTCCCTCAAATGAAGCACTCCCCCACCCGCCCTTTCACACACAGTGCTCCTTCACATGCTCAACTCCCTCACACACCTCAGTCCTTCACACGCCTCACTTCCTCACATTCCTCACTCCTTCACACGCCCCACTCCCTCACACGCCTCATTCCCTCTCACACCTCACTCCTTCACATGCCTCACTCCCTCACATGCCCAACTCCCTCACAGTACCCATTTTCTCACACAACCCATTCCCTCACAGGCCCCAATCCCTCACAGGCCCCTCGCCCTCACAGGCCCCTCTCCCTTTGGCCGCACTCACTCACAGGCCCCACTCCCGCACATGCCCCACTCACTCACACGTCCCACTCCTCACTGGCCGCTCTCCCTCACAGGCCCCTCTCCCTCAAACGCCCCTCTCCCTCAAACGCCCCTCTTCCTCACACGCCCCACTGACACACAGGCTCCACTCCAGCACACGCCCCGCTCACTCACCCGCTGCACTCCCTCAGCTGCCCCACTCTCTCCACCGCCCAACTCCCTCTTCCACCCTGCTCCCTCACCTGCCACGCTCCCTCACCCGCTCCCTCACCCGCCCCGCTCCATCACCCGCCGCACTCCCTCACCCGCCCCGCTCCATCACCCGCCGCACTCCCTTACCCACCCCGCTCCCTCTCCTGCCCCGCTCCCTCACCCGCCGCGCTCCCTCACCCGCCCCGCTCCCTCATCTGCCGCGCTCCCTCATCCACCGCGCTCCCTCAACCGCTGTGTTCCCCCACCTGCCCCCTCACCCGCCACGCTCCCTCACCCGTTGCGCCCATTCACATGACCCGCACCCTCATCCGCCCCACTCCCATACACGCCCCGTTCCCTCACCCACCCCACTCCCTCACCCAAACCGCTCCGTCACCCACTGCACTCCCCCACCTACTGCCTCACCCGCCGTGCTCCCCAACCCGCCCCCTCAACCCCCGTGCTCCCTCACCCGCAGCGCTCCCTCACCTGCAGCACTCCCTCACACGCCCGACTTCCTCACATGCCCCGCTCCCTCACACAACTCCCTCCCTCACACAACTCATTCCCTCACATGCCTCACTCCTTCACATGCCTCACTCCCTCACTCGCCTCACTCCCTCACATGCCCCGCTCCCTCATCCGCCCTCCTCCCTCACATGCCCCGCTCCCTCACACAACTCCCTCCCTCACACAACTCACTCCTTCACATGCCTCACTCCTTCACATGCCTCACTCCCTCACTCGCCTCACTCCCTCACCAGCAGCGCTCCCTCACCCACCGTGCCCCTCACCTGCCCCACTCCCTCACACGCCCCGCTCCCTCACATGCCCCGCTCCCTCATCCGCCCTCCTCCCTCGCATGCCCAGCTCCCTCACCCACCCCACTCCTTCATCCGCTTCACTCAGTCTTCCGCCCTGCTCGCTCACCCGCCGCGCACATTAAACGGCCGCGCTCCCCCACCCGCCCCATACCCACCGCGCTTCGACACCCGCCCCCTCCCCCACCGCGCTCCCTCACCCACAGTGCTCCCTCACCCGCAGCACTCCCTCACACGCCCTGCTCCCTCACACTCCTCGCTCCCTTACACATCGCACTCCCTCACATGCCTCACTCCCTCACATGCCCCACTGCCTCACATGCCCAACTCCATCACATGCATCTCTCCCTCACATGCATCACTCCCTCACATGCCCCACTCCCTCACACACTGCACTCCCTCACACAACACACTCCTTCATGCGCATCTCTCCATCACGTGCCTCACTCCTTCACGCACCTCACTCCTTCACGCACCTCACTCCCTCACGTGCCTCAATCCCTCACGTGCTTCACTCCCTCACACACCTCACTCCCTCACGTACCTCACACCCTCATACAACTCACTCCCTCACACATCTCACTCCCTCACACGCCTCACTCCCATACACGACTCACTCCCCCACATGCCTCACTCCCTCACACGCCCTACTCCCTCACACGCCCCACTCCCTCACACGCTCCACTCGTGATCACACGCCTCACTCCCTCACACGCCTCACATGTTCACACACCTCACTCCATCACCTGCCCCACTACATGATATGCCCCACTTCCTGACACACCCCACTCCCTCACACGCCCCGCTCTCTCACACGCCCCACTCCCTCACATGCCTCACTCCATCACATGCCTCACTCCATCACACACCTCACTCCATCACACGCCGCACTCCCTCACATGATGCACTCTCTCACACAACTCACTCCTTCACGCGACTCACTCCTTTATGTGCCTCACTCCTTAACACGCCTCACTCCTTCACGTGCCTCACTCCTTCACACGCCTCACTCCCTCACGCACCTCACTCCCCCACGCACCTCACTCCCTCACACAACTCAGTCCCTCACACAACTCCCTCCCTCACACGTTCACCAACTGATGAGAATCCTCAAACCGAGTGAAACCTGGAATGCGGAACAGTACAGCACAGTAAGAGCCCTTCAGCCCTCAATGTTTTTTCCGGTCTTTGATCCTCCTCTAAGATCAGACTAACATACATGACCTTCAATGTATTAACTTTCATGTGCCCATCCAAGAGTCTTCTTAAATATCGCTAATGTATCTAACTCTACTATCACCGCTGGCGCTGCATTCCGCCCCGATAATGAAAGCCAATACACCAAACACATTCTTAACAAATCTATCAGCTTGAGTGGCAACTTGGAGGGATATATGGACATGGACCCCAAGATCCCTCTATTGCTCCACGTTGCCAAGAATTCTGCCTTTCACCCTGAATGCTGTATGCAAATTCAACCGTCCAAAGTAAATTGCTTCACACTTTTTAAGTTTGAACTGTATCTGCCACTTATCAGCCCAGCCCTGCATCCTAACAACGACGTGTTGCAACCTACAATACACCTCCACATTACACACAACTCTGCCAACATTCATGTCGTTGTCAAACTTACTCACCCACCATTCCGCTTCCTCATCAAAATCATTTATAAAAATCACAAAAAGCACAGGTCCCAGAGCCGATCCCTGTGGAACACCACTGCTCACTGTGCTCCAGGGTGAATACTTTCCATTTGCTATCACCCTCTGTATTCTATGGGCCAGCCAAGTCCATATCGAACCAGCCAATTTTCCCTGTGTCCCATGCCTCCTTACCTTTTGAATGAGCCGACAATGGGGAAATTTATCAAGCTCCTTGCTAACATTCTTGTTCACTACATCTACTGGTCTACCTTAATCAACGTATTCTTTCACATTTTCAAAACATCAAGAAGGTTTCTGAGGGATGGCCTGCCCCTCACAAAGCCATGCTGACTATCTCTAATCAAATTATGGTTTTCTAAGTAATTGTAAATCTTGTCTCTCAGAATCGTCTCCAATACTTTGCCCATCACTGATGTAAGGAGAAAGTGAGGACTGCAGATGTTGGAGATCAGAGCGGAAAAATGTGTTGCTGGAAAAGCGCAGCAGGTCAGGCAGCATCCAAGGCGCAGGAGAATAGACGTTTCGGGCATAAGCCCTTCTTCAGGAGGCTTATGCCCGTAACGTCGATTCTCCTGCTCCTTGGATGCTGCCTGACCTGCTGCGCTCTTCCAGCAACACATTTTCCAGCACTGACCAAAGACTGACTGTTCGGGCATTCCCAGAGTTATCCCTACTCCCTTTCCTGAACAAGGGAATAACATTTGTCACCCTCCAATCATCTGGCTGGCACTGCTCCAGTGGACAGTGAGGACGCAAAGATCATCGCCAAAGGCACGCCAATCTCTCCCGTCACTTCCTGGAGTAACCTAGGGTAACCCCATCTGGCCCAGGGGATTTACCTATCCTTATGTTTGTGCTTCAATCAGTGTACACTTCCCTTCAACATTTCTACACCCTGTCCAACGAATTGATTGATTGCTTTCCTTTTCAGTGCAATATACAGTGCTGCCTTCCTGAGTAAATATGGTTCCCAACATCCTGTGAATCACCGAATGAAATAAAGAGGAATGCACCAATGCCTTCCTGATGAAGGGCCTATGCCCGAAACATCGACTATCCTGCTCCTCGGATGCTGCCTGACCTGCGATGCTTTTCCAGCACCACACCTTTCGACTCTGATCTCCATCAACTGCAGTTCTCACTTTCTCCATTACTGAGGGCTGTCCCCTCTGCACACTGAGCGGGGAATTAACCGTCAGAAACCCATTGTATGTGGAGCTGACTGCTCAGTTCTGGAAAGTTGCACTTGATGAATACGTTCTTTTTTTTTATTAAAGAATTCCAATTCCACAAATATTCATTCAGTCCCAGAGTTACAATTTTGATTCCTGGTTTGGGCAGTCTGATAACAAATAGTGAATTATTGAGGAACTCCGAGGCACAGAGTATTCCAGGTGTTATATTCCAGCTTACGTTAATGCAGGGAGTATTGTCAGACAGACTGATGTGACGATGGAACGTTTTTGCCATCACAGAGATGTGTTTGAGGGAGGTCAGGGCTAAAAACTCAATATTCTGTTGTACTGGAACTATACGCATGACAGGGGAGGGTATTGAAAAGGAGGTGGTGTTGCATTATTAATTAGGGAACAGTAAATGCAGTGAGGACGGACGATATCTTGGACGTGTCTTCAAATTAGGCTTTATAGGTCGAGGTTGGGTGCAATCGATGACAGAAACACCGCTGGGATATTTTATAGAGCCTTAGAAAAATGAAAATACAAGGGCAGATATATAACCAATTCACTGAGGTGTGAATGAAAGCAAGGCTGGAGTTGTTGCAGAGAAAGGAAAGCCAGGCTGGAGGTGTTACAGAGATAGGAACACAAGGCTGGAGATGTAACAGAGATAGGAAAGAAAGGCTGGAGCTGTTACACAGAGAGAGGGAAAACAAGACTGGAGATGTTACGGAGAGAGAGGAAAGCAAGGCTAGAGATATTACGGAGAGAGGAAAGCAAGGCTGGAGATGTTGTAGAGAGAGGAAAGCAAGCCTGGAGATGTTACACAGAGAGGAAAGCATGCTGGAGATGTTACAGTGAGAGGAAGCAAGGCTGGAGATGTTACAGAGAGAGAGGAAAGCAAGACTGCAGATGGTACTGAGATAGGGAAGAAAGGCTGGAGATGTTACAGAGAGAGAGGGGAAAGCAAGGCTGGAGATGTTACAGAGAGAGAGGAAAGCAAGACTGAAGATGGTACTGAGATAGGGAAGAAAGGCTGGAGATGTTACAGAGAGAGGAAAGCAGGCTGGAGATGTTACAGAGAGAGAGGAGAAAGCAAGGCTGGAGATGTTACAACGATAGGAAATCAAGGCTGGAGATGGTACAGCGATAGGAAAGCAAGGCTGGAGATGTTACAGCGATAGGAATGCAAGGCTGGAGATGTTACAGCGATAGGAATGCAAACTTGGAGATGTTACAGAGAGGAGAGCAAGGCTGGAGATTGGTTCAGAGACAGAGTAAAGCAAGACTGGAGATGGTACAGAGATAGAGAAGACAGGCTGGAGATGTCACAGACAGAGGGAAGGAATGCTGGAGATGTTACAGAGAGAGGAAAGCAAGTCTGGAGATGCTGCAGAGAGAGGGGAAAGCAAGATTGGAGATGTTACAGAGAGAGGAAAGCCATGCTGGAGATGTTACAGAGAGAGAGAGGAAAGCAAGACTGAAGATGGTACTGAGATATGGAAGAAAGGCTGGAGATGTTACAGAGAGAGGAAAGCATGCTGGAGATGCTGCAGAGAGATAGGAAAGCAAGGCTGGAGATGTTACAGAGAGAGGAAAGCATGCTGGAGATGCTGCAGAGAGATAGGAAAGCAAGGCTGGAGATGTTACAGAGAGAGGAAATCAAGACTGGAGATGTGACAGAGATATGGAAGAAAGGCTGGAGATATTACAGAGAGAGAAAAGCAAGTCTGGAGATGTTACAGAGAGAGAGGAAAGCAAGGCTGGAGATGTTACAGAGAGAGAGGAAAGCAAGGCTGGAGATGTTACAGAGAGAGGAAAGCAAGGCTGGATATGGTACAGGTATAGGAAAGCAAGGCTGGAGATGTTACAGCGATAGCGTGGCCTGTGCATGCTAGAAGAGGTGAGTGAGATGATTTTAAATTCATTCACAGGAAATGGGGAGATGTGTAGCCGCTGGAGATTAGAGAGTTAGGGAGTGGTGTCGGGCAGGCGGAATTTACAGTGATAGATAGGGCTGTAGTATGAGATAAAGGTTGTGGAGATACGGAGGGTTACTGAGATACAGATGGATGTAGCGGCTGGAGGAGATGACAGCGAAAGATACAGAGATACACGTAGATAGTTTAAAAACGGAATTATGCAATGTATTATTAGAGAAGATATTGTAGAAGTCTGCGGAATAAACAAGGCACTTGGAGGAACTGAAGGAGTGAGACCTGGACTGTCCAATCACAAGAGTCATAGGGTGAGTGTCATACAGTACAGAAGAAACCCTCCGATTGATAGTGACAACAATTAAAAGCTCTGCAGACACTGAAAAACCCTCCTTCCTAACGTCTTGGGGCGAGTGCTAAATTTGGGAGAGGTGTTCTACAGACTCCTCAAGCAACAATGTGACATAACGAAACCTCACGGTGTCGGATCGAACACTGACACGGAAATCTCCTGCTGACTCCCCTCACTCAGCCTCATTGTGTGTGATCAAACACTGACACGGAAACCTCCGGCTGACTCCCTTCCCTCAGCTCATGGATCAGTGTCCCTCTACATTGAACAACACTTGGAGGACACACTGACAGAATTAATGAGCTGGAGAATCTATACTGGTTGGGCCATTTCAAAACTACCACTCAGAGGGGCTCAGCAGAAGCATTGATGATCGAGATGGTCGGGTCCAAAAGGAGAAAACTGCGAAACTGGGGCTGCACCAGGTCGGGGGGAACCACTGACAGGGAGAAACATACCTGACCTCATCCTCACCAACCTCCTGGCTGCAGAGACGTTGCACGATGACCATATTGGGAATGGTGACTACCACACATACAGTATTTCTGGAGACAAAGTCCCACTTTTACATTCTGAAGTGTGTGTGTGTGTGTGTGTGTGTGTGTGTACACACATGAGCACACATGTGACAGGTACTCTCACTATGTTAAACGGGACAGATTTCAAAGAGATCCAGAACTCAGCTCTAGCCTGTGGAAAGTGATTCGGGTAATTTTCAACAGCAGCAAAATTGTACTCCAGCACAATTTTTACTGTTACTGCCTGGCATATGCTACACTTTACCCTGACCATTAGACCGGGGATAAACCATTGTTCAATGAGGATCACAGCCTGGCCTGTCAAGAGTAGCATCAGGTATATCTCGCAATGAGGTGACGCTACCAAACAGGACCACTTACTTAACAAATAGCATAAACAGCCAGTGACAGACAGATATAACCAAGAAATCAGACCTAATCTCTGCAATCCTGTCACATGCAGTCAGCGTGAATTGTGTGATCAATTAAACAACTCACTGGAGGAATAGGATCCACAAATATCGCCTTCCTCAACGATGAAAGGGTCTAGTACAACAATAGAGAAGCTAAGGCTGAAACATTCACAACAATGTTCAGACTGAAGTGTCGATGGGATGATCTAGTTTAGTCTTCTCCAGATGGGAGTCTTCAGCTGATTTGATTTACTGTGTGTGGTAAATCCAAACGACTGGAGGGAAGGGGAATGCAAAGGCTGCGGGCCCTGAGAACATTCTATTCAAGCTGTTCCGGCAGAGATATTGCAATGGGACCTACCTGATAACGTGGAAACTATCCAGACATGTCTTGCACACACACACAGACAAAACATCAGACAATCAATGACTGTCCCATTGCTCTCATCTCTATCATTAATAAAGAGTTGGAAGATGTCATCTATAGTGGGGCCAAGCAGCACTTCCTCCAACCTGCTCACTGAAGCTCAGTTTGGGCTCTCATCCCTTGGGCACATTGAAGTCCTGGTTTAACGATGTACAACAAGATGAATTCTAGAGGTGAGGTGACAGTGACTGCACTTAACATCATCGTTACTGCATTTGACCAAGTGTCATATCCTGGACTCACAGAAAAACTGGAGCAAATAGGAATCGTCTGCACTGGCTGAAGTTACACCTGGTGCAAAGGAAGGTGGCGAGCAGACATCTCCACAGCAGTTCCCCAGGTGAGAGGCCTCTGAGTAAACCTGTAGACCAGAAATGGAAAGACAGGGCGCTATACGCCAACAGGATGATAGGGTTGTTCTCTTATAAGATAGACGCAACTAGTGGCAGTTTACCTGGATAGTCATCATGCCTCAAGCAAGGGAGAGGTTGAGTAAGACAGCCCTTTTCAGACACCTCATTCAATGCAGGAACTGAACCCACACTGTTGGCATTAATCTGCATTACAAACTAGCCATCCAACTGATTGAGATAACCAAGTCCTTACTCAGTTTCTTGGGGAAGATACTGTAATATTATACCATTCAAATATATTGTTAGACACCTCTGGAACAGGTGGAACTAGAAGCAAGCTACCGAGCTAAGAGAGAGGGACAGCATCCGTGAGCTGTAAGAGTTCTCTCTGCCCGAGGCCCAATAATTTTCAGCTGCTTCTTAAATGACCATCCCTACACTGTAAGTCATAAGTGAGGAAGTTTGCCAATGATTGGACAATGTTCAACACCATTCGTGATTTACTCAGATACTGAAACAGTCCTTATCCAAATGCAACAGGACCTGGAAATACGCAGGTGTGTGCTTAACAGTGACAAATACCATTTCCATTACACATGTGCCAGACAACGATTACCTCTAACAATAGAAAAGTGTACCATATCGTCTAATGTTCAATGCCACCACCATCACTGAACAGCCACCGAGCAATATCCCGGGTATGACCGTTAACCAGAACTGGACTAACCATATAATTTCATTACCCAGTCCTGTGAAGTGCTTATGCTAAAACATTGACTGTCCTGTACCTCAGGTGCTGTCTGACCTGTTGTGCTTTTCCAGCGCCACACTTTGACACATATTAATTCATTGGCTACCAGAATATGTCAGGGGCAAGAAATGCTACAAGAACGATTCACCTTAAAATTTCGGAAAGCCTGTCTCCCATCAAAAAGACTCATGTTGAATGTGTGTGTGATTAAATACCTCCATTTGCCTGTGTGAGTGCAGCTTCATCCCTCATCCACTGACACTCAGAAGCAGCAATGTCTGCCATCTACACGGTGGCTCTGCAGAAATTTACCAAGGCTCCTTACAACGTACCTCTGAAGCCACGACCATCAAGAAGGACAAGGGAAGCAGATACATGGGAGAACCATGATCGGGTTCCAATCCAAGCCATCCACCGAGCTGATTGGGAACTATATTGCCGTTCTTTCAGTGTCACTGTTTCAAGTTCCCTCCCTAATGGTATTGTAAGTCTACCTACAGCACATGGGCTGCAGCGGGTCAATGCGACAGCTCACCCCCACCTTCTCAAGGGCAAAAAGGGACAGGCAATAAATACTGGCCTTATCATATTCTATGAATAAATTAACATGAAAAATATTGTCCAGACCTGCCCAATTCTGGACACTGTGCCTTGGGTTTTGTGAGCGCTGGCTGGTTGGGTCCAGGCAGTAACATATTTGTGGTAAACAGCTGAAGGAATATGCTGTTTGAAACACTCGGACAGTCTCTCAGAGGTATGCCCTGCATACCAAGCATCACACAGACACTGACAGTCACATCACACATTACTGAGCTCTGAGATAGACAGAGGCAATTGAAAATACACTCATATCTGACTAACATGTTTAAACACACAGTGATATTGTTGCCACGAAAATAATTATGAGTGAACGTTAGCGGGGGAAAGTGAGGACTGCAGATGCTGGCGATCACTGTCAAAAAGTGTGGTTCTGAAAAAAACACAGCCGTTCAGGCAACATCTGAGGAGCAAGGGAGTCGACTATTAGCTCACAATATTAATATAAGGCAAAATAATTGTATATTTTCATAGTCCTTGTACTTAATAATAATTTGGTCTTGGGTGAGGGAATGAGATTTATCATTTCAATATTCCTTCCTGTGAGTTGTGCACTGTTTTCATCATAATGTTGTTATAAAAGTGAACGGAGTAAAGGGGGGATATAATGCTTATTGGACAATCTAAATGTTGGTATTATGAAAGGTTATCGAAACTTCAGTAAAGAGACTTTGCTGTTCATGGTTAGAACAATGCTGTGAACATTTACACAGAAATTTCCAGTGCAAGTCAAACACAAAATCATTGGGCTGGGATGATGCTGGCCATCAATGGAGCTGTACACTTCTGTTTGGACACTGACATTGTGGGGCTAACATACACTGGATATGGTTTATGAGGGGTTCAATGTAAGATGCCATGTGCCACAGGAGCCCATCACCTTTATAACACCTTCATTCAGGATCGGGTCCAAGGTGCAGAATTACAGTGTTTAGGTGCCATACCAGAAGAGATATGCTTGCAAGACATGGCTGTTTAGAGGTCATTATTACAAATGTTGAACTGCGTCCGGATCGACACCATGTGCTAGTCCATTGACCAGTTTTCCCCACTCAATTTCCCCGTTGTTCAGGTATGTCTCTAACCAATCCATTGTGAGGGATTATGTCAGTAACTGACCAGCTCCAGTTTGGAAACTCAATGGTGATGCATCCATGAGGTGCAGTGGGCCATCGGCATGAGCAGAATCATACTCTGCACAACTCATACAGTCTGAAACCTCACAGTCAGACATACTTCCCACCGTACACTAACCATCACGGTCCGACATACCTCCCACTGTACAGTAACCATCACGGCCTGACACGCCTCCCACTGTACAGTAACCATCACGGCCCGACATACCTCCCACTGTACAGTAACCATCACGGCCCGATTTACCTCCCACTGTAGAGTAACCATCAAGAGTTCAGTGCTTAGCACTGCTGCCTCACAGCACCAAAGTCCAAGGTTCAATCCCGGCCTTGGGTAACTGTCTGTGTGGAGTTTGCACATACACCACTGTCTGCGTGGGTTTCCTCCGGGTGCTCCGGTTTCCTCCCACAATCCAAAGATGTGCAGGTCAGGTGAAATGGCTATACAAAAATGCCCATATTGTAAGGTGCATTAGTCAGAGTTAAATATACGGCAGAGGAATGGGTCTAGGTGGGTTACTCTTCTGAGGGTTGGTGTGGACTGGTTGGGCTGAAGAGCCTGTTTCCACACTGTAGAGAATTTAATCTAACCTCCAAGGTTCAATTCGAGAATATGATGAAATAATCACTTGTCTGAATGAGTGCAGCTCCAACAGTACTCTAGTATGTAGTTACTAGCAACAGGCAACACAGTTGTGTGGGGAAGTTCATGTCTCACAAACTTGATTGATTATTTTGAGGAAGTGACAAAATTGATTGATGAGGGCATGGGAATGGATGTTGGCCATTTGGACCTTAGCAAGGCCCTTGATATGTTTCCTTATGGCAGGCTCATACAGAAGGTGAAGTGAAATGGGATCAGCGGTCAGTTAGTAAGATGGACAGAGAACTGCTTGGTCATAGAAGACAGAGTCGTTGTGGAAAAATGTTTTTTGTGACTGGAGATCTGTAAATAGATTGGCGGAGTTGCAGATTCTGATGATAATTGCCAGAGAATACAGCAGGACGTAGGTCAGCTACAGACTTGGACAGAAACGCAGATGTTACTTTATCTGGACAGTTGTGACGTGATGCGTTTTAGAAGGTCTAATGCAGGAGAGAAGTATAAAGTGGATGGAAAAACTACTGGCCGCATCAACATCCGAAGGAATCTAGGTGTACAGCTCCACAGTCCCCTGAAAGTGGTAACACGGGTGGATAGGGTGATGAAGAAGACTGATGGCAAACTTTCAGACGTGCATCAGAGCATGCAGTATGAAAATTAGCAGGTCATTTTGCAGCTGTAGAGAAACTTAGTTCGGGCACATTTAGAATATTGTGTACAGTACTGGTTGCCACACCAGCAGAACGATGTGGAAGTGTTGGAGGGGGTATGGAAACGTTTTACCAGGATGTTACCTGATTTGGATGGTATTAGCCAGAAGGAAATATTGAACAAACATGGTTTGTTTCCAACTGGGCATCATTCGCTATGGGCTACCTGATAAATATTTACAAAATTATCAGAGGCACAGATACAAATACAGCTAGAAGCCTTTTCTTTCCCCAGAGTAGAACTATCAATTACTCAGCACCATAGGTTTTAGGTAAAAGGGAGAAAGTTTAGGAGATATGATGGGCAAGTTTTTTTTTGCTTTCCCAGACAGAATATGCATGTGCCTGGAATGCACTGATAGAGGAGAAAAAGCTAATATTGCAAGATTTAAGAGGGATCTTGTCACAAATACGAGTAAGTAGGAAACTGAATGACATAGAGGGTGTAGGAAACAGAATGATACAGAGCAAAAAACTTTCTTTTTAACGTTAGAACGGCATCATGTGTCAGTGTGGGCTTGCTGGCATGAAGGGCCAGTTCCAGTGCTGGATTGCTGTTTAAAACAAGATTTGATTGCAGGAATTGCAAGATGTTGACTGAATGATTACTGATGATTACTGATGCACAACAGCCACATTCAGTGAATCTCTCCTCAACAACTTGCAGTTTCATATCCTCCTTCCCACTTTGGGGAATATGGAGAATTTGACGTGAAATTCCGAGCTGGTAACTGGTGACTCCATCTCGCCCCACGCTCCTCCGGCCTTCTCTCTTGCACAACAACGTCTCGGGGGACACTGCACTGACAGAGGCTGCATGTACTCCACACCCTCCAATGCTGGTATCTGTCACATGCCAGCCTCACCATGTAATCCCAGCACATCTCCAACCCACTGACAATACGCTTCTGTACTTCAATGCTGCAGCTCAGGGTGCACTGACAACTCTCATTGCAATGCTGCTGCAAGGACACTGTGCTCAGGGACATACACCCAGCTCATGGACTGTCCCCCTGTGCTGCTCACTCCGTGTTTGTACACACTCAATGCTGCTGCAAGGACACTGTGCTCAGGGGACACACCCAGCTCATGGACTGTCCCTCTGGGCTGCTCACTCCGTGTCTGTACACACTGAATCCTGCTGCAAGGACACTGTGCTCAGGCACACGCCCAGCTCATGGACTGTCTCTCTGGGCTGCTCACTCTGTGTCTGTACACCTTCACGTTGAGCTGACTGGAATGCTGACAGAATTATTGCCTTGCCTTACCCTGCCTTTAACAGTGTTACCCCTCAGCCAGAGATACCAGGCTCACCCGCCTGCTGTATAGTCTTGGTGTTTAGCACAGACACAAAAGCAGGAAGTTCGAGATCATTGTCCACAGTCAGTCCCGGTGCCCAGCACAGTCAGTCAGGGGGAGTCTCAGATCCCAGTCCGGGAGCTTGGACACGGTCAGTCGGGCTCTCGTGATTGTTAGGGTCAGGATCCTTCCCCTGCGAGGAGAAAAGGAGCTGAATGTTGGGGAGACATATGCCTCTCTGGCTATTTCTTTCCTATTGTGGAATGATTCCTTCTAGAATGTGAAAATTAACAAGTGGTATTAAGGGAAATGGAAAATATTGGTACAGCTGTTAGTGCTGGGACAGCTGGGGGAAAGGTGTCGAGGTGTTCTGTGTGAGTGAGTGGGCAGCACAGACACCAGGCAGAATTGGGCAGAGGGACAGAGAAGCGGTTAGCGAAAGACAAAGAGAAGGTGCTGCATTCAGTGAGAGTGGGAGAACATGAGCCTTGGTGGGAGGTGGGTGCAGTCACAGAGATAGAGTGAAGGTGAGCTCACAAACTGCAGATGGTGGCACTTACCCTGGTGGAGTGGAGAAGGTCACTGACCTCCTTCCTACACTGCTGGACGTTCACTCAGAAGGCTGGTACCTCACTGACCCAGGCGTCAGCCTTGGACCAAGCTGGCAGGGTCTGGTGCCATGGCCTACCGTGCCAGTCCTGGAGGAAGATAATGTCCCTCTCCTACAACATGTCATTCACCAGAACCTCAGGGGCTTGTCCACAAAGTGAAGCCTCAGTTTTACACCCTCTGCTCTCTCCTGGGCAGTTTCAGATTGACAATCTAAGGCTGTAATGACGTTTTACTAATGGCCCCTGTCACAGGGAGGCCGGTGCATTCTGGGATATCCAGGCAGTGCGCAGTTGTTATGACGAAAGGGAAAATCACCGTGTTAGTGTCAGTTGAGAAGATAACCACGTGGGCAGTGAGTGTAGTTAATGAGGCAGATTTGGGATGGTCTCATGAGAAAATGCACTTCACCTTGTGGAGAGAAACCCTCCATACAACCTGACTAAAATGAGACTTGACTAAATCATAAGATGGTTTGGTCTCTGTCTGTCTGATTCAAAATAGGGATGCAGTGTGAAATATTGGGAGCAACAAACTTGGAGCAGAGAATTACAAAGGAGATTCAAAACATTAAAAAAGGGGTAACACAATCTTCCAGACTGTTAAAAGAAGCCGGGGAAAAAATCCCCTGCCTTATAGTTACCCACATTATCCAATCCTCACTGGATGCAGGGATGGTGCTGGAGGCCTGGAGAACGGCTAATACCGCAACTTTGTTTAATGTGGAACAAGGGACTGACTGAATAGGTCGAGGCTGGAATTCTGAGACAGTGGATTAACGGTCACTGAGGAAGTCCCAGGGACTCCAGGACAGTCGGTCTGGATTTGTTCAAGGAAGATCATGTGTAATTAATGTGACTGTATCGGTCTGAGGCAATAACCTGTAACTGCATGTGACTTACTTGGATTTGACGAGAGATCCCATGGCAGACTGTTTAAAAACAGAAACTGTGGGGTCCAAGTGAATGGAGCAAAGAAGCCAGAGAAGTGCAAGGGGACCTCGACAATAGAGGGGAATGTACAATAAATGAGAGCATAGTCTGTGTGGGCGGATAAATGAAGATAGCTGGAAACATCAATAATCTCGTTAATGTAGCAAATGGCATCATTTCCTCTATCAGCCAAAGGGCAGAATTTCAGAGCAGGAAACTTTTGCTGAAACTGCATAAATAATGAGTTCAGTCACAGCTTGGGGACGGTGTCCAGTTCTGGTCACCCCATCACATGGAAGGATGGAATTGGACTGGAGAGGGTACAGAGGAGATTCTTCACCCTGTGACAGTGGAAGTGCAGTTATAAGGAAATATTGGAACGGAGGGTGCTGAGAGGAGATTTGATTGGGGTATACATATTGACAGGAGCCTGGATAGAAAGGGAGAGAATACCTTGTTCATGATACAGAACTCAGTTACCAGTGGCAAATATTTAATGTAATTGGTTGAAATATTAGCGAAGGGATGAGGAAAGTTGTTCTAAAACGCAGTTTATGATCGGGATCTGGGAATCACACATGGAAGTAGAGTAGAGGCAGAAACTCTCAAACCATTTTAAAAAGGTGCTGGGATCTGCAGCTGAAGTCCTGTAGTATCCGGGGAGACAGAACTAGGGCTTTAAAAAACCAACATTACATCTTGGTCAATGCAGACAGTGGACAGAGTAATCTCCTCTGTACTGTGCTATTTTCTGAAGTTTACAAAGGGAGCCAATATCTGATAGGATCAATACGCAGTGATGAGCGGTGAGGGCAGGGAGGAGCAGTGTGTAAATTTATTAGTATCACAATAATACTGATCCCATCCTTTATACACAATGCTACTTCACTATTTTGGCCTATTTATCCTTGTTGTACAAATGGGGAAAACGTGTGATTATTCAGATTTCAGTCATGGTCACACTGCAGCCCCATCTCCATAATCCCAGCTCAATCTGACCTGGTTCACACTATTTAAAGCTACCATTTCACTGGTCTTGTTGAAAGGTTTCCAGCTTCATTCTTGCCCCATTGAAGGCTGCTCTTAGTCAACCAATGATTCTCAGTCTCAATTATTGCATATGATTCTCCATCATCATCATGAACGTTCCAATATAATGATCGCTGGGCCCCAAAACGTTCCCCTACTGCCACTGGATCCACTTGCCCCACCTTTTCCCAAGGACCAGGTCCAACAGTACATGCTCTCTTGGGCTGGACACATACTCCTAAAGTGATCTCTCCTCCTTGTAATCCAGGGATACTGGCCCCCCATGACCCTGCAACACAAGTAACCCAGTCAATATCTGGATAAATTAAGTTTCTCAGTATATCTAATCTGTAGTATTGTCATCACTCTCAAATGAGCCTGCATATTTATTCTCTCCACCCTTTCCAATGGTTGCTGGCTGACAGACTGTACCTCACAGTTTAATTATACACTTTTTGTTCTGTAGCTCCAGCCAAATTCATTCTGTCCTTGGATGGATCCTCTTTCTCTTGGACCCCTTAACTAACGCTAATCTCAACCAATACTTCTCCCTTCATCATTTCCCTTCCCTTCTATCATTTTGGAATTCTTTATACCCAGCAATATTTAACACCCAGTCCTGACATCCTCGAGCCAGCTCTCAGTGATCAGTCCATCAGATTTCCACACACTAATCTGCATTTGTAACTCCCCAGACTCTGAGTATTCACATCCATGCAGAGTACAACAGATTAAGGGTTTCTTTCTCACTCCATCTTCCACTGTTAAACCTGTTGTTGTAAATTAGTACCAACTGCATATCACATTATTTTGAGAATCCTGGTAGTTCCTTTACTATTGTTTTTTGGATCCTAAGCACACACCAAGTTATTTCCAATCCCTCCCAAACACCCCACAAGGAATTCAGTCCCAGCCCTGTTACGTTAGCCCACTGAGCTTGCACAGTTGCTGCATTCCCCAGAAACAGTGTCAATGTCCCAGGAATCTGAAGCCCTTCCTGCTGCACCATCGTTCTAGTCACACGCTCATCTACCTAAAACTCCGAGTTCTGTTCTCACTGGACACAGCACTGAGATTATTGCAGCGATTGCTACATTTCAGGTCCTGCTTGCTAACCATCCACCTAGTTCCCTAAATTCTGATTCCCAGACGACTTCACCCTTCCTACCCAGGTCATTCCTACCAACATGGACATGACCTTTGACTGCTCATTGACCCCAGACGAATGTCCTGCAGACACCGTGATATTCTAAATCTCACTATACTGGAATTACAGAAACACTGACACCTTCTTCAATTTCCTGACTCCCCTGTGCGTATTGCTTCTCCTTCCTTCTCCCCCCGCCCCCCCCCCCCGTACAGTCAGGCTGCTTGTGGTGCCGCAGACATGGCTCCGACTTCCTTCCCTGAGCATCCCGCACCTTCATCAGCTTCCAAACCAGGAAACTGAATTGGGAGGGAGGTATCAGGATATCCTTGCATTCTCTGAATGTTTCTGTTCGATTGCCTAGTCCTTTATTCCCTTTCTTCTTCTCAGCTGTCATGTCTGAAGGGTGATCTGCTCTGTGTGTTTGCTATCCACCTAACTCTCAACATCACAGATGGCCCATAGAGTTTGCACTCACTGTCTGAGCTCCAAGACCCAGTGTTCATCTAGAACACCAGCAGGGGCTGTGGCTTCCCAATAAAACAGAACATATTTCCATCTGACAAACATGTATTGCCATGTCTTAAACTGCAACATGTCTAGAGTAATTTATTAATTACTTAGAATGAAGTTACCATTAGGGAAATAACAATATGGTTAACTCCCTTATTCAACTGTGGCTTACTGAGGGTAATGTATTATATTGGCTCAGAATTTCACATCTGTCTCTGATTTTTGAGTTCACCCCTTATTTCAGAAGTTGAAAAAATAAATTTGCTAACTTCTAGCAATTTATTGACAGTCACTAATAACGGTGCATTATCTGGCAATGAACTTACAGCCTTTTCTGTGATGGCTCTTGTAGTTCTTTTAAACTCAGTGCAGGCAGGTCCCAGCAGCAGAAAGTTATCTCTGCGACTCACATGTATGTGTCATCCTCCAGCTCCCACTCCACTCTGCTCCCTCGCAGGCTCACCGTCTCTGTGACTCCCAGGGATGTGTAATCCTCCAGCTCCCACTCCACTCTGCTCCCTCACAGGGTCACCGTCTCTGTGACTCCCAGGCACGATTAGGCCTCGATCCTCAGTGCTGATTAATATCTTCCCATTTTGCTGCCTCTGTAACTCCCAGGTATGTTAGCCTCATGCTCCTGCTCCAAGTTGCTCCCTCACATGGTCACTCCCTCTGTGACTCGGTGCTGATTTCGAGCCTCCTGCTCAGCTGCTTCTCCAAATCCAAGTCCCAGTAGGCCTCGATCCTCGCTGCTGATTTATATTCACCCGCTCTGTGCTGCTCTGTCTTAGGTTATCTGCCTTTGTGACTCCCAGGTAATGGCAGACCTCAAGCCTCAGTTGAGATTTATAACATCCCATTCCGCACTGGTCTCATACAGGATCGCTGTTGTGCTTGGAAAATAGTGGAAAAGAGGAGGATTAGACAGAGCAGAGGGTGTTACAGTGATTGGGCGAGCTGTATGGGATGGAACAGGTTATCTGGGGAGCTAGGCAGATCTTCAACAACTAAAGGAGGTTACTAGAAGTTACAGCGAGAGTTGCAGACACTGAAGAAGGCAAAGGAAATAGAGAGCTGTTGGCTTGTTCATGATGGAGCTTTGCAGAGTCTGAAGGGCTTATTCTGAGCTGCTTACAGAGATGTGCAGACTTCAACAAATGCAAATTGATAGTCAGGAAGTGTTGTATGGTACTGGAGACTGTTGGATGTTACAGAGTTGGAAGACTTGCAGTAATTGGGGGGAATAAAAACTTTTGGAGCACTGGTGGTGTTCAAGGACCCTCAGGACATGAGGAGGTGCAGAGAATGGGAGCATTCCAAGTAGTGGTATTGTAGGGCTGGAAGTCCGGAGATGGATAAGGAGGATGAAAAATGCCAAGTTAGTATACAAAACCATTGTAATTATAGAGATTTAAGGAAGGGAACCTGTGCTGTCATTGATTACAGTTAGATGGAGAGTTACAGAAGCTGACGGGGTTACAAATTTAAAAAGGGAGAGAATTTAGTTGATCAGAAGTTTAAACAAGAATAAAGAAATTTTAGAGCTCTCTAGACGGCAGGTAAGAATGGAGGAGGTGCGATTTTGTGAGGAACGATAAGAGTTATAACTCGGGGAGGCTGTCAGATATAAAAGGAAAAGCTGCGTTGTCTGGATGTAGTTACAGACATGAGGCGTGTTGTAGCGTCAGCTGGAGGGTACACAGATAACAACAGCTCAAACTGCTGGTGCAGTGTCTCTGGAAGGCAGCTCAGTAGGTAACAACAATGACTGCAGATGCTGGAAACCAGATTCTGGATTAGAGGTGCTGGAAGAGCACAGCAGTTCAGGCAGCATCCGAGGAACAAAAAAATCGACGTTTCGGGCAAATGCCCTTCATCATGAATACAGGCAGAGAGCCTGAAGGGTGGAGAGATAAGTGAGAGGAGGGTGGGGGTGAGGAGAAATTAGCATAAAGTACAATAGGTGAGTGGGGGAGGGCATGAAGGTGAAAGGTCACACACACACATACACACACAAACACACACACACATGCGTATACATACACATTTATGGGGTGAATTTGCACTTGCTCATTTGTATTTTCATATATAACCCGCTTTGTTCCAAATACACACAATTCGTAGACAATTGGTCATTGTGGTATTTATCGCCTTCTTCTTTACAAATGAACCCAGTCTGACTCCAGATGAAGAGACAGACAGACTCCAAACAAGACCTCATGCCTAAAATGCATTGTCTGACCGGAGGGGTCACCACCTTTCCATCGATAATACCTGAAGGTATCTCCAGGCAACGACATGAAAGAAAAGCGGACACTTGCATATTAATCAAACAAAACCTACTCCTTCATTCTAATTGATTAAAGATTTAAGAGCCATCTTAGGTGTGTTCAATTAAAGCGCACGAGTTTACATCCTTTGATCTTTTTCCTTATAAATCCAATTCCTAAGTTCTTCCTCTCTCCCTAAGACCTGGTGAAGAAGCAGCTCTCAGAAAGCTAGAGTTTTCAAATAAATCTGTTGGAATATAATCTGGTGTCGTGCAGATTTTGGCCTTGTCCAACTCAGTCCAAAACCAGCACCTTCATTTCATGGCTTTTATTAGTTAGCCAATCCTCTCTCCAAGCACGTTTTATTCCGAACATAATGTGCTCTTGTCTTGCATATGATTCGTTTTTGAGGCACGTTTTGCAATTGCTTCTGGAAGTCCAGATATAATACATCAATAGGATCCTCTTTATCCATCTTGCTTGTCACATTGTTTTAAGTGTTAGTCAAATCATTCAAACATGACTGATGCTTAGTAATACTATGTTAACTGCCATGGATCGTGTCTTGACTTTGAAAATATCCAGTTATTAATTCCTTCATACCAGATTCTAACAATTTGTCTTCAATCCCAATAATTTGTCCAATACTTTCCATTCCCTAGTGAAGTTGGTTATTCTAAGTTCTTCCCTTTCTATAACCCGCGCACTCTCTTTCAATTCCTGTGATACAGGCAAAAAGCTGTAAAAGATCTGCTCCAATTGCTGTGTAAGATGAATGAGTGGCTGATTGGACTCATTCTGTTCAATGTTTGATCAGGGGTCGTGAGTGTGAAGTCATCCGATGGAAGCCATACCGAACGAATTTTTTGATTCATTTCAGAGAGGTCATTTATTTGGTTTTTCAGCCAGGCCTTTGACAAAGCCCCTCGGGGGAAACTGATGAAGGAAGTACAATCTCATGGTATCAAGGGTAACTTGGTAAGTGGCATTCAAATTATCTTAGTGGCAGGAGACACAGGGTGGTAGGAGAAGGCTGTTTGTGTGACTGGAGACCAATGTCCCCTGGTGTACCACAGGGGTCAGTGCTGTGTCCCTTATTATTTGTGGTGTTCATAAACGATATATATGTGAATGTGGAGGGGGGAGGGAGTGTGCGACAAATAAGTGTATGTTTGATACAATGATTGGCCGGGTGGTTGACAGTGAGGAGGAAGGCCTGATGTTGCAGGAAGATGCGGATGGAATGGTCAGATGGGTGGATCAATGGCAGATGGAATGTCACTCTGATAAATATGAGGTAATGCACTTTGGAGGAAGGAACGAGACAGGGGAGTACTCAATGAATGGTAGCACGCTAGGAAGCTCAGAGGGTGCTTCGCCACACATCCCTGAATGGGACTGGACAGGGTAATAGGTTAGGTAAGAAGTCACATGCGACTGTTAGCATAGCTTTTATTAATCGAGACATAGATTTTAAGAGTTATACTGGACTGTGATTCGGGCAAGATGGAATACTGTATACAGTTTTGGGAACCACATTACAGGAAGGATGTGATTGCACTGGAGGGCTGCAGAGGAGAGAGACTGGATAAGATCGGGTTGTTTACTATGGAGCAGAGAAGGCTGAGGGGATGTGATTCAGAAGGATGAGGTTAAGCGGAGTATGGAGAGGGGAGATAGACAGCAGCTGTTCATTTTAGTCAAAGGACCAAGACGTGCAACAGACATTTAAAGTGAAGGATTTGAAGTTTAGAGAGGATTTGAGGATTGTTTTTCACGCAGAGAGTGTTGGGTCAGGAATAAACTTCCCGAGAGGGTAGTTGTAATGGGTAATCTCACAACCTTTAAACAGCAGTTGGACCAACACTTGGAGTATCATAACATTTCTGGCTATGGATCTCATGTAAGAAATTAGGACTAATGTAGCTCATGCTTTTTTTTTGAGGGAACAGAGTCCATGCTTCTGTGATTGTTTCATTGTGGAGAAAGGTAAACGGTGTGTTGACGTTCATTTTAGGAGGATTTGTGTCCAGAAGAAAGGGTGTGTCACTGTCACTGTACAGGACTTTGGGTTGTCATAAGGTTTAGCTACACATGGTTCTGACTCTGGCATGTTCATCCACAGTCATCACTGAACCATAGATCGGCTTAATGGTAATGGTAGACTGACGGAGTATCCTGGGGGATAAGTTACAGATTATGATTGAATACTATTCTGCTGCTGCTGTGATCTACAGCGCCACATGAATGCCCCGTTTGAGCTACAATATCTGCAATTCAATTCTACTGACTGTCCCCCAGTTCACACCGAGACTTATTCACACATCAGCCCTCTACTCAGTAACCTGACCTGGTTTCTGATTTGGTAGCACTTCTATTTTCATATTCTCATTCTACTGAGGGTCTCTCCTTGATGTTATTATCTCCAATTTATTGCCTTCCTTAAACCCTTTAACATATTCATCTGATTTTTTTTCTATTCTCTGAATATCATCATCTATGTTTGATGTGAATGTGTTCCCTCTCTCTGGCTATGAGTAAGAGCTTTGTAGTGTCAGTGATGCCTGTTTTATGTAGATTCAGAGACAATGAATGTGTGCCCCTAATGTTACTGTCCACTTTCCGGTGACAGTGCTGCATATCAGACCGGGCGTTCGAGCAGCTTTGACACACGTCTGTGGAACTTGCTCAAAACAGATATTGCTGAAGAAACAATGAAGGTCTGGCAATATCTTGTGGAGTGAACGTAAAGTTGACTTTTCAGTTCCAGTGACACTTCTACAAAGCTCCCAGTTTCACCAATAATATTTGCATTTTTCTTTCCAGTATCCATAATTATTTGTTTAATTGAAAATTTGTTCTGTGCCTATTAATTTCTTGAGAAACTCAATAGGTGTGGCAGCATCTGCAGAGACAGAGAAACAGAGTTAGTGTTGCAAGTCTAGTGTGACAATTCTTCAGAACAGAGAAGGATTGGAAACTGGACCTTTTAATCCCTTGAGAGAGGTGAGAGGATGGGTGATGGGGAAAAGAGGGCATGGCAAAAGACAAACCGGCTTTTAGCAGTGGTGAACGAGAAGATGATGCGAAATGGCTTTAAATTAAGATGTGAATGGTGAAGGGTTCTCTCTGTTGAGTGCAACATAAAGAAGACACAATCACAAAAGGTCATAGGGAGGTGAGGACGGAGAATGCATGAAACATGGAGGACAGCCATAATGGGTTCAGGCTGTGAAGTTATGAAATTGAATATTAACTCCTACAGGCTGTAACGTGCCAAAGTATAAAATGAGGTGTGATATGAGCTTGGGTTGTGTTTCAGTGAGACTTTGCAGCAGCCCAGGAACGAAAAGGTAACATGAGAGCGAGGTCGATTATTGAAATGGGAAGCAATGACAAGGTCAGAATTATTCCTCCAGAGTGGGAGTGTTCCACAATGCAGTCTCTGTTTGGTCTCCCCAATGTAAAGGAGACTGCATTGTGAGCAACAATGACAGGAGACTGGATTGAAAGAGTACAAGTGAAATGTTGCTTCACCTGGATGTTGTGTTTGGGGCCTTGGACAGTGAGGAGGGAAGAGGTGAGTGCGCAATTCTTGTGGCTTCTGCAATTGCACGGGAAAGTGCCATGGGGAAAGTGGGGAAATGCTCGGGGTGATGGAAGGTGTCACAGAAGTTCCTGAGAAATACTGACATTGGACAGGAGGGGAAGATGTGTTTGATGGCGCTGCCCTGCAGGTGGTGGTGGAAGTGGCGGAGGATGATTCTGTGAATGTGGATTCTAGTGCAGTAGGAAGTGAGGGCAAGGGGAGATCTATCATTGTTCTGGGGAGGAGGGGACGGAGTAAGGGCAGACAGTGGGCGATGGGACAGTCACAGCTGAAAGCCCTGTCCACGAGAGTTAGGGGATTTCTGGTTTGAAGGAAAAGGAGGTCACGTCAGAGGCAGCTCACTGGAATGTGGCATCATCAAACAGAAATAACAGAGACGGAGAAACTGGGAGAATGGGGTCAGCCTCTAATCTGAGGATTTCTGTCTCACATTTGGTCTGAAGCGGGATGTGGAAACAGACCCAGAGGAAGGTCAGTGGGTATGCACGGGCAGACATTCAAGCAGATATCCCATAACGCTCAGAAATTATAGTTTCTGTTCAAAAAGAAGGACTTGATAAGGAGATGAACCACCTATGGTTGACAAAAGCTGTCAAGCATACTATTCAATCACAATTTAATAAGCGTTAGTGTAGGTCCGGGTTTGGATGTTTATTTCAGGGAGCAGAAGCAGATGCTGGACATAAATTTCAGATGTACTTCCTGAATTACCCCCAGACACCCCTACCATTGCTGCTCCAACCTCTTCCCAGCTCGTCTCCCCTTCCTGTTTCCAGGTTCTCCCTCTCCAATTACAGAGCACATTCTCTCACATTATAGTCCCCCCCCCCCCCACTTCACCTGAAGCTCTTTCATCAATTCTACCTTCCCTGCACTAGCATCAAGGTGCGTTTTGTGCTGCTATTTTGCCTCTGGTCTCAGTGTGGCTCGACCTCCCACTCACATCTTATTCCAGAAAGTTTCCTTCTTGTAGTAAACCTTATTGAAAGCACCTATCTCCCTTCGCATTGAATTCACACTGTGATCCAAAACCCAAAAAGTATACTCAGCCTTCATCTCACTCTGCTAAAGGTCCCTGCACGCTGCCCGTGTGGTATAAGAATTCCTTTCCTTACATATAACCGGCCAGAGATACGTATTCGCTGTAGAGATCATCACCCCCTTTAGACCAAGGAATTCAGGAGCTTCATGTCTTATATGCTACCTTAGTATTGTAACATGGACTTAAACATATCACATTATGAAGTTCGGATTGAGTGTTGTTTCCCTGTCATTTTTAATATTGTTTAAACTTTGCAGTGCTTATGTTTAAATGCTTGTTCTTGAAGTTAGTATCAGATGGAGTCTAGTCGGTTGAAAGGTGACATTATAGAAGATTATAAAATCATGTGAGGCATGGATAGGGTGAATAGCCAAGGTCTTTTCAGCAGGATAGGAGAGTTCAACCATAGATGATGTAGCTTTAAGGAGAAAAGGGAAATATTTAAAAGGGACGAAGGGGCAGTGTTTTCACACAGAGCGCGATGTGTGTATAGAATGAGCTGCCAGGGGAAGAGTGGTAGATGCAAATACAGCTACAACATTTAAAATACATTTGTACAAATATATGAATGGGAAAGGTTCAGAGGCACATTGGCCAAGTGCAAGCAGATGAAACTAGTTTAGTTTAGAAAACCTGTCAGCATGGACAAGTTGGACCAAAAGGTCTGTTTGAGCGATATGACTGTATGAATCTAGAAAGCGAGGAAAAAGGAAGAAAAGCTATTATGTAAGCAAACTGGCAAGAAATATAATAACAAGCGGCACAAGCTGTTCCGTGTATATAAAGAAAGTCCAATATGAATGTGTGACTTTCGGTAGAAATGAAGTCAGAAAAGTAGATTGAGGACGTTTGGACGGTGTGCCTGGAGGGAACAGACAGATAATTTACACCAGAATTTTACACTATTCTTCACAGGGGAAGGCACTGTAAGTATTTCAATGATATAAACAAAATGGTCATAGGAGGGAAGTTCTTGAACAGCCTCTAACAAAAGGATCAAGGTTTTTTTTAATAAACAGATAAGACTAGTGGTAGACAGGTCAGTACTAATTCATAGTTGGGTTTAAAAGCAGCGGTTACACAATTACTGGTGGTATGAGGGAAAAAATCTATAACTCTCTGGATTGCAGGAATGAACCAACGATTCTAGAGACCCTCCAATGTGGCGCCTGTCTTCAAGAAAATGAAAGCAGGAACCATTTAGCCTCACCATTATTGCTGGGAATCTGTGAGAGTCTGTTATTAAGGAAAGGACTGCAGGGCATTTAGAAAAGCTACACATGGAGTCAGCATGGTTTTGTGAAAGGGGCTCTATAATTTCCCTGTAAAATCATTCAAAGCTTTCTGTGGAGATCCCTGAGAATGTAACAAGTGGACTTGATAAAAGGGAGCTGGTAGACGCGATGCTTTCCAGAGGGTTTCCAAAAGGTATCACATTATTGGAGCTCGTAGTCTGACGCTTAATATATTAGCATGGGATGACGGTTGGTTAACACATAGAAATCGGAGAGTCATGGTTAATGGATCTTCCTGATAAAAAGTATCTGCTAGAGTATCACAAATATCAGTGCAATGGCACGATTTATTTACAATCTATACTGATAGCCTGACGGCAAGAGCTGAGTGCATTATACATCCGAGTTTGAGGATGACACTGAGAACTAAAAGGCAGGCTGTTATTTAATGGAAAGGACTCACACAAAAAGAACAGTGCAAAGGGATGGGATTGTTCTTGTGTTTGAAACATAACGACAGCATGCTGATGCAGCAAGTAAATTGGTTGGTTCGTTATGCAGATTCCTGGGATGAAAGAGTTGAATTATTGAGTACATCTAAAAGGATGAGGCGATTATTCATTGTGGTTGAAATGAATGAGGGTGATATTACTGAAATGCACAAGATACAGAGGGGGCTTGACAATGTAAATTTTGAGAATTTCGATCCATTCCAGGGCAGAGTGTTGAACTCCGTGATGGAGATATAGAATAAGGGATATGCAAAGAAATGTCTTCTTTCAGAAGGTAGTGAATGTCTGGAAATCCCTAATCCAGACAGTGAGGGGGCTGGGACACTGAATGTATTTACAGACTGGGTGGATTGGGTTTTGACATATCAGCGAGTCCAGGGATACAAGGGGTTAGCAGGAAATTGGGGTTGAGCTCTGAAGTAGATCAGCCATGTTCTGATTAAATGACATTGCAGGCTTGAGGGGCCGAATGGCCTGGTCCGGTTCATATTTCTTACGTTCTTATGTTATTCTTTTGGAAAGTAACTGGTTATTTTCCTGAAAATGGTGTTGTACAATGTTGCATTCAGGCAGAGCAGAGGATTTGTTTGAGCTAACCCTGGAAGCGGGTAGAGGGCTGTACTCAAAGCGAATCAAGGTCTGTAACATGACCCACAACTGGAGTAGCAGTTACGGAGAGGGAAGGCCTGGAAAGTGGGATTGGGGTGGAGGTCAATTCCTGACTCAGCCTGGATTTTCCAAGTACTTTTCCCAAACTACACCTAAGCATCGGAGTGGCCTCGATCTGCCCCGTGTAGCAGGTCCAAAGGGCTGAATGAAACAACATAACAAAGGGCTGAGGGATAGGAGTGGGTCATTCTGCACTTTGACACTACTCCAACTGTAAATACGGTTGTGGCTCATTTCATTGTGGTCGCAGTTGCACTTTTCTCTCCCTGCACCATTTTTCCTGATTCACTTGTCTATGGACTACCTGACGAACCCAGCCTCGATATAATATAAAGATTCAGCCATCCAAAACTTCTGGGAAAGAGAATTCCCACTTGAGTGAAATACCACTTTGTGAATTTCTCCTCATTCCTGTTTTGACAGTGTTTGGAGGGTGTCACTGTTTCCTTTTCTAGTCCAACTCCTTCATTCCTCACAACAAATCTTAAATATCACCAGTTTGGTGATATGGCCGATGATAAAAGACTCAGATTGGAACAGGTTCAGTGGTAGGAACAAATCAGCCAGATTTCTTTAGTCACCCACAAGTAACGAACAGAACTAACAGAGCAGCATGGTGGATCTGAGGGTAGCGCTGCTGCCTCACATCACCAAGGAGCTGGGTGCAATTCCATCCTTGGGCGACCCTCTATGTGGAGTTTGAACATTCTTCCCGTGTCTGTGTTCGTTTCCTTCCAGTGCTCCAATTTGCTGCCGCAGTCCAAAACTGTGTATCTTAGAGTGAATTGGCCTTGCTAAATTGCCCATAGTTCCCAGCGATATGTAGATTAAGTGGATTAGTCATGAGAAATGCAGGATTACATGGATAGGGTAGGGGTCAGGACCGGGTGGGATGCTATTCGGTTTGTCTGTGTGGATTTGATGGGCAGAATGTCCTGTTTCCACACTGTCGAGGTTGTATAACAATGGCAACAAATTTGGACCATTAAAATACCTAGTGGGTATCTACCTGATCCACTCTGCTGGAGGTCTTGTATGTTTGAATGAGATCATCTCTCTTTCTATGTGTAACCTGTTAAACTCTCCATAATATAAGGCCTTCATCCCTGGAATACATGAGTTGAAACATCTCTGAACTGCTTCCAATGTAATTATGTCCTTGTTGCAAGGTTTGTGAAGTTTTGTTGCTCAGGTTGAGGTTTAGGGTGTAGGTTTGCTCGCTGAGCTGTAGGTTTGATATCCAGACATTTCATTACCTGGCTAGGTAACATCATCAGAGGCGACCTCCAAGTGAAGTGAAGCTGTTGTCTCCTGCTTTCTATTTATGTGTTTGTCCTGGATGGGGTTCCTAGGGTTTGTGATGATGTCATTTCCTGTTCATTTTCTGAGGGGTTGATACATGGTATCTAGATCTATGTGTTTGTTTATGGCGTTGTTATGGTAGTGCCAGGCTTCTAGGAATTCTCTGGCATGTCTTTGCTTCGCCTGTCTCAGGCTAGATGTGTTGTTCCAGTCGAAATGGTGTTTTTTTCATCCGTGTGTCGGGCTACGAGGGAGAGAGGGTTGTGTATTTTTGTGACTAGCTGGTGTTCGTGTATCCTGGTGGCTAACTTTCTTCCTGTTTGTCCTACGTAGTGTTTGTGGCAGTCCTTGCATGGAATTTTGTAGATGACGTTGGTTTTGTCCATGGGTTGTACTGGGTCTTTTAAGTTTGTTAGTTTTTGTTTGAGAGTGTTGGTGGGTTTGTGTGCTACTAGGATTCCGAGGGGTCTTAGTCGTCTGGCTGTCATTTCTGAAACTTCTTTGATATATGGTAATGTGGTCAGGGTCTCTGACTGTGTTTGGTCTGCTTGTCGTGGTTTGTTCTTGAGGAATCTGCGGACTGTATTTTTTGAGTATCCGTTCATCTTGAATACGTTGTAAAGGTGGTTCTCCTCTGTTTTCCGAAGTTCTTCTGTGCTGCAGTGTGTGGTAGCTCGTTGCAATAGTGTTCTGATACAGCTTCGTTTGTGTGTGTTGGGATGGTTGCTGGTTTAGTTAAGTATTTCGTCAGTGTTTTTCCGTGTTCTGTATACGCAGGTTTATAGTTCCCAGTTGTCCACAATCGATAATCTAGAAAACATTTTAAAATGCAAACAGTGATAGAACAGAGTTCGAAAGGACCATGGGGCCGCTCTGTCATGAGAGAGAGAACACTCGTGGTGGTTTGCCCTGAGAGTTACTACACCTCGGATGATGGGGTGTGGTTAAGAGAGCGTTCCCTTCATGGTAACCTCTGTCAGTGTAGGGAATTGAACTGCCAGTGATTTTCACACCCACAGTACCCCTTGTCATGCCACAATGAATGTATGGAGCTGTAAATGGATGGGAGCTACACATCCTGTCACTTCCAGCATGGGCTGCAATTTTCCCCACGCTGGGCAGTGATCTAACACAGTGTTACTGAGAAATGCACTGGGGTGGTGTACACAGTCCTACATGCTGGGAGGGTAACTGCTCCTGGTTTACAGATCAATGCACTGGGGTTGTGTACACAGCTCTACATGCTAGGAAGGTACCTGCTACTGGTTTGCAGATCAATGCAGTGGGGTGGTGTACACAGCTCTACATGCTGGGAGGAATACTGCTCCAGGTTTACAGATCAATGCACTGGGATAGTGTACACAGCTCTCCACGCTGGGAGTGTAACTGCTCCAGGTTTACAGATCTATTCAATGTACAGCTATTCATACTGAACAGAAATCTTGTCGCATTTATAAAGCAAGACATTGGTGTGGTCTGCAGACAGACGAATTCACCTGGATTACTGAATCAATGCACTGGTGTGGTCTGTGCTCGTCCCCATGCTGGACAGATAGCTAATGGCCTGGTGAGACCTGCGCAGTCTTCCATCCTTGGACAGATTGCTGGTTTGTCTGAGTTGGTCTGCACAGTATTCCACCCTGGAAAGATTGCTGTGTTGTAATGAGTCTGGTCTGCACAATTCTCCATCCTGGACACATTGCTATTTTATTCTGAGCCTGGTCTGCACAGTGCCCCATGCTGAGCAGATATTTCATCTGAGCGTATAAGTGTCTGGGCTGGATCTGTGAGGTGGATTAAGGATCCGAAATAATTCCTGATCGAGCTATCACTCCTTTAGCTCAGCACATTCCACTGTCAAACCCTGTATTTCTGCAGCATGTTGTCCATGAAATAATTATCCAAATAAAACGTGAATATCTGTCCTTCTTGCGATGCAAACGCGCAGAAACACCTGAAAATATATGATGAAGGCAGACGCAACCAAAAGGATTTCTTACTGTAAAGGTAAATGTGAGGTGCTCTGTTTAAGATGCATTTTGCTTGCTCAAAGTGTTCTACACGAAGCAAAATACAATATATTCAAACACAGTAGACAAAACACAACAAAAACTTAATTCTATTGGACAAGATAACATAATAATTGATTATTTAAATATTTCACAGTAACTACTCCAATATGGTAACATCCTTGAGACACACCCTTGTCATAAAACAAATTCAGGAATCCGATTGTCTCACATGCAGTTCTCCAATCCAGGAGGAAAGAACAACAAAAGTCAATTCTGAGCGAAATCTCAGGGAGAGTGTGTGGCAGCCTGGAGAGGTTTCCTGCCTTCCGACCCTGCTGAGACCCAAGCCATAACTGGCAAAATGTAAAATTAAGAATCCTGCTTCTGTGACAGCTTGACCATCACTCTACAGGACCCGGCTGTGATTGCAAGGACAAAAAGGAATGGACGGTATCTGTGCAGTCTATGCCACTGTAGGAGCCTCTCAAAAATGCCTAACCCCACCTAAGCAGTTAAATGATGGCAAGATAAATATCAACGTTCAACATAAATAAAAAAATGAAAGGATGTAGCAGGCCTGGTGGTCAGATACAGACGGCCTCGGAAGCCTAGCAATTCCTACCCTGCCAAAACACAGTCGAATCATCATGCTAGTGAAGAGAAAGCATTATCTCTCTCCGTCACTCTAACTTTACAATTGGAGATGTGCCATTCACCCAATAGTCAGTGATGTCAACATCCCAACCCAGATCAAGTATGTTTGTGGTCTATAAGCGATGTAGTGAAGTGGGTTAACTGGAGCTGTTTGTTCGGTGACTGTGATTGATGTCACTCTTCATGGACCCGAACTGTGCCACTGGAGAGTTTCCCTCTTGCATAATTAAGGAGTTTCTTTTAACCTGTTATTCCATAGTATCAGGGGCAGCGTCATCCTCAACACGATAGGGATCAGCAGCTCCAGAGAGAGGGAGAGGAATTGAATTTGAGAACAATAGACTGGAGTGTTCCAACCATGAACTGGAGTTTATCCGATAGTTTTTACTGGCTTTCTCAGGATTGGCCATGGTTAGAGTTGCGGATTGAAGCCGTACTGATGATTATTCAAGCCGGTCACTATCCGATCCTAACTATTATTGGTATTCCTGGTAAGTCTTTCCCTGTCAATTCTATAACCTATGGTGAATATCATTGCTAATTCTGTTATTTATATTTCGCAAATACATAGAGTATTTTCTTCTGGTTCAGTCACAATCTCCACTTCCTTTAAATGAATTTCAGACTCTTCACTCAGAAACATCTAAGAAGGAACAAGACTGTTCAGAACCTCAAATTTGACTTTTGCCCTGAACTGCTTTATGTCTCTGTATTCTCTCTGTCATCAAACCTGCCCACACCCACCTCAATAATATCCCCAGTCTCCACCTCTGCCTCAGTGCTGTTGCTGAATTAAACATCATCTACCTCTTTGTTAACTTCACAATTTATGGCTCCAGTTGTATTCTGACCTCTCTTCCAGTTACAAATATTTTGACCACAAGCTTGTTCTCGTCACTACAGTTACTTCACAACTGGTACTCTGTATCAGATTCATGATGTCACTGGAGGTGTAATTCCGTGGCGCAGAATATGACTCGAAAGCCATTGTTTGAAATCCTATCACAACAGATGACGAAACTAAAATTTGAATGACAAAAATTGGCATGACATGTCACTGATGGAAACCATAAACGATCAGGATTTCTTTTATTATTAATCGTCTTTGGTACAGAAACTTAACATTATTGCCCAGTCTGGATTAAGTGTGACTTCAGACACACAATGAAATAGTTGGCTCCATGTTGCCTTGACAAATGGCCTCACAGTCAAGGGCAATTAGGATAGACAACACATGCTGCCCTTGCCAGTGATGCTGACATACCATGAAACAAAAACATTAATGGTGAAATAAACCAAAGAACTGTAGATAATGGAGATCTGAAATAAAATTCTCCAGTATCCGCAAGTGTTGGAGAATCTCAACATGCATGACAGCCTCTGTCAGGAGAAAAACATAACTTTTTGAGTTCAGTGATTCTATCAAAACTCAATGCAACTGGGAAATAATATTATTATATCAGGGATGGTTGGAAGGGTGAGTGGGAGGTTTGTGTTGAATGGATAAAGAAATGTCCAGCAAACGAGAGAGAGAGAAAGGAAAAGCAAACAAAAGGATTACTAATGATGAACTTGAAGGAAAATAGAATGGGAGGTTATTCTAACATTCCTGCCTTTCCCATATTCTCGAATATCACGTCCATTGAGGTATGTACCTGGTTAAAGTGAATTCTGTTCCCTCTGTCTCTCTTCAATGAGTGTGATGATCTTCTCCATTGGCAATAATAGTGTTGCCCGTCTAGTTGCTGAGATACAGGGAAAGGTAATGTTACAGTGTCAACTGCTTCTTTCGATAGAGGAATTGTTACTGCGGGACTGTGCAGAGATGTAACGGTTTTCTCAGCCAGGAACAGAAACTGCCGAGATGAAGGAATTTTCAACACTGAATGGGTGCAGCATGCGTGTGGGGATTTGACTTGCTGCTGTCATTAGAAAGTCAGTGGAGTTTCTGTAAATGGTGTTCTCAGGTTTGTTTTGTCAGCTGCTGAGTTCATTCCGGGAGACCAGAGGGTCTGGTGATCCCATCTGGTTACTGCATTTACAGAGTGTCTGGGTCCATGATAAACAATTTGAGCAGAGACTACAAAGAAGGGAAGCTCTGTAAACAGGGAGGAGCAAGGAACTCAACTTTCCTCTCTGGCATTTCCAGAAACATTTGTCTAAGCTGCAAACATTCATGTGTAAAATGTGAAACCAGCTTGTTTCAAAAATGAGGTGCTCACTGAGCTGTATCCTCTCTTTCGGTATAACCTATAGTCTCTCACCAGGGACAGGACTGTGCAGACTCTCACCTTGAAGTGAACTGTTTCAATTCTGAAACATTCCAGGCAGGCGTGTGTAATATATCCACCATACCTGGAGTGTAGTCCTCCGATGTAACACGAGCTGACCGAAGCCACCTGCCTGCTGAGAGGAATGCATTGGTTCCATCTCCACAGAGAAAGGTACAGAAATAACTTTCAGAAATATGAAGATACAGAGTGACTTGTAAAAATGAGGAACTGCAGAAGATTAGAATTAATGATGAGTATTTTTTGGAAATCTAATTGAATTGAAGTTTCATAACTTGCTGCATCTGATGAGCTACATCCCAGAGTATTGAGGAGGTGAGAACAGAGCCACTGAAATAATTATTCTTCAAAGCTGATTAGATTCTAGAAAGGATGCTGCAGACGAGAAAGTAGCTATTGTCAACCTAAACATTTAAAACAGGACGGAGAGAGAAAACAGAAAACTAAATAGCTTGATGTCAGCGGTCAGAAAAACATTGAAACGTTTTATAAGGAACGTGACAACTCGGCACTTGGAGAACAATGATATAATTTGGTAGAGTCAGCCTAGATTCAGGAAAGATAAATGATCTTTGATAAACCTGCTGGGGTTTGTTGAGATTGTCCATTGTGACATCGAAATTGAGAATCAATGGGAGTGAAGTATTTGAATTTTCAGCACATGCTTGACATGGTTGAAAACAGGTGAGTGGGGAATGTTAGACTCCATGGGTAGGTAGGTATGGAATATATACCATATGGATTAAAAATTGGGTAATGGAGATATGAGAAGAGTAGTGTTTTTGGCTGGACTGAAGGCTTGTTGGGTATCAGATGGATCAGTGTTTGGGCAATAGCTGTTCACAAGGTACAAAAATGATCAGATGGGAACAACAAATATCTTCATGTCCATTTATTTTTATTAAATGGTGAGACATTGGGAAAAGGTGTTGTTGAAAATGACCTGGATCTCCTTGATCTTAAGTCATAAACAAATTCAAACGGGGCAGAAAGTAAATGATATGTGGCTCTTCATGCAACACGATTGAAGTACCAGAGTTATATATTTCTTAATGGTAGTGTTTTGATGATAGAGTATTTGGTGCATTGTGTACAGATTTGGCCTGCTTTATAAATAATGATCTCCATGTCACCGAGACAGTGCAAAGGAGTTTTATCAGACTAAACCCTGGCATGATGGTACCATGAGGAGAGAGTGCAGGAACTGTATGTTTACTCCGTAGCGCTGCGAGAGAATAAGAAGCTGAAATTTGATGGTTATGGACGGACATTCATTATGTCTCAATCAGCTGAATAAGGTGAAAATTCCATACTTTTCAGAGGATGTTTGATTCCCGATAGTTTACATGCATCTGCGGACATGCCCCCATGTCGATTGATAGAGAGGTACATGCTCTGAACGAACTCTGGACACTTGAATGCACAAGTGTGACATTGCATTGAATGTCACTTTGCACACACACCTGTCAGCAGCCACAGTAACTTCATTCTGCAACAGTTAGTCATTTCCCACTAGCTTCTCACATCCATGGAGACCATGGGTCTGCCTTCTCGGAGATTGAAGATAACTTGGAGACTGATTAAAAAAAAGGTTGGCTTTATTCCGACTGCCAGAAAACCATGTTAAAGTAACACTTACGTACGATGAGTAATTAAGCCATGTGGATCAATTTGAAGCAGTCTATCTGTGCAGCCCCTGCTCCATTTGTTTGCAATGTTAAAACATTTCTGACACTTTCCTGTTCCTCTGTTAGTGACTTGAGAAGCTGAATGACCTCTTCCTGTTCGTTCGTAAGTGACTCCGGGTGTGAAATTGTCTCTTTCTGATCCCGTGTAAGTGACATGTGGGAGTGAGCAGATTCCTTCTTTTCCTGTATAATTGGCAGGAGGAACTGAATGGGCTATCCCTCTTGTGCCCAGTAGTTTTGTTGGGCTGAATGACTTCCCCACATTCGTGTGAAACCATATTGAAGTGCTGAATGTGCTTCTTCTTTTACTGTGGAAATGTACAGTGCTGTTACATAAATGTTACCCAGACGGTAACAGCACTATCTTGAATGTTGTCCAGGCCAAGTTACACATGGACACAGATTGCTTCAAGAGCTGAAGAGGGACAACTTGTTCGAACATCATGTAAACTTCAGTGAATATTCCCCTTTCTGGTCATTCTGGACTCAATGTGCTGAATGACCTCCTTCCACATTGCAGGAATTCCCCGCTGAAAAACAGGAGATGCCTGGGCTGAGGGAGCTATCCTGAAGTTTTCCTGCAGAAATGCCCCACGGCTGAGATGATTGATGCCCACTGATGGTAAACATCTCCCTTGTGTTGTGAATGATTCCAAACAGTCGAGAGGTCACAATTAATTCTCATTAAGTGTAATTTTGCTCAGGCTCCTTGATATCATCCTCAGTCTAACACTTCGCTGATGTCTAGGCCAGTCTCCCTCACCTCAGTGTTCCCTCTTTTGTTCATATCAATAGATCATGGTGTAGAAGCAGAGAATGGTTTCTTCAAACAGAGGGTAGTGATTGTTTGGACTTGTCTTACACAGAGGGTTAGGGGAGAGAGATCCCTGAAAGGGACCAGTGGAGATCGGTTCTGGAACCCCGATTATTTGTTATTTTATAAATGAACTGGATGTTGTCGGTTGCAACGGGACATGGTCAGAATGCAGAGCTGGGCTGAGAAGTGGCAGATGGAGTTCAAACTGGAAAAATGTGAAGGGATTCCCTTTGCAAGCTCGAATGTGAATGCAGAATACTTGGTTAAAGGCAGGACTTTTGGCAGTGTGGAGGAACAGAAGGATCTTGGAGGCCGTATCCACACATCCCTCAAATTGGCTACCCAAGTTGATGGGGTTGTTAAGAAGGAATATGTTGTGTTGGCTTTCATTAGCAGGGGATTGAGTTTAAGAGCCATGAGGTTATGTTGCATCTCTATAGAGCCCTGGTTAGACCTCACTTGGAATATTGTGTTCAGTTCTGGTCACCCGTTATAGGAAGGATGTGGAAGCTTTAGAAAGGGTGCAGAGGAAATTTACCAGGAGGCTGCCTGGACTGGAGGGCAGGTCTTATGAAGTAACCTTGAGGGAGCGAGGGTTTTTCTCAATGGAGTAAAGAAAGATGAGAGGTAATTTGATAGAAGTGTACGAGATGATGAGAGTCATCGATAGAGTGAATAGCCAGAGACTTTTTTTCCCAGGGCAGAAATATCTATCACAAGGGATCATAATTATAAGGTAATTGGAGGAAGGTTTAGGGAGATATCAGTGGTAAGTTCTTTAGACAGAGAGAGATCGGTGTGTGGAATGCACTGCCAGCAGTGGAAATAGAGTCAAATACGTGATGGAAACTTAAGAGAATATTGGATAGGCATATGGAAGAAAGTGATAGGAAGCATGTCAGTGAGTCTGATGTTAGAGTAGGATAAACGGGGGGCACAACATCGAGTGCCGAATGGCCTGTACTGTGCTGTACTGTACTTTGTTCTGTGTTCTATGGAAGTGCTCGTAGAGGCTGGAGATGGCTGCAGAGCAGTATTTAAAGTGGACTCACCAGCATCCCGTACAAGCACAATATGCCACCCCAACTCCTTTACTCAAAGTTATGACCAATTAAGGCAAGCATGCCAACGCGTTCTTCACCGCCCTGTCTACCTGTAACTCCACTTTCAAGGAACTATGAACATGCACCCGGGGTCTCTTTGTTCAGCAATATTCCCCAGGGCACTACCCTGCTTTAACTTACCAAAATGCAAAACCTCACAAATATTAAAATTAAACTCCATCTGCCAGTTCTTGGCCCATTGACGGTCAGTGGTGCTGTTGTACTCTGAGCTAATCTTCCTCACTGTCCTCTGCACCACTTCTTTGATGTTATCTGTAAACTTACTTACCGTGCTTCCGATATTCAGATCCAAGTCGTTTATATACATGATGAAAAGCTGTGAGCTCAGCACTGATTCTTTCAGCACACATCTGGCCATAGGCCTCCAGTCTGGAAAACAATCCATCACCTTCAATCCAATTTTGTATCCAATTGGTTAGATTTTCCTGGAAAGCACATGACCTAACCTTAGTAATCTGTCTCTGATGGGGAAATATTATTAAACGCTTTGCTGAAGTCTGTGTAAACAATGTGTATCACAGTGCCTTCAAGTTTCTTTGTCACCTCTTCAGAATACTCAATCACATTAATGAAACATGATTTCCATCGTACAAAGCTATGATGACTATCCCTAATCAGTCCTCGTCTTTCTAAATGGATGTAAATCCTATCCCTCAGAATTCCCTCCAACAAACTCCTCGACACTGACGTTCGGCTCACTGAGTCGATAATTAACTATGTTTTTGGATCAAAGTTCCCTTTTCTAGTCCTACTTGTCCACTGGCCACAAAAAGAAAATATAACTAGGTTGGTGATATGGCCAATGCTATAGTTCTCAGAGTGTGTCAGGGTCAGTGTTAGGAACAAGTCAGGCAGATTTCTTTAATCTGCTAAAACACGTTTGTGACCAAAACAAAATTACTCAAACTATGATGGAAAGAATGACGATTGGGCATTGCAAATATGTCACACACTTACACAGACACTAACACACACACACACGCACGCACACACACACACACACGTATGTTTGATAACAAATTGAAAAACAAAATAACTGCAAAGTTAACTTGAAAGAACTTTGTCCAAATATTATTCGAACTCATGACCAAAAGAAAAATGAGAGTTTGAACCAAATGCTGTTCTAGTTATAGAGCAATCAAGTCCTACAGCATGGAGAGAGGCCTTTTGGCCCAAACTGATCCATGTTGACCCAAAGGTCCATCCACACTAACCCCATTTCCCAGCACTTCGCCCATGGCCTTCTCGTCCTTTCCTGTCCTTGTACCTGTCCAAATACCGTTTAAATATTGTTAATATAAATGCTTCAACCGCTTCCGCTGGCAGCTCTTTCCCTTTGCGTACCACTCTCTGGGTAAAACAGTTTCCATTAGTTTGCCTTTTATTGTTTCTCATCTCATCTTAAACTGATGCCCCCTCCTTCTCGATTCCCCAACACCGGGGAAAAAGGCTGAATCCATTCACCCTATCCATGCCTCTCATAATCTTGTACACTTCTATAAGATCCCCCTCAGTCTCCTATGCTCTAAAGAAATGTTCTCGCTTGTCCAACTTCTCCCTATATGTCTCACTGTTGTGTCCTGACAACATCTTTGTAAATTCCGTCTGCACACATTCCAATTAAAAACATCCTTCTGATCGCAATGTGACCAAAACTGAACACAACACTACGAGTGCAGCTTCACCAACATCCTGTAGAACTGCAACATAACTTCCCAATTTCTCTCCTCCATGTCATGACCGATGCATGCCAGTGTGCCAAAACCCTTCCTCACTGCCATGTCTACCTGTGTCATAACTTTCAGATAACGGGGGAACTGAACTCCATGGTCCCTCTGTTCAACTACACTGCTAAGGCCTTACCATTCACCATGAAACACCGACATTGATCTAACTTTGCAAAAATATTCCTCGGCCCACCTCTCCAGTTGATCAAGTTCCTGCTGCAATTTCTTATAAACTTCCTCACTGTCCACGATACTGCCTACAAATTTATTAATCATGCGTTGTACATTCTCAAGAATATCATTGTTATAGATAACAAACAACAATGTGCCCAGCACTGACCCCTGAGGCACTTCATGTGTCACAGGCCTCCAGTCCTAGAGCCTCCTTACTACGATCAAGCCCAGTTTGCCAGTTCCCTCTGGATTCCATGCGATTCTAACCTTCCAGACCAGCCGACTAAGGGTAACCTTGTCAAAGGCCTACTGAAAACCATACAGACGACGTCTACCGCCCTGCCCTCATCAATATTTCTGGTCACTTCATCAAAGAACTCAAAGAAATTTGTGAGGCATAATCTCCCATTCACAAAACAATGCAATGTTTCCGGTATAAAAACGACTATTAATAATAATTATTAAAATTTCTAATTACAAACAATAATAAATAATAATAAGATGACACTTTCAATGGAGAATAAAGTATCCATGGTATGTGATCTTGGAACATAAATCATGGGTGAAGGGCAGAATAGATTTTGTACCTCTGTCTTTGAACTGTACTAAAAAAAGCAAGGGTGGCATGGTGGCTCAGTGGTTAGCACTATTGCCTCACAGTGCCACGGATCCAGGTTTGGTTACAGCCTCGAGTGACTCTCTGTGTGGAGTTTGCACAATCTACCTGTGTTTGTGTGGGTTTCCTCCAGTTGCTGCATTTTCCTCCCACAATCCAAAGATATACAGGTTAGGTGAATTGGCCATGCGAAGTTACACATAGTGTTATGTGCATTAGTCGGGGTAAATATAGGGTAGGAGAATGGGACTGGATGGGTTGCTATTCGGTGGGTCAGTGTGGCCTTGTTGGGCCAAATGGCCTGTTTGCAAACTGTCGGGAATCTGAAAAAAAAACACTTCTAATCAAATGCTGTCTTTCCAAATACACGTACATCTTATCCCTCAGAGTCTTCTCAAGTAACCTACCTACCATAGATGTTAGGCTTTTTGGTCTATAGTTCCCAGATTTTCTTTGCTTCCCTTCTTGATTAATGGCACAACATTTGCTACTCTCCAGTATTCTGGACCCTAAGCTGCGTCTAACGATGATGCAAAAATATCAACCAGGTTCCTGTAGTTTCTTCTGTCGTCTCTAAACGTGTTCTTGGAAGCATCTGTTTAGGACCAGGAGATTTATCCACCTTCATACATTCTAATGCATCCAACAAGACCTCTCCTGTGATATTGACTAACCCAAGATATCACCGTGATCCTTTGTTAAGCTCCCAAGTCTTCATGTATTTCTCCACTGTAAAGACAGGGGAGAAATATTCATTGAGAATCTCACAAATCTCCTATGGTTCTAGACATGCATGTCTAGTTTGGACCTTGAGGGGTCATATTCGCATTTAGTTATTCTTTTTGTCTTTAATCTACTTAAAGAACCTCTTTGGATTCAGCCAAATCTTCTCAGCCAAGGTTATCTTGTGCCCCCTTTTCGCCCTCCTGTTTTCCTTCTTCAGTAAACACCTGTATCCCCCTATATACCTCCAGGGATTTCCTCGATCCCAGCTGCATGGAACTGAGCCACGCCGTCTTTTTTCTGGTCAAAGCCCAATACCTCCTGACATCCAGTGTTCCCTATTCCTGCTAACCTTGCCTTTTACCTCAAAGGAGCATATAGACCTTGAACTCTAGACATTTCACTTTTCAAGGCCTCCCACTTGCAGGAGGTCCCTTAGCCTGCAAACAAACTCCTCCAACCAACCCCTACAAGCTCCTGTCTAATTCCATCAAAATTCGCCTTGCCCCAACTTAGAACTTGAACATATGGACCAGTTCTGTCCTTCTCCATAACTATTTAAAAACTAATACAACTATAGTCACTGGTCCCAAAGTGCTCCCCGACTGTTACCTCAGTCACCTGTCCTGCCCTAGTTCTTCGAGTAGGTCAAGTTTTACCCCTTCCCGAGTTGCACCCTCTACACACTGCTTGTGGAAACCTTCTTGGACACACTTAACAGATGCACCCCATCTCAGTCCTTAACTCTATGTCCTTCCCAGTCTATGTTACGAACATTAAAATCTCCTACTATGGCAATCACATTTGCCCTGCAATTCTCCCCAATCGCTCTACATATTTTTGCTCGGCTAATTCCTCGTTTACTATTTGAGGGCCGATGGAACAACCCAAAAAAAAAAATCACCATTCCCTTCTTATTTCTAAGCTCCTCTACAAATCCTCACTGGATATTCCTTCAGTTAATTTATTTCTGATTACTGCTGTGATTCTCGCCTTAATCAAAAATGAAACTCCCCGTCCCATCCTTCCATCATCTCTGTCTCACATAAAGCACCTGTACCCTGGTACATTAAGCTGCCAGTCCTGTCCCTCCCTTAGCCATGTGTCTGTAATGACTAAAACATCCCAGTCCCACATACCTATTCACGCACTGAGATCATTGGACTTACCTGTCAGCCACCTTACATTGAAATAGGTGCAATTCAATCCAACAGGCATTCGTTGCTCCCTGTCATGTTCCTGCCTAACCTATCTCTGCACTTTACTATTTGTAATTACGGTATCTCCTTCCAGCCTTGCACTTGCAACCCTGCTGTTGAGGATCCCACGCTGTCCCCCACGCCAGCCAATCCAGCTGAAACACTCCCTTGTAGCACTAGCAAACCTGCCTGCCAGGATATTAGTCCCCTTCCAATTCAGGTACAACTTGTCCTTCTTGAACAGGTCACCTCTGCCCCTCAAAAAATCCGAATTATCTAAAACTCCCTACCTCCTGAACCAATTATTTAGCCACGCATTCATCTGCCATGTCGTCCTGTTCTTACCCTCTTTAGCACAGAGCACTGGAAGTAAACTGGATATTACCACTGTCGTGGTCTTGTCTTTTACCCTTTATCCTAGTTCTCTATAGTCACTCTGCAGGACCTCATCACTATTTCTACCTGTGTCATTTGTATCAATGTGTTCAGTGGCTTCTGGCCGCTCCCCCACCCCGGGAGAACGTTCTACAGCCGCTCTGAGACATCCTGGACCCTGGCACGTAGTTGGCTATGCATCATCTTGGATTCCCATTTGCCACATGATCTCTTCTCTGTTCCCCTCACTATCGAGTCTGAATAATTACTTCTGAAGTTATGCACCGAGCATAAACTTCTGACAATGGGATTTCTTCCTGAAACAGTTGGATTTGGCTGAATTGATTTGCTTCAGGCAGTGGACAAATTCCAATGAATCCTCATCAGGAATCATCCATGAGTGGGAAAGGCGACTGTTTATTTTTTCACTCCCAGGCATTGCTGTGATGAGCGGTAGGGAAACAGAAAGGGAGCAATAGACTGTTCCTTCACAGATAGGGTATATTTTCCCATCTCCAAGTTAAATCAGTAACGTTATCAGACCCCAAACCGGACCATGTGTGCTCTCCTTGAATATTGTCTGAACTATATGACTCCATCACATTCTCTACTCCAGGTCAGTGCATTATTGCTGTTATCGTACGCAGAACCAATTCATTAACAATAAATGGCCATACTTGTTTTGATGATGTGTTAATATGTGCCTGCATAATGTAAACATAAGCGTTTGATGACTTCACAATATCTGTGTTAAGAAGAATATGTTTTATTCTTCAACAAATACAGAAATTGCTGGAAAAGGTCAGCCTGACTGGCATCAGATATCAAGAGAAATCAGAGTTCAATGTTTCGGTCCAATGACCTTTCCTTTGAACCTGGCTTATTCTTAAATTATTTCCCCAATTTCATTCTTCCACATAAGAAGAAATATCCATCCGGTATTCACCAACTACACTCTTCTCAAGATGTTATATGGTCAATAAAACATCTCTCATTCTCAGGCCGGATTGTTCCTCCTTTGTAATGTATTGTCTTCATCCCTAGAATGAGTAAAGATAAAAATATTTGAAACGTTTCAAAAGTAACTTTGTTTTTATAAGTTAAGACAATTATGACTACACATGATACATCAGATGTGATCTCAGCAATGCCCTGTACTGATGCAAAAAAATCGCTAAGATCAAACACAACACCCCTTGCAGGAAACAGAATAATTCCATTTACCTTCCAAATCATTAGCTGCATCTTCAGAGTAATTTGATCTGATTCATGTACTAAGACACACAAATCCCTCTGGACCATTGAGTTCTACATTCTCCTTGCATTTAAATAATTTTCTGCTGTCTTGTCTTTTCCCCAAAACAGAAAATTCCCATCACATATGTATTGTACTTTTTTTTCTGCTAAAGGTTTGCTCAAAACTGACCTCTGTCTGTATGCCATTGCTTGATGCTCTGCCACCCCGTCTGTATCCCATTGCAGATGTTCTGCCCTCTCCTGTCTGCATCCCATTGCAGGCGCTCTGCCTCCCCGTCTGTATCCATTTGCATACGCTTTCCCTCCCCCGTCTGCATTTCATTGTAGACGCTCTGCCTCCCCGTCTGTATTCCACTGCAGATGCCCTACCCTGCCCCTGTCTGTATCCAATTGCAGACGCCCTGCCCTCCCTCTGGCTGTATCCCACTGTAGACGCTCTTGCCTCCCCCCGTCTGTATCCCATTGCAGACGCTCTGCCTCCACTGTCTGTATCCCATTGTAGACGCTCTGCCTCCTGAGTCTATATCCAAGTGCAGACGCTCTACCTCCCCGTCAATATCCATTTGCATACGCTTTCCCTCCCCCTGCCTGTATTCCATTGCAGACGCTCTGCCTCCCCGTCTGTATTCCACTGCAGACGCCCTACCCTGTCCCTGTCTGTATCCAATTGCAGTCGCCCTGCCCTCCCTCTGTCCGTATCCAACTGCAGACGCTCTTCCCTCCCACTGTCTGTATCCCATTGCAGACGCTCTGCCCCTGCCATTGTCTGTATCCCATTGTAGACGCTCTGCCTCCCCTGTCTGTATTCCACTGCAGACGATATTCCCTCCCCCTGTCGGTATCCCATTGCAGACACTCTGACTTCCCACGTCTTCATCCCTTTGCAGACACTCTGCCCTCCCCTGTCTGTATCCCATTGCAGATGTTCTGTCTCCCCTGTCTGTATACCTTTGCAGACGCTCTGCACTCCCCCTGTCTGTATCCCATTGCAGATGCACTGCCCTCCCCTATCTGTATCCCATTGCAGATGCTCTGCCCTACCCCGCCTGCGTCCCATTGCAGATTATCTGCCCTCCCCTGTCTGTATCCCATTGCAGATGCTATGCCTTCCCCGTCTGTATCTCATTGCCGATGTTCTTCCCTTCCCCTGTCTGTATCCCATTGCAGATGCTATGCCTTCCCCATCTGTATCTCATTGCCGATGTTCTTCCCTTCCCCTGTCTGTATCCCATTGCTGATGCTTTGCCCTCTCCCTGTCTGTATTCCATTGCAGACGCTCTGTCCTCCCCATCTGTATCTCATTGGAGAGGCTCTATCTCCGCTTGACATCTTATTGATTGACTATCCTGATGTATGAGCACACTGAGCTCCATCCCCTTCATCCAATTCATTGGTATGGATTGTAAGTTGTTGATGATCTCACACAGATCCCTGAATAATTCCAGTAGTTACAACTTTCCAAACACAAAATGAATAATGATCTCTACTCTGTATTTCCTGACGCCGCCCAAGGCGCCCCTGGTCCTGCGTAACAGCCTGGGATGGTTATATGACGTCCTCCTGTGCTGTGTAAGTTACTGAAATAACTTCAATACTTCATGCTATTCCTGTCTAACCCCGTGGAGGTGCATTATGGCCTACCCCTGCTGTATTGTCACGATGCTAGCTAGCTGAATGGGATCTTTCTCTCCTTCTGTGACAGCCTCGGGAGTTAATTGACAGAACAACGGGTGAGGTAGGAGCAGCAGTTGGCCATTCGTCCCCTCCAACTTGCTGCTCAGTTTAAAAACATAATGGCTGGCCTGATTGTAGCTGAATACCCCTTTCCTCTCAGTTTCCAATAAACAATGACTCCCCTGTCAATCAAAGGTCAGTCAAGGACAGCCTTGAGTATCCTCAATGACCCAGACTTCACTGTTCCCGGAGGATGAGAACGCCACAGATCGCACAATCCAAAGGAGAACGGAGCAACGCTATCTCAAATGGAAAAGGGAGACTCCTTTCGTTTTAAAGTGTGTTAACATCACAGCAAGTCAACTCCTCTTTTCAGAAACAAGGGCACAGCAAATAGGAACAAACATATACCATTCAGCCCCTCAACCGTATCCCATAGTCCAATTGACTGTTCAGTCAAGTATTTATCAAACTGAGCTTCTACTGCACACTTGTAAAATAATCCTGACACCTTAAGACGCAGAGCAGAGGAATTTGGAATTAGGCCATTTGGCCCATCAGGTCTACTTTGCTGTTTGATCCTGTCTGGTGTGTTTCTCAACACAATTTCACCGCCTTCTCACTGTAACTCTCAATCGTTGTTTTAATCTAACCTTTGTCTTAAATACATGGTTGCGTCCGTGTCTCTGTATGTGAGTGTGATTGCGTCTGTGTTTCTGTGTATATCTGTTTGATGGCAGGAGACAGGGTGGTGGTGGATGGTTGAGTTTTGAACAGGAGCGTCTGTGGGCAGCAATGATCCAGAGGCAAAATTGTTGGGTCCACTTTTGTTTGTCATTTATATAAATGATTTAAATGAGAATTATAGAAGGCAAATTTCGCAAATTTGCGGATGACATCAAGTTTTGGTGTACAGTGGACAATGTTTGTATAATGGTGAACAACTGAAGATTACAAAGAGACCTTCATTAATTAAATCAATGATTCATAGAGATGTACAACAGGGAAACAGACCCTTCAACTCGTTCAGGCCATCCAAATATTCTAAATTAATCCACTCCCATTTGCCAGCATTTGGCCCATGTCCCACTAATCATAAAGCCACCCAGTTGCCTTTTAAATGCTGTAATTGTTCCCGCCTCCACCAGTTTCTCTGGCAGTTTATTCCATAGAAGCACCACCCTCTGCAGGGAAAAAAAGTTGCTCTTCATTGTCTTTCAAATGTCTCTCTTCCCACCTTAAACCTATGCCTTCTAGTTTTAGACTCTCCTACCTTGGGGGGGAAGGAACCTTGACCACTCACCCTATCCATGCCCTTCATAATTTTATAAACCTCTAGAAAGTGTAAATGTAACTCCAATCAAGACAGTTGGCTGCGCTTTCAGTCACCCTGGGTCTATAGTCTCAAATTCAGTAGTCGTACCTCTTCCTTCTCGATCAAGGTACGTTTAAAAAAAAAGTTTAATCAACTTGTTCAGACATATTATGAAACAGCTCTGTGGGATTTGAAATTAGAATTTTCAGCGCAGTGATAGGGACACTACCATCATTCAGCATTAGTCCCTGAGGCTGCATCATGATGCTTCTATGTGTTTGTTCTTCAGCGTGTTGTAATATGCTGTGATACACCTCCACAGGACATGAATACACACCATATTCTCCAGAGATAGGGGCACTCCCACACGTTCATGGACTGGAATCGAATTCAGAGTTCCGGCTCTGAAACGTGGCCTACACCCACTACACAAGGCCTAAACCATGCCCAGATTTTGGGTCTTATTCTAAGTATATGAATATATTAAATTCTGCTTAACATTAACAAATTATATAGGGGACATTTCTCATTGAAAAAAGTACGTTATTAGCCTCAACTATAGGACGTTGAGTGCAGTCGCTGTGCCATTGAGATAAACTATGAACATCTTTAATTGCTTGGCGATGATTACCGGTTTAAATGGCTGTTCTCAGTCGTCTGCTATATCAGGGAAAGAAATCCTGCAAACACACTCTGCACTATGAAGGTTCTCAAGTAGATATCAATACTGAACACCAGAGACGAGGAAAGAGCACAATTCTGGGCCCAAAACACCGGTCACTCTTTCAAATCTCTAACATGTGGCTTTCCTCTTCCGAAAATTATGAAGTTATGCAAGAGAACTGTTCACTATCCAGCTTGTCCTTACCCACTCCTCCCTCTGCCTGCGCAAGGAAATCCAAGCTCTGGGTCTTTGGGAAAGTCAAGGCTGTTGTTTGTGGGCCTACTGGAGAGGGGAGTGTCGTTTTAGTCCGAAGGGAGAATGTAGAGGGGGTAGTAATATCACTCACTGGGCTGACGTGTGGCAGATGGAGTTTAACTTGGATACATGCGAGGTGTTGCATTTTGAAAAAATCAAACAAGGGGAGGGCTTGTACAATTAATACTGGGCGTTGGTAGTTATGTAGAAAAGAGGCACCCGGGACGCAGGTGTAATTCTTTGAAGTTTATGCTGCAGAGTGTTTAAGGTTACTTCATTGCTCAGACCTTTGAGATTAGAAGTTGAGAAGTCATGCTGAGGTTGTGCACAACATTGATGAAGCCTCTTCTGTTGTACTGTGTGCAATTATAGTCGTTATGTTATAGGAGGGATATTATTAAGCCGGAGAGGTTCGGAAGAGATTTACCAGGTTGTTACCATGAACACTTCATCTTCTGCCTCGGGAGCCTCCAAACACAAGGCATGAACATTGAATTGACCAGTTTCCAAACCACACTCACCGACCCACCCTCCCAAAACCAACTCTCCGACTCAGGTCCGCCCTCTCGAGGGGACGTACCTGTCCATGTTCCTTCCCAGCGACCGCTCCACACTCCCCATCCACATATCACTATCACCTCTCACCTTCGTCCACGTATCGCCTACCTTTCCCCAGCCTCACTCCACCACCCATTTGCTCTCAGCCCTCTTCCCCCTCCTCAGTCATGAAGAAGGGTCCTGACTGAAAAGTTGACTCTCTTGCTCCTCGGTTGTTGGCTGAACAACCGTGTCTTTTCGACCATCACACTTTATCTACACTGAATTCTCCAACATCTGCAGTCCCCATTGTCTCTTAGGTACAATTCTCTGTTAACATAATGTCGCTGTCTGTTGTAAACGCACATAGTCTAAGGGACATTTTCTTCAAGACCATTGATGATAGAAGCTCTCTTAATGTTTTATTGATATTTTAATGCCAGAGCAGCAGTTACAGGATGTATGCTTCCATTTATAAACAGGGAAGCATATTCATGTTCCGATAAATCTCCAGTATTACTCCCATATCCAAGACAGATTGAATTGAATTGGCCTACAAACCCCAACATTCGTTCATTCAGTCACCCTCACATATACCTATCAGAATGTGTAAATATTAATCGTTATTTTGAATTTTAATAAGATAGTATTGAATTGAAACAGGTTAACATTAGTTCAGCGAATGTTATTGATGTCAGTCTCCGTGGATCCTAATTGGGTCATGGGAGGATTTGCCTCTTCTCTTAATTAAGGATTCGGTTCAACGAATTATCCCATAGTATGAGCAGGAGCTCACCGACAGCACTAACAGAGATAAGCTGCTCCAGAGAGAGGTGCAGGAGAGATCAGAATCTGAGAACATTAGAGTGGAATGTTCCAGCAATGGACAGGAGTTTGTCCTATGGTCTTTACTGGATTTCCCAACCTGGGATATCATTATCTTGGTGGATTACTAATTTACTGCTGGTTATTGAAGCTGGTTACTATCCCATCCTCGCTATAGCTAGTGTTCCTGGTAAGTCATTCTTTCTGTTCATTAAGCCAGGTTAAACTGAATTGCTGCCGATATTATTTAAAATTTAGAAAGGTGGACGTCAACATTTTCAATTCTAATGAAATATTCCATTTCACACAAATTATAACGAGCAAATTACTCATGACACATTACTCACCAATATGCGAGGAGGAACCAGACTGTTCTCAATCTCCATAATCCTTCAAGCCCTGCACAGATCTACATATCTATATCCTCCCCATTCACGAATCCTGTCCAATACCACCATCATAATATCCCCGTCTCCTCCTCCACCTCAGTGTATCTTCTAAATAAACCATCAATTGTCCCTTTGTTAAATCTGGACACACGTTATCAAGTCATTTCTAACTACATATTAATGACAGAATAATTGCGCTTGAGTATATTGAACTTGTTCACTGCACAGAATCCGTCAGGCAGACAGGCACTGCATGCTGCTTAAGACATTGCACATAATCTAGAGGCACAGAATAATAGTCTGTTGATATCTCCTGAAGGAAATTGATGTAATTGATCTGAAACCACCATAATTTGTGAGAAAACGCCCATCTGCCTGCATCATGTCCTTCAATGAAATCAATGGGTTATCCTTCCCCAGTCAGGTCTGCGCAAACTCACAGCAATGTGTTTTACTCTTTATCGTCCTGTGGAACAGCTGAACCAGTCACTCAGGTCGAGATCCATATAACATGCTGGTCTGACCAGGGCTGCACACATCCCGTGAGAGAAGAACAAAAGTAAAGTTAGCTCCCTTCCTCTGCCTGTTTTCCTTATTCCTACACTTCATTTCCATTCAGGTAGGTGACCATTCCCTATTTCAAGTGCAGTCTTTCTGACTGAGTCGCTCCCCAAGAGCGATGGTCATCTCCACGGGCGCCTCTGGTGCTGGCTTTACTGATGCTGATATACAGATGTAAGGAACTTTTAAATTCCACAACAGTGGCAGTGCATAGAGACGGAATGGGGTTTTACATCATAATAAAGAAATGGAGACCCGTAAGTGAGGGAAAGGAATTATTATGATCATCGCTGAGAGTGTAGTTGAGGCAATATTTGGGATATTGTGGATAGGTTTTCACTCCTTTAAAAGGAATGATCTCATTGCAACAGAGACAGTGTAAAGGAATGTCACCAGACTAGTCCCTGGGCTGATGGTAAAAGAGGAGTGAGTGAAGGTTAATCTGTAGCACTGTCCGAGAATAAGGGGTCATTGCATTGAAACTTGACAGTGATGGACAATCACACGTTATGTTCTACACAGACACTGAGAGGTGATAAATTCCATGGCTTGTATTTTTTTAAAATTTTAGTCGGGATGTATGATTCTGGATATTTAAGTGCCTCTGAGGATGAAATCTTTAATCAAATCCTGCCTTGATATCCGGCTCAATCCCTCATACCTGAGTAGATCCGTTAACCCCGTTTGTTAATGTTAATAGGATGGTGTCTGTCTGGAGAGTGTTTTCATCTAACAGAGGGTAGTGAATGTCAGCAATTTTCAGTCCCCTAGAAAGTTAGGGGAGCTGGATCACTGCAAGTATTTAAAGAGGAGATAGATGGATTTTTGACCTGTCAGAGAGCTGAGGGGTTTGAAGCATTTGCCATTACAAAGGAGATAATGCCAACAGTCCGTCAGACATGATCGCATACAATCGCGTGAGCATCCGAGTTACCTACTCCTGTTTCTTATGTTCTCATATTCTGTCTTTGGAAAGTGAATTGTTGCAATTTTCCTGGAAGTGCTGTTATTGAATGTTGAGGACAGTGCGAGACATGTATTCTGTGAGCCATCTCTGGGAGAGATATGGGCCAAATATTCACAGTGATTCTGGGTCTACAACATGACCAACAAATGAAACCCCAGTTACAGAGAGGAGACACTCTGTAAAGAGATGGGAGGCCTCTTTCGTAACCAGCCTGGATTTCCCATCACATTTTCCAACCCACAACAAACCACTCAGTGTTAATGACTGAATGGTATCCTGTGTTACTGTGGACCAGGTATTTGGAGCAAGTGGTCTCTATCTGCTCCTGTTACGGTGGTTGTAAGGACTGAATGGAACATAGGAAATAGGACTGAGGAGCAGGACTGGGTCATTAAACACTTAATAATTGCTCGACCAGACAATAAGTTCATGGCTGATCTGAGTGTGGTCTCCGCAGCACTTTTCTGTCTGTCCACAATTTTCCTCCATTCACGTCTGTCAAATGTTGAATAAATTCAACTTTGAATAAGTAGTCGGAAACTGCACAAAGTCAAAGTGAAAAGGCAGCACAAGTCTGGAAGGCAACAGACATTTATCTATCAGTCTTGTTCCTATCCATTTAATTCTGCTGCAGTTTATCATTTTTGATTTGTTCATGGAATGTGGCTATTGTTGGTAGGCCAATATTTATGGACCATGTGCAATTACGCTGGAAGTGGTGGTGCTGAGCTGCCATCTTGGGATGAAACTTCGGGGGAAGAGAATTTCCATTTGAACAGCCCCGTGGGAATTTCTCATTCCTGCTGCGACCACTGTTGGAGGGTCACTGTTTGCTTTAACAGCCCCACTTCTCCACTGGGTACAACAGATTCTAAGTGTAACCTAGGTCATTTTCCCCCAAAAAATATGAGACACAGAGTCATACACGTCCAGACGCATACACAAATGCACATGTCTTAAGACGAAAAAGAATAAGGAAAGATTTCCAGAGTTTCATAGTAGTTGAACTCATATCAAATGGAAAAGTGATAATGTGTCCCAACTGCTATTTTGTCTCCGATATTAGTCTACTCAAACAAACTGCTCGTATCAGAATTCTTCCTGGAACAGTTGGATTTGGTAGAATTTCCTTTCCTTCAAGCAGTGGAGCGATTCCCATGAATCCTCAACAGGAATCCTCCATGATTAATAAAGATGATTCAGGGTTTTTTTACTCGCGCACTTTGCTGTCAGGAGAGGAAGCAATCGGCTGCGGCTGACGACCATAAGATCATCAGACATAGGAACAGAAATTAGGCCATTCAGCCCATCGAGTCTGATCCACCTTTCAATTATGGCTGACAAGTTTCTCAACCACATTCTCCTGCTTTCACCCTGTAACCTTGATCCCATTGATACTTAAGAGCCTATCTATCTCTGCCTTAAATATACTCAATGACCTAACCTCCACTGCCTTCTGTGAAAATGGTTTCCATAGATTCTCCACTCTCTGGCTGAAGACGTTTCTCCTTTTCTCCATTCTAAAAGGTTTTCCCTTTACTCTAAGGTTGTCTCCTTGGGGCTTAGAGTCTCCTACCAATGGAAGTCTCCTCAACATCCACACTGTCCAGGCCATTCAGTATTCTGCATGTTTCAATTAGATGCCCCCTCATCCTTCTGAACTCCATCAAGAACAGACCCAGAGTCCTCAAACGTTCTCATATGTTAAGCTTTTCATTCCTGGAACTATTCTCGTGAACCTCCTCTGAACCCATTTCAAGTTTGTATCCTTCCTGAGATATGGGGCTCAAGACAGGGCACAATACTCCAAATATGGTCGGACAAGAGCCTTATAGAGCCTCAGAAATACGTCCCTGCTTTTACATTCAAATCCTTTCAAAATAAATGCCGTCATTGTATTTGCCTGCCTAACTACTTTCTAAACTTGCAAGTTTACGTTGAGAGAATCCTGGAGTAGAACTCTCAAGTCCCTTTGCACTCCAGATATCTGAATTTTCTCCCCATTCAGAAAGTAGTCCATGTTTGTATTCTTTCTACCAAAGTGCATGTTCCCACAATTTCCCAATTTGTACTGCATTTTCCAGTTCTTTGCCCATTATCCTACCCTGTCCAAATCCTTCTTGAGCCTACACCTATCATTGTATCATCTTCAAATGTAGCCAGAATGCCTTCACTTCCTTCATCTGGATCGTTAATGTATACAGTGAAAACTTGTGGTTCCAACACTGAGACTTGTGGAACACCACTTGTCACCGAATGTCAACCTGAGAAGGACACTTTTATCGACACTCTTTGCTTCCTGCCAGACAGCCAAACTTCTATCTATGCTAGCACCTTGCCTCTAACACAATGGGCCCTTGCCTTACTCAGTAGCCTCCTGTCGGCACATTGTCAAAGACCTTCTGGAAGTCCAGGTAGATGACATCCAACGGCTTTCCTTGTTCGAAGCTGCTCATTACGTCCTCAAGGTTTTCTAGCAGATTTTCCAAAAATGACCATGCTAACTTTGTCCCACTTTACCATCCACCTCCAAGTATTAAGAAATCTCATCCTTGACAATGGATTCCAGGATCTTACCCACAGTCAAATTTAGATTAGTCAGTCTGTAAGTTTCCGTACTTTGCTTTACTCCCTTTTTAACAGAGGTATCACGTTAGCGATTTTTTAGTCCTCTGGGAATTTCCCTGATTCGCACGACTCCTGAAAGATCACCACCAACGCCTCCACTGTCTCATCAGCTTTCTGCCTTAGAACACTGGAGTGGAGTCCATCTGGTCCAGGTGATTTACTTACATTCAGGCCATTCAGTTTTTTCCAGCACTTTCTCATTGGTGATGGCCACCTTACTCTTTTCAATTTTTGGAATATTACTCGTGTCTTCCGCCGTGAAGACTAGCACGAAGTAATTATTCAGCTCCTTAGCCATTTCCTTGTTCCACACTACTTTCTGTCTTGTGTCAATTTGTGTGGGATCAAATGCCCATTTTTGCCTCTCGTTTGCCTTTTATGTATCGAAATAAGCTCTTACAATCTTTCTTTACATGATTGGCTTACTTACTCTCATATTTAATTTTCTCACTCCTTATTTATATTTTCGTTACTCTCTGTTGGTCTTTGCAAGTGTTACAAAATGGCAGTGAACCCCTCTGTTAAGTAAAGTGAACACCCAGGAAAGCTCACCCCACCTCGTAATCCATTAGAATATGAGTGACAGAGAACTCCCACACTTCACTATTTAAAGAAAATAATGTCAATTTATGTTTTAACTCTAAAAGTGAACATTGCACAACAATTATTCACAAGTCTAATTCCTCCCCCCCCCCACAACTGCTTATTATCTGACTCCAACTCAATAACGTTATGCTGTTTCAATAAGACACTTATGAAGATTACATCAACTTAATTTCAAAACCGCACAGCCACAGCCATCCTCTGTGACGTCACTCTCCTGGCTGTTGAATTCCCTGGGTCGTCATATTTCTGTTTACTGTGAATAAGTTTCATATGAAAAAATATCTTTGATAGAGAGTATTTCCTAATGTCTTGCAGAGCAAGATAGTTGATGCACAGGCTTCTTCCATCTCGATGGCATCTTCTCTCTCTCCAACTTTCAAAATGTCCGCATTTTTAAATCGTCTAACTGGTTCGATGTTGACAAAACTATAAATTCAAATTCAATTTGCTTTCAGTGACAGAGAGAGTGAAGGAAAGAGATTGTTGCATGCAATAGTGAGAGTGGTGGAGCAAGAGCCTTGTTCGGTTATAGGTGCTATAACAGATATGGCAAAAGTGAGAACTGTAGATGCTGGAAACAAGATTTACATCAGAGTGGTGCTGGAAAAGCACAGCGGGTCTGGCAGCATCCAAGGAGCAGGAAAATCGACATTTCAGTCAAAAGCCCTTCATCAGGAATATAACAGATATACAGTGATTGTGAGGGAGTAGAGAGAATATGGAGACACTTGCCCTGGCCGAGCGGGGAAGGTTATTCATGCTTGTCCTGTATTGATGGGCATTTCTTCTGATCATCTCAGCATCGGGGTGAGCCTCCCCAATGTCTTGTCCACGTCTGTCACTAATAACAACACATACCACATCCCTCAGCTTATTCAGAATCAGTTTGCTTAGGTCTTGTAAACAACAATGAGAAACACACATTGGTGCCTTACATATCTAAACCAAAACTGTTGTGGAAATTTTGAGCATCCTATGCTCTGGAAATTAGATATGCAAATATTGTCGGTGTTGCAGTAATACTGGATGATCTAAAATTGCATCTAAACTGGGTTAACTAAATGATTGCTAATGCTGTGAAAAATAAATTTCATAAATGTATATGAGGTAGGTTGAAGAGTATGTTGTGAATCAAACTAGAGAGCAGGTAATTGCGGGCGTGGTGTTGTGTAGTCACAAGGGCTAATTAATAATCTTGCTCTTAAGCAGCTTTTGAGGAATCGTGACATTAATATGTTGCATTTTACACGGCGTCTGCATGCAATATACAAGTTTTGAACATTAAACTCAAATATCATGGAAGCCCAGAAACGAGAGGGTCAAGTGAATTGGAAAAATACAATATGACATTTAGTGTGAGCCAAATAATGGTTGTTATTGATAGACATACTGCAATGTCTGAAAAATACGTACACATCACTAAGGTACAAACATCAAAGAAAGGGAAGATGACTCAATGGTGGTTAATGTAAGAAATTAAAGATAGTGTTAAATCAACGGATGCAGTTTCCGGAGAATTCCAGGTATTGTGGAAACCTGAACATTCTGAGGGATTTACTTTTTCGAAAATAAGGAAGGAGAAAGTGTTAAGGAAATCAAAAATAACATGAATACAAACAAACAGGAAACACACATACTGCTTACATCTACGATCCATATACTAAAGAAAACAAAAGCAAGGTCAAATGTGGAAATTTGTAAGATACAGGAGAATTTATTGTGGGGGAAAAGGAAACGTGCAGAGAAACTAACCAGTTACTTCACATTTGTCTTCATGGAGAAAGCTCCAGGAAATCTCCGAGGGAAAGTTACATGGGACTTGTGGAACTAAAGACATAAAGTCAATGCGTATCAGCAAGAAGGTAGTACTTGAAAGTATAGCTAGATTGATCATTGCCAAGTATGATGGGCCAGATGTACTTCATATCAAAATGTCAGAAAGAAAACAGCATATTAATTGAACTGTCGGTGACTGCGTTTTATTTTCCTGTAGATCCTGCAAAGGTCATAAGCCATTGTAGATAACAGGGCCGTTGTAAACATGATCCAACTATATACGCAGGCAAGAAGAGATAATGTGGAGGACAGCAGACCAATTACTTTGACATCTGTAGTGAAACAGTTGGAATCTACTATATAAGATGTGATATTGGGTATTTAGAAATGAACAATAACATTGCAGAGAATCTCTATTTATTTCTGACAGAGAAATCATACCTAATAAACTTCGGAATTGTTTGAAGTTGTTTCTTGTAGCATAGACAATGGACAATCAGTGGAAGTGGTGCATTTGGATTTTCAGAAGTCTTTCTGTAAGAACTCACACAGTGACCGCGTAAATATAATTACCGTGAATAGTATTTGGAAGAATACATGAAATTGGAAAGTTAAAGTTAGGTTGGCCTTCGTTTAAGGGAATATAGATGTAAAGACATCATTAAGCAGTTGCATAGAGTGTTGGTCAGAATATACTTGGATAATTGTTTACAGTGTTGGTGACCCAACGTAAGAAAGAGTATACTGATCACAGAGGACGTGCAATGGACATTCTCCAGATTAATCCCTCAGATGACAAGATTTTCTGATGGGGGGACTTGTCTTGTGACCTCCCCAGTTTCAAAGAACGAGAGGTGATCACAATGAAATTTAGAAAATCTACGAAACATGTCACAAGGTGGAAATAAATAGAATGTTTCTCTGGATGTCTACTCTACATTTAAGGAAAATAATGGCAGGATAAGAGACAGGGCATTTAAGACCGCAATAAGAAGGACATTCTTCACTCAGAGGGGACTGACGCAATCAGGTCCATGGAAACCTGCTGGCAGGGCAAGATTAGGGAGCATCCCCAGATATTCTACAGGTATGTTATCTGGAACAGAATAATCAGTGAATACGTAGGACCTATTAGTGACTTGCCAAGTTGCATCCAAACACAACTTCGTGGTAGAAGGCTGTTTGTGTGTCTGGAGACCAATGTCCCCTGTTGTGCCGCAGAGATCAGTGCTGTGTGCCTTATTATTCGTGGTAACCATAAGTGATGTGAATGTGAAGTGGGTAGGGGGAGTGTGATTAGCAAGTTTGTGTTGGAAACAAAGATTGACCGGGTGGTTGGCAGTGAGGAGGAAGGCCTTAAGTTACAGGAAGATACTAGTGGATTGGTCAGATGATAACGATCAATGGCAGATGGAATGTAACCGTGATGAATATGAGGTAATGCACTTTGGAATAACAGGGGAGAATTCAATGGATGGCTGCACACCAGGAAGTTCAGAGGGTGCTTCTCCACACATTCTTGAACGTGACTGGATATGATCATTGATGAGTTAAGCAGGACCGTAGCATTTGATCGTTGACCCAAAGATCATAAGAGTTATGTAGCACTTTGGTAAGGCCAAATTAAATACTGTGTGCAGTTCTGGGAGCACATTACAGGAAGGATGTGATTGTATTCGATGAGGTGCAGAGGAAAGTCACTGAGATGCTTCCTGGGATGGATCATATGTGCTGTGGAGAGGAGCTGTATAAGCTCGGGTTGTTTACATTGGAGCAGAGAAAGTTGAATGGGTAAGTAATTCAGGCTTAAGATTACAAAGTGCATGGACAGGGTGAATAGACAACAGCCGTTCTTTTTAGTCAAAGTGTCAGCTTCCTTACAGTCAGGAACCAAGGAATGGAGAACAAAGAAACATGAATCAACTACTTTACTTATGTCTTCACAGAAAAATGCATAAACAACTCCTTCCCAGCAATAAGAGAAAACCTGAGACTGAGGAAAAAAGTATATAGTATGAAATTAGTAAATAAACTAATTTGGGAAAATTATTGGAACTGAAAATAATGGGTATAGATAAAAAAAATCAACACACATTAATGAAATGGGAAACATATTTGAGGAAACTGACTGGTAGATTGTTTACAGAAAAGCAATAGAGGAACAGAACTTGGATTTTCAGCAAGATTTTTAATAGAATCTCTTTTGGCTAAGATCAAGTGTCTGTTCATATCAGGACAGGTGTCGATTTGCTAGTCATCACAGCTCGTCGAGATCATCGTTGGATCGTGATTGGACGTTGAAGAATCGTTTGGTTCTGCTGTCCTGCTCTTGGTGGATCTTCATGCTGGCTTCGGCCTAACGCCAATTCAGGGACCAGCCAAGCTAGGAGCTATGGATTCAGCAGCAGCCTGCAGCCCAGACCAGGGCATTCGCAACACAGTCAGGGTGACTGTGAAGAAGGTGGAGGATCTTATACCTGTGGATCGGACAGTATCCGTGAATAAGATTTTGCTCGAGGACTGCAGGTTTGGAGCAGCTGATGTGTGCAGGATTTTCCTCGGGCAGGTTGTTTTGATGTGACCTTCAGGAGTGTGAAGCACTGTAAGCAACTCCTGAAGGTCTTCATGGAGGTGGAAGGGGACCCTCTGTTCTCCATCCTGTCAGCGATCCTGATGTGTGTGCGTCGTGCACAGAGCAGGCAGGGTGTTACGATTCATATGTACAGCCTCCACGTCCCAGCAGCTGATGTCCTCACCTTCCTGAGAAGATACGTCCAGGTTGAGGCAGAAAGCACTGATGTGGTTGACCCTTTCAGGATCTGAACCAGCAAGTGGCAGGTCAGGGTAACCCTGAGGGTCGATGCAGTGGGAACATCATCCACCCACCCTCCAGCTTTGCAATCGGAGGGAGCAGAGGGTACCTGACATACGCAGCCCAGCCAAAAGTGTGCCAAACCTGCAGGAGGTCAGGTCACATTGCTGCTGACTGTAAGGTCAGTATCTGTCGGAACTGCAAGCAGGAGGGTCACCCGACCAAGGAATGCAGAGAGGCCAAGAACTGTAATCTGTGCGGAGAGGCAGGCCACATGTACAAGGCCTGCCCAAGACGAGCGACCGCCACCTACGCACAGATGGCCGGAGGTGGACGGCAAAATATGAGCAAGGTACCAGAAACCAGCAAGGGAACGAAGGACAGGCTGGAGCGGAGCAGCCAGCAGCCAGCAGGTAGGTAGTGCAGCCGATCCAAGCTCCTACAGGACAGACAGAGGCAATGGAGGAGGAGGGAACCAAAGAGGCAGAGGAGTGGATTCCTATAAAAAAAACAGGAGGAGGAAAACGTTCCAGGCCACCAAAACCTCCTAGCAAAGGGGGAAACGGCAGCTTCACAGTGAGGATAGAGGCAGCTCTTCGGATGGTGAAGATGGGCGGCACGGTGGCACAGTGGTTAGCACTGCTGCCTCACAGCGCCAGAGACCCGGGTCCAATTCCCACCTCAGGCGACTCTCTGTGTGGAGTTTGCACATTCTCCCCGTGTCTGCGTGTGTTTCCTCCGGTTTCTCCCACAATCCAAAAATGTGCAGGTTAGGTGAATTGGCCATGCTAAATTACCCATAGTGTTAGGTGAGGGGATGGGTCTGGGTGGGTTGCGCTTCGGTGTGGACTTGTTGGGCTGAAGGGCCTGTTGCCAAACTGTAAGTAATCTAACATAATCAAGGATGGGCTCATGGAGGGTGTTTTAAAAAATTCTCAAGGTCAGGTTCGTAGGAGAGTAGTCTGACACAGAACAAACGACCAAGAGGCGAGTCTGCTAGAATATAAGTGTTTTATTCCCCGCAGCGTCGCCACAACCAGGTCTCGTACTTACAACGGGTCTGGTTTATACTCACTCTACGTGTTACCGGAACTGGGAGCCGTCAGTTCTCGAAGAGCGGTTGCCAACAACCCACGCTCGGCGGTTAAACGTAACCCCGGAGCAGACTCCCGGGTCTGGCTTATACTCACTCTACATGTTACCGGAACTGGGAGCCGTCAGTTCTCGTAGAGCGGTTGCCAACAACCCACGCTCGGCGGTTAAACGTAACCCCGGAGCAGACTCCCGGGTCTGGCTTATACTCACTCTACATGTTACCGGAACTGGGAGCCGTCAGTTCTCGTAGAGCGGTTGCCAACAACCCACGCTCGGCGGTTAAACGTAACCCCGGAGCAGACTCACCGAACTGGAGACTTTTCCAGCTGATATACTCTTTTCCAGATATAAACATTCATGTGAACAGCAGAGCAACCTAAAAAACACATTCCATTCTGGTTACATACAGATAAGAAGATTCACACGGGGAGGTGTGTAATAAGATTCACACGGGACTAAGCAACACCTCCATTCCGGTTAGATTCACACATGTATTGGGACATAATTTTTAACCGTTTCACCACATTCCACTGCTTGGAATTTTACACCACATTCCACTGCTTGGCCCAATACATGTGTTACATTATGCTTAATTCAGTTCAATTCGTTTCAGTTAATTTCATTTCAGTCAATTCAGTGTAGTTCAATTCAGCTCAGTTCAGGTCTGTTCAGTTCAATTCAATTGTGTTCAATTCAGTTCCGTCCATTTCAATTCAATTTAGCTCAGTTCCATTTTGTTCCGTTCAATTTGATTCACTTCAGTTCCACTCAGTTCAGTTCAATCCCATTCAATTCTGTTAACTCCGCTTCAGCTTTTTGGACATGCCCACATCCTCCCCTGTACCCCAGGCAAGGGGTTCTTCGGCAGGACTGGGATCCTCTCAAGGGTGGACAGCAGCGACCCTGGGGTTCCTCCGGTCGCCCCCCACCATTTCTCAAACAAACTGCCACGTACATGCCCACATCCATGCCATCCCGGGACGGTCGGGACCTCCACAGTTTGTTCTTCTGGTTTCTTAGTCTTTTTCCAAAACATTGTTCTGTATCAAAATCTCTCCTCAATTGCGATTGACCCTGCTCACAGCGCCAAAATGTTTTAAAAAATTCTCAAGGTCAGGTTCGTAGGAGAGTAGTCTGACACAGAACAAACGACCAAGAGGCGAGTCTGCTAGAATATAAGTGTTTTATTCCCCGCAGCGTCGCCACAACCAGGTCTCGTACTTACAACGGGTCTGGTTTATACTCACTCTACATGTTACCGGAACTGGGAGCCGTCAGTTCTCGTAGAGCGGTTGCCAACAACCCACGCTCGGCGGTTAAACGTAACCCCGGAGCAGACTCCCGGGTCTGGCTTATACTCACTCTACATGTTACCGGAACTGGGAGCCATCAGTTCTCGTAGAGCGGTTGCCAACAACCCACGCTCGGCGGTTAAACGTAACCCCGGAGCAGACTCCCGGGTCTGGCTTATACTCACTCTACATGTTACCGGAACTGGGAGCCGTCAGTTCTCGTAGAGCGGTTGCCAACAACCCACGCTCGGCGGTTAAACGTAACCCCGGAGCAGACTCACCGAACTGGAGACTTTTCCAGCTGATATACTCTTTTCCAGATATAAACATTCATGTGAACAGCAGAGCAAGGCTAAAAAAACACATTCCATTCTGGTTACATACAGATAAGAAGATTCACACGGGGAGGTGTGTAATAAGATTCACACGGGACTAAGCAACACCTCCATTCCAGTTAGATTCACACATGTATTGGGACATAATTTTTAACCGTTTCACCACATTCCACTGCTTGGAATTTTACACCCCAGAGGGTCATCACCAGAAGAAGAAACAGAGCGTTGTCGGGAGAAAGGAGGGCAGAACCTCCTAAACAGGAAACGACGAACCCTCTGAGGTGACTGATAAAGGCCACCCTCCACCAGGTGAAAATCAGGAGGTACCCACCATCCCACAGCTCAAGATAACTTGGAGCAGCAACCCTCTTCTGATCTGAGCTGAGGATTAAGGAAACCATTGTTTTCTTACGTTAAAGCCAGATTTGAGGAAGATCCTTTGGTACTCTCCCTGCAATAACCAGTTTTTGCTTGAATTAAAGTCTACTCCCTGTAGAGACATTGTCCCTAGCTGGGGAATCTCGCTCCTAAGCAAGGACGTACAGGTCAGAGGGAAAACTAAAAACAGACTGAGGCATACAGGTTACACCACAAATGACATGCAATAGGCAAGATCAACGTGATTAAGATCAGCACTATTTGAAGTCAGAGATTGCATTCCTCAGTATAATAATGGTTGGGAAGTTGCTGTTCATGAGCCGGTGGTTTGAGTGTTTAAGCTTCTGTACTGCCTGCCTGATGGAAGAGATTGTAGGTGATCCAGAGAGCGATAGGTCTTTGGTTGCCGTGTAAATTTAGTCAATGGACGGGAGGTTGGCTTCCTTCATGGCATGGGCTGTGCACACAACCTTCTGTTATTTCTCTTACTGTCCTGTGCTAGGCTGTTGCCACACCAGGCCATTATGCACCCGGATGGTTTGCTCTCAGTGGTGCATTTGTAGAGGATCCTTGTGGGCATGTCAAATGTCCTGAGCTGCCGGAGAATGAAGAGGCGTTGTTGTGCCATCTCGACTTTCACATCTACATGGGAAGTCCAGGACAGGATGTCGGTTATCGTCACTCCGAGGAACTTAATGTTGTCCACTATTTAAACTTCAGTTCCATTGATGGAGATGGCGGCATGTTTTCCTCCTTTCTTTCTGAAGTCATTGATCAGTTGGTTAGTTCTGCTGATGTTGAAAGAGAGGTTCGACTCAGTGCAGCACATCACAAAGTCCTCTATTTCCGATCTGTGTTTTGACTTGGTATCATTACATATCTGTCCTAATATGATGGTGTCATCAGTGAACATGTAGATGTCGTTCGTTCAAAATTTGGCCATACAGTCGTGGTTGTACAGGGAGTAGAGTAGGGGGCTGAGGACACATCCTTTGGGATTTCAGTGTTGAATGTTATCATGGAAGAGACAACCTTACCTATTTTCACTGCTTGTGTACTGTAGGTCAGAAAGCTGAGGATCCAATTTCAGAGGACGGAGCCAAGACCAAGGTCAGGGAGTTTTGTGATCAGTCTGAAGGGAATAATGGTGTTCAAGGTGAACCTATAGTCAATGAGCAGTAATCTGAAGTGGGTGTCCTTGTTGTCCAGATGTTCCAGGGATATGGCACCCGCTATGGACCCATTCCACTGCTAGGAAAATTGTAGGGGATTGAGGCAGGCTGGGAGACTGGAACTGATGTGGGCCATGACTAGCCTCTCGAAGCACTTCATGCCGCCTCTCAGTCTCCTGCGCTCTACAGAGAAATGTCCCAGCTTATCCAACCTCTCCCTATGATTCAGACCCTTGAGTCCTGGCAACATCCTTGTAAAGTTCCAGTTTAATACCATCATTCCTATAGCAAGGTGACCAAAACTGAACACAGTGCTGAACTTGGAACTAGTTGCAACTGTAAGTTTTACTCTGCTGCCAATTATTATGGTGCTGTGATATTGCTTTATTATTTGTGTTAATCTGACATCTTATTATTCATTAAATCTTCTGGTGGCAATCCCCTCGGGTGAACGTCCTCCTGACTGCTTGAATTTGTATCAATCTCTTTTGTATGGGCAGATATTTTGAGGCCGCTACATATCAGAGAACAGGAAGAGATGATGGATGTTTCGGCAGTGTGTATCCTTTACAGGGCAAGCTTGTCTCTCCAGGCACTTAAAGCTTTTGTGGGTCAGAGTACCTCAGAATTGTTACATCCCAGAAGGAAGCTATTCAGCCCATTGTAGGTGCATGAACATAGAACATTACAGATCAGTATCAGCGCTGCCCACAGCTCCACCGATCGAACTGCGAACCATAAATTTACTAACTCATCCTTCTATTCCCTCATTAAGGTCATTTGCAAAAAGACAAACAACAGTCGCCCCAAAACACATCCTTGCAGTATAACACTAGCAACTGAACTCGAGAATGAACATTCCGCATCAACTACCACTCTCTGTCTTTTCTCAGCAAGCCAATTTCTGATCCAAACCGCTAAACCACCCTCAATTCCACGTCTCCATATTTTCTGGGAGGAAGTAAGGACTGCAGGTGTTTGAGATCATATTCGAAAATGTGGTGCTGGAAAAGTACAGAAGGTCAGGCAGCATTCTAGGATCGAGGAGAAAGTGAAGACTGCAGATGCTGGAGACCAGAACACTGATTAATGATGAAGGGCTTACAACCTAAACGTCAACTCTCCTACTCCTTGGACGCTGCCTCATCTGTTCTGTTTTTCCAACACCATACCCTCCATATTTTCTGTAATAGCCTACCATGGGGAACTTAAACGTTTTATTGAAATCCATGTCACCCACGTTACCCTCATCCACCTGTTTGGTCACCTTCTCAATCAACTCAGTAAGATTTGTGAGGCATGACATACCCTTCACAAAACCTTGTTGACTATTCCTAATCAAATGATTCATTTCTAGATGATAATAAATACTATCTCTTCTAGTCCTTTCCAACACTTTACTCACAACCAAATTAAGCCTTGTATATAATTACCAGGGTTGCCTCTTCTCCATTTCTTGAGCAAGCGGATGAAATTTGCTGTCCTCCAGTCTTCTGGCACTATTCCTGTAGATAATGGCGATGTAAAGATACGAACCAATGGGTTCTGTAATCTCCTCCCTATCTTCTCAGAGAATCCTCGGATAAATCCCATCAGGCCAAGAGAACTTCTCTACTTTCACATTATCCAAAATTGCTAACATCTCCACCTTACGAACCTCAATCCGGTCTAGTCTAATAGCCTGTACTCCATATAGGCCTCGACAGCATTGTTTTTTTCCCTTGTCAATACTGATTCAAATATTTATTTAGTGCCTGTCCTATCTTCTCGGACTCCACACACAACTTCACACGACTGACCTTGATTGCCACTAATCTTCATTTGGTCATTGTTTTATTCGTGACATACTGATAGAAAGCTTGAGGGTATTCCTGGATCCGACTTGCCAAAGACTTCTCATGCTTTCTCCCGGCTCTTCTTAGTTCTTTCTTTAAGTCCATCCAGGCTAACTTGTAACTCTCAAGCATCCGAACTGAGCCTTCACGTCTCATCTTTACATAAGCCGTCTTCTTCCTCTTGACAAGTGATTCAACTTCTTCAGTAAAGCACAGCAGCCTCCCTCGACCATTTCCTCCTTTCCTGGCAGGTATAAACGTATCAAGGACACACAGTAGCTGTTGTTTGAAAACGTTCCACATTTAAATTGTGCCCATCCCCTGCAGTTTCTTTCCCCATCCTATGCATCTTAAACCCTTTCCTATTCGCATCATGATTGCCTTTCCCACAGCTATAAATCTTGTCCTGCGGTTTTCACCTGTCCCTTTCCATCGCTAACAAAACTGAATTGTGGTCACTATCAGCAAACTATTCACCTACGCCCAAATATAAAACCTGGTCTGGTTCATTACCCAGTACCAAATCCAATTTAGCCTCTGCCCTTGTTGGCCTATCTACATACTGTGTCAGGAAACCATTCTGCATATAATGGACAAAAACTGAGACGTATGAAGTAATTGAACTGGAGTGTTTCCAGTCAATATTTGGAAAGTTACAGTCCTCCATAACAACTACTCTGTTACTTTCGCTCCTATCTAGTATCATCTTTGTAAGCCTTTCCACTACATCTCTGGAACTTTTCAGAGGGGAATAGAGAACTGTCAACAGGGTGACTTCTCCGTTTTTATTTCTAACCTCTTCCCATACTAACTCAGTAGACGAGTCCTTATCAAACATCCTTTCTATCAACGTAATGCTTTGATTTTCAATGCCAACCCACCGTCCATCTCCGTCCCACTTTTAGTACCTTCCTTGTTCTTAATGAAGCATTTAAACATCGGACCCTCCAACGATCAGTCCTGTCCCTGCTATATCCATTTCTCCAAAATGGCCACAACATCAAGCTGTACAACTACACAATTTGGAAACAGGGAGTGATTGAAGGGATGTTAAACGAGAGTGAGTTTGATATATCAGAAGACATCATGAGAGGAGATTCATAGGAACAGACAGAAAATGGAAGTTTGATTTAGAAAGTCTCACGGACTGCAAGGCCTTTATCTGGTGCCATAACTTGTGAGCACTGTGCGGATATTGGCTGTGGTCCCAGATCATTTATCGTCAATAATATCACAGAGCTGAGTTGCTAACAGTTAAACAGAGTCCGAAAGGTCAAGTGATTTTTTTTTCTACAGTGAGAAGGTGATTTAATTTAAATAGACTGGGTGAACAGCAGCAGGAACTGAGAACCCCCCCCCCCCCCCTCGATACTGAGATACTGCGCCAGAGATTCTCAGTGAGGTGGATCACTGACAGAGGGGAAATTAGCATCTCAGCTGTGGGCCACATAATGATTGAGAAAGTTTGCACACCACTTCCGTGGTTTTGTAATACACATTTCAATTTATGTAGCTCAATATCATGAGTGTCTCTTATCTCTTTTTACTTTCCATAGTTTAGTACTGACAGAAAATCATTTTGTTCCTGTATTTTGTGTTTAATAAGCAGATTTTACTCCTCATTCCTCACTTTAGATGTATCTTTGAATCTGTTCTCCATATGAGTTATAAAGAGTAACATTCCAATACTGATGACTGGGGAATATTATTTTACCTCCATCCTGTCTGAACTGCCATGTCCCCCAATTCTCTCTGTTTCCTGTCTCCTCCATAATGTCATAATCACACTGTAATTGAAGTCCAGTAAATGACATTTCATCACAGTTCACTAACATCGGTAACATCAATAGGACAGGCCTCATCTGCCTCTCTCTGAACCTGGAATAACAATCTGAATTGCATTTGTCACGTTCAATTCTCTGTTTACATATCCATGCCATTTGTCTGTTATAACCCCACGTTTCTCAGACACACATTCCCTTCAGATCATGAACTATAAAAAATGTCTAATTGTTTTATTGAAATTATAGTGCTTGGTCAGTAGTTCCAGGATGTATGTTTCCATTTATAAACAGAGAAGCATGTCTGCATTCTGATAAACTTATGGAATTACTCCTGCATCCAAGGTAGATTGAAAGGTTATTCTCAATTGATCTATCAGCCTCAAGATTTGTTCCATCGATCACCCTCACATATCCCATCCAGAATGCGAAAGTTTGAATCATTGTTTTGAATTTTAATAAAACAATTTTGAATTGAAAGGCGTTGGCTGGAGCTACTTGCTCAGTGACTGTGATTGATGTCAGTCTCCGTGGATCATAAATGTGTCAGCTAAATCAGCTAAATAATCCATCGTTTGTACCTTTGGTGAATCCAGATATAACTGTTTCAAGTCCCGTCTAACTATGCTTCCATCACAAAATATTTGCACTTGAGATGGTTAGTTTGTTCTCTTCACAGAATCTGTCAGATGACAGACAATGCATGGTGGTGAAGACATTGACTCATCATCAAGAGGCACAGAATCACCACTTGTTTTAAACAGAAGCCTATCTGTTTGCCTCATGTCCTGCAGAGAAAATCAATGGGTCATCTTTCCCTGGTCAGGTCTCAGTGTGACTGCAAACCCACAGCAATGTGTTTTACCTTCTACTGTCCTGTGGAACACCTGAACCAGCTACTCAGTTCAGGATCAGCATAACTTACTGGTCTGACTAGGGCTGCACACATCCCGTGAGGGCAGAACAAAAGAAAATATCGCTCCCTTCCTCTGCCTGATTTCCATGTTCCTGCAAGTCATTTCCATTCAGGTAGGTGACCATTCCCTGATTCGAGTGAATTCTTTCTCATTGAGTCTCCCTCCGAGAGTGATATTCATCTCCATCGGCACCTCTTGTGATGAATTTATTGATGCTGACGTACAGATGTAAGGAACTTCAAAATTCCACATCATTGGCAGTGTGGAGAGTAGTAATGACTTTTTATGCCACAGGAAAGAAGCTGAGACAGCTAAGTGAGGGAACCGAATTATTGCGATCAACCCTGAGAGTGTTGTTGAGATAGTATTTGGGGTATTGTGGGCAAATTTTCTCTCGTTTTTAAGGAATAATCCTCTTAGCAGAAAGTGTGTAAAGGAGTTTCACCCGACTAATTGTTGGGATGATTGTACCATAGGGAGTGCATGAGGATTAATCTATAGCGATTTGAGGGAATAAGAACTGATTGCATTGAACCTTAAGGGGATGGACAGTCACTCACCTTATTCCAAACAGACAATGATACGGTAATAAATTCAATGGCTTGTTTATTATTTGGTTTACATGATTGTTGATCGTTTAAAAGCCTCTGGGAACGTCCCTCTCACCCCACGCCACTCCCCATTTCGATTGAGAGAGAGAGAGAGGGTCAGTCTTTGAGTAGCCTCTCCACACAGTATGAACGTCATGTCATGTCATCCACAATCCCGACAGGAGCCTCAATACCTTCATGCTAAAACAGTTAACAATTCCTATCAGCTTCTGACCTCCATGGAGAACATGGGTCTGTCTTCAGTGATAGAAGATGCCTCTTTGAGACTGGGTACAAAACATTTGGCTTTCTTCCACACTGCTGGCAAAACATGTTAAAATATCATGTGTTGCACAGGCAATGGAGCCACGAGGAACATTGTGGAGCCGTCGATGTGTGCACTCTCGTCTCCATTGTTTTTTTCAGATTGGAGCATCAATGACACCCTCCTGTTCCTGTATAAATGTCTTGAGGAGCTGAATGGCCTCCTCCTGCTACCATGGAACAGGTTCAAGGGTGTAATTGGGCTCTGCCTGTTCCCGTTTAACAGCTCAATGTACTGACCAAAGCCCTCCTCTTCCTGGGGAACAGACAGCACGATTGAATGGGTTGTCCTCCTTCTTGTTCAATCATTTCGATGGGCTGAATGGCTTCCACATATCTGTGTAACCAGCTTGAGATGCTGAGTGAGCTCCTCTTTTAACTGAGGATATGTGCAGTGTCTGGCAGTACAGTTACGTGAATGTTACCGACACTTTAGCAGCATAAACCAGAATTCAATCCACGTCTTGCTGCACATGGACACAGAGACTGGTTCAGGAACTCAGAGGGGACAAAATGTTCTTAACTTTGTGTGATCTTCAGTGATCACCCGCTTCTGATCTTATGATGGATGGAGGGGTGCCAGGGGTGCGGGCGCGTAGACATTGACGAAGGAACTGAAGATGTTTGTGCTGAGAAAGTTAACCTAAGGATCTCACGAGGAGATGTCCTGGGACTGAGAGAATTGTGAGTCACCGCCCACGAACGTCTTCCTTTGTGCTCTGAAAGACCCCAGCCAGTGGGGAGGGTACACCTGATTCCCATTAAGGTTAAATAAGTAGGTGGTCCCGATGACATCCTCAGTCAAATACTGTCTTGATATCAAGGCTATTCACTCTTACCTGAGCCCCTGTTTTCACCTCTTGTTCATATCAATAGGTGATGCTGTATGTGTGGGGAGTCTTTTCCTTTCGCAGAGGGGAATCAATGTCAGAAATTACCTGGGCTAGAGAGTTAAGGGAGCTTAATCACTGAAAGTATTTAAAGAGGACGCAGATGTATTTTTGACCTGTTAGAGAGCTGGCGGGTGTGAAGGATTGGGTATTAAAGAGGAGTTAATGTTAACAGTAGATCAACCATGATCGTATACAGTGGCTTGACCGTCCGAATTACCTGATCCTGTTTCTTTTGTTCATATTTTCTGTAATTACTAAGTTCATGGTTGTAATGTTCCGAGTCGTTCTGTTGTTGAATGTTGCAATCAGAGAGAGCAAAGCAGTTTTGCGTCATCTCTGGGTGAGGTTAGGGGACTTTATTCATAATGAATCTTGGTCTAGACCATGACCAACAAATGAAGCACAAGTTGCAGAGAGGAGGCACTCTGTAAAGAGAACAGAGGCGTCTTTCAAACACAGAGTGGATTTCCAAATAACATTTTCCAACCCACACCAAACCGTGTGTGACAGTCGGGAAGGATTGAATGAGATCCTGTGTTACTGTGGACCAGGCATTTGGAGCAAGTGGCCTCCATCTGCTCCTGTGCAGAAGCCGTGAGTGGCTGAATGCAACATGGTAACATGGGACTATGGAGCAAGAGTGGGTCATCAGACACTGTGTCACTGCTCCACCACGCACTATGGTCTGTTTATGGTCTCAGCAGCACTTTTCTGTCTGTGCACCATTTTTCTACTCTGATTTATCTGTCAAGTGTTTAACATACACAATTTTGAGTAGATGGAAATATCCAGGCATCACAAACTTTAACAGCCCTTTGACAATCTCTTGATCATGTACTGACCATTGTTCGAAGGTCACTGATATATTTTCCCACTTCTCTACTGGTGAAAGCAAATTGTAAATGTAACCGGTTGAGTGCTGTGGCCAATGAAATAGGTATCGGACTGGGTAATTTTCTACAAAAATGTGGGACGCAGAACTTTGAACTCTGAACGATGGTAAAATGATCGACTGTCCCAAATTCTTGTCTGCCTTTCGAGTTATTCTGCTCACACAAATGTCTGGGAATGCGAATTTTTCCCGGAACAGTTGGATTTGGCTGCATTCCATTTGCTTCGGGCAGTGGAGAGATTCCTATGAATTGTCACCAGGAATCCTCCAGGAGTGGTGAAGATGACTCAGGGATTTTCTGATCTTACACCTTGTTTTCAGGCACATCAAAATAAGATAGAGAGACCAATTGGCTGCTGCGTTAGAGGCAGGTAATATTTTTCTCCCAGTCTGTGGAAAAATACTGTAATGTCAACTGAACACCAAACTGGGCCATGTGCGATCACCATGAACATTCTCTGGAATGGATGATAATAGACTGTATGCTGTATGTCGGTGCATCATTGCTGTTGTTATGCACAGTGACTTTCATTAGCAATAAAAAATGTGCCCGCTTTATAATTTGATGACATGTTTATGTGTGTCTGCGTAATTCTTATAAATGGGTTGATATCTTCATAATATTTGTGTTTATAAAAACACATCACATTCATTAAAAAATTATCTAACTTTAGTCTCCTTAACAAGAGAAAATATGTATCCAGCTGAAACACTTTTCTGAAAACCATGGTTCAATTAGATTTCTCATCTAAGACCATAGCAGATAGTCCCTGATAACAAAAGGCCTTCATTTCAGGAAGGAATAAAGGGAAGCATCTTTGAACATCTTTAAAAGGAATTACATCCGTTTTTTAGTTTAGAGGAGCAAAACGTCACCCAGTGTATCTGATGTGCTCTCAGCAATGCCCTGTACAGATGCAGTAAAACATTCCTGATTAAACCCAATACTCGTTGCCACAAACAGCATCATTCCACTTACCTTCCAAACCACTTGCTACATCTGCAGACAGACTTCATATGATTCATGTACCAGGAATATGAAAAAAACATCTGCATCACAGAGTTCTGCATCTCTCTCCGTTTAATTTTTTTCCTGCTGTTCTATCCTTCCTACCTACTCACGTTATATTATTTCTGCTGAAGGATTGCTCACTAACTTTCCCTGTCTATATCACAATGCAGATTCACGACCTCCATTTGAAGATATATTGAATGATCATCTTGGTGTACAAGATAATTCAGCTTTGATCCATTCAGTCCCTTCATCCAGATATTTGATATAGAATATTGATCTTTGATGTACTACAGTGATCCCTGAGGCAAAACTAGTTACAGTTTTGAAAAAAATGCATTTATCTCTACTGTCTATTTTCTGTTAGCGACAGCATCCCTGTTCCTCTGCAGCAGTTCAGTCGGGTTGAATGGCCTCCTCCTGGGCTGTGTAATATACTCAACGAGCTAAATTACTTCATTCTATATTCCTGTGTAACTCCTTCGGGGGGAAGAATGGTCTCCACCCATCTCATTGTAACGATCCTGTGTGGCTGAATGGGGTGGTTCCCTACCCTGTAACAGACTCAAGGGGTGGATTGAGGAAACAATACTTTGGGTAGGGGCAACAGTATATCTCTGTAATAGCATCGAGGGATGGATTGAAGGAACAACACATTGGATAGGGGCGGCAGTTAAACATTCGATGCACCATTCAGAATGCTTATAGCTGATCCGATTGTGTCTGACCATCCGACTCCTGTCTGTTCCCAATAAACATTGACTCTCCTGTCCAGCAAAGATCAGTCTTGAATATCTTCACTAACCGGGTACTCACTGCTCCCTGAGGATGAGGACACCACAGGTAGCACAACACTAAAGGGAAAGGGACCTCCTTATTTCATTATGGGACCCATTATTTTAAAACTGTGTTAACCTCACATCAAATGACTGCCCCCTTTCGGATATAAGGATAAAATAACGAGGAATAGGCATAAATCATTCCCGCCCTACAACTCTGTCCCACATTACTATTGACTCTTTCCAATCAAATGTGAATCAAACCCAGCCTCTGCTGCTGTCTCAGGAAGAGAATACCTGATAGCATAACACCACACAAGCATTAGAGAAAGGAACAGAATTAGACTATTTGGCCCATCAAGTCTGACATGCCATTCATTCATTTCTTATATGTTCCTCAACACCATTTTCTACCTTCTCCCGAGAATCGTTGATCTCCTTATAAATCAAAAACGTAATTATTTGTGCCTTAATGATACCAGTGTCTGTGTCTTTGCTCTACTGAATATTGCTCCTTACTCGGTTGGTGGGACGTGATGTTTCAGAATCTCCACACAAGGCCTCCTTGTCCTTTCCGGCTCTTTCCAGGATCCTCCCCATTGGTCGGGGTTGGGGGCTGAGGGAACGGTTATCCGGCACTCCACTACCCGGCGTGGCCCTTTCTACCCTATTCCAGGCTGTTTCTCCTGGAATGGCAGAAAGGGAGGGAAGTAATCTGGGTGGGATTGGTGTATCTGCTGTTAGTGCTGTAGGGGTTGAAGGGTGAAGTGAGTCTGACCACAGTGTTGTATCCATGCCGTGTTATTAGTGTGCGGGGTTATTACGTCAGTGACAGAAAAAGTGGGAGAGGGAAGTTGCTGAGTTCAATAGTGAGAGTGGTCGTGCTTGAACCTTACTTGGAGATAGAATGTGAGCCTTGTTCGGGGATATGTGTTAAAACAGATATACAGTGAGTGTGAGGGAGCAGAGAGAATACGATGACTTTTATCCTGGCAGAGCGGGGAGGCTATTGATACTTGTCCTGTATTGCTGACCAATTCTTCAGATCGTCTAAGCGTCGAGGTGAGCCTCTCCAAATGTCCTGTCCAAATGTATCACTAATAACGTCACAGATCCTGTCCCTCAGATTCCACAGAATCAGTTTGGGTGGATCTAACAAATAGCAAGGAGAAACAAACATTGGTGTGTGATATATATCGAGACAAAAACTGTGGTGCAAATACTTTGCATCATATGCTCTGGAAATTGGACATGCAAGTATATGCATGGGATAGCAATGACATAGTGATATTATCGCTGGTAACTTAGCCCAGAGACTCAAGGACTGTTCTGAGTACCGGAGTTCGAATCCTGCCATGGCAGATGGTGGAATGTGAATTTAATAAGTATCTGGAATTAAGGGTTTATGGTGACCAGTAACCTATTGTCGAATGTTGGAAAAACTTATCTGGTTCACTAATGTCCTTTAGGGAAGGAAACTGCTGTCCTTCCCTTTATTCCTGATGAAGGGCTTTTGCTCGAAACGTCGATTTTGCCTGTCCTCGGATGCTGCCTGAATTGCTGTGCTCTTCCAGCACCACTGATCCAGAATCTGGTTTCCAGCATCTGCAGTCATTGTTTTTACCTTCCCTGGTCTAGCCTGCTTGTGACTCCAGACCAAGGCAACGCTGTTGACTCTTAGCTGCCCTCTGCCATGGGCAATAAATGCTGGTTATAAATGCGACGCCTTCATAGGACATAGAACATAGAAGAATACAGCGCAGTACAGGCCCTTTGGCCCTCGATGTTGCGCCGATCCAGGCCCACCTAACCTATACTAACCCACTATCCTCCATATACCTATCCAATGCCCGCTTAAATGCCCATAAAGAGGGAGAGTCCACCACTGCTACTGGCAGGGCATTCCATGAACTTACGACTCGCTGAGTGAAGAACCTACCCCTAACTTCAGTCCTATATCTACCCCCCCTTAATTTAAAGCTATGCCCCCTTGTAATACCCGACTCCATACGCGGGAAAAGGTTCACACTGTCAACCCTATCTAACCCCCTAATCATCTTGTACACCTCAATCAAGTCACCCCTAAACCTTCTTTTCTCTAATGAAAACAGCCCCAAGTGTCTCAGTCTTTCCTCATACGATCTTCCTTCCATACCAGGCAACATCCTGGTAAACCTCCTCTGCACCCGTTCCAGTGCCTCCACATCCTTCCTATAGTATGGCGACCAAAACTGCACACAATATTCCAGATGCGGCCGCACCAGAGTCTTATACAACTGCATTATGACCTCAGGACTCCGGAACTCAATTCCTCTACCAATTCCTTTGTCACTTCATCCTGTGAATGAGTGACAAATAATCGTGGGTGCTGCAGTAATGCTGGATGGTGACAAGTTGCATCGAAACTGCGATAACTGAGTGACTGCTCATGTTGTGAAACATAAATTCATAAGTGTATATCAGGTAGTTGGAGAGTATGTTGTGAACCAAACTAGAGAGCAGGTTATTTCGGATTTGGTGTTGTATGGTCAGGATAACCTATGACTAACCTTGCTCTGAAGCAGCTTTGAGGAATTGTGACATTAATATGTTGCACTTCGAATACCGTCTGCATGCAGTACAGAAATTTTGAACATTATAGTCAAACATCGAGTAAGTCTGGTGGCTAGAGGGTCAGGTTAGTTCCAGTGAGTTGGAAAAGTACAATATTACATTCAGTGAGAGACAGGCAACGGTTGTTCAAGTTATAGAGTCCGACAGCATACAGACAGGACCTTGGGCCCAAAGTGGTCCATTCCGATTAAAATGTCCATTCACACTAAACCCATTTCCCTGCTATTGCCCGATATCCTTCTAATCCTTTCCTATCCAATTATTTGTCCAAATGCCTGTTAAATGTTGTTAATGTACCCACCTCAACCACTTCCACTGTCAGCTCATTCCATATGCATACAAACCTGTGTTTAAAACAATTGCTCCTCAGGTTCCCTTTAATTCTTTCTCCTCTGACCTTAAACTGCTGCCCTCTAGTCCGGGATTGCCCAACTCTGGGGTAAAAAGACTGAGTGAATTCACTCTGTTCATGCCTCCCATGATCTTATATATTTCCATCAGATCCCCCATCATTCTCAAACACTCTAAAGTTAAAAAAATCCTAGCTTGTCCAACCTCTCCTTAAAATCCAGATATGAGAGTCCTTGGCAACATCCGTGTAAATTTCTTGTGCACTCTTTCCAGTTTAATAACATCCTTCCTAGAGCAAAGTGAACAAAACTGAACATAACTCTACAAGTATGGCCTCACCACCATCCTGTATAACCGCAACATAACTCCCTAATTTCGATATTCAATGCCCTGACTGATGAAGGTCAGGGTGCCAAAAGCCTTCTACACTGCCCTGTCTATCTCTGAATCAACTTTCAGAGAACCGTGCACCTGAATTCCAGGGTCCGTCTGTTCCACTACAACCCTTAAGACCCAAATATTCACCATCAAACTCCGACCTTGAATTGACTTTGCAAAATGCAAGAACTCACATTTAACCATATCCAACACCATTTGCCATTTCTTGACCCACATCCCAAACTGATCAAGGTCCTGCTGCAATTTCTGATAACCTTCCTCACTATCCACGAGACCACATTATTTAGGGCCATCTGCAATCTTAATAATCATGCCTTGTACATCCTAAACTAAATCATTATACATAAAACAAACAGTAATGGTCCCAGCCCCGACCATTGAGGCACTTCACTAGTGACAGGCTTCCAGTCCGACAAGCATCCTTCCACTATTACTCTCTGCTTCCTACCATTAAGGCAATTCTGTATCTAATTTGTCATGTTCCCACCCCATTCCATGCAATCTACCCTTCCAAAATTGCGTACCATGTGAACCCTTATTGAAACCCTTACTAAAATCAATTGGGCTACATATTCCACCCTGCCCTCGTCAACGTTGCTGGTCATTTCATCAAAGAATTCGAATAAATTTGTGAACCATGATCTCCCATACACAAAGCCGTGCTGACTGTTCCTTATCACACCCTGCCTTTCCAAATGTATGTTTATCTCATATCTCAGAATCTTCTTAAGTACCTTACCCACAGATGTCCAGTTTATTGGTCTATAGTTCCCAGGTTTTTCTTTGTAGCCCTTCTTGAATAAGGGCACAAAAATCCCTGTCCTCCAGTCATCTGGGGCCTCACTAATGGCCAGCGATGATGTAAAATTTTCAGCCAGGCCCCCGCAATCTCTTTTCTGTCTTCTTGCAATGTTCTTCGATATATCTGGTTTATAGAAATACTGCAAAATCTGAAACAAAAGTCAATTTCTTTAACGTAAAAAACACCCAAGAGTGAGAAAGTGACTTCATGATGGTTAACATAATAAATTAAAGATTATATTAATCATAAGAAGTGACTTCAGAAGACATCCAGACATTATGGAAACCTGAGAAATGTTGGAAATTTATAATCCGGGAAAGGAGGGCCATGAAACTGATATGGAAATCAGAAAGCGAACATGCATGCTAACAAACAGGAACGCAAAGACTGCATAAATCTACGATCTATATTTCAAAGGAAATAAAATAAAAGCATGGTCAAATGTGGAAATTTGTAATCGGAAGAGGATTGCTTATTGTGGAGAACAGGGAAATGGCCGAGAAAATAACCAATTACTTTGCATCTGTCTTGATGGAAGAAGACCCAGAAAATCACCCAGAAATAACGTGATCATATAGGACTTGTGGAACTAAAGGCACAAAGTCAATTCATATCAGTAACAAGATAATACTTGAACATGGAGTTGGGTGAAGCATTGGTAAGTCTAACGAAACAGATGTCATTCATTTCAAAATGTCATAAAATAAATCAGCAATAGATGTATTAATTGTTGTGGTTCTCTTCGCCAAGCTTGGAATTTGTGTTGCAGTCGTTTCGTCCCCTATCTAGGTGAGATCCTCAGTGCTTGGGAGCCTCCTGTGAAGCGCTTCTGTGTTGTTTCCTCTGGCATTTATAGTGGTTTGTCTCTGCTGCTTCCGGTTGTCAGTTCCATCTGTCCGCTGCAGTGGCCGGTATATCGGGTCCAAGTCGATGCGTTTGTTGATAGAATCGCTTCACAGAAGCGCTTCACAGGGGGCTCCCAAGCACTGAGGATGTCACCTAGACAAGGGACGAAACGTCTGCAACACAAATTCCCAGCTCGGCGAACAGAACCACAACAATGAGTACCCGAGCTACAAATCTTCTCACAAACTTTGAAGAAGTATTAATTGCACTGCCATTGGCTGTGTTTTACTTTCCTGTACATTCCAAGAGGTCCGGAAAGCCATTGTAGATAAATGGAAGGTAATAAACGTGATCCAAGCATGGTAGGTAGATGAATGGAATGGATCCAGGCATCTAGAAAGGGAAAAAAGTGATAGTGTAAAGTAATGCAGTCCAATTAACTTCACATCTGTAGAGAAACTTTTGAAATCTATGAGACAGGATGCGGTATGGATATTTAGAAATTAACAGCAACATTGGAGCGAATCAGTATGCATTTTTAAAGGAAATTATACTTGATAACTTCGGAATTTTTTGAAGGGTATTTGGAAGAATATATATAAGTGGAAAGTTAAAGTTGGGTTCACCTTCAATTAAAGGAATCAGAATATCGATGCAACAAAATGTTGAAGTAGTTTCATTGGGTATTGGTGAGACTGTACTTGGGCTATTGTGTTCAGAGTTGGTGAGGCTGTATCTGGAGTATTGTGTACAGGGTTGGTGAGGCTGTACCTGGAGTATTGTGTACAGGGTTGGTGAGACTGTACCTGGACTATTGTGTACAGAGTTGGTGAGACTGTACCTGGAGTATTGTGTACAGGGTTGGTGAGACTGTAACTGGAGTATTGTGTACAGGGTTGGTGAGACTGTACCTGGAGTATTGTGTACAGGGTTGGTGAGACTGGAACTGGAGCATTGTGTACAGGGTTGGTGAGACTGTACCTGGAGTATTGTGTACAGGGTATTGGTGAGACTGTACCTGGAGTATTGTGTACAGGGTTGGTGAGACTGTACCTGGATTATTGTGTACAGAGTTGGTGAGACTGTACCTGGAGTATTGTGTACAGGGTTGGTGAGACTGTACCTGGACTATTGTGTACAGGGTTGGTGAGACTCTTCCTGGACTATTGTGTACAGGGTTGGTGAGACTGTACCTGAAGTATTTTGTACAGTTTTGGTGACCTAGTCTGAGAAAGAATATACTGACCACAGAGGAAGTGCAATGGACATTCTCCAGATTCATCCCTCAGATGGCGAAATTGTCTGATGTAGAAACTCAGACTGTGTTCTCTGGGGTTCAAAGAATGAGAGGTGATTGCAGTGAAATTTAGAAAATACACGAAACATATCACAAGGTGGAAATAAACGGGATATTTCTCTGGCTGTCTACTCTACATTTAGGGTAAATAATGACAGTATAAAGGACAGGTCATTTAAGACTGCAATGAAGAAAATCTTCATCAGAGAGGACTGACTAATACAGGGGCATGGAAATCTGTTGGCAGGCAAGTTTAGGGAGAAGCTCCAGGTATTCAACAAGTGTGTCAAGTGGACCAGAATAACCAAGGAACAGGTAGGAGTCATTAGTGACTTGCCAAGTTGCATCTAAATCAACTTTAGTGGTAGGAGTCAGAGGGTGATGGTAGAAGCCTGTTTGTGTGACTGCAGGCCGGTGTCCAATGGTGTACGACGGGGAGCAGTATTGTGTCCATTATTATTTGTGATTCGGAGGTGCCAGTGTTGGACTGGGGTGGACAAAGTTAAAAATCGCACAACAATCAGGTTTATTCGGAGGCACAAGCTTTCAAAGTGCACAGCCACCTGATGAAGAAGCAGCGCTTCCAAAGCTCGTGCCTCCGAATAAGCCTGTTGGACTATAACCTGGTGTTGTGTGATCTATAACCTCATTATTTGTGATATTCATAAATGGTGCATCTGTGAATATGGACGAGGCGTGGGGAGAGTGTGATAACTGAGTTTGCGTTTGATACGATTGACCGGGTGTTTGGCAGTGAGGAGGAAGGTCTTATGCTACAGGAAGATACAGATGGAATGGTCAGATGGGCAGTTCAATAGCAGATGGAATGTAACCCTGATAAATATGAGGTGATGCACTTTGGAAGAAGGAAGCAGACAGGGGAGTACTTAGTGAATGACAGCACACTAGGGAACTCAGAGGGAGCTTCTCCACACATCCCTGAATGTGACCAGACAGGTTAATACACAAGTTGAGAAAGCAAAGGGGAGCGTAAACATAGCCTTTATTTATCGAGGCACAGATTATAAGAGCTATGCGGAGCTTTGGTGAGGCCGAGATGGAATACTGTGTGTAGTTCTGGAAACTAATTTACAGGAAAGATGTCATTGCTCTGGAGGGGGTTGCAGAAGAGATTCACCACGATGTTCCCAGGGATGGAGCATATCAGCTATGCAGAGAGGCAGGACAAACTCGGGTTCTTTCGTTTGGAGCAGAGAAGGCTGAGGGGGACGTGATTCAGAAGGATAAGATTGCGAGGGAATTGGGCAGGGTGGATAGACAGCAGCTGCTCCTTTAAGTCAGATGGAGAAGAACAAGGGGAGCACACTATTAAAGTGAAGGCTTTGAGATTTAGAAAGCACTTGAGATTCGCTTTTTAACCAGAGGGTTTTGGGGTCTGGAATACAGTACCGGAGAGGGAGTTATCACGGGTAGCTCCACAGCTGTTACAAAGTACTTGGACGACCTCTTGTAGTGTCATAACATTCCCAGCTATGGGTCTCGTGTAGAAAAGTGGGACTAATGTAGACCATGCTGTATTTCTGACAGTGCTGTCTATGCTTCTATGAGTGCATGGTTGTACAACGTCAATCATTGAGAAGCTTAAGACAGGAATTGATGGGTTTCGGAACACTCTATATGCACAAGGGTAATAAGAGTGAACTTGCAATAGCTTCAAAAAGTACGTCAATGACAAAATTAAAGGAAAATAACGTGCAGCTTCTTTACAGTCTGAAACCAGAGAATGGAGAATTGAGAAGAGGGAAATGGCAGAACTATGCAGCAAATATTTCAGTTATGTCTTCACAGAAGAAAACAAAACAAAAAAAACTTCCCAGAAATACTAGGAAAGTTTAATCTGATGAGAGAGACAAAGGGAATAAAATAAAATTAGCTATAGAGAAAGTATTTTAACTGAGAGTAATGGGCTGAGAAAAAGGCAACAGAGATTTATCAAATGGCAATCATATTTGAGAAACTGACTTTCAACAAAACTATGGAGAAGCAATCAATGCAATACGATCGGATTTTCAGAAAGATTTTTGATAAAGCCCAAAGCCTACTATGCAAATTTGAATCGTATGGGACTGGGGCTCACAGAAGGGCATGGATTTACAATGGGAGAGCTAACAGGAAACAGTGAGTAGGAATAAATCAATGTTATTTAGAGCAGAGGACTCGGGGGTGTAGCAGGATTCAATGCTTGGGCCCTAGCTATTGCAAATACACACCAAACGTTTGTTAGAGGGAATCAAATGCAATATTCCCAATCCTGCTGATGGCATTAATCGATGTCGGATTGTGAGTGGGTGAGGAGGATGTAAAAAAGCTCCAAGGTGACTGAGGCAAGTGGAGTGTCTGTGCAAATACGGGGCAACGAAGAACAATGTGGGTAGATGTGACGTTGTACCCTTTGATGGGAAAAAGAGAACGGTAGCCTACCATTTGAAAAGGTTGGAAAATGTTACTCTATAAAGAGAAATATGCTTATTTTTGTTTCATTCATCACCGACCTCCGCCATCCATACAAGACCGTGAGTTCTGAAGCCAGAAGAAAATGTTGGGAATGGCATTGGGACATTTACTAGTGTACATAGACCCACCCGGTGGGTAGCTGTAACATTGAAAAGTATCTGGATCGCCCTGTACACTAGTCACTGAAAGTAATTTTTGCAGGAACAGAAAGCAGTTAGGAAGGTAAATGGTTGTTGACCTTAATTTCAGGGGGATTTGAGTCCAGATGTAAGGGTGTTTTACTGCAGCTGTTCAGGGCCTTGGTGAGACCCCATCTCGAACATGTTGCAGTATTGTGTGCGGTTTTGGTCTCCTTACCTAATAAAGGACAAACCTGACATTGAGGATAAGCAGCGAAGGATGACCAGAATGATCTCTGGGATGACAGGTTTGTTGTGGGAGCAGAGTTTGTGTCAACTGGGCATGTATTCCATGGGTTTTAGGAAAGTGAGTGGAGATCTCAGTAAAATATGTAAAACTCTAACAGGGCGAGAGAGATTAGAAGCAGGGATGATAATTTTGGAGCCATTTCAGAGACCATTGAACAGTTTATCACATGTCTGTGCGTCTGGAGTCACTTTTAGGCCTGACCAGGATACCACGGGAGATTCACTTCCTGAATGTACATTGGGGAACCGAACTGATGTTTACAATCGACATTGGCTTCAGGGTAATTATTACTGGTACCTGATTTTAAATCTCGATATTTTATTAATTGTTTTTAACTTCCACCAGCTGCCAGAGCATTAGCCTGGTCTGAATTAAAAATCCAATGACATTTTCACAGCAGCACCATCTCCACATGGGGACCTATCTGAAACCACACTGCGCAGGTTATTTCTGTGCTGCTTGACAGCTCTGTCAAAAAGAACTCCCACCAATTTGACTGTCGTGGTGGGACTGAGGGGGAGGTAATTGGTCAGATTGTAATTATACTCCTCTTAGCGGACTGGACATAGCTGAGTAATTTTCCGCATTGCCAGGGAGATGTCAGAGTTGGAACTGGAATAAACAGCTTCCCCAGGGACACGGCTTGTTGTGCAGCACAGGTCTTCAGTCCTATTGCAGGAATGGGGTCAGGGCCCATTGCCTTTGTCGTATCTACTGTGTTCAGCTGTATCTTCATGTCAAGTGCAGTGAATCAAATTGGTTGAAGGCTGGCATCTGTGATGCTGTGGGCATCATGGCGAGGGTGAGATGGATCATTGATTCAACACTTCTGGCTGAGAATGGTGTAGGTACTACATCCTTGTCTTTTACACTGATGTGCAGGGCTGTTCCATTATTTAGCCTGGGGATGTTTGTGGACCCATTTCCTCCGTCATTTATTTCATCATCCATCACCATTTATGACTGAATGTGGAAGGACTGCAGGGCTTCAATCAGATCTGTTGGTCAAGTACTGTAGTTTTAATGGGTTCGCACGAGGTTGAGCTTCACATGGTTCTGACCCTGACACTTTCACCCACACTCGTCACTGAACCGTAGATCGTGTTGATGGTAATGGCTGACTGAGGAGATTATCCCGAGCAAAATGTTACAGTTTGTGGTTGAATGCAGGTCTGCTTCTCCTGCTGCTGTGGTCTACAGCACTACATAAATACGCAGTTTTGAGCTGCAATATCTGCAATGCAATTCTACTGTCTGTCCCTTAGTTCACATCGAGACCCATTCACCAATCAGCCCTGTACTAAGTGACCTACTCTGGTTTCTGATGTGCTAATACTTTCATTTTCAAATCGTCATTCTGCTGAGGGTCTCTCCCCGGGTCATGCTTTCAATCTGACACATTCCGCAAAAGCATTTAACTGATTTTAATTCAATTATTTAATTCATCTGCAGTGTTCCTTCCATAATGCCATCTTCTGTGTTTAAATTGAATTTGTTTCCCTCTGTTTCTCTCCCTGACTATGACTAAGAGCTCTGTAGTGTCAGTGATGCCAACCTTATGTAGTTTCAGAGCCGATGAATTCTCTGGATTCCCAATCATCTTCACCACATTGTATGCTTTCTCTTTTGGTTTGATGCCTTATCACTCATGGCTACTTTGTCCTCCCATGACTATGTTGCATCTCCTTTGAGATTAATTCCTGATATCCTCCGAATTATCCCCAGAAACTCCTGCCATTACTGCTCCATGGTCTTCCCTGTTCAGCTCCCCTTCCAATTAACTCTGCCCAGCTCCTCCCACATGTCTTTGTTCTTATGTTACTCGCTTATAATCACATTACATCGAGAAGAGAGCAATAGACATAAACCGAAAAAAGGGGTTTTGAGAGATGGGACACGAAGAATAATTGGGGGATTTCTTAACTAGATAAAAAGAGAGAACGAGAGACAGAATATAGATGTGGAGATAAGAAAAAGGAGAAAACTAGATTATCGACAGAAGTAAATGTACATCCCTCAATGATATTGGCAATTCCTGTGTGCTGTGGTCCTTTGTACACTACATGTACAACAGAGTAATATGTTCAAATGCTGAGTCTGATGCCAGAATTCTTTTCTCTAGTAATGTGACAGACGCTAGCTTTGGAAAGAACCCAGCAGGACAATATATTTAATTCCTGGTAGAAAGGGGATTAACTGAAATAAGTTGGGACACCATAACCAAGATTTATAACACACATTCTGAAAAGAATGAGAGACAAGAGCAGGGAATCCCAGATAAGGGGGAACGTTGAGAGAAGGGGAACATATCAGTTCAGATGAGGACCACATAATGTGTTAATGCTTTATAAATGTTATACATCATGTGCACCATTTTTCGTTAACTGTGTCTCCGTTGTTCATTCAGAATGTGTTGTACACATATGAACAATCTTCCTTATCTGAACACACTCTGATTAAACAGTGTGCATAAAACCATTTTTCCTCCATTTCAATCTGTCCTGTTGTCGTGTTACCTGGATACATGAACACCAACTGGCCGCCAAAAGATATGACCCACTATCACTAGTTTCCGTACATACAGACAAAGAAGGACACCACTTTGACTGGGACTATACACACATCCTCGGACACGCAAAACAAAGACACACACGAAAGTTCTGCGAGGCATGGCCTGCTAACCAGAAGTACATTAATAAACACATCATTTTAGATCCTATCTACCTTCCCTTGAAAAAAAGAACTGGAATTGACATCACCCAACTTAAGAAACCAAAACCTACAAATGGAGAGGTGGAACTTACCACCAGTGTATCACTGGAGACTCTTACTGATGATGTTACCTAGTCATGGTGACGAAACATCTGAAAACAAATCTTCCAGCTCATCGAGTTAACCTACATACTTATAAATTGTTATTTTTCTTTTAATAGTGGAATTTGGGACTACTTTGTCATTCATGTTTTATCAGAGTACGAGGCGAGGTAAGCTTTTCTTGGTGTGTGGTTTTAATTAGCAGAGAGGTTCGACATTGACATCATAATGGTTTGACGGCTCGTTGTCTGGGATTTGAACAGATTTGGGATACAAAAGGACCCAGCAGATTCCATCTCTTGGCAGTTAGTGACCTAGACCTTCAAAAAAAAACAGGTGAGAAATGCATTTAGTTTTGTTTCCTTGTGGCTAGTTAAATGAAAAGAAATGGCTTTCAAAATTACTAAAGAGGTTCTGGGGTTTGAAGATGATTCCCAAATTTGCCAAGGAGGCGTAGAAAGACAAAAGAAGGGCAGATTTTTAGAATTAACAAGTAGATTAGAAATGTGTTTCACCAGGAACAAAAGGAAAGCTGGAATTGTAATGGAGATGGTCAAGCACTTTGGTGTATCAGAAGAAGAGGCAACTGCAGGCGAGTTTGAAAAACTTAAATTGCAACAGGAGTTAGCAGATAAAGAAAGACAGAAAGAGAAAGAGAGGAAAAGAGAGGGAGAGTTTGAAATTCAGAAGTTTGGAATTAGGTAAAAAATTTAAATTAGCAGGATGAAGGGAGAACGTAGGGATGTATACAACTATGTTAATATATTGCCATATTTCGGTGAGGAAAATGTCAAAATCTTTTTTATTATATTTGCAAAATTGGCCTGGCAGATGGCGTGTCCCGTGAACTTGTTCACTGCGAGTTCAGACTAAGCTGTTGGGCATAGATTGAAAGATATGTGCAGTGTTGTTACATGAGGGAGCAAGAGACTATGCAGAAATCAAACAGGCTACTTAGAGTGCTTATGGATTGGTACTAGAAGCATATGGACAGCTGTTCAGAAATATAGAGACGGAACCAGATCAGGCTGATGCTGAGTTTGAAAGAAGTAACCACAGATATTTTGAGAAATGGGTGCAGGCCTTAAAAGTGGACAAGATCTGTGAGGCCCGAAGGGAGATTATTCTGCTGGAGGAGTTTAAAGACTCACTTCCAGAGATGGTAAGAATTTATGTGAATGAACAGAAATGAGAAGCACGGCAGAAATGGAAGATAAATATGCATTGGTGCATGAGATGAAATTTAGCTTCTGGGAAGTTTTTCATCCTGTGAGCGATAGAAATTGGGAGGAGGTGAGATCCTACACTACAAAGTGAACAGTAGAGCACATTGACAGTAGTTTACCACAGGTGAGAAAAAAGCCCAAGGGGGTTGAAAGGAGCTGAAAGGCCTCACGTGTTCTCACTATAAGGGAGTGGAACACATAAAATTACAGTGCCGATGGTTTAAGAAGGGCACTGGGAAAAGGTGTTTTCACTGCAGTAAGCTGGGACACACCGTGCGGGGCATTGAAGGAACACACTTTGGGAAAAGATGACGTAAAAGAAGTTAAGCCAGTGGCATTTGTGAAGCTGGAAAAGGAGACTCCAAGTGGAGCTGAGGAGCTGCAGGAGAATGCACAGCCGAGATTGTGGTTGGGTATGGAATCAGTGCCTGATCTCCATAAAGAATTCGCCTCTGTGGATAAACTTTACACGAGAAAAACGGGGTGGGGGAAGGAGGACACGAATTTATAAATTTGTGAGTTACGGGATCTGCTCAGTCTCTAATAGTTGAGAAGTGAGGCGCCAGAAAAGCACAACAGATCAGGCAGCATCCGAACAGCAGGACAATGGACATATCAGGCATAAACCTATCGTCAGGAATGTGGCGGAGGGACAAGGGGGCTGAAAGATAAATAGGAGGGTAGGAGCTGGGCTGGTGAGAGTGTCACTGGGAAGGCGATAAGAGGATATAGGTGGGAGTGATAGTGATATATCGGAGGGGAGGGTGGATTGGGTAGGTGGGAAGGAAGATGGAAATTAAGACAGTTCAAGAGGGCGGTGCTAATTTGAATGGTTGGTTCTGGGATGAGGTTGGGGAGGGGAGATTTGGAAATTGGTGAAGTTGATGTTGATGCTGTATAGTTTGAGGGTTCCAGCTGTCCTACCACCTATCCACTTCACCCTCCTCTCTGACCTATCACCATCACCGCCCACCTGCATCTACCTATCGCCTTCCAAGCTCGCTTCCATCCAGCTCCACCTCCACTCTCCTATTTAATTTTCAACCCATGTCCCCCTCACTTAACCCCACTTTCCTGATGAAGGATTTATGCTTGAAACGTCAACTCACCTGCCCCTCGGATGCTGCCAACCTGCTGTGCTTTCCCAGCCCCACACTTTCCAACTCAGATCTCCAGCATCTGCAGTCCTCACTTTCCCTCCACCTCTAATAGTAAGAGATGGAAGTATTTTCACTCTTTCTGACATGTTACTCAAGAGAGTGATAACTTGTGGAATGGGGGCAGAAACTAAGCATTCCCTTGAGTAACATTAGGTTGGAGTGCCAAATCTAGATTGGGGAAGTAACAGGGTGAGTGAGTGACAGGGTGTCCGTTCCAGGAATACAGTTTGTTGTTGGGAAAGATTTAGCAGGATCCAAGGTGGGAGAGGTACCCCTCGTGGTGGAGAAGTCAAAGGAAGACTAGGGAACTGGGGAATTAAAATAAAAATACCCAGGGATTTTTCCAGACTGTGTAGTAACAAGATCCCACTGTGATAAGTTACAGTAGGAATGAAAAACGAAAGAAAAAAAAACAAAGGTGTTGACGTTCAGTGAACTCACACCCTGTTTGATGTAGCGATGCAGGAAATTTGTATATTTTGTACACACACAGACACCCATACACACAAAAACACACAAAAAAGGAATTAGAATATATTGTCGAACGTTATTTAAGATATAATCCTAAAATTTAAATGGAGACCACTACAGATTAGTGCAGAAGGTAAATGGACTGAGGTGCACAAGATTGTGTTACGGGTAGCACATAAACTAATTGCAGGCGGTCACCTAGGTGTATAGACTCAGGCTAAGGTACAGAAGCATTTCTAGTGGCCTGGAATGCACACGGACGTGGTTAATTTTTGTTGTGCATGTCAAATGGTAGGTACGCCACAGGCACTATTAAAACCAGCCTTTGTTGGCAATTCCTGTATTCGAAGAACCCTTCACGTGAGTTATGATTAATTGTGGAGCTCCCCTTTCTAAAATAAAAGTGGAAACCAATATCTGCTGACCATATTGGATGTGTCTACCAGATTTCCAAGGATAATTCCATGATGGAGTGTTAAGGCAAAATGGGAGGTGTAGGAGTTGGTAGCTTTCTTTACTCACTGTGGGCTACGCAGTGTGATTCAGTCAGACCAAGGGTCTCATTTTGCCACTCAACTGTTTAAGGAAGTCATGGATAGCTTCAGCATACAGCAGTTTAAATTAAGTGCGTCCCATACCAAATTACAAGGAACCTTGGAAGGTTGGCATTAGACACTGAAGACAATATTAACAGCGTATTGTCAGAATTACACGAATGATTGGAATAAAGGCGTCTCATCATATTGTTTGCCATTAAAGATGCCCCAAATAAATCTACTCACTTTACTTCCTTTGAGTTAATATTCGGACATGAAGTGAGAGGTCCTTTGAAATTAATTAAATATAAATTGACAGGACCGAAGTCGGAAATCACACACTTAGATTATGCATCTGAGGTGAGTGAGAAATTAGATGGAGTAGGTTAGTTAGCTAAAAAGCACCTGAAGAGGGCACAATATAGAATGAAGCAGGTGGCAGATATAAACTCTGAAACTTTAACGATTTCCTGTGGGGATGACGTATGAGTATTGTCACCAGTGGTAGGAAATCCCTTCAAAGCCAGTTTTAGTGGCCCCTTTCAAAATAAAAAGATGTTGAGTCAGTTAAACTATCTGGTAAAGACACTGGATATGACAAAAAGAATTAGAGTATGTCATGTGAATGAATAATGCTCCAGACACATTTAAGACTCTGGAACAGAGTTATGGTCAGATGAACAAATTGTGCAGTTTATCTGAATGATGTAGTGATCTTTAGCAAGTGATTGAAAGCTCAATGTTACTTTTGGCAGAGTATGTTGAACGATTACAAGAAGCAAACTTGGTAATTAATGTAAGAAAACAGAATTCACGAAGGCAGAGGGGCCATTCCTGGGACATTACATTGGCCATGGAAGGTTGACCCCATGGAACACAAGGAATTTCCAAAGCCATCCTCGAAGAATGAGGTGGTTCGATATTTGGAACTGAGTGGACTCTATCGGCACTTTGTTCCAAACTTCAGCAGTGTATTGGCACCCCTGATGGATTTACTAACGAGAACACGGAATTGTGGTGGACAGAACAACGCAGGGAGGCATTTGAGAATTGTAAAGCAGGATTAATCACAGCACCAGTTTTAACTGCACCAAATAATTTGAAGTCCTTTGAAAATTGTGTTTGATGCGAGGTATATAGGGGTTGGAAATGTACTGATACAGAAAGATGATGATGGAATTGAATGGCCAATTGGCTACTTGTTGAAAAAACTCAATATCCACCAGAAAAAATGCAAAATCTCAATTATTGAACAAGAAAGATTGAGTTTTATACTAGTTTAAGTTTCGTACTGCCCTGACAATATTTTAATGTGTATATGACAAACAAATTGTCGGAGATGGATGTGGACAACAACGACAAATCTCTCGCATTTTTTTGGAATATTTAAAGACCAGAATATGAGTCTATTTCATTGGGGTCTTATGTTACAGACTTTAAACTTACAACATGTACATTCTGTGCGTCGTATAAATGTGATAGCAGATGTGTTATCACGGAGTTAAAGGAAAATGTGTAGATAAAATTGGACTTATTCCAGTGTTATATACGTGGGCAGAATTAACATGAATGGTATAACTGAGATTAATACTTTTGAACTTCATAATAATGGGATTAAGAATTAAAGCAAAAGAAATGAAACCATATTTTCAATCTGATGGTTCCTTTTATTTCTGAAGGAGGGAGGTTTTATGAAGCCGAAAGTGTGTCTGGTCACTTTAAGACAGAACGGGTTTTGCTGAATAGAAACTACAGCCACAGATGCTAGCGAAAGGTCAGACTGTTCCATATGTCACCATTAGCTGGGAAATGAATTCCTGAATTTTGGTTGCTGTTTTGACAACAATTCAAATACAACCAAAGAGTTTAAATAACGATTAGCATACCAAAAGCAAACGGAAATCGATATTAGTGTTTGGACAACTGGAAAGTATGAAACTTATTGTAACATGGCAAGTATATGAACCCAGTATTTTGAATACTCGGCGGACAGCCACTGCCATCCAACAGCAGGAGTGCTAACTGGTCATCTGAAACACTTCTGTCAACGATGCATGTTTATTTCAAACCTACTTGCAGTAAGAAAAATGACCCAGGGAGATCAGTAGCTGGAAGAGTGAATACAGCGGGGAAGATTGAGACTGTGTGCTCTTGAGATTCTAATGTTTAATATGTGGGTTGTTGGAACAGCATAATTTTATAGAGTTGGAGTCAGATAGTAAATAGTTAGAGGGGCTTGTATTTGGGAATGGTTGTTGTTTAGTGTTCACTATTAATGTTAAGAAATAAACTTGTTAATTTTTCCTAATAGTGGAAGGTAGGAGATCTGTGTCACTCAAATTTTAACAGATTACGAGGTGAGGCGATCTTTTCTGGGTGTGTTAATTTGATTAACAGAGGGGTTCGACACCAACTTGTAAATGTCCATCCACGCTAACCCCATTTCCTGCAGTTGACCCATATCCTTCTAGTCCTTTCCTATCCACATATTTATTCAAATGATTTTGAAATGTTGTTAATGTATCCCCCTCAACCACATCTACTGGCAGCTCATCCACGTACAAGCCTCTGTGTAAAGAATTGGCCCCTCAGGCTCCCTTTTATTCCTTCCCCTTTAATCTTAAACTTATCCCCTCTCGTCCTCGATTCTCTGAACCGTGGAAAAAGACTGAGAGCATTGACCCTATCCATACCCCTCATGATCTTATACAGCTCTATAAGGTCCCCCCTCAGTTTCCTACACTGTAAAGAAAAGGTCCTAGCTTGTCCAAGCTCTCTCTATATCTCAGACCATTGAGTTCTGGCAACGTCCTTGTAAATTTCTACTGCACTCTTTCTAATTTAATAAATCCTCCCTATAACAAATGTGACAAAACTGAACACAATCCTCAAAGTGTGGCCTTACCAAAGTCCTGTGTAACTGCAACAAAAATCCCCAACTACTCTACGCAATGTCCTGCCTGTTGAAGGCCAGTGTGGCAAATGCCTTTTGCACTGCCCTGTCTGCTTGTGACTCCACTCTCAGGGAACCGTGCACCTGAACGCCAAGGTCTCTCTGCCCACTACACCCCGTAGGGCGCTCCCATTCACCATGAAACTCCTACCTTGATTTGAGTTTCCAAAATGCAAGACCTCACACATTTATATTAAACTCCATTTGCCATTTCTCGGCCCACTTCCCCGCCTGATTAAGGTCCTGCTGCAATTTCTGATAACCTTCCTCATTGATCACGCTGCCACTTATTTTAATGTCATCTGTACACGTACTAATCATGCCTTTTACATTCTCAACCAAATCATAGATAACAAACAGCTATGGACCCAGCCTCCAGTCTGACAAGCATCCTTCCACAAAACACTCTGCTTCCTACAATCAAGCCAACTGTGTATCCAACTGGCCAGTTTCCTCAGCATTCCACGTGATGTAACCTTCCAGTGCAGCCTGCCCTGTGGTACCTTATCAAAGGCCTTACTGAAATCCATAGAGACTACGTTTACCGCTCTGCGCTCGTCAACGTTCTTGGTCACTTCTTCAAAGAACTCTAACAAATTTGGGAAGCATGATCTTCGACTCACAAGTCTATACTGACCGGTCTAAATCAATAGGGAGTGTTGATAAAGAAAGAGACCTTGGAGTGCAGTTTCATAGCTCCTTGAAAGTGGAGTCGCAGGTAGATAGAATAGTGAAGAAGGCATTTGGTATGCTTTCCTTTATTGGTCAGAGTATTGAGTACAGGAGTTGGGGGGTCATGTTGCGGGCTGTACAGAACACTAGTTAGGCCACTGTTGGAATATTGCATGTAATTCTGGTCTCCTTCCTATCGGAAAGATGTTGTGAAACTTGAAAGGGTTCAGAAAAGATTTACAAGGATGTTGCCAGGGTTGGGGGAATCTGAGCTACCGGAGAGGCTGAACAGGCTGGGGCTGTTTTCCCTGGAGCGTCGGAGGCTGAGGGGTGACCTTATAGCGGTTTACAAAATTATGAGAGGCATGCATAGGATAAATAGGCAAAATCTTTTCCCTCGGGTCGGGGAGTCCAGAACAAGAGGGCATAGATTTAGGGTGATAGGGAAAAGATATAAAATAAACCTAAGGGGCAACATTTTCATGCAGAGGGTGGTACGTGTATGGAATGAGCTGCCAGAGGAAGTGGTAGAGGCTGGTACAGTTGCAACATTTAAGAGTCATTTGGATGGGTATATGAATAGGAAGGGTTTGGAGGGATATGGGCTGGGTGCTGGAAGGTGGGACTAGATTGGGTTGGGATATCTGGTCGGCACGGACGGGTTGGACTGAAGGGTCTGTTTTCATGCTGTACATCTCTATGACTCTATGACTAAGTAATGGGTGCAGTCAATGGTATGCTGTCCTTCATTGTAAGATGATTCGAGTACATAAGTAAAGCCATCTTCCTGCTGTTGTAGAGCCTTGCTGAGAGAGCATTTGGGGCACTCTGTACAGATTTGATCTCCTTTGTAAGGAATTATCGCCTTACCACAGACACGGGTAATGGTAACATGCGGATGGAGTGAATAAGCTGAGTGTTTAATCTGTAGAGCTGTGAGAGACGAAGAAATGGTGATGCTGAAACAGGAGGAGTGGCTGTGATCTTTTATTTCCAAAACAGACGTTGACAGGGAGAGAAATTCCATACTTTACCCAGGATTGATTGGTTTGATTTATTGTCACGTGTACCTCAGTACAGGGAAACATTTTATTTATGAGCAGTGGAGGCAGATCATAGCAAGGATGGTCAGGTAGATCGTAGGGTGGAAATAGGCTTGGACAGAGTAAGGCACACAGGTTACACTGAACAGGACATGAACTGGACAAGCTCAACATGAGCAAGATCAGCATTATTTGAACTTAGAGAGTCCATTCATCAGTCTAATGTGGCTTTCCTGATGCCTTATATGCCTTAATTATTTCGCCCCACGTTATTGTGCAATCGACGTGTGAATCCGTAATGAACATCAGGTTGCTCACAATCCCCAACAGCAGCCACAATCCCTTCCATCTGAAACAGCCATTCCAACTAGCTTCCGCCCTATATAGAGAATAGTAGGCTGTCTTCTCAGTGATGAAAGATGCCTTCTTGAGACTCCACACAAGACATATGGCTTTCCTGCTCACCACGAGAAAACTACATTAAAGTCCACGTGTGTGTCTTAAGCAAAGAAGCCAAGAGGAACAATGTGGAGCAGTCTAGTTGTGCAGCCTCTGCTCCACTTGTTCATCATGTTAGAGCATCAATTAGGAGACAGTGAAGACTGTCGATGCTGGAGATCAGAGTAGAGTGTCTATTGCTGGAAAAGCACAGCAGGTCAGGCAGCATCCGAGAAGCAGCAGAATCGACGTTTCGGGCATAAGACATTCATCCGGCATCAGCATAAATTACCTCATTCTGCCCCCGTGGAAGTGCATTGAGGTGGGAATGGCCTTCTACTGTTCCTGTATAAGTGACTCAACAGACTGAATGGCTTCTTGCTCTTCTGATTGGACAGGGTCTAGGGCCCGACTGGCTACCCCGGTTCCTGTTTGACAGCTCATTGGACTGACTAGTGTGACGATGCTGCAGCTTTAAGAGGTTATTTTGTCCTGGTTTCTTTTAAGAGAGAGATTAAGCGCTCATTACTAAGCTGGCTAGTTAAGACCACTTGTGGAACAGATAGGAAGGCCTTGGGTTTATTTTAATGCAGACTGAATGGATGTGGCCAGCTCTCACAGATTAGGATCTCTGGGTTCTGGTTTCTCAGCAACATCAGAAGCTATTGGGGTCTCTACAGAGTTGAAAGCTTCAGTGAATGTCTCCTGGCTGCTACCCTCACTGAAATTTCTCTTTATGCTGTTTTTAATTCCTGGATTGGAGAAATGTTTGTGACAATCTGTGTCTGAATATTTCTTTTTGCCAAGGGCTGTGTTGATGGGATTTACCTATATTGGAACAGTTCATTAGTAATAGTTCCTATATCTATTATTCTGTAAAGTTGTCCAATAGAATTACATTCTAAGTTCCTCTTTCTTTGGTTTTATTTCAACTTTCGTGTTTAAGTAGATGGTGTTTTGCTTCACACCGAGTAGTTTGACCTGTCACATTGCATCTGGAACAGACACTTTACATTTCCTTTAAAATAAGAAAACATTAGAGTCTAGGCTACTTCCTTCAAATATTTTCGAGGGGCTCTGGTTTGGTCCATCACACTAGACTCCTTCTCTTCCTGAGTAATGGGCTGGAGGCACTGAATGGGCTATCCCTGTTCATCTCCAATAATGTCAATGGGCTGAATGGCTTCCTCATATTCCTGTGAAACCAGCGTTCGGTGCTGAATGAACTCTTATTTTACTGTGGCAATGTGAAGTGTCAGGCAGTGCTGTTACATGAATGTTACTGATACTTTAACAGCACAAGCCTGAATGGAGTCTGGGTCTTGCTGCACATGGACACAGACCAGTTCAGGAGCAGACGGGGATCAAAATGTTCTGAACATTGTGGAATCTTTGGTGACCATCCCCACTTCTGATCTTATGGTGTGGAGGGTGGGGGCAGGGAGACATTGATGAAGCAGCTGAAGATGTTTGTGAAGAGGAAGCTACCCTGAGGATCTCGCACAGAGCTGACCCAGGACTGAGATGATGAACATCTTCCTTTGTGTCATGTTTGACTCCAAACACTGGAGAGTTTACTCTGATTCCCATTTGATCAGTTCCTTGATGTCAACAGCAGGCAACCACTGCCTTGATATCAGGGCCAGTCATTTTTACCTGAACCCTTGAGCCAACCTCTTTTGTTCATATCAATAAGCCATGATATAGGAACAGCAAGTGTTTTCTTCAAACAGATTGTATTGAATGTCAAGATTTCTCTTCTCAAGAGTGTTCGGGGAGCTAGAAATTACTTGAAGAGGAGATAGATGGATATTGACCTGTCAGAGAGTTGAGGGCAACGAAGAATTGGGTGTGAAAGAGGATTTGAGACCAAGAGCAGATCAGTCATGATTTTAGTGAAGGGCAAGGCAGGCTTGGGGAGTGAACGACCTGTTCCTATTTCTGATGTTCTCACATTCTGTTGTTGGAAAGTTAGTGGGTGCTATTTTCATGAATATTATGTTGTTGAATATTGCAGTCAGGAAAAACAGATGATTTTGTGAGCCATCTCTGGGTGAGTTATATGGGCTGTATTCACAGTGAATCTGGGTCTACAATATGACCAACAAATGAAGCACAAGTTGCAGATAGGGGAAGCTCTGTGAAAAGAAATGAGGGGCTTCTTTCACACCCATGCCTGGATTTTCCAATTACATTTCCCAAATGACTTCAAAGCTTGTGTGACAGTCTTGAGAGGCTGAATGGTCTCCTCTGTTTCTGTGCACCAGGTTATATGAGTAGGTGGCCTCCAACAGTTCCTGTCTAGCAGGTTTAGGCAGCTGAACGGAACACAGAAACATGGGACTGAGGAGCAGGAGTGGGTCATTAGATACTTTGAGCCTTCTCCACAAAGCTCTAAGATTGTGGCTGATCAGGTTGGGGTCTCAGCTCCACTTTTCTGTCTGCATCCCATTATCCATGACTCACTTCTCTGTCAAATATTTACCAAATGCAGCTTTCAATCAATGTGAACATAGAGGCACGATAAACTTCCAGTGAAGAGAATTCCCACTTGAAAGGTCCTTTCAGAATAATTCGTCATCCTTCTTATAGAATCAGAGAGTCATGCAGAACGGAAACAGACCCGTTAGTCCAATCTGTTCACTCCGATCAGATATCAAATCTGATCCAGTCCCATTTGCCAGCATTTGGCCAATATCCCTCTTCTTTTAGACACTTTTTAAATGTGCGATTGTAACCGCCTTCAGCACTTCCTCTGACAGCAGTTTCTCTACACACACCACTCTCTGTGTGAAACATTTATCTTCAGGTCCCTTCTAAATCATTCGCCCTCTCCCCTTCAACCTATGCTCTCTTGTTCTGGACTCCCCTACCCTGGGGAGCAGAGCGTGACTGTTCAGAATATCCATGCCCCTGAAGGTTTTATCAACCTCTATAATGTCACCCCTCAACTTCTGACACTCCAGGGGGAAACACCTCAACCTAATCAACCTCTCCCTAAAGCTCAAACTTCCAGTCCTGGAACATCTGTGCGTAAGTCATTTCTGCAGAAAACCGAGTTTTACGCAGTATTCTTAAAGTGACCTCACCAACATCCTGTACAGATGCAACATTCCACCCCAACTCTTATACTCAATGCTCCGACTGATTAAGGCAGATGTGCCAAATGTAGTCTGTCCCACTCTGTCTACCTGCGACTCCACTTTCAAGGAACAATGTACCTGCGTCCCTTTGTTTCAAATGGACCTACGTCCCTTTGTTTCACAACACGCCCAGGACCTTACCATTAAGTGTATAATTTCTGCCCTGGTTTGCATTCCCAAAATGCAAAACCTCGTATTTATCTAAATTGTCACTCCTTGCCCATTTGTCCCATCTAGTTGTGGTCTCGTTGTACTGTGAGATACTCTACTACACCACTTTTCTGATGTAATCTGTAACCTTACTAACTATGACCCCAATATTCACAAATAAATCATTTACATAAATGAGAAATGCAGTGAACTAAGTCCTGATTCTTACAGCACACTGCTGCTCATAAGCCTCCAGTCTGAAAAATATCCCTCTTCCTTCAAGCCAATTATGACTAGCTTCTTCTGTATCCCATGTGACTGAAACTTACTAATCTGTCTACCAATCGGAATGAAATACTAGCTATAAAGAGAGGCTGAGTAGGTTAGGTTTATTTTATTAGAAAAAAATGAGATTGAGGGGGGACCTGATTGAGGTTTGCAAAATCATGAAGGGTATAGCCAGGGTGGATAGAGGCGAGCTTTTTCCCAAGGTGAAGGATCCAATAACGGAAGGTTGTGCTTTCGAAGTGAGAGGTGGGATGTTTAAGGGGGATACACGCGGTATGTACTTCACACAGAGGGTGGTGGGCGTTTGGAACGCGTTGCCAGCAGAGGTGGTAGAGGCAAGCACGGTAGATTAATTTAAGATGCATCTGGACAGATGCATGAGTAGGTGGGGAGCAGCGGGATTCAGATACTTAGGAATTGACCGACAGGTTTAGACAGTACATTTGGATTGGCTCAGGATTGGAGGGCGAAGGGCCTGTTCCTGGGCTGTAAATTTTCTTTGCTCTTTGTTATTTAAATGAACACCTTGCTGAAGTCCATACAGACAATGTCTACCAAACTGCCTTCATCAATCTTTGTCACCTCTTCAAAAAACTTAACCAAATTAATGAGACATGATTTCCCATGCAGAAAGACACGTTGACTACCCCGATCAGCCCTTACCTTCCCAAATGTATGTAAATGCTATCCGTCAGAATCCCCTCCAACAACTTACCCACCACTGACATCAGGCTCAGCGGCCTATAGTTCCCTGGCTTTTTGGGTCACTGTTTCCTTTTCTAGTCCCACTCCTCCACTGCTCGCAACAAATGTTAAATGTGACCAGGTCGGCGATATGGCCGACGATATCGGTCTCAGACTGGGTCAGGGTCTGTTTTAGGAACAAGTCAGGCTAGTTTCTTTAATCTGCTAAAACAGCACGTTTATGAACCAGAGCAATGTTACTCAAACTATGGTGGAAAGATGAATGGCAAACTGTTTGGGTATTTCAAATTTATAATCAATATTTCCGTTTCTAAAAGCAGTCACACACACACACACGCACACACAAAATCTCTGCAATTTTAACTTGAAAGAACTTTATCCAGATATTATTGGAACTCATGACTAAAGGAAAAATTGCGAGATTGTCCAAAACGTTATTCTGCTTCTGAAGATATCGTACTCACACAGCTGCTAGCAATGGGATTTCACCCTGGCAGATTTGGATTTGGCTGAATTCCCTTTGCAATTAACTATAATTGCAACTCCCTATCGCAATTAACTATAAACGTCTTTAATTACTATTATCTGTAGTCTGCAATATTAGGGAAAGAAATCCCCCAAAGAAGGGTCTCGAATACATATTTATTACTGAACACTCGAGACGCAGGAAGAGCATAACTTCTGGCTCCAAAACACAGATCGGTTTTACCCAACTCTCATATGTCATTGTCCTCTTCCTGAAAGCATTAAACGATTACTGTCCAGCCTCTCCTCCCCACTGACTTTGTCTGTAATCTGTCCCACCTCCCCCTAACCACACGAGGCAAACCAAGCTCCGGGTTTTGTGAAAATCAAGCCCGGAGTGTGCAGGCTTCCTGGAGAGGAGGAGGGAATTTTTAAATTAAACGGGGAAGGTGAGGGGGTGGTAATATCACACACTGGGCTGAGGAGTGGCGGATGGAGTTTAGTTTGGTTTGGATTAATGCGAGGTATTGGATTTGGTAAATCAAACAAGAGCATGACCAATACCCTTAGAAGTAGGGTCTTTGGCGGTGTTGTAGAACAGGGACCTAGGCCGTCAGGTATAATTCTTTAACATTTGCATCTCAAATAGATAGTGTGGTTAAGAAGGTGTTTAACACACTTGTCTTCATTGATCAGAACTTTGAGTATCGGAATTGGGACGTCATGTTGAGGTTGTACAGGACATTGGTGAGACCTCTTCTGGAATACTGTGTCCAGTCTGGTCATCCTGCCCGCTCATTCCATAGGTACACCACCCTCTGGGTGAAAAAGCTGCCCCTTAGTTCGCTTTTAAATGTTTCACCTCTCACCTTTAAACTATGCACTCTAGTTTTGGTCTCCCCTACCCTCATAAAATACCTTGAATCTTCACTTCGATATTATTGACCTTGATATTATTAAGCTGGAGAGGGTTGAGTACAGATTAACCTGGACGTTGTTGCGAATGGAAGGAGTGAGCTATAAGGAGAGACTGGGTAGGGTGGGACATTTTTCACCCTGGGTCATCTTCTTTCTTTTTACTGCGGATAAGTTTCATAGGAAAAGGTACCTTTGATAGAGAGTGTTTCCTAATCTCTTGAATCTGTGTTGCTCTGTCCTCAATTTACAAAATCCCTGCATTCTTAATATCCATCGGATTATCTCATTGGTTCGATTTTTGAAAAACAATAAATTCAAACTTGATTTTGTTTTAGTATCCTGGGGTATTATTTAAACTGATTAAAATTGTTGTCCAAACAGCAACCATCTCAGGGATCTATTTCACAGCCAAATGTGACATATTTTCAGTTGACTTGGACACTCTGGGTCTGCCATCCTCTCATATACACAGGCACTTGTAAGTTCTCCGTTCAGAACAGCTTTCCCTCTATCTTAAAGGTACAGTACACACTTTCAACTTCATTACATGAATACCCTGATGTCATGACAGATACTTGGAGTCAATCCGGATTTCTGTTGCTCTATGGTTTGTCAATATTTCATTCACTCAATCTGGTTTGTATCAGGACTTTTGTTACTCCATTAACAACATCTAATTGTTGGACTCCGTCTGTGGAATATATCAGTATTCACTTGCTCACACTCGTGAGTGAGGCAGGATTTCAGTTGTTTCATGGGGAGCGTGACACGATGACAATTTCAATGATTGTACATGACACCAAACCTGGAAGAATTGTAAAGTCTATGGAGGCCTGTGTAGAACTCTAACAGGACAGTGACACGTTGGTGTCGTATTCAGGTGTATGGCAGATGGGGATCAATGCAGAGCAGTGTGAGGAGATGCACTATAGTAGGAAAGACAATCTGCTCCGACAGATACTGTCAGGGACAGATCCATCTGGGACAAGGAGTTTGGTGAGAATTTTCCCCCAGTCTGGCTGTTGTGTATTGAAGCCAGTCCCTGCTCAGGCAGCGGTGGGCCTGTGGAGACACTCCTGGTGATGGACATTGAAGTCCCACACCCAGAGGACGGTCTGTGTCGTTGTCTCCCTCAGTCCTGCCTCTGATTTGTTTCCAACATCGAGGGGAACTGAGTTATCACCGAGAGGAGGGGTGGAGGGCAGGAGATAACCATCCTCAGGCGATTTCCTTGACCATGTGTGATCTGTTACTATGAGATTTCCTGGGTTCTGAAATCAATGGTGGGAAATTGCAGGGTAACTCCTTCCCTGACTGTATCCCAGGGTGTGCCCACCACTGGTGGGTCTGTACCGGTGGGACAGGATATACCCAGGGATGGGGATGGGGCTTCATGAAACATTATGGGTGAGCACGGTGGCACAGTGGTTAGCACTGCTGCCTCACAGCGCCAGAGACCCGGGTTCAATTCCCGCCTCAGGTGACTGACTGTGTGGAGTTTGCACATGCTTCCCGTGTCTGCGTGGGTTGCCTCCGGGTGCTCCGGTTTCCTCCCACAGTCCAAAGATGTGCAGGTCAGGTGAATTGGCCATGGGAAATTGCCCGTAGTTTTAGGTGAAGAGTGAATTGTAGGGGAATGGTTCTCGGTGGGTTGCTCTTCGGAGGATTGGTGTGGACTTGTTGGGCTAAAGGGGCTGTTTCCACACTGTACGTAATCTAATCTAATCTAAATTACCCATCAGGCGTGATCCTGTGAGGATGACGGTGTCGGACTGTTTCCTGACTGGGTGTGTGGTGCTGAAAAAGCACAGCAGGTCAGGCAGCATTCGAGGAGCAGGGGAATGAACGTTTCAGGCATACCCCCTTCATCAGGAATGAGGCTTGTGAGCTGGGGAGCTGAGAGATAAATGTGAGGGGGCTGGGGCTGGGGCTAGGGCTAGGGCTAGGGCTAGGGCTAGGGCTGGGGTTGGGGTTGGGGTTGGGGTTGAGTTGGGGCTGGGGCTGGCGGGAAGGGAGCTGGGAATGTGATCAGTAGACGGAGGTGGGGGAGAGATGATAGGTCAGAGAGGAGGGTGGGGTAGATGGGGAGAAGGTCATGGACAGGTCAAGGAGTTACCCGGAACATTCTGTCCCCGACATTCTAAAGCTGACATTCCCCGGAACGTTCGGTCCCCGACATTATATAACTGACATTCCATAACTGACATTCCCCGGAAAGGTCTATCCCCAAGATTTTATAACTGACATTCCCCGGAACATTCTATCCCCGACAATCTATAACTGACATTCCCCGGAACGTTCTGTCCCCAACATTCTATAACTAACATTCCCCGGAACGTTCTATCCCTGACATTCTATAACTGACATTCCCCGGAACATTCTGTCCCCAACATTCTATAACTGACATTCCCCGGAAGGTTCTGTCCCCAACATTCTATAACTGACATTCCCCGGAACGTTCTGTCCCCAACATTCTATAACTGACATTCCGCGGAACGTTCTGTCCCCGACATTCTATAACTGACATGCCCCGGAACGTTCTATCCCTGACATTCTATAACTGACATTCCACGGAACGTTCTGTCCCTGACATTGTTTGTGAACGGCCGGACGTCAGTGAATTGAACAAACGATAAGATCGCGAAGGAAGAGATCCCATTCCAGGGAGAAGGAGACACTGTTCCGAAGGCCCCTCAGGCAGTTAAAGGGTTGAATACGTTTTCCCTGCGTTTACATTTCTCCACAACACAGGATCGACCACAATTTCGAGCAAAATACAGAAATTCCCAAACTCCGTTTGTCTTCAGGAAACTGGGAGAGAAACCTTCAGGACAGCAACGTTTCCACCCTCCGTATTAGGAACTGGGAAGGAGTGACCTGTGTCTGCTCTGGAGTGACCGATTGTGTGGGAATGTTCTAGAAACCATCTGTCCTTATGGATGTGTCTCTGTGTGTTTGGGGAGGGAGGGTTTTTTGTGGTTTATGTCACATTCTTGTCAGTAATTCTGACCTTCCCATTTGTTATTCTAGCTCCAATTATTTTATTAAATCCCTGAATACAGGGACACATTTGAAAATCTCACTGGGTCCCCAATAAAACGGGTCCCTTTGCCTCCAGGCTGATGGATAATGGGTTTTGTTTTCAAAGCTCACAGTTAACGTAGTGACCATCTACGTCCTGCTTTATAAAGATTGTGGATTGTCTCCGTGTGTCAGACGTTACCTGGGGGCCATGGCAGCGGCGGATCTCCTGATCATTATCCTCGACCTGATACTGAGACACATTCCCATTGTTTATCGGGAACAGTTTTATTTCCTGAGGGACTCCGTCCCTGTGTGTAATATGCACGCCGTCCTGGTTTATGCAGCCGCTGACTGCTCTGTCTGGTTCACCGTCACTTTCACCTTTGATCGATTTGTGGCCATTTGTTGCCAGAAGCTGAAAGGTAAATATTGCAGTGAGAAAACGGCGGCTGTGGTTCTGGGAGCAGTGACTGTGCTGAGCTGTTTAAAGAACATTTCCCGGTATTTTATGTTCACGACTCGGTATTGGCTGTGGAACTCCCCCTGGTTTTGTGATGTAACAGACGCTGTTCGTTACTCCAGTGTCTGGGTCACAATCGAGTTCCTCCACCACATTCTAACCCCGTGTGTCCCATTTCTCCTGATTCTGCTGCTCAACGTTCTCACCGTCAGACACATTTTAGTGACCAGCAGAGCCCGCAGGAGACTCCGCGCTCACACCATTGGGGACGCTTAGTCTGACACTGAAATGAGAAACCGGAAAAAAACCATAATTTTACTGTTTTTGATCTCGGCCAATTTCATCCTGTTATGGTCAATGTTAACGCTTTATTCTATATGGAGACGGATGTATTTGATTGGGTATCGATCTGTGTATCTCGATTACTTTGTTCGGGAATTGGGCTTCATGCTGCAGCTCCTCAGTTGCTGCACAAACACCGTGATTTATGCCGTGACCCAGACTAAGTTTAGGCTGCAGCTGAAGAATGTGCTGAAATATCCCTTCACCCAGATCCATCCATCAATCAAATTTCCTCATTAATCAATCCATCCGGGATTTTCTCATTTCAGTTCAGTGTTTCAGTGATGGAGCAGCCTGTCGCTATGGTAACAGACTGAGTGCAGCGCTGGTTTGTCCATCCTTATCCCACAGGGGATTACAGGGGCACATTTCAATGTTCCTCACAACTCATGGGCCAGTGAGAAAAGACACCATCCCACTATCCATCACTTCCATTTGTAAAAAAGAAAAATGTTGATTAAAGCGTGCCGAGCAGCAGAGTGATCGACATTGTTGTGTGTTTTTGTGTTGGTGAAGCTGAGCTGGGGAGAGACAGACTCAGCCCCACGTCTTGTTCCTCAGGGAAGGGGAGGGCACTGCACCCTGAGCTCAGGAGCTGGGTTCAACTCCCTCTATCCCCACCACTCCATCCTGGCCTCCCCATTTCCTCCCCCCACCCTTTCTCCTTATTGATCTCCCTCTCTATCTCTGCACACACTCTCCTTCTCACCACATCTCCCTCGTCCCCCTCTCTCTTTCACACACACCCTCAACCCCACTTTCTTCACTTTTCCCTCTCCCCCTCACTTACTCTCCTGCCTGTTCTGTCTCCCGCCCGTAATTCCGTCTCTACTCCCATTCCCATTCCTCCCACCTCCCACATCCCAGCCCCACCATCCCACACGCAGCTTCACCACCAACACACACACACCCAGACTCTCGTTCAGAGGGAGAGGGAAGGACCAGCGAGACAGAATGTGTCAGATAGAGAGGGAGGGAGGGAGAGAGATTGAGCCAAAGAGAAATGGACGGAAGTGGGCAGAGAGAGAGAGAGAGATACTGAGGGAGCGGGATTGAGAGTGAGAGAAGGTGGAGAGAGAGTGAAGGAGCGGGGGGGGGGGGAACAAGAGACAGATAGGGTAAGGGAGAGAAAGACGTGGGAGGAGATAATGAGAGGGAGGGTCGGGAGAGAGTGGGCAAGAGAAAGAGTGAGACAGAGAGGGGCGAGGGAGGGGGCAAGAGAGAGAAAGAGACGGAGAGAGAGAGACAGAGACAGACAGAGCAAGTGAGAGTGAGAAAGGGGGCAAGACCTCGAGAGAGAGAGAGAGGAGAGAGAGAGGAAGGGGGCAAGAGAGATCAGGAGGAGAGAGTGACAGAAAGAGAGAGAGGACAGAGAGAGAGAGAATAGGTGGTGAGTGAGGGAGGGGGCAAGAGAGGGTGAGGGAGCAAGAGATAAAGAGTGGGGTGCGAGAGAGTAACAGAGAGAGAAGGGACGATAGAGAGAGGAGAAATGATAGTGAGGGTGGCGAGAAAGAGAGAGGGTGGTGAGAGAGAGAGGGCGGCAAGAGAGAGTGAGGGCGGCGAGAGAGAGACAGGGCTGCGAGAGAGAGAGAGAAGACGGCGAGAGAGGGAGGGCGGGAGAGAGGGAAGGCGAGAGAGAGGGGAGCACGAGAGAGGGGAGGGCGAGAGAGGGGAGGGTGAGAGAGAGGGAGAGAGACGGAGGGAGAGAGGGCGGGGTAAGAGCGCAGGGTGCGATTGCGTGGTGAGAGAGAGGGGAGAGAGACAGGGGTGAGAAAGAGAGGGGGGAGAGAGATAGAGGGGAGAGAGAGGGTGGTAGAGAGAGAGGGAGGGAGAGAGAGAGGGAGGGAGAGAATGTGAGAAACAGAACTCACTCATAAATCAGCCTGAGACAAAGCCTTGCAAACAAGAACAATTTATTACTGTCTTACAAGTACCGGACGCCTCTGCAGTCCAGCAGAAATGCGTCCGTCACAGAACATGTGTACTTTCTTTGTTCAGTTTGCAAGTTTCTGAATCACGACTCCCTTTTCTAACTTCATCCTGTCATAAGTCGGTTACCTCACTTGTTTTTCTTCAGTTTTTCTTATCTGGCTATCCGGCTGTCCTTGTATGTCTGCATTCTCTGTTCCTTGTTACTTTTGTCCAGTTTCCTTATCATACGATAAGTGAAATACCCCTACTGCTTCTTTTGTTGTCAGCTACAACACTCCATAGTTATTTCCTAGCTTCAAACTATTTCTTTAAAATTAATTCTTTAAAAGACCCTCTATATTTATTCAAGTCTTAGCCTTAAGTATGCTACATGTTGTAAGAATTCCGCTCACCCCCGCAACACCCCCCATCTATAGAAACTACATTCCATCACCAGCCTCAGCAACTACATTTCTATATCGCCTGCAGAAACTAAATTTCTCACTCCCCACAATTTCCCCTTTTCTTTTTTTAAAATCTGTTGTTTCTGGGATTATTAAGTCTCCTTTAATTCATTTCTTACGGTCTGCCCTCGTAGCCTTTTGGCTATGAGGTTCACAATCTTACATTTTACATTTGTGTTGTTCGTCCCTTGAACTCTAGAAGCATTCTTTGGCTTTCTCTTTGTTGCATATCACCTGCTGATTGTACAAGCAACTGATGATTTATTTGAGTTCTTTCCCCAAGGGATGTCATCAGTCGGCTCATTAACCATTTTAGGACATTGAACCCTACTACCAGACCCACTAATATCAATATTCCATAGATAGCGAGTTTGACTAACCACCTTCCCCAACCAGTCAATCCCTAATTGCCCCATTCTCATCCTTTTTCGTTCTGGTACCAATTGCCAGCCTGCCTTATCTTGGCGATTTTGTCTCGCACATGTTTGGAGATATAAGTAATGTTAGAGGAGACCTCAGGTATGTACGTACAACATTCCTCTCCAATTACTGCACAGGTACCACCCTTCTCTGCTCGAATGTAATCCAGAGCCATCCTGTTCTGAAGGGTTGTTAGTCTGGTGGCAATCATTTCACTCGTTATGACTGCTATTTGTGATTGGGGTTCGGTTAACGCATCAGCAGTATTGTTGGCTAACTCTTCCAGGGAAGCTGCCAACTTTTGTATTTCTACTCCTGCTCGAGCAGTCCCATACATAGGTATCAAAGCCCAGAGGAGCCGATCCCATTGGTTACTTCCCTGGTTTCCCGCCTTCTTCCCTATTTATTCCGAGGTATTTTTGGGGCTCCTTTTAACAGCCTCAAGTGGGGATTTATATACGCGAGGTAGCAACAGCCATTCCAGCCTTTCTGGCTTTGAGGCAGTGTTTCATCAACATCATAACATGCATGCATTCCTGTACATTCAGTCACGCGAATGTATTTTTCCCCGGGAATAAATAGATAGGCGTCCAGGCCTCATTCCCAATATGTTCCGTTTAATATTCGGGGAATGGTTGTGGCAGTGACTTGACTGGTATAGACACAAGATGATTTTCCCAATCGGAAGGGTGCGGTATCATTCTGAATACAGAAACAAGTGGTATTTACTGCTCCTTTCGGTGGGGAGACTTTAAGGCCATCAATAGAACCCGGAGTTTTCGGGGCTGGTCGAGGGAACCATCCCTCAAAGTTATAATTACCCCTCTCAAATTCCCATTTTGTATCATTTGAGCCTGAGTCAAATTGTTGTGCATCGTACACTTCTTGTTTGGTAAGTGGTATTACCGTGAGAGGAATTCCGGATTCCCCACGGTGTGGGAACTCCGCACATACCCAACAGTCGACATGTCCCTTTAATTTAGCATAATTCTGACATAAAGCGATAAAATGATTTTTTCCCGCCCCCCTTGGCAGCTAACGCCAGTTTTATCGTGACAATATAAAGCTGACCACTCATTTTAGCTCACAACCCCTATCTGTCTATTCCCTAATACTTTAACTACCAGGGAGGAGTGAGTCCATGCAATATTTATAATTGTATTGGGATACGGTTTTTTAACCAATATCAATACTCTCTTATCTCAGTCTATTCTTCTTCATCAGCTTGATTTTCAGAGGGTTGTCCGTAGGATGAGCTTGCCACTCTGCTGAAGGGGAAGGAGCGTCCACCGGGCCCTTAACACAAGTGTGATGACTCCACCATTTTTCAGCAGTTCGGACGGTTGTTTCACTAGTCAGGACGGTTAGGAGCGGTCTGCATTACCAGCTTGGGTGCAGTTTGGTATCTTACCAAGTTTTGATCAGGACCCAATCACCCGGCTGTATTTGATGTACGGCGATCTCAAGTGGAGGTGTCTGGGTCAACAGACCCTTCTTCCTAAGAACAGACAACGAAGAGCCAAGCGCCACAATATAGTTCTTTAAAAACTTATCATTGAACTCTACAGTTGGTAATTCCCCTCTTCCACCCAAGAAAGGTAATCCAAACATCATCTTATAAGGAGCGAGGCCTATATCACGTCTAGGCGCAGTCCTAATGCGTAGCAACGCGATAGGTAAACAGTTTGTCCATGGTAATCGAGTCTGTAGGACTAGCTTAGACAATTGCTTCTTTAAGGTTTGATTCATTCGTTCCACCCGTCCAGAGGAAGGCAGTGTGGAATTCCCAAGGGATTTCTAATCCCGCCATTACTTCTTGTAGGATCTTAGAAGAAAAATGGCTACCGTGGTCTGAATCTATACTTTCCACCACTCCATATTCATTTATCTTTTTCCATTTACTACTTTTGATGACCCGTCTATAAACAGTCTAACCCCGCCATGTAAGGGGATATCCTTTAGGTCCTGTTTAACTTTGGTTTGATACTCCATGATATCCAGACAGTCATGTTCTAATTCTCGTTTGTCCAGAGGTTTTCCCTTCCATAGGAATGTAGCTGGATTTAAACAGGTGTCTGTTGCTAACACAAGGTCATCTCTCTCCATCAGGATGGTTTTGTATTTTAGGATTCGTGAATATGTCAACCATCTCCCTGCCTTTTGGTTTAACACAATTCTAACTTGATGGGGGGTACCAACGATTAGCGGCCCTCCAAAAGTAAGTTTACAGCTTTCCTGTACCAGTATGGAAGTGGCTGCTACTGCCTGTATACATTCAGGCCATCCTCCCGAGACAGGAAGGCTATGGCTGTCTCTTCCCCCCTCCTTTCAGGGTTAACACTCCTAAGGCTGCTCCATCATTTACTGTCACAAAAAGGTGGAATGGTTTATCTAGGGAGGGAAGAGCCAACACGGGGGCTTGTAGTAAACTACGCTTCAACTCATATAACCCTTCCTTTCCCTTTTCTGTCCAGCACAGTCTTTCATGTTCAGATTCTGTCAATTTGTAATATAACCCTTTCGTTTTCTGGGCGTATGCTTCTATCCATAATCTACAATAGCCCACCAGCGCCAAGAACTTCCGTAATTCTCGTTTGGTGATCGGAAGTGGCAGTTATACTATCCCTTTAATTCTCTCGGGGTTCATGCACCTAGAGCCCTCATTAATAAGGTGTCCGAAATATTTCAAATCTTTCTATAACGATATAATCAAATCCCTACTTTATAGAATACTTCCTATTTCGGGAATTGTCCTGTCACTTCCTCATCATTTCTTTTGATTACGGTTGGTTCAAAAATAGGCACCAAGAATTCTTCTAGGAGAAAGTGAGGACTGCAGATGCTGGGGATCAGAGCTTAAAATGTGTTGCTGGAAAAGTGCAGAAGGTTAGCCAGCATCAAAGGAGAAGGAGAATCGACCTTTCGGGCATAAGCCCTTCTTCAGGAATGAGGAGGGTATGCCAAGCAGGCTAAGATAAAAGGTAGGGAGGAGGGACTTGGGGGCGGGGCGTTGGGAATGCGATAGGTGGAAGGAGGTTAAGGTGAGGGTGATAGGCCGAGAGAGGGTGGGGGCGGAGAGGTCGGGAAGAAGATTGCAGGTCAAGAAGGCGGTGCTTAGGCTGAGGGTTGGGACTGAGAACAGGTGGAGGGAGGGGAAATTAGGAAGCTGGAGAAATCTGTATTCATCCCTTGTGGTTGGAGGGTTCCTAGGCGGAAGATGAGTCGCTCTTCCTCCAGGCGTCGTGTTGCCATGGTCTGGCGATGGAGGAGGCCAAGGACCTGCATGTCCTTGGCGGAGTGGGAGGGGGAATTAAAGTGTTCAGCCACGGGGCGGTAAGGTTGGTTTGTGCGGGTGTCCCAGAGGTGTTCTCTGAAACGTTCTGGAAGTAGACGGCCTGTCTCCCCAATGCATAGGAGGCCACATCGAGTCCAGTGGATTCAGTAAATGATGTGTGTGGAAGTGCAGGTGATTTCTGATAGATATGAAGGATCACTTGAGGCCTTGGAGGGAAGTGAGTGGGGAGGTGTGGGCGCAAGTTTTGCATCTTTTGCGGTTGCAGGGAAAGGTACTGGGAGTGGAGGTTGGGTTGTTGGGGGATGTGGATCTGACAAGGGAGTCGCGGAGGGAGTGGTCTTTCCGGAACGCTGATAGGGGTAGGAAGGGAAATATATCCTTGGTGGTAGGGTCCGTTTGGAAGTGACGGAAATGACGAAGGATGATCTGATGTATCTGGAGGTTGGTGGGGTGGTAGGTGAGGAGTAGTCGGGTTCTGTTCTGGTGGCGATTGGAGGGGCGGGGTTCAAGGGCGGAGGAGCGGGAAGTGGAGGAGATGAGGTGGAGAGCATCGTCAACCACGTCTGAGAGAAAATTGATGTCTTTGAAGAAGGAGGCCATCTGGGTTGTTCGGTATTGGAATTGGTGCTCCTGGGAGCAGATGCGACGAAGGTGAAGGAATTGGGAATATGGGATGGCGTTTTTAAAGGGGGCAGGGTGGGAAGAGTTGTAATCTAGGTAGCTGTGGGAGTCAGTCTGTTTATAATATACGTCCGTGTTGATTTCCTAATTTCCCCTCCCTCCACCTTTTCTCAGTCCCAACCCTCAGCCTAAGCACCGCCTTCTTGACCTGCAATCTTTTTCCCGACCTCTCCGCCCCACCCCCTCTCCGGCCTATCACCCTCACCTTAACCTTCCACCTATCGCATTCCCAACGCCCCTCCCCCAAGTCCCTCCTCCCTACCTTTTATTTTAGTCTGCTTGGCATACCCTCCTTATTCCTGAAGAAGGGCTTATGCCTGAAAGGTCGATTCTCCTTCTCCTTTGATGCTGCCTGACCTGCTGCGCTTTTCCAGCAACAAATTTTTAAACCAAGAATTCTTCGCCTTTTACTCCAGAAACCTTAAGATACTCCTTAGTCAACTTAACACCGGTAGGTCCAAAACTTAGGGATGACCGTGCCGTTCCCGTGTCCATCATAAATACTGCCTCCTCCCCTTTAAATTTATCAAGGTTTCCCGGTGGGTCTCAGGAGGAAGGAACCCCTGACTCCCCTAATCTTCTCTAAAGTCATTAAGGAAACAGCTTCCCTTTCTCGTGCTAATTCCGGGTATTCCCGTTTAAAATGCCCCACTTTGCCGCAATGGTAACAACCCTGCCTGTTGCCTCCTTTCCCAGGTATCCGACCCTTGTCTTTCGTGTCCTCCCCTACCATTCCTGTTATCCCTTGATCCCATTCTCTTTGTTATTTCTTCTACTGCCGTTACCATCATTTTGGCTTTCTGTTTCTGCTTCTTGTCTTCCCTTTTCACATACACTTTCTGTGCCTCACGTAACAGTTCTTCCATCTGTCTTTTACTCCATCCATCTAATTTCTGTAATTTCTTTTATATGTCCGACCATGAGTTAGTTACAAACTAGACATTTAAGAGTCTCTGTGCTACCGGATTATTGCGGTCCATTCCCGAATACTTCCTTGAGCCTTTTAAGAAATGCAGAAGGGGTTTCATTCTTCTCTTGTCGTACTGCAAAGGCCTTAACAAAGTTTTGTGCTCGAGGTGCCGCCTCTTTAATTCCTAATATTACCATTTCTCATAGATCCCGCATTGACTCCCTGTCTTCTCTGTCATTATTTTCCCAATGAGGGTCAACATTTGGGAATTTCTGTTCTGCTGGGGCCCCTTCTTCCCCAACTGGGTGCTTCTTTTCCCATTCCTCTAAAGCCGCTCTCCTAATCATACCTCGTTCTTCCCCTGAAAATAACCTTCCTAAAATTGCCATCAGTTCTCCCCAGGTATATAAATTAGGCCCTAGGAATTGATCTAATTGTTCGGCTAGTCCAACTGGATCCTCTATTAAACTTTTCATTTTCCTTTTTAAAGACCCTAACTTCACTGCTCGTTAAGAGAGCATTTACATATCCGATTGTACCTTCACCAATCGGAACCTCTCATAAGGGACATAATTTTGCATTTTCCAATATCTCTGCCCCTCCTTTACGTGTGGTGGCTCGAGTGACTCTGAGCCCCCTAGATTCTGCATCTTTTAGTTCAAAGTCCGTTCCCCTTTCTGTGTCTGGACTCGGTTCTACTTCGAGAGCTGTAGGCCCGTTCCAGTGTGCAGTGTATGGAGGCGGGAAAAACGTTAAGGGATCCCGTTGTGGCTTCCCTTGTTCATTCTTTTTCTGTTCTTTCCCTGATTCCTCCGTATTCATGGAACATAATTTTACTCCCGTGCTCCCTATCCAACAAGCCGCATAATCGGACTCTTTTAAGACTGTACAGTTCTTTTCGATTGACATATATATTAAGATCTTGACACAGCCAATCCTAATCGGACCCATATTTGGGCCAAAAAAAAAACAGACGCCTTAATACTTTCTCGAGTCCAAACGAAACAACAACAGTTTATCATTGTAGCCTTATCTTTCTCCCGTGTCTGGGAGTTGTGTTCCCAATTACCCAACATTTTCTCCAAAGGACTGTCGGGCGGGATATATCCCCCTTTATCGTTATTTGTAGATCGATCATTACTCAGGCAACTCCCCTTGCCTCCCATTATTGCAAATTTAATTAATCTGGCCAATTATATGCTTTTTGAGACTTAAACTGTTTACATTCAATCACCAACAAACAAATGTGCATTCAAACCAAATCACAAAGGGTTAAACGTTCTACTAGCTTCACAGCTCTTTTCGCTCTCTCTCTCTCACTCACACACACACAGACACTGTGTCTCACAGACACTTTGAGCTTCCCACAACGACTCCTCTAGCTTTTGAATGTTTTTCTGGACGTCTGGCCATAAGTTAGTTACGAAGTGCACCCTCAGTAGCCCTTCAGCTACCAGCTCTTCTGACACGGGCTGTTTTCCATTGATATATGCTTAAATTAATATCGCCAATTCCCCGTACTTTTGTACGTCCCGACCACTAAGGCGATACTTAAAGGTCTCTTTTCTTACCTTGGTCTGTGCACCGAGTTGCCTGGTCGTTTCGGCGCGCCCCATCCCGCGGCAATTCCTGCAGCAAATACCACACAAGAGTTGCCCGACCGAACCCGCCGCGTGTGCCCGCCTTGTTTCCAGGGTCTCCCAGTCCGGATCATACTCGCCCAAACCGCGAACGGCAAACAAGGGAGTTGGAGATGGCCGAAATCGGCGAGATGTACCTTTCCCGTCGTCCAATGAATGTCGGGCGGTCGGAGTTTTGGATCCAGGACGAGCTCCCAATTGTGAGAAACAGAACTCACTTACAAATCAGACTAAAGTCTTAGCCTTAAGTATGTTACAAGAATCCCGCTCACCCCCGCAACACCCCACCCCCATCTATAGAAACTACATTCCACTACCACCTACAACAACTACACTGCTATATCGCCTGCAGAAACTACATTTCTCACTTCCCACAAGAGAGAGGGGAGATAGAGAAAGGGAGAGCGAGAGAGAGAGAGAGGTTGGGGGTCGCGTGCGCGAGAGAGAATAGATGGTGAGAGAGAAGAGAGAGAGAAAGGATGAAAAGTACAGAGGGGAGCATGAGAGGAAGCAACAGAGAGGGGCACGAAAGATGGGAGGCAAGAGGGAAGGGAGAAAGAGAGGTGAGAGAGAGAGAGAGAGAGCGGGAGAGAGACCTGGGGTGAGAGCGGGTGGGGAGAGAGTGGAGGCAGGAGAGCGGGGGGAGGAAAGTGGGGGAAGAGACCGGGGGGCGTAGAGAGCGGGGGCGAGAGAGCGGGGGGAAAAGAGAGTGCAGGGGGAAGAGAGAGCGGGGTGAAGAGCGAGCGGGAGGAAGAGAGAGCGGGGGAAAGAGGGGGGGAGAGAGCGCGGGGAAGAGAGCGGGGGAAGAGAGAGCAGGGAGAAGAGAGAGCGAGGAGAAGAGAGAACGGGGAGAAGAGAGCGTGGAGGGAAGATTAAGCGGGGAAGAGAGTGGGAGAAGAGAGCGTGGGGAAGAGAGGAGGGGGAAGAGAGCTGGATGAACAGAGAGCGGGGAATAGAGGGCGGGAAAGAGAGAGCGGGAGAAGAGAGTGCAGGCGGAAGAGAGAGCGGGGGAAGGGAGAGCGGAGATAAGGGAGAACGTGGGGAAGAGAGAGCGTGGGGCAGAGAGAGCGTGGAAGAGAGAGTGGAGAGAAAAGAGAGCGGAGGCAAAAGAAAGCGGGGTGAAGAGAGAGCGGGGGCAAGGGAGAACGTGGGTGTGGGATATAAATGAATTAATGTTATTTCTGCAACTATAAATTCTGATACAGAACAGGAATGAGAAAATATATATTCAGCAAAAAGAAAGGAGATGTTAGCATGAGACGTGATGACAGAACAATGGTGGATGTATGGGCAAACAGGAAGACATCTGTTTCCCCACTGACACGGAGACACAGGAACAAACCCTAATCAAAGAGGTCAAAGTGGCCTCTGGATGGAAATAGATGGGATAGAAGAAAAGATATGCCTAATCAATAACCTACGGTAGACTGACGTCAAACACCCTTATGGGAGTCAGAGATAAGAGTTTGTCACGGACAAGACAGGATAAACAGAAGTTGTGGGATAAGTCTTAAGGAAATGAGTGACGTAAGTGAAGCAGAGACAAATAGTAAAATGAGACAAAATATGGGAATTTAAATGTATAAATTGCAGAGTTGATTGGGGTTTGGTGTGTATTTTGTCAATGCCTTTCGAGGCATCAGACATTACACCCACCTGCAGATGTACAAATAATACGACACTGCTGTTTCAGATACTTGGTCTCGGACTGAAATTATTGATGTGAGTGGGCTTTGTTTCTCACAATTGGGGGCTCGTGTCCGGGATTTTCTTCCATCACCGGATGGAGTGGCTGGCCTTGGACACTGGGAAGACGCGTCCCGTTCCCCATTGAGGAGCGGTCTCGTGTCCCGGTTTGATCTGCTCCTTTGGGTGACTGATGTGAATCCTATAAGAGAGACATCTGAATTAGACAGTGATAGGAGCTCGATTGAAGATACGGTGATAAAAAGGGCCAGGCAACTCTGTGCACAGACCAAGGTAAGAAAATTGACTTTTAAGTATTGCCTTGGTGGCCGGGATTGAGGATTAGTAGTTAATAAGGGACTAACGAAGGAACTCAATATGGATTGCGCTGTGGGTAAGAAAAAAGCCTCCGGGGAAACAAAGTAAGGAAAAGGCAATGGAAATGGAGGCGTGGTCCCTTACAACATTCCTCCGGAAAGGCCTTTGGGCAGGATGTTGTAGAAATTGGCAAAATAATACTTGTACAAGGGAGAAAGATGATTAAATATTGTTGCTTTGTATGGACTAAGGAATCCATTCTTTGTCCCGCTGTCTTCTGGCCAAAGTACGGATCGGACGAAAACTGGGTTTATGAATATCTGAGTTTATATGTCAATGTGCGAGAGAGAGAGAGAGAGAGAGAGAGAATGTAAAGAGTTGTACAGCTGGTAGGAAGTTTAACCCTTTGTGATTTGGTTTGAGTGAACATTTGTTTGTTGGTGATTGAATGTTTGTGTTTTATTCCCTGGAGCTTAAGTTCCAGGACTGTTTTGAATCTGATTTTTGTTATGGAAACTGAACATGATTTCTTTTAAGGTTAAGGATTCTATCGAGATTATGAAGAAAAAAAAGAATGATAACTCCTATTCTTTTTACACATCATGACTGCCTTACTATCAGTTTCTAACTAATCTCTTTTATCTTTACATAAAAGCGATTTATGGAGGACAGTTGAAGTTTCAGTTCAACATTAGATTGTAATAAAAGCAAAATTCTATGGTTAATATCTGTGACCTTGGATTCAGCCATTGTTCATGCATTAGAAGTTTTTTTTTTGAAAAACACTTGAGTAGACAAATTATTTTAAGGCAAGCTCTGATTATTTTACGACCTATAGTATTGTAATTGAGCAGGATTGGTCAGGATTATTTAAGAAAACTAATTTTGGATCTAAATTAAAGGACTAAAACTGGGTAATTACAGTGAATTGCAAAATTGGGAACTGTATGCATTTTGCATTTTAACTATTAAATACTGAAGAAATGAACGTAAATATATATAAATATATTTATAAGTTAGGAACAGGCTTTAAAGGTTAGTCAAGCATGAATTGATGAATTGGTGTTTGAAGTTATGGGGAGCTAGAAATATTGCAATATTTCTTTAAATAAAAAAGAAAAAGGGGAAGAACGTAACGACTTATCCCCTTAGGGAGGTACCCATAGGGGACAAAGAGATTGGGTTTGTAAGTTCCCCCCTCACCAGTGGGGAGGTCAGAACATTTAAAAAGGAAATGAAGGTCCTGGTTGAGGACCCGGTGGGATTGTCTGAACAAATTGATCAATTTTTGGGGCCCAGTCTGTATACCTGGGCTGAATTAATGTCTATTGTGAATATACTATTTACTGGGGAGGAAAGGGGGCTTATACGAGGAGCTGCCATTAAAATATGGGACAGGAAACACCCGATTGGAGATGGGGATGCTGGACAGGGAGAGGTGAAGTTTCCCCTCAGAGACCCCCAGTGGGAAAACCAAAACCCGGAGCATAGAGAAGGAATGAGGGAATTGAAAGACCTGATTCTAAAAAGAATAACAGAGGCAGTTCCGAAGTCACAGAATTTGATTAAAGCCTTTGAAATTAGACAGGAGAAAGATGAGACTCCCTCAGCTTTCTTGCAAAGATTAAGGGACTCAATGCAGAAATACTCTGGAATGAACCCTGAGGACCCAGTGGCACAGGGCCTGTTGAAAGTACATTTTGTGACAAGAGAATGGCCAGATATACAGAGAAAGATACAGAAGATAGAAGGATGGAGCGAAAAACCATTAGATGAATTGTTGAGAGAGGTACAGAAAGTATTTGTCAAGAGGGAGGATGAGAGTCAAAAACAGAAGGCGAAAATGACGGGAGCTACAGTGGATGAGGTAATTAAGAAAAGAATGGAACCAATAGTGAGCAACCGGAGCGGCAGGAGGCAGCATGTAGGACAGAGAGGAAGAGGAAGAGGGAGAGGACAAGGGGAAACATTTGATAGAGGGTTTGAGCGACAGGGGCAGAGATGGAAGTCTCCACAGGCAGGATGCTATTATTGTGGAAAGATAGGGCATTTTAAGCGGGGGTGTCCTGATCTACAAAGGGAAGAAAGGGCAATTCCGCTTATGAATTATGATGACGAATAGGGGTGTCAGGGGTTCCTGCCCTCGGGGGCCCACCAGGAACCCTTGATAAACTTGAAGGTAGGACCCTTTAGGGAAGAGGCAGTCTTCCTAGTAGATACGGGGGCAGCACGGTCATTGCTGAATTTTAAAACAAAGAAGGTAGAAATGTCGACACGGTCAATTATTGTTTCTTTGTTTCAGGGGTAAAACGGGAAGGATTTACTGTTCCAGTATTTGAACCTATGATGATAGAAGGTCCTAAGGATAGGGTCACAGGGGAACTACTGTATATCCCTGATATAGTAAGCAACTTACTAGGGAGAGACTTAATTATCCTTTTAGGACTGGAGATTGGAATTCAGGAAAAAGAATTAGTTGTACAACTGGCGATGTTGACAGAGGATGCAGAGAGAAAGATAGAACCTATTGTATGGGCTAGAGAAGGGAATCGTGGAAAACTATAGATCCCTCCCCTTTTAATAAATTTAAAACGGAAAGGAGACGTTATCTGTGAACGACAATACCCTATTTCCATAGAAGGTAAACGAGGACTGCAGCCAGTAATTGAGAGACTGATTAGAGATGGACTGTTGGAGCCATGTATGTCTCCTTATAATACCCCAATTCTACCAGTGCGGAAATCTGATGGAACTTATCGATTAGTGCAGGATTTGAGAACATGAAATCGAATAGTACAGATCAGGCACCCAGTGGTGCCAAACCCCTCTATGTTATTAAGTAAGATCCCTCATGACCACAAATGGTTTAGTGTGATAGATTTAAAGGATGCCTTTTGGGCTTGTCCCTTGGTGGAGGAAAGATTTGGGACTATCCCCCTATGAAATCTTATTTGGATTATCTTATCTGGGAACGCAGGGAGAATTGCCAATTCCCGAAACTAAAGATTTTAAAGAAGTATATACTGGGCTTGTCCTCCTCTTTATCTTTCCTCAGAAAACAGGGTCTATTGGCACAGACTCCGCCCCTTGAATTTGCTGTTAATCCCATCCGGCCAGGAGATTGGATTTTAGTAAAATCATGGACAGAGACTAAGCTGCAGCCAGACTGGGAAGGGCCGTATCAGGCTCTTTTGACTACCAAAACGGCAATAAGGACGGCGGAGAAAGGCTGGACTCATTACACTCGGATCAAAGGGCCAGTGGACCCTCCAGTTGAGGAAGAAGTCTGGACAGCCGAATCAACGCAAGACCCGCTGAAACTCAGACTAAAGAGACTTTGAGTAACTGACTATACAGTGGCGACGCGAGCACGGGATTATTTCTGTAAGATTGTATATTAAGCCTTTTTGTGTTTTAGCATAATGATTAGAATGCTGCGTATGTTTAGAGTCATGATGCTAGCGCTCTTGGTATTAGGATTTTGTCAAATATCATTTTCATATGTATTATTAATGGTTCCGGAGTCTGATAATCCACCAGTAATAGACACTGATGTATGTAGCTCAGTAAATTGTGGAAATGTAGTTAATCAGAGACAATACCGCAACTCAGAGATACATCTTAAGTGCTACGGGGAAAGCCTCGGGGATGGTACCTGGTATAATGGTCTTGTCACAATACACCGGGCCCCCTTCCGACCAGCATGCAATTGTCCCGATAAAAAGTGTAACCCCATATATTTAACGATAAGGAAAACCACATGGCACGAAGCAGTTTTGGGGGGTGGCAATTATGAGATACAATTAAATGAAACATTTGGGATTGAAATGAAAGCAAATGGGAAGGAGTTTGTGGGCTGTTGTTTTCGAATTAGCGTAGGACAGGGAAAACGGGTAGAATTACTGGGTAATGAGATACAACCTTTCACCCCTCCCGATGATCCTAAAGTAGTAAAAATTATAGAGGTAAAGGATTTGAAACAGACCATCGAGATAGAGACTGGGTACGGGGATGCAAATGCCTGGGTTGAATGGGTAAAGTATACTGTAAAAAGTCTGAACAAAAGCAATTGCTATGGATGTGCCTCCTGTAGGCCAGTGTCCCAGGTGGTTCCCTTTCCGCTCGTGTGGAAGCGAAATAGTAAGGGCATGAAATGTATGATAGCCCTGTACCAGGATGAGACTGCATGGGATGATAGGAATTGTACCTCCCTATCTCTAATGTTCCCTCCCTTGGAGAAGAAAGATGTAAAAGTTCCCCCCCCCCGCCCGACATTTTCCGCCGCAGTTGGAAATCACATGTCGTGTGTGTACAGGCGAGGTACGAGTCGGTCGAGAGATTTGGGGGAGCTGAAATTATGTACAGAGATTAAGAATGTTACCGAAACGGAGAAGGGAGGGAACTACTCAGCACTAAAGGTTCCCCGAGCGAATCTGTGGTGGTACTGTGGAGGAAAAATATTGAGACCCACCCTACCTCCGGATTGGAGAGGGATATGCGCAATTGAGCAATTGGCAATTCCATTTACCTTGGCATTTGAGAAGGAAAAGATAGTAGGGAAAAAGGGAAGGGGTAAGAGATTACTGTTAGATACTTCTTTTGATGACAGGATTTATCTTGATTCGGTAGGAGTCCCTAGGGGAGTACCTGATGAATTCAAAGCTCGTAACCAGATGGCAGCAGACTTTGAGTCAGCTCTCTTTTGGTGTGTAACAATTAATAAAAATGTAGATTGGATAAATTACATTTTCTATAATCAACAGCGATTTATATATTATACAAGAGATGTGGTTAAAGGAATATCAGAACAGCTTGATGCGACAAGTAGGATGGCATGGGAAAACAGAATAGCCCTTGATATGATTTTAGCAGAAAAAGGGGGTGGTGGTTTCGATCCTTACCTCCCTGATAGTAGTAGTCGGGGTATTGGTGGCCATTGGCTGTTGTGTCATACCCTGCATACGAGGGCTCACCCAGAGGCTGATTGAAACAGCCTTGTTGAAACAGATGCCCCTGAGAGGGAATCAGACAGAGGAACTTTATCAACTAAATAATAAGGAGATGAGTGAGACTAAGATGGATGAAATCTCTGAAATGATGCTTGCGAATTTTGGGAACAATGTTTCAAAAAAAGGAGACAGAAATGCAACAGATAGTAATGAAAAGAAAAAGGGGAAATTGTGGAATATAAATGAATTAATGTTATTTCTGCAACTATAAATTCTGATACAGAACAGGAATGAGAAAATATATATTCAGCAAAAAGAAAGGATATGTTAGCATGAGACGTGATTACAGAACAATGGTGGATGTATGGGCAAACAGGAAGACATCTGTTTCCCCACTTACACGGAGACACAGGAACAAACCCTAATCAAAGAGGTCAAAGTGGCCTCTGGATGGAAATAGATGCTGATAGAAGAAAAGATATGCCTAATCAATAACCTACGGTCGACTGACGTCAAACACCCTTATGGGAGTCAGAGATAAGAGTTTGTCACGGACAACACAGGATAAACAGAAGTTGTGGGATAAGTCTTAAGGAAATGAGTGACGTTAGTGAAGAAGAGACAAATAGTAAAATGAGACAAAAATATGGGAATTTAAAATGTATAAATTGCAGAGTTGATTGGGGTTTGGTGTGTATTTTGTCAATGCCTTTCGAGGCGTCAGACATTACACCCACCTGCAGATGTACAAATAAAACGACGCTGCTGTTTCAGATACTTGGTCTCGGACTGAAATTATTGATGTGAGTGGGCTTTGTTTCTCACATGGGGAAGAGAGAGTGGGGGAAGAGAGGGTGGGGAAGGAACAAATTGGAGAAGAGAGCAGGGGAGCGGGGGGAAGAAAGCGGCGGAAGAGAGAGCGGGGGAAGAGAGATCGGGGAAGAGAGATCGGGGGAAGAGAGAGCGGGAGGAAGAGCGCGGGGAAGAGAGCGCGGGGAACAGAGCGAGCGGGAGAGAGCGAGGGAAGAGAGTGGGGGTAAGACAGCGGGGGTAAGACAGCGGGGGAAGAGTGTGGTGGGAAGAGATCGGGGAAAAGAGCGCGGAGGGAAGAGAGAGCGGGGAAGAGAGAGTGAGGGAAGAGAGATCGGGGAAGAGAGATCACGGAGAAGAGAGAACGGGGTAGAGAGGTCGAGGGGAACATAGATTGGGGGAAGGATGATCGGGGGGAAGAGAGCGCGGGGGAAGAGAGATCGGGGGAAGAGAAGCGGGGGGAAGAGAGCGCGGGGGGAAGAGAGATCGGGGAAGAGAAGCGGGGAGAAGAGAGCGCGGGGGAAAGAGAGAGCTGGCGGAAGAGAGAGCGGGGGAAGAGAGAGCGGGGGGAAGAGAGCGCGGGGGGAAGAGCGATGAAGACGGCTGGGGGAAGAGAGAGCATGGGGAACAGAGAGCGGGGAAGGGAGCGGCAGAAAGAGAGAGCGGGGGAAGAGAGAGCGAGGGAAGAAAAAGACGAGTGAAGAGAAAGCGGGACGAAGAGAGAGCGGGGCGAAGAGAGAGCGGGGTGAAGAGACAGTGGGGGAAGAGACAGTGGGGGTAGAGAGCGGAGGGGAGCGCGGGGGTAGAGAACTGCGAGAGAGAGCGGGGAGAGAGCGCGGGGAGAGAGATGGGGGAGAGAGCAGGGGGAGACGGATGGAGAGAGCAGGGAGAGAGCGCAGGGAGAGAGCGGGGGAGAGAGGGGAGGGCGAGAGAGTGATGAGGGTGAGAGAAAGGGGACGGTGAGAGGGGAAGGGTGAGAAACGGAGAAAGGCGAGGGAGGTGAGGGAGAGAGGGGAGGGCGAGGGAGGGTAGGGTGAGATAGAAGGAAAGGGAAGAGAGTGGAGGGCGAGAGAGTGGAGGGAGAGAGAGGTTCGGGAGTGAGAGTGGTGAGGGAGAGAGAGGGAGGGAGAGAGAGGGTGGAAAGAGAGAGGGGAGGGAGAGAAGGGGGGGAAAGGGAGAGAGAGAGGGAGGGTGAGAGAGAGGGGAGGGAGTGAGAGGGGAGGGAGAGAGAGGGGGAGAGAGAGAGAGGGGAGGGTGAGAGAGAGGGGAGGGAGAGAGAGGGGAGGGAGAGAGAGGAGAGGGAGAGGGAACGGGGAGAGAGAGGGGAGGGAGAGAGAGGGTGGCGAGAGAGAGAGGTGGGAGAGAGAGGGGGAGAGAGAGGGGAGGGAGATATAATGTGGAGGGAGAGCTAGGCGTGAGGGAGAGAAAGAGGCGAGGTAGAGAGGGAGAGAGGAGGGAGAGAGAGGGGAGGGAGAGAGAGAGGGGAGTGAGAGAGAGGAAAGAGAGAGGGGATTGAGAGGAGGAGGGAGGGAGAGGGGAGGGAGAGAGAGAGGGGAGGGTGAGAGAGAGGGGACGGTGAGACAGAGAGGAGGGTGAGAGAGAGGGGAGGGTGAGAGAGAGGGGAGGGAGAGAGAAGGAGGCGAGAGACAGAGGGGGCAGAGAGAGAGGGTGACGATAGAGAGGGGGCGAGAGAGAGGGAGCGAGAGAGAGGGGAGAGCGGGGGGAGGGGAGGGCGGAGAGAGGGAAGAGGGGGGAGATGGGAGAGGGGAGAGCAGGGAAAGGGGAGAGGGGGGAGAGGGGAGAGAGGAGAGCGGACATGAGTGGAAAGCGGGAAGAGGAAGAGAGAGGGAGGAAGAGAGACGGATGAAGAGAGAGGGGGTTTAGAGAGGGGTGTAGAGACAGGGGGTAAAGAGAGGGGGTAGAGAGAGGGTGTAGAGAGAGTGGCTTAGAGAGAGGGGGAGAGACAGGGGAGAGACAGGGGGACAGACGAGGGGAGAGCCGGGGGGAGAAGCGGGGGAGAGACGGGGGTGAGAGACGGGGGTTACACGGGAGAGAGAGAGGGGGACAGACGGGGTAGAGATGGGGAGAGAGACAGGGTGACACGGGGGAGAGAGAGTGGAGAGACGGGGAGAGAGGGTGAGAGACGGGGCTGAGAGACGGGGGTGAGCGACGGGGGTGAGAGATAGGGTGAGAGACGGAGGGGAGAGACGGGGAGAGACGGGGAGAGACGGGGAGAGACGGGGGTGAGACGGGGAGAGTCGGGTGAGAGAGACGGGCGAGAGAGAGATGGGTGAGAGAGAAGGGTGAGAGAGAAGGGTGAAAGGGGCGCAAGAGAGAGGGGCGCGAGAGAGTGGGGCAAGAGAGAGAGGGGCGAGAGAGAGAGGGGCGAGAGGGAGTCGGGTGAGAGAGAGCGGCGTGAGAGAGAGGGGCGCGCGAGAGAGAGAGGGGTGAGAGAGAGGGGTGCAAGCGAAACAGGGGCACAAGAAAGAGGGCCGCGAGAGATCGGGACGCAAGAGATAAAGACGCGAGAGTTAGGGGTGAGAGAGATAGGGGCGAGAGAGATGGGGCGAGAGAGAGGCACGGGAGACAGGGGGTGAGAGTGAGTGGGCGAGAGTGAGGGGGCAAAAGTGAGAGGGCAAGAGTGCGGGTATGAGAGTGAGGGGGCAGGAGAGAGGGGGCGAGAGAGAGGAGGCGAGAGAGAGGAGGCAAGAGTGAGGTGGCAAGAGTGGGGCAAGAAAGAAGGGGCAAGAGAGGGGGGTAAGAGAGAGGAGGCAAGAGAAAGGGCGAAAGAGTGGGGACGAGAGAGAGGTAGAGGCGGGAGAGAGGTAGAGGCGGGAGAGAGCGGGTCGAGAGACAGGGGCGCGTGAGAGAGAGGTGTCTAGAGAGAGAGAGACAGACAGACAGAGTGGGGCGAGCAAGTGGGTGTAGTGATAGGGGCGAGAGGGAGGGTAGAGAGAGGGTGGTGAGATTGGGGGAGGGAGAGGGAAGAGAAAGTGGAGAGAGAGGGAAAGGGGGAGAGAGAGAAAGGGGGAGAGAGACAAAGGGGAGAGAGAGAGGGGGGGTGAGAGTGAGAGAGGGGAGAGAGAGAATGGGAATGAGAGAGAATGGGGATGAGAGAGAGTGGAGAGAGTTGCGAGCAAGAGAGCGGGATGAGAGAGCGAGAGGGGGGTGAGAGAGAGAGAGGTGCAAGTGAGAGTGAGGGAAAGGATATGGAAATGAGAGAGAGAGAGAGACTGAGAGAGCAAGAGAGAGTGCCAGAAAGGGACTAAAGAGAGAGTGAGAGTGAGAAAAATAGATAGATAGAGAGGAGGGAGAGCAAGATAGGGAGAGATAGAGGGCGAGCCGTAGACAGAGTTGTGAAAGAGGTTAGCGAGGCAGAGTGAGAGTCCGGTGAGATAAAGGGATGATGTTGAGAGTGAGTGGGGGGGTGTGAGAGAATGAGTGAGGGGAAGAGAGAGTGTGGGGTGTGAGAGAGAATGAGAGTGAGTGGGAGAGAGAGTGAATGAGAGTGAGGGGGTGAGAGGAAGAAAATGAAAGTGAGGGTGTAATAGAAGGGGTGTAGAGAGAGAGAGACAGAGAGAGAGAGAGAGACGGAGAGACAGAGAGAGACTGAGAAAGAGATAGAGAAACAGATAGAGAGACAGAGATAGAGAGACAAAGATAGAGAGACGGAGAGAGACAGAGACAAAGAGACAGAGAGTGAGAGAGAGAGAGTGAGAGATGTCTCAGGGAGGACCAGTACAGCAGAGGTGAGAATAGGATGCTCACAAGATGGCGGAAATGACACCTAGAATGTAGATGCACCTTGCCCAGCTTGTACCTATGTCCTGTCTACCAGCTGTAAATACAGTAGGCCACTAACTCCTCCCTGTGCTGTTTACTGTGAGTGATCTTACTGGCTGCAGGATTTACTGACGGCTCCAGGTCTCCCTCTCTCTCTGTCTCTGGCTGACCAACCATGTTTGATGTGGTCATAAATGAGACAGGAGTTAGGAATTCGGCTAAGACAAGAACATCCTGATTGCCTACAGGAGATCGAGAAATAGACAAAATGGGAAATTAGTTTGATGCCGTGAGGGATACACATGGAGAATGGCATGGAGTCCCACAGTTATCTGGAAAACCCCAGTCTCCATGCCTGGCCTGTGCTGCCTCGTCTCTCTGCAGTGGAGAATTCTGTTGGCTCAGGATCTGGAGTAGCTGCAACAGCGAGAGGCGCTGACAGAGGCAGCAATTAGACCCACACAGTGAGGGATACCACATGGAGAGAGACTGAGTGATATCATCAGAGTGCTGGAAAGTTTCAGAATCAATCAATGGTCATGATGAAAGGGCTTTGATTAATGGATCAGTACTCAGTGATGGTTGAGCTACGAGTGGGAGAGGTGATGGCCTCGTGTTATTCTCACCAGACTGTTCACCCAGAATTTAATGTCAGTGTCCGATATACTCATCTGACTGCTCAATATCCTTTAAGAAAGGAAATCTGTTGTCGACAGATTTCCTCTGTAATGCAAAGGCACTGTAATAATTTTGGGAGACTTCAGTCTTTGTGTCATCTGGGACAGTCACATTGGCAAAAGTGATGTTCTCCAATATCCTGTTTGAATGTTTGTGTCAGTGTTTCTTTGAAGAACACATTGTGTAAATGGCCAGGGATACGACTATCTCAGATCGACCATTGGGTGATGACGCTGAGTGAAGGAGTAATGTCACACTGAGATATCCTCTGGGAAATTGTAGTGTAGTGGAATTCAGTGAGATGATGGATTTTTAAAGTGACCATAAAGCACACCCTACAATCACAACCAAAGGCATTTACGCGTGTTTGAGAGGAGGACTGACCAAGGTAAAGAGGGGAAACAGTGAAGTGTATGGCTGGAAATGGACAGTGGAAAGCATTTACAGTAATAGAGATGGACTGCACAGAAACAGAGCCTTCGATCCAACTGTCCGTGCCACTCACATATCCTAACACAATCTCATCTCATTTGTCAGCACTTGGCCCAAATCCCTCTCAGTCCTTCCTGTTCGCATACCCATCCACATGCCTTTTAAATGCAGTAATTGTACCAGCCTCCACCACTTCTTCCCTCAGTTCATTCCATACATGCACCACCTTCTGCCTGAAAAAGTTGTCCCTTAGGTTCCTTTTATATCTTTCCCCTCTCACCCTGAACCTAGGCCCTCCAGTTCTGGATTCTAGTACCTCAGGGAAAAGCCCTTGTCGTTATATCTACCCATGCCTCGCTTGATTTTATAAACCTCTACATGGCCACCCCTCAGCGTCAGCCATCAGAGGGAAAATAGCCCCAGCCCATTCAACCTCACCCTGTAGCTCAAATCTTCCAATCCTGGCAACATCCTTGTAGATCTTTTCTGAACCCTTTCAATTTACACAACATCCTTCCGATAGGGATGAGCCAAGAATTGCACGCAATATTCCAAAAGTGGCTTATCCAATGTCCTGGACAGCCACAAGATGACCTCCCAACTCCACTACTCAATGCTCTGATCAGTAAATGTAAGCATACCAAACACCTTCTCACTATCCTATCTACCTGCGGTTCTCCTTTCAAGCAACTATGAACCTGCACTCCAAGGTCCCTTTGTTCCGAGGACCTTACCATTAAGATGTATTTTTCCAAAATGCAGCATGTCACATTTATCTAAAGTAAACTCTATCTGCCACTCCTCAGCCAATTGGCCCATCTGATCACGAACCCAATGTAATCTGAGGTAACGTTTTTCACTGTGCACAACACCTTCAATTTTGGTGTCAACTGTAAACTTACTAACTATACCTCCTATGTTCACATCCAAATAATTTGTATATATAATGAAAATAGTAGCTCCAGCATTGATCGTTGTGGCACACCACTTCACAGATCTCCAGTCTGAAAAGCAACCCTCCACCACCATCTTCGAGCCATTCTGTATCCAAATAGCCAGTTCTCCCTTTATTCCATGCGATGTAAGCTTGCTCCCCAATCTCCCATGGGGAAACTTTTCGAACACCTTCGTGAAGTCCATATCGGTCACATCCACCGCTTTGCCCCCATCAATCCTTTTTGTTACTTCTTCAAAAAAACAATCAATTTCTTGAGACATGATTTCCCGCGCACAAAGCTATGTCCCTTTTTTGCCGTCCTGATTTCCCTCTTTATTATACTCCTACTGCCTTTCCACTGCCTTTCCAAACACATGCAAATCCTATCCCTCAGGATTCTCTCCTTCAACTTGCCCAACACTGACGTTAGGCGAACCGGCCTGCCGTTCTCTGGCTTTTCCTTACCACCTTTCTTAAATAGTCGCTCCACGTTAGCCAACTTCCAGCCTTCTGGCATCTCACCTGTGATTATCGATGACACAAGTATCTCAGCAAGAGGCCCAGCAATCACTTCCCTAGCTTCCCACAGAGTTCTATGGTACACCTGATAAGGTCCTGGGGATTTATCAACCTTTCTACACTTCAAGACATCCAGTACATACTCCTCTGTAATGTGGACACTTTTCAAGATGTCACCATTTATTTCCCAACATTCTATATCTTCCATGTCCTTCTCTGCAGTAAATACTGATGTAAAATACTTGTTTAGTAGTTCCCCATCTCCTGCAGCTCTACGTGCCTTACTGAACGTCGAGGACCCTATTCTCTCCCTAGTTACCATTTTTTTCCTTTATGTATTTATAAAATCCCTTTGGATTCTCCTTAACTCTATTTGCCAAAGCTATTTTATGTCCCTTTTTTGCCGTCCTGATTTCCCTCTGTATTATACTCCTACTGCCTTTTCACTCTAAGGATTCACACTATCTCTCCTGTCTATACCTGACATATGCTCCTTTTTCTAACTAAAACCTCAGTTTCTCTAATCATTCAGCGTTCTCCACACCTACCAACCTTTCCTTTTTCCCTAACAGGCATACGTCTCCTGTCTTGGGACTGCAGCTATCCTATTTCGGAAGGCTTCTCAATTCCCAATGATAAAGCTTTCATTCTCTCAAAATGGAAAATCCCCGATTCCTGCATCTCGCAAAACTGCCACTTGAAAAGAATGGGGGAAAAAGAACATTCCAAATGAAGACTTTGATGAGGTGAACTCTGCTCAGTCACTTAGACCTGGAGGTTACCACATGCACGGAGAGTGCTTTGTACCAGAGCAGCACTAGATCACTGTCAGGGACACAGTCAGAACAGCAAATAGATTCACATCTGAGATCACATCTCCCAGCCTGGGAACCTAAAGCTGTGCTTAGCCATTCTGGCCAATATTTGTATAAATAGGACAGCGAGATCAGCCCAATAGTCCGATCAAAAACAGTAAGACATCCAAATTTAAACATCCTGCAGGTTCAACAACCCATTCCCGGTTAGTCCTGCAGGCTCTAAGAATCCCGTTCCCTCTAACCTCCTGTAGGATTGACATCCATTCCTACATTTGTACCATCCTACAGGTTCTACAGCCCTTCCTACCTCTGTAACATGACCCGGACTCTAGAACCCTTCCTTCCTCTGCAATGTTCCCCAGAAGGATACTGAAGGACGGTGGCAGTTACAGAGATAGTGAGGGATATCAGGACAGAAGAATTTTGCAGATATTAGGAATATTGCAAGAGCAAAAAGAAACTTCAGTAATTCTGAGGGTTGCATGCTAATATAAGAAATTTCAGAGCTGAGGTGGATTGTCAGGACTTGAAAAGGTTTCACAGTTTATGAGTGCTGTAGGGTTTGGAGGATGTTGCCAAGATAGGGAGGGTTTAAGATTGAAGTTACAGGAAAACATCAGGATTCTTGACAGTGTGGAGGAACAGAAGAATATTGAGTTCAAAGACCATAGATCTCTCAAAGTTGCCATTTAATTTGATAGCCTTGTTCAGAATATATATGATGTATTGGCTTTCATTAGCAGGGTGATTGAGTTTAAGAGCCATGAGGTTATGCTGCAGCTCTATCGAGTCCTAGTTAGACAACACTTGGTATACTGTGTTCAGTTCTGGTTGCCTCATTATCAGAAAGTTGTGGAAGCTTTAGTGAGGTTGCAGAGGAGATTTATCAGGATGCTGCCTGTACTGGAGGGCATGTCTTTTGAAGAAAGAGTGTGCGAGATCAGGCTTTTCTCATTGGAATGAAAAAGGATGAGAGGTGACTTGTTGGAGGTGCACGAGATGATGAGAGGCATAGATAGAGTGGATAGACAGAGACTTTTCCCATTGTGAAAAATGGCTATAATGCGGGGAATAAATTGAAGGTGATTGGAGGAAGTTTCATGGAAATGTCAGAGGTAGTGCTGTACACAGAGGGTGGTGGGTGCGTGGAATGCACTGTCAACAGTGGTAATCCAGTCAGATGCATTAGGGACATTTCAGTCAGTCTTGGATAGGCACCTGGATGATAGTTAAATGTAGGGTATTTTGGTTAGTTTGATCTTATAGTATGATAAAAGGTCAGCACAAATTTGAGGGCCGAAGGGCCTTTACTGTGTTGAACTGTTCTATGTTCCAAATAGGAAGGGTTACAGAAAATTGGAGAGGATGGGATACGAATGAAGATATACAAATAGGAAGGGTTTGCGAGGATTGTCGGAGGTAACAGAGACAGCAATGGTCTGATCTGGAGCAGAGGACCCAGATTGGGTGGGATGTGGGGACTGGAGGTGGTTTCACAGAAAGGGAGGACCAGAGAGCCACCGGGTGTTACAGAAATGCAGAGAGCTGTAGGGCCTTCAGGAGTTTGTGGAGATGGGGAGGTTGGGAGGGATGGAGTTGTTTGCATAGATAGGGATGTTGGTAGGATGGAGCGGTTTACACAGACAGCCGTGTTCTAGGTGAATGAAGCCGATTATGGCGATCAAGACGGTTAGATAGATTGGAAGAAAAATAGATATATGAAGAGCAGTTGTGACTGAAGATGTTTATAGATATAGAAAGGCTTAGGTTCTGGAGATGATTTACATATGGTGGGTGTGGAATTGGGCAGATATTTCAGGATATAAGCACAGCAATTTAGGTGAAGACGGTTTCACGGGTAAGGGAGCATTTGTAACCTCCTCCAGTTTGGTCAAAGTGGGAAGGGTTGTAGGGAGTGTGACGTTTACACAGATGGAGTGTAAGAGCTGGAGAATGTTATTGAAATGAGGAGATAGATGGAGAAACTGGAGGAGTTTACATTGACAGGGCGGGAGATAGCCACGGGAGGATGTTACACAGATAGCGAGTCTTTTCAGAACTGGAGCAGGAGAGTAACAGGCATTGGAGTGAGTTCTGCAGATCAGGAGTGCTGCAAGGACCTGAGAGATTATAAGATCTCCACATATTGATCGTGTCTTTTGGGCTGGAAGAAGATACGGATAGCTTAGATCCACTGTATGCTTCTTCATTTTCCGGACAAAGCCGCAATGTCCCTCATCAGCGAGGCATCCCTAAACCTGCCCGCTTTTCCCTTCACTCTAACAGTGACATATTGGTCCTAGAACTTTGAGATCACGCTTTTGCCAGTTGTTGCTTTTTCTTCAAACAGACTCACCCAATCGACGACAGTAATGATGTAGACGAGCCTGTGTTGAACTGGGGTGCACAAAGTTAAAAGACACAACACCAGCTTGCAGTCCAGCAGGTTCATTTGGAGGCACTAGGTTTCAGAGCGCTGCTCCTTCATCAGGTGGTTGTGCAGCACAATCATAAGACACAGAATTTATTGAAACAGGAAAGCAATGTAATGGAATGTAATATCAACAAATTTAGTTTAAGCATTTCATCTTTTAGAATGATCACCTGCCCTTCGAAAGCTAGTGCTTCGAAATAAACCTGTTTTACTATAACCTGGTGTTGTGTAATTTTTAATTCACCCAATCAACAACTGCTCGATCCTGCCTAATTATCCCAAAACTGGCCCTGCTCCAGTTAAACACTTTAATCTATCGACCTGTCTGATATTTTTCCATAGCTATGTTAAAACGCAGACAGTTGTGGTCACTGGACCCAAAGTGCTTTCTGACTGACACTTCAGTCACTTGCAAGACCTCGACCCGCCTGAGTTGAGATCAACCCTCGACATATTGATTTGGGAAACGTTCTTGGCCACATTTGACAAATTGCACCCCATCTAGGCCTTTGTATACTATGGGTGGCCCAGTAAATCCAGGGGAAATTAAACTCAAACCAATACAACTCTATTAAATATTCCTATCGGTCACTGCAACCTCTCTACATATCTGCTCTGCACATATCTGCTGGCTATTTGGGGGGCAAAAACTCCATTCCAGCAGACTTACCATCCCCCTTTTTGTTTCTAACGTCTAAATATATGGCCGCATTTGATTATCCTTTAAGTGTATCCTCACTAAACACTGTTGTCTTGTCCTCACATATCAAAAGGACAACTCCACCCCCCTCACTTACTTGTCCTTCTCTCCCACCTGTAGTTTCTGTATCCTGGAACACTAAGCTGCCGGTCCTGCCCTTATCCTGAAGAAAGATTCCTGAAGAAGGGCTCATGCGCGAAACGTCGATTCTCCTGCTCATTGGATGCTGCCTGACCTGCTGCGCTTTTCCAGCAACACATTTTCAGCTCTGCCCTTATCTCAGCCATGTTTCAGAGCGAATCCATGGTCGGAGCTCATTTGCCTTACCAGTCAGGCCTCGTGCATTGTCAGTCAGCCCACTACGCAACCCCTCCCACCCAAGGCCCCCAAGGGATACTGGGGATACTGGTGCCCCTCTGGTTCAAGTCCAACCCGTTCCCGCTTGTTCAGGTCACCTCTACCCCAGAAGAGATCCCAATGACCCAAGAACTGAAAACCCTGCCCCCCTACGCCTGTTCCTCAGCCACACATCAGTCCGGCCTATCTTTCTATTTTAATCCTCACTGGCATGTGGCGCTGGGATGAATCTGGAGATCACTACCCTGGAGGTCCTGCTTTTTAACTTCTTACCTAACGCCCGATACTCATTTCACAGGATACTATCCCATTGTGTACCTCTGCCTTGTGGATTGATGTGCACAATAACCTCTGGCTATTCACCCTCCACCTTCAGAATGTTCTGTAACGACTCAGAGAAACCCTTGACCCTGGTACCCAGCAGGCAGCACACCATCCTGGTGTCACTTCTGCAGCTACACAGTCTCATGTCTGTCCCCCTCACTACTGAGTCTCCGATAATTAGACAGGATATGGCAAACAGAGACTGGCATGAACTACCTGCAGTTAGGCTATATTTGGAAAGTGGAGTATTTTAAAGATACAGTGAGAATTCATGGCCAGTGTGTTCATGAAGAGGAAATGACACAGACAGCAAGTCTAGCGAATGCTGATCAAGTGATATCGTGAGTTTGATAAAGAAAATACAGTGCAATAAAATCAGGTGAAGCCCTTCACAATTATATAGAGTGCAAGCGGGTCCTTAAAAATGAGGAGCAAGCAATGGCCATGAAACCTCCTTGGCAGACACTATTAAGGAAATGTCACAAGCTATTTGATGGCTATATTCAGAGTAAAAATGATTCCCAGCAAAAGAATGGGGGATGTTAGCAACCAAAGGGACAATCTGTGCATGGAGCCAGGGGAAGCAGGTGAGGTCTTCATGAATACTTCCCATCTGTATTCACACAGGAGCAAGGCATTGTAGCCGGGGATTTCAGTCGGAATGGTGAGATTTTGGATCATGGTAAGATCAATAAGGAGGAGCTATTTAATGTTTTCACAGGCATAAAGGTCGAGAAATCTCAAGTGCCCAATGAAATGTATCCCAGGCTGCTATGGGAGGAAAGGGAGGAGATGCTGGGGCGCTGCTGGATATATTTAATACTTTGCTGGCCGCAGGTGAAGGGCCGAATGACTGGAAGATCGCCAATGTGGTTCCTTTGTTCAGGAAGGACAGCAGGGATAGTCCAGGTAATTACAGAGCAGAGAGTCTGATAGCAGAGATAGGGAAATTATTGGAAACTATTCTGGGGGACATAATGAATCAATAATTGAAAACGCAGGGATAAATTGGGGATAGTCAGCATCGATTTAGTAGACGAATATCCTGCCTTACGAATTCAGTTGAGTTTTTTGAAATGGTGTCTGAAAATGTTGATGAGGGCAGTGCAGATAATGTGGTTTACATGGAATCGAATAAGGCCTTTGACAAGGGCCCACATGGAAGCTGTTCCAAAAGGGAAGAGCCCATGGGATCCAAGGCAAGTTGGCAAATTGGATCCAAAATTGGTGGAGGGTTGCTTTCATGATTGGAAGCCTTCGTCCAGCTGGTGTACCACAGGGATCTGTGCAGGAACCATCGCTAGTTATTATGTACATTAATGAGTTGAATGTGAAAGCAGAAGGTATCATTATTAGGTTTGCAGATGACATGAAAAGTGACAGTGTTGTCCACAGTGAGGGGGATGGTCTCAGGCTACAGTCTGAATGTTGAGGCTGGGACAGAATTTCAAGAGAGTAATTTAAATAGACAAGGCAGGCAAGAGCACAGTAGGCAGTGAGCGAAACCTCATCAATTAAACTACTTTATTTCAACACAACAGACCTAACAGGTAAGGCAGATGAGCTTGGTGCATGGACAGGAACATGAGACTGAGACACCACAGGTATGGCAGAACCACCTGAGGGAGGTACAGGACTGGCAGCTCAATGTTCCAGGGCACATATTCTAGAGGACGAAGAGAACAGGAGGTGAGAGAGGAGGGAGAGTGTAGTTTTTGGGCAGTGAAATATCACTGCACCATTTAGAGAGGCTATTGCTGTGCAAACAACAGTGAAGCTATAATAGTGAAATTGAGATATGAGAATGGGTCATCAGTTTGATATGACTGCACTACAGGCCCGCAACAGTCAGCAGGAAATTGAGCAGCAAATATGTCGGGAGATCTCAGATATCTGTAAGGATAGGGTTGTAATGGTCAGGGATTTTAACTTTCCAAATCTAGACTGGGACTGCCAGAGTGTTCAGAGCTTGGATGGGAGGGATTTGTTCAAGTAAACTCTCTCAGTCAGAATGTCAATGGTCGGACTGCAGGAAGGAGTAAAACCTGACCTCCCCTTGGGAAACAAGGGAGGGAATGGGACTGAGTTGTTAGTGTGGCAATACTTTGTCAAAGTGACCACAATTCTATTAGTTTAAAATAGTGATGGAAAAGAAGAGGCCTGATCCACAAGGTTAAAGATCAAAACTGACCTTGCCTCAAACCTGAAGCTATGAGTCAAGAGCTTTTAACAATTGATTGTGGAGGTTATTTGCAGGAAAAGGAACGTCAGGCACCTGGGAAAATTTCAAAAGAGAGCTAAAGTGAGATTTCAGGGTCAGCATATTCCTATTAGTGTGCAGGACAATGCTGACACAAGTGGGAAACACTGGATGACAGGGTGTATAGAGATTCTAGTCAAGAAAAAGGGGGCACGTGTCACATATAGCCAACTGTTTTAAGGCAATCCCTTGAAGAAATAATACACTGAAGTCGGAAATCAGGAGGGCACAAAGGTGACCACAAAAAGCTTTGGCAGATCAGGCTGAGGAAAATCCAAAGAGATTGGACTTGAATATTGACAACAAAAGATTAACTAGGGACAGAATATGGCCTCATAAAGATCAATGAGGCCATCCATTTGTGGAACCACAGGAGATGAGTGAGATCCAGAACAAAAATTTCACGTTTGAGCTTATTGTGGAGAAAGACTTGGGAAGTCAGGGAAATAAACAGTGATGTATTCAAAAGGGTCCACATTAGAGGACAAGAGGTGCTGGGGTTTATAAAGGGTGCATAAAAAAGACAAATCCCTGGGAGCTAATCAAATATATCCCAGGATGTTGTGGGAAGTGCGGGAAGAAATTGTGGGGCCCCTTAAAGAGATATTTCTCTCACTGACAGCCACGGGTGATGAGCTGGGATCCTGTAGGGTGGCGGCGAATAAAAGGCCATTGACGAAAGACCATTGATAATGTGGAAGCGATTCTGTGGGACAGGGGTTACATGCAATTGGAAAGGCAAGGATTGATTAGGGATAGTCGGCACAGCTTTGTGTAGATAAAATAGCGTCCCTCAACCATGATTGGTTTTGCTGAAGAGTTGACCGAGAAGATAAATGAAGGCAGAGCAGTAAATGTTGTCTATACTGACGTCAGCAAGGCCTTTGACGGGATTGGGTGTGGTACACGAGTTAGTAAGGTTAGATCACATGGGATCAGGGAGAGCTAGCCGAACGGACACAAAATTGCCTTGACTGTAGGAGACAGAGGGTGGTTGGCGATGGTTGTTCTTCACCCTGGAAGCCTATGACCAGTGGTGGATTCACTTTAATGCATCAATTATATGCACGATATGTTTCAGAGTGTAGAAGTCATTGTTAATGAATTCGTGGATACCAAAATTAGTATTAAAGCGGGCAGGAACTACAGTTATTGAAGCTTATCTTGATCAACTGAACCAGTGGGTCAAGGAATGAAAGATGGAGTTTAATTCAGGTGTTGGATTTTGTGAAGAAAAAACAGGGAGGACTAACACAGTTAACGGTAGGGCCCTGGGAAGTGTTATCAAACAGAGAGAGACTATGGGATGGAGTTATATTGTTCCTTGGAAGTGGACATGGTGTTGAAAGCAGAATTTGGTACCACCACCCCTCATGGGTCAGAGCAATGAGTACATGAGTTGGTACATCATGATACGGCTGTATAATATATTGCTGGTCTCTAGATGGAGTATTGCATAGAATTCCGATCCTCCTGCTTCAGGAAGCAATTTCTGAAACTGTAAATGGAGCAAAGATTGACGAAGATGTTACTGATATTGGAGGGTTTGACTTAGAAGGATACGCTGGTTAAGCTGGAAAAAGAAATCGGAGGGACGAGATAGTTTTGGCAGAGAAATCTAAGGACAATCCAGAAAAAACTCTACAGAATAAAGTACAAATTCGCAACTGGAAAGACAATAGGGCAGCTCAAATTTCCGTAAGGCCATCCATGTGTGGAACCACAGGAGATGGACGAGATCCTAAATGAATATTTCATGTCAGAACGTACTGTGGACAAAGACTGGGAAACAAAGGAAAAGAAGCTGTAATGACCTGAAAAGAGTTCCCATTACAGAAGAGGTGGTGCTGGAGGTCTTAAAACACAAAGGTATCCCAGAACATTGTAGCAAAGTAGTGGCGGGAACCCTAGCAGAAATATTTGTATCGTTGTCCGTCATATTTCCATTGGGTGTAGGTGCCTGAGAGGTGACTTTATAACGGTTTGTAAACCATGACGAGTTGAGGTAAAGCGAATAGCTTAGGTCTTTTCTGTAGGGTAGGGGAGTCCATAGCAAGATGGCATAAATGTGAGGTCGGAGAGGGAAGACATAAAAGGGATCAGAGGAGAACAATTTGCACACACACGATGGTGCACGTCTTGAATGAGATGCCAGGGAAATGGTAAAGTACAATTACACCATGTAAAAGATATTTGGGCAGATACATGGAGAGGAGAAGGTTTGCAGCGATATGGGTCAAATGCAGAGAAATGTTACTTGTTCACGAATCTTGGTCAGTCTGCACTTGTTGGATTGAAGGAACCGTTTCCGTGCTGCATGGTTCTGTCTCCAGTTATTGGATGGGGAGACTACCGAGCCAAGGCATGTTGTAGACATAAAAGCATCTTACAGCTACAGGGTTGGTAGTCTGGAACGCAGGACGTTTGGAATATGTGGAGGAATTATCAGGAAGGGATGAGGTTACAGGAACAGGAACAGTTATAGCAGTTAAAAGTTATTGAAGACACTGGTCCATGAGACATGCCAAAGATACAACGTTGGAGAGGGAACACAGAACAGAAAGATCCCAGGCAACATGCCCACCCTATCGTGTGAGGCCTGCTTTCACCTCTATTGTCCTGATGCTCACTAAGACAGCACAGGCCTGGATTGATAACTGTGAACTCCCGATGCTGTCTCAGTACAACATAACGTACAGCAGGGGGTGTGCCTGTACTGTGCTAACTCTCCAGCACTGTAACCTTCATGTCCTGTTAGCCATTGTTTTGTTTCTCTCTCATTGCTCTCTGTCCTGTGCACTGAGTGATCTTACCTCACTGCAGGATTTATTGAAGGCTCCACATCTCCCTATCCTTTGTCTCTTTGGATGACCAATCATCTTCAGTGAGGTGAGAATATTGAGTCAGGACCTTCCTAAGAACCAACAGGAGACACAGAAACATACAGAATGGGGAATTAGACTGATGCAGTAGGGTTCCACACGGATAATGGCACTGAGTCCCACAGAGATCTGGAAGATCCCAGTCTCCATCCCTGGCCTGTGCTGTGTCGTCCAGCTGGAGTGGAGAATTCTGTTGGCTCAGGATCTGGAGTAGCTGCAAGAGCGAAAGACACTGACATAAGCAGCAATTAGACCCACACAATGAGGGATACCACATGGAGGGAGACAGAGTGATATCACCAGAGGGCAGGAAGATTTCAGGATCACACAACTGTATAGGAAGAATGGGTTTAGCTTCATGATGCCCTGGTAATATCTGGTCAGGAATGAGTAAGCAAAGTGATGGCCCCGAGCTATTATTGCTAGAGCATGTATCCAAAACCTCAGCTAATGTTCAGGGACAAGGGTCTGAACCCCACCAGAAATGGGGAATTTGAAATCAATATTTTTAAAAATAATAATGAACAATCTGCAAGTAAATATGAAACCATTGCTGATGGACAAAAAAACCCAAACACTTGTCCTTGAGAGAAAGACATCTGCCCATCCTCACGTGGTCTGCAGGATATACCCACAGCAAAGTGTTTGCCTCTCAATTACCCTCTTAAATGGCCGAGGAAGTTACTCAGCTCAAGGGCTGGGCAAGAAAGGCTGGTCAGCCAGACACACCCACATCCCAAAACTGATTTAATAAATAATCCATTAGGATGGTCCTACTGGAGCAGTGCTGGGATCAGTGACCTGGCCAATTACGTCGGTACGTTAATGGACAGGGCTTTAAACTGACAGAGAGGATGCAGGGACAGGGTTCATGTGAAATGAGCTTTCCAAATCCAAAGAGAAAAGGTAAAGCATCGGAACAGCATTGGAGTGTGGCTGAAGACAAGCAGAAAGGAACAGGAAGGGACAGAGTTTAGCTAGAAATGTACATTAGCGAATCGATTTCTGACAAGAAATTGTGGGAAAGAGTAAATTATGAGATTTTTTCGAAATGACAAAGTCTTTTCAATAAAGTAGATGTATTTGTGACACAGTGATACATGAGATTTAGACACCAGTGAGACATGGTTACAGTGCAAACAAAAGGTGGAACATATATATTCAATGGTTCACAACCTTGCAGAAACTCAGGCAAAATGGCTAACACTAACAATAATATTCAACAAAGGCATCACAGAGAAAGCATTTGGCCGTAGATCATGAAGTAGAGTCAGTCTGAATGTAAATTCTGGCTACTACTTGCTAAGAGCACAAGCAGTAGAACACTTTTAGCCACCGAACAACATTTCATAGCTCATCACTGCATTACACAGGAACTCATTGGAATTTTTTAATAAAGGCATTGTTATAATGCTTGGAAACTTTGATATTGGTATAATCTGTGACAGTCACACTGACAACAGTGATAGTGGAAGTGGAGTTTGCAGGGTTTTTTGTCTTATTTTTGAGTAACACATTGTGCAACGGGCAAGGGACGTAACTATGTCAGATTGTGTGATGAAACGTAGTGGATGAGTAATTCCACCTGAAGAGGTCCTCCGGGAAATTTTGGTAAAGTGTCGTTTAAAGGAATATAAAGTTTTAAAGTGAATCACAGAAAGGACACGCTGCAATTAGAAATAAAAATAGCCAATTACATGAGTTTGAGAGGATAACTGACCAAGGTAAACAGGGGAAACACACTGAAACATGGGTCTGCAAATGAACAGTGGAAAACTTTTGAAGGAACAGTGTAAAACACTCAACAAAAGCACATTCCATTTAAACAAACAAAACCTCAGCAAGAAATTCCCACCCGTCCCTCACTCAGGACAAAATGGATCATATTAGATTATTAGGCTGAGAAGGTCACCAAAAATTATTTAAAATCCTGAAGTGAGAGAGTGTTTTAGGATTACGTTTTAAAGAGTTTGCAAACGGTCTGCTAGCAGGAGGAGGGCAGTGGGAAGGGGAATCATTGCCAAGGTAGGAACAGGGAGAGGTGAAGATGCTGGAGGTGGTGAGAGTGTTACAGAGACTGGTCAGGGCCAGAACGGTGTTACAAAGCCAATACGGATTGCTGCAGCTGGACGGGTTTGCAGAGGTAGGAAGGGACAACAGGTTGGGGCTGTTTTCCCTGGAGCGTGGGAGGCTGAGGGGTGACCTTATAGAGGTTTACAAAATTATGATAGACATGGATAGGATAAATAGGTAAAGCATTTTCCCTGGGGTCGGGGAGTCCAGAACGAGAGGGCATAGGTTTAGGGTGAGAGGGGAAAAATATAAAAGAGACATAAGGGGCAACTTTTTCACACAGAGGGTGGTACGTGTATGGAATGAGCTGCCAGAGGATGTGGTCGAAGCTGGTACAATGCAACATTTAAGAAGCATTTGGATGGGTGTATGAATAGGAAGGGTTTGGCGGGATATGGGCCGGGTGCTGACAGGTGGGACTAGATTGGGTTGAGATATCTGGTCGGCATGGACTGATTGGACCGAAGGGTCTGTTTCCATGCTGTACATCTCTATGACTCTATATGCATTTTTATTTATTCATTAATAGTATGAAGATGTCACTGATTGGACAGCATGCTAATCGTCCAGATGGCAGCTCAGAGTCAGCCATACTGCTTTGGGTCTGGAGTCGCATGTAGGCCAGACCAGGTTAGAATATCAGATGTCCTTCTCTAAAGGAGGTAAGTGAACCAGATGAGTTCTTCCGACTGATCAACAATGCTTTAATGGTGGCCTCACCAATGTCTTGTACAGATACACCATGACATCCCAACTCCTACTCTCAATGCTCTGACCAATGAAGGTAACCATCCAAAACTCCTGCTTCACCAGCCTGTCTACCGGTGTCGCCACTTTTAAAGAGCTGTGCACCTGCATCACTGGGTCATTGACTGACAACCCAGGGCCCGAATATTAACTGCATAATTCCCACCCTGGTTCGTTCACCGAAATGGAAGACTTCACTTTTATCTAATTAATCACCATCTGCTATTCTTCAGCCCACTATTCATCTGTTGTATCATAGATATCCTTCTTCACTGTACACTTTACCACCAATCTCAGTGTCACCCAAAAAAACTTACTTACCAGGAAACCAATACTCCCATCCAAACGACAAACAACAGTGGGCCCACTACACCGCTAGTCACATGCCTCCAGTCAGAAAAACAACATGTCTCCCATCACCTTCTGTCTCCTACCATCAAGCCAATTTGTGTATCCAGTTCCCTCGCTCTTCCTGAATGCCATATCCTTTTACATTGATCTGAGCTTATTACCCAGTTTACCATATGGAATGTAGAACACAGAACAGTGCAGCACAAGATCTTTTGGCCTTTTATAGGTCAGCAAGATCATCCTAAACAACATACCTTCATTTTATTATCGTTTATGTGCCAATCAAAACTATATTAAATGTCCCTAATACATCTAATTTTACTGCCACCGCTGGCGGTGCATTCTACCCACCCACCACTCTATATCTAACGGACCTACCTCTGAAATCTCCCCTTAACCACCTGCTCATCATTTTAAGATTATACCACCTTGCAATGACTATTTATGTCATGAGGGAAAAATTCACTCTCTCTGTAACTCTCATCATCTTGTTCACCTCTACTATGTCACCCTTCGCTCTTCTCCACTCCAAGAGAAGAGCCTTAGCTCCACCAACCTTTCTTCATAAGGCATGCTCTCCAGTCCACGCATCGTCTTGGTAAATTTCCTTTTTACCCTCTCTAAAGCTTCCACATCCTTTCTGTAATTTGGGGACCAGAATCAAACACAATATTCCAAATGGGGTCGAACCAGGGCTCCACAGAACTGCAGCATAACCTCATGGCTTTAAAACACAGTCTCCAAGCTAGTGAAATCCAACACAATATATTCGTTCTTAACAAGCCTATCAGCTTGGGTGGCAACGTTGAGGGATCTATGGACTTGGAACCCAAGATCTCTCTGTTCCTGCACACTGCCAAAGATCCTGCCTTTCACCCTGCATTCTGCAATCCAATTCAATCTTCCAAAATGACTGACTCCACACTTTTCCAGATTGAACTCCATCTGCCACTTCTCAACCCAGCCTGTCAATGTCCCGTTGCAACCTAAAACCGCCCTCCACACTATCCACCACTCCACCAACCTTCGTGTCGTTGGGAAACTTACTAACCCACTCTCACATCCAAGTCATTCAAAAACTCACAAAGAGCAGAGGTTCTGTCACCACTCCCTGCAGAAACCCACTGGTCACTGAGCTCCAGGATGAATGCATTCCATCTATCATCACCTTCTGTCTTCTGAAGGCCAGTAATTCCACATCCAGAAAGACAGGTCTCCCTGTATCCCATGCCTATGTACTTTCTGAATGAGTCAAAAAGGTGTTTTTGTCACATTCTCAAAAGATGCAATAAGATTTGTGAGGCATGACCTGCCCCTAACAAAGCCATGCTGACTGTCTCTAATCAAACTATGGTTTTCCAAGGAATCATAAATCCTGTCTCCGAGTCCTCTCCAATTATCTGCACATCACAGACATAAGACTGACAGGTCTGTAATTACCAGGATTATCCATATTCCATTTCCTGAACAAGGGAACAACATTTGCCAACCACCAATCTTCTAGTACGACTCCAGTGAACAGTGAGTGTGCAAAGGTCATCGCCAATGCGCAGCAATCTCTTCCCTCGCCTCCTGTCGTAACTTTGGGCATATCCAATCTGGTTCAGCAGACTTATCTATCCTTATCTTTTACAAAATCCTGAATACATCCACCTTCTTAACATCCACTTGTTCACATACATCAGTCCTTTTCATGCTGTCCTCACAAATTACAAGGTCCCTCTCCGCAGTGAATACTGAAACATAGTATATATGAAGGACCTTCCCTACCACCTCTAACTTCAGGAACAATTTCCCTCCACTATCCCTGATCGGCACTACCCTCACTCTGGCCATGTTTTTTTTCCTTACATAAGTGGAGAATGCCTTATGGTTTTCCTTAATCCTTCCCAACAAAGCTTTTTTATGCCCCCTTCTAGTTGTCCTAAGTCCATTCCTCAGTTCCTTCCTGGCTACCTTTAGAAAATCGCTAGATTTGGCCCAACACCTCCATATCAGCCCTTCAAGAAGTACCCACCAAGACTCATTTCCCCACCCTATTACTACCCATTTGCCCTGACTAATGCGTCAAACCTATACATCCGCAAACACCATGGATTATTTCGCATGGCTGAGTCACTGAACATGCACATCCTTAGGCTGTGGGAGGAAACCGGAGCACCTGGAGGAAACCCACGCTGACACGGGGAGAATGTTCAACTCCACACAGACAGTTGCTATAGGCTGGAATCGAAATGGAGTCCGTGGTGTTATGAGTTATTTAACCACTGAGCCATCGTGCTGCTCCATGTTACCTTCCAGAAACCTATCTGGCCCTTGCTTTCTCAATCTTAAGTAAGCATCCTTCTTCCTCTTAACTAGATATTCTACATCCCTTCGAACCCTGTCAAATGCTTTGCTGATGTCCATGTGGTCAACACTGACTATCTATCTCTTGGCCATCTCCTCGAAGAGTCAATCCGTTTTGTGAAACACTAATCTAAAGACTATCTTTAATCAGCCCTTGCCTTTCCAAATATACGTAGCTCCTTTCTTTCAGAATCTCCTCCAACAACATACCCATCACTGGGTTCACTGGGCTGTAATTTCATGGCTTTTCCCTGCAACTCTTAAGTGATGTAACAGCATTATACCCCCCTCCAGTCTTCCGGTACCTCACGGTGTCAGTTGATAATGTAAATATCTCTGTTAGGGACACTGCAACCTCTTCCATAGCTTCCCACAATATTCTAGCATAGACAGAACAAGACACTGAGAATTGATCTAAATTATTTGTTTAAAGATTCCAGCACTTTCACTTCCCTGTTGAGGATTCTTTCCAAGACATCACTATTTATTTCCCGAGCTTCCATGTCTTCCTCCACAATAAATACTGACAAGATTGTTTTTGTCCAATATCTCATCCTTCTCCACTGGTTCCACACAGGGATGATCTTATTGATCTTTAAGGGGCTCTATTCGCCAACGAGTTACTTTTTAGCTCTTATTGAAACTTGCATAAAGGTTTCTGAAATTTAAATACACCATATCCCCCATACCACTACACCCCCCCCCCCCCCACACATCCTTATCTATTCTGCCATTTATATTCACATCAACAAGTTAAATCCAACAGGCTCAAAAGCAAATTCTCTTTTATCAAATGTGTTTCTAAGTGGCCAGCTATTGTCTATTGACATATTATTTATAACAATGTCAGTTTGCTCCCGACTTACTGACAGGTTAACACTATCTGGTTTCAGACTGACAGCAGAAAGGGTTGTGGTAGCTCTTGTTTATCAACTGAAAAAGGTAGCTTACAGGGTCGGCTGGTAACAGAGAAGGCAAATCAAATGCTGGCATTTATTACAGAGGGAATGGAGTCTAAAAATAGGCATGTCTAGCTAAAACTATGCAAGGTACATGTTAGACCTCACCTCGAATACTATGAACAGTGTGAGTGCCCGAGGGAAAGATATTGTCGCATTGGAGGCAGTCGAGAGAAGGTTCACTTGGTTGATCCTGGGAATGGAGGGATTTTCTAATGAGACGATGTGGGGTAGGTTGGGTTTGAACCCATTAAAGTTTAGAAAATGAGAGGGAAATGGAATGAAACATCCAAGATTCTGAGGGGCCCTGACTGGGCAGATGCTGGGAAGTTAGAAAATAGAACAGTACAGAACAGCAACAGGCCATTCGGCCCACCATGTCTGTGCTGTCCAAGATGCTATTCTGACTCATACCATCTGCCTGCACATGGTCCACATCCCGCTATTCGCTGCCTCTTCATGTTTCTGTCTAAATGCCACTTCAAAACTTTACTCACATTTCTTTTTCTACGACATTACTCGGAAACATCCACTCTCTATGTAAAAAATAACTTGCCTCACAGATCTCGTTTAAACTTTCTCTTTCTCACCTTATACTATGCATTCTAGGATTTGAAGCTTACACATTGGAAAAGAGATTCCGACTATCCATACTATCTGTCCCTCTCCGAATGTTATATTCTTGTACATGGTCGCCTGTCAGCATCTGATACTCTCGCAAAACAATCCAACTTCATTTAATTCCCTCTTGTACCAAAGACACCCTTAAAAAACCTAACACAGGCAACATGCTGATAAACCCCTTTTGTACCCTCTCCAAAGCCTCCCCATCCTTCCTATTATGTGGAGATGAGAACTGCACACAGTACTCCAAGTGTGACCAAACAAAGGGCGGCACGGTGGCACAGTGGTTAGCACTGCTGCCTCACAGCGCCTGAGACCCGGGTTCAATTCCCGCCTCAGGCGACTGACTGTGTGGAGTTTGCACGTTCTCCCCGTGTCTGCGTGGGTTTCCTCCGGGTGCTCCGGTTTCCTCCCACAGTCCAAAGATGTGCAGGGTCAGGTGAATTGGCCATGCTAAATTGCCCGTAGTGTTAGGTAAGGGGTAAATGTAGGAGTATGGGTGGGTTTCGCTTCGGCGGGTCGGTGTGGACTTGTTGGGCCGAAGGGCCTGTTTCCACACTGTAATGTAATCTAATCTAAAAGTTTTATACAATTACAACATCAGGTGCAAACCACTTTACCCAAAGTTGTGACCGATGAAGTTGTTCCATTTGCTTTCTATCCCATCTGAAACACTTCTGTTGCCATTTTCAGGGAGTTACTGACTTGCACCAAGATCCTTCTGTATATCAATATCCCTCAGTATCCAAACTTTCTTCTTGACTTTCTTCTTCATCATCTCACACTTGTCCAGATGAAATTTAATTTGCCATTTCTCAGCACGCCTTTCCAACTGATCTGTAACCTCCTGCAAACTTGGATCTCCTTGCTCATTCACCCAAACTCCACTAATTTTCATGTCATCTGCAATAATTATCTTTGTCACTGCCTTTCCTTTCAATTGTGTGTGAATCTGTAATCAGGGAGCAGAAACTCCCAGCAAGGGCTCACCCATTCATGATGGAGATGAGAAGGAATGTCTTCACTCAGAAGGTAGTGACTCTGTGGGAATTCCTGACTGCAGGGGGCTGTCGAGGCTGGGTCATTGAGAATATTTACAGCAGAGCTGGACAGGTTTTAATGGATCAGGAAAACAAGGGCTTTGGGGAAGTGACAGGAAAGTAGAATTGAGGATCATCAGGTCAGCCATGATCTGATTGAAAGGCAGAGCATCTTCAATGGGCCAAATGGCCTAATTCTGCTCCTACATCTCATGGTCTGATCTCAAACTCAGTATCTACATTATAACATTATGGATCTCTGCTCACAAAACTCCTTTATGATGTGATTATTGGATATTTATTAGTACTCAGCATTTGATCTACAATAGACAATTTTGTTGATAGCTCCTTGATATGTTGTTATAGAAACCCATCTTAAATACAATCCAGGATTCCATCCATTACAGCCCTGATACTCATTAGTTATCCAGTCGGGATGGAGACCACTGTCACACACAGTTACTGTACTGCCCTTGTTACAAGAACATTCAGTGTCCTGACTGTAACCATATTGACATTACCATCAATGTGCCTATAGAAGAATTCCTTGTAACGGTTGCTACTGCTTGCTTAATCTCAACTCCACCCAAATAGACTCCAAATATTGATCTTCAGATCCACATGACTGTCTCATTAATGCATTTGAGCTTAAAATTGTGTTGCTGGAAAAGCGCAGCAGGTCAGGCAGCATCAAAGGAGCAGGACAATCGACGTTACGGGCATAAGCCCTTCTTCAGCCCTCATTAATGCATTAACCTCATTCTTTCTTCACAACTTGTTGGCTTTTTGCGTAGTCTGCCTAGATTCCAACAAACCTTCAATATTCCCTTCCCAGTAATAGTTATTCTGCAGCTACATCTCCGGAATGACAGTTGTATAATAGTTGTTCACTGCCATTCTATCTGCCTTATGGCGAATGCAGGGAGTCATTCCTCAGCAGTGGGGGTTTGAACAGATGGGTCGAGGTTACAGAGATTGGGAGGCTTTCAGGGACTAGAGAATGTTAGAGTTAAACAGAGTTACATTTGGTCAAGAATGTCAGGGGGACAAAGATGTTTGGAGATTGGAAGAAATTACAGAGACAGAGGGAGCTGGAGTAGATTCTGAAGGTAGGGATAGGAATGGAGAAATGGAGAGGTAAGCAGACTGAGAGGCACAGACGGGGCGGGGGGTGTAACAGTAGGTGAGTATTGTGTATACTAACAGAGATATGGAAGGTTGTAGTGACTGAAGATATTTACAGATATAAGAAGTCTTCTAGTTCTGGAGGCTACATAGATAGGAAGGCAATGGAGAATGCCAGGTTGCTGGGTTGGAGACAGTTACACAGATGGGAGGATTGCACAAACTGAACGGGTTTCCTGTAGTCAGGAGGAGTGTGGTGGGGTGGGAATAAAGGGTGAAATTTAAGAAGATTAACATCGAAGAATTGGAGAAGGATAAGGATATTATAATATTTTTACAGATAAGATAGGGTTGTAGGAGCTGGAGAAGATTAACTGGGTAGGGACCGATGGAGAGGTTAAAAACAAACCCAATGACTTGGAGGGTGGTATTGATAGGAGGAGCTTACAGGGATAGACAGGACTGTCAGGGTTTAAAGGAATGAAGAAATTTAGTATCTACTGGAGAAGTTTAGGAATTAGGGTATGAGGGATTGGAGAAACTGACTGAGACAGAGAGAATGGTGTGGACGAAAGGAGATTCCAAACAGAGATGGATTATCGGGACTGAAGGATATTACAGAGGTCTCTCATATAGCATGGGCAAAGACTGATGCCTGGGATCTCCTGTGCTGTCTCAGGGAGGAGCAGTACAACAGAGGCGAGAACAGGACCCTCACAAGATGGTGGGATTGAAGCCTAGTATGTTGCTTTTCCTTGCCCAGCTCTGTATCTATGTCCTGTGTTCCAGGTCTGAATAAAGACGGCCACTAACTCCTCCCTGTGCTATTTACTGTGAGTGATTTTACCGGCTGCAGGATTTACTGAAGGCTCCAAATCTCCCTCTCCCTCTCTCTCTGGCTGACCAAGCGTTGTCAATGTGGTGATAGTTGAGACAGGAGTTATAAACATCCTGATTAACAGCACGAGGCAGAATCAGACAGAATGGGAAATTAGACTGATGCAGTGAGGATAATTCAGGTAGAGTAGCATTGAGTCCAGCAAAAAGCACCAAAATCCCAGTCCCCATCCTGGTCTGTGCTGTTGCGGATCGGAGGATTCTTTTGGCTCCAGATCTGGAGTAGCTGTAAGAGTGAGACACGCTGACAGAGGCAGCAATTAGACCCACACAATGAGGGATACCAAATGGAGAGCGATTGAGTCATATAACCAGAATGCTGGAAGATTTCAGGACCAAACCATGGTGTCAGAAAAAGTGGGTCTTATGCAGTGGGCACTACTACCAGTACTCAGGGAGGAGTCAGCTATTGTAATGGGGTGGTACTGTGCTGGGACCAGTGCCTTGGTAAATCATATGACCAGGATTATATAGAGTGCTTTAAACTGACACAGACGAGGAGGGACAGGGCTCAGCTGAAAGGAAATTCCCAATTCCATAGAGAAATTTTCAAATATTGATACATGGGGCTGTGGCTAAGGAAAAACAGGAAGAAACAGAAAGAGACTGAGTTTAACCAGAACTGTAATCAGCAGATAGGTTTGTGACAGGAAATTGTGATTTCAAAAGTAAATTACTATTTCTTAATTTGAATGCACGAAGCATTTGTGATAAGGGATATGCCCATGTGACTGTGATTTCTATCCAATAACCATCATAGAGACGTGGTCACAGGGTGAACAAAAGATGGGGCATTAATATTCACGGCTACACAATATTCTGGAAAGTCAGGCAGAATGGGAAGGAGAATGGGGAACTCTCATCGTTAGGGATCACAATGGGATTATATGTGGCCTCACACTATCAAACATTAGGAAATCAAATTCTGGTTAATAGGAGTCAGAACACAGAAGTGGAAGGGCAGTGTTAAGGCCCCTTTACAGCATTACATTGTGAGGCAAGACATTGGGCAGGGAATTATCGGAATTTCTAACAGACAGTAGAACAATTGAAAGAAGATTAAACTTCCCTATCGCATCATCTCATTGGTGGTGGGTCACAGACGGGGCTGACTCTCTCCCACCCTCAGGGGGAGTCTGTAGGTGGCTGTTCAGACCGATGTGGCCTTCCACAGACACTGCTACACTTGGGGCAGAAGGTGGCCGTGGGAAGGTGTGGGTGGGGCGTTGCAGTACCTGCGAGCTCCTTGTGCTGTTTTCTCCTGGATTCCCCTTTTTTCCCCACAGAAAGTCTCAAGGTGCTCGAAACCTTCCCAATGCTTCTCCCTCATTTGGATGGTCTTGGCTCAGTCATTCCCAGGATTTACCAGATCTCATTAAGAGATTCTTAGAAGATAATAAGAATAACACCCAATAATTCTGAAGAAGCCAATGCTTTATAAACATGGAAGTATTTGATAAAGGGATCATTCGGGGTCTAGTAGCAGGAGGAGTGCACCAGGAAAATGAAACATTGTCAGGGTTTAATGAGATGATAGGAACAGGGAGAGGTGCTGGTGCTGGAGGTGGTGAGAGTGTTACAGAGAGGGGCAATGTTACACAGCCAATACGAATTGCTGCAGCTGGAGGGGTTTGCAGCGGTAGCGATGGAAATATCATTTTTTATTTATTCATTCATGGGCTGTGGATGTCACCACTTGGACCAGCACACATTACCCACTGCTAATTGCCCAGAGGGCAGCACAGTCAGCCATATTGCTGTGGGTCTGGAGTCACATGTGAGCCATACCAGGTTAGAATGTCAGCTATCCTTCCCTCAAGAACATACGTGGACCAGTTGAGTTTTTCCACATAATCCCCTGTGACACCACTTTCAAAGAACTGTGTACCTGTATCCCTGGGTCTCTGATTGACAACACTACCCAGGGCCCGAACATTAACTGTACAATTCCAGCATGGTTTGCCTTCGCAAAATGCACAATCTTGCATTTGTCCACATGTTATTCTTAAACTCACTGGCCCAGAAGTACTGTTGAGCTCGTTGTACTGTCAGATAATCCTCTTCGCCGTCCACTTTCCCAGCAATTAGAGTGTCACTCACAAACTTGCGAACCATGATTCCCGTGTTATCATCCAAACCGTTTATATAAATGATGCATAACAGTGACCCAGCACCGAACTCCATGGCATACCATGGTCACAGGCATGTAGTCTGAGCAGTAACCCTCTCTGAACATGCTCTGTCTCCTTCCATCAATCCTGTTTTGTATCCCTTTGGTGAGTGCTCCCTGGTTATGTGTGATCTAAACTTACTAACCAGTCTGCCATGCAGACACATGACAATACATGGAGACATAATCTACTCCTCTGCCTTGATCTATTATTTGTCTACCTCCACAAACACTCAGTCATCATTTTCCACACACAAAGCAATGTTGATTATCGCTAATGAGTTCTTGCCTTTACAAATGCATGGTGATCCTCTCTCTCAGAATTTAGTCGAACAAATTACCCTCCCATCAGTCTTACTGGCCTGTAGTGCCTGTCGATGACACGAATACCTCTGCGAGGGGCCTTGCAATTTCATTCCTAGCCTCCCACAAGGCGCTGTGATACATCTGATTATGTCCGAAGGTTTTATCAACATTTTTGCATTTTAAGACATCCAGCAACTCCTGTTCTCAAATGTAAACTCTGTTCAAGACATCACTATGTATTTTCCCAAGTTCCTGAGCTTCCATGTTTTTCTCCACAGTAAATCTTCATTGACCTTTGGGGGCCCTATTCTCTCTCTCATTACTCTTTAGCCCTGTTTGGAATTGACAAAATGCCTCTGAAGTTTCCCTCTACTGCCACTAGCCTCCCCCAACCTTATCTATTCTGCCACTTATGGTCACACCGAAATATAGAATCCAACAGATTTAAAAAATATTCTTCTTTTAAAATATCATGCATCTCCAATTGTTTCTAAGTGTCCAGTTATCATTTATTGCCATATCCTTTATAATACATTCCAACACATTCCTGACTTACTGTCAGGCTAACACTGTTTGGTTTCAGACTGACTGCACAAAGGGTTTTGGGAATCCTTGTGGATCAATCTGAAAAAGATAGCTGACAGGTTCAGCAGGTAATCGAGAAGGCAGATCAAATGCTGACATTTATTACAAATGTAATGGAGTCGTAATATATAGATTTCTTGCTAAACAATACAACGTACCAGTCAGACTACACCGAGAATACTATGAACAGTATGAGTTCCCGAAGGAAAGATATTCTTGTATTGGAGGCAGGCCAGAGAAGGATCACTCAGCTGATCCTGGAAATAATGGGATTTTCTAATGGAATGAGGTGTAGTAGATTGAGTTTGAAACATTGACATTTCAAAAAATCGCAAAGAAATTGAACGGACCATCTAGGATTCTGAGGGGCACTGCCATGGTAGATGCCAGGAAATTAGAAAATCCAACAGTAAAGCACAGCAATAGGACCTTCGGCCCGCCATTTGTGGAGGTTGTGGATGGAGTGATTTGGTGATTTATGGAGATGGGATGGAAGGAGTGACTGGCGGAAGTGACAGAGATTGGGACGGGAGGAACGACTGGAGGAGGTGACAGAGATAGGGAGGTAGGGAGTGAATGGAGGAGTTTACAGAGATAGGAAGGGATGGGTTGACTATGGGAGGTTACAGAGATAGGGAGGTTTTTGGAGTCTGATCGAGATTTAATGAGATAGGGACGGTCATTCATCCTGTGGAGGCTGGAGGAGGTGACTGAAAAGGGATGTGTGAAGGGGTTGGAGAGGTTTACTGTGACAGTGAGGATTATAGGAGGTCGTGTTCATTGGCGAAACATATATTGTCGTCTTTTCCCCAGAAGTGGTAATAAGCAACTGTTTCTAAAGATTCAATGAGATTACATGCACATGGAGGGGAGTAGGAAGAGAAGAGTTTGCTGAGATTTGGTCTATTTTGTAGAGATAGAAGAGATTTATTATGATCGTGAGGGTTTCAGAGATGAAATGACGTGATAGGGAGGGTAGTAGAGGCAGGATGGCGTACAGTGATAGCGAGGAGCTGGAAGAGGTTACTGCGATAGTGAGCTTTGTGGTGATGTCTTTTGAAATTGGATGAACTTAGTAATGCAGAGTGGTGTAGACACTGGATGATTCTTCAGACAGAAGGTGGTTATAGAGAGGGGCCTGTACGGAGTGGGCTTGGATGCAGCCACAAAGAGAAGTTCCAGGTACATCGATGGTATTAGTGGCGACAGGAGGTTACAGAGTCAGAAAGGTTAGTAGCGATGGCAGGATGTAGAGTAACAAAGCATTGCCGTGAGGGAGAAGGTCACAGCGACAGAGGAGATCACAGAGGATGGATGCGATTGCAGACATGGTGAAGGTTAAATTGGTTTCAGAACACTATGCACAGGGAGGGTTGCAGGGATTGGAGCAGGTTAAACTGGCAGGAAAGGCTGAAGAGATTGGAGGAGCTTACACAGTTTGGGAGGTCTGTTCGGAAGGTATGTTTTCAGAGGTCATGTGGCGACGTAGGACAGGAGGCAGGAATGTTATAGGGATTGAAGGTGACAGTGATATCATGCGCTGTACGGGCTGGAGGAAGGTATGCAGATGGGGGTGGTTGGTAAAGTCTGGAGGATGTTACAGGGATAGGATGGGCTGTAGGTATTGTGCAAGATGACAGGAATAGCGATTATTGTAATGACTAAAGGAGGAGATTGTTGGGATTGGAAATATATTATTCAGATTGGAGCAGTTTACAGAGACAGGGATAGTTTTTAAATATACAATGGGATTGGAGACAAGGGAAGAGTTTACAGAGATAGGAACTGTTCTCAGAGTTAGAAGCATTCAAGGCACAGGCTCAGATGAGGTGGACTGAAAGGTAAGTTTCCGTGCTGTATGACTCTACGATGGGACAACAGAGAATGTAGGAGAGGGAACAGAAAGATCTTAGGCTTCAATAGTACTTTCATAAGCGAGGCCTGTTTTCCCCTCTGTTGTACTGATCTCACTGAGACTGCACAGGCCTGGATTTATAACTGTTAACTCTCCATACTGCCTTAGGAAGGCTTAGGGCAGCAGAGCTGAAACTCATCCTCTTACAATAGGGTGGAGATTGAGCCTGGGAGCTTTATGACCTGTGTTTACCCTTCAGCACTGTATCTATGACATGTCCTGTGAGCTGAAGATTCTCACTCTTTAAATGCCTTCTGCTCTGGTCACTGTGAGTGATCTTACCTCGCTGCAGGATTTATTGAAGGCTCCAGAACTCCCTGCCCTCTGGGTGAGCAACTGTATTCGATGAGGTGATGGACAAGACACCCAACAGTTGGGAAGTCTGTTGAGTCAGGACCTTCCTGATTACGTGCAGGAGGCAGAGAAATAGGGAGAATGGGAAATTAATCTGATGCAGTGAGGGTTACACATGGAGAATGGCACTGAGTCCCACAGAGATCTGGAAAATCTAGTTTCCATCCCTGGCCAATGCTGTTGCGTCTCTCTGGAGTAGAGAATTCTGTTGGCTCAGGATCTGGATTAGCTGCAAGAGGGAGAGGTGAGCTCAGAGGTAGCAATTAGACCTCACAGTGAGGGATACGACATGGAGAGAGACTGAGTGATATCACTCGAGTTCAGGAAGATGTCAGGATCAAACAGTTGTGTAGGGAGAAAGGGTTTAGCTTCATGATACACTGGTATCCGTGCTCAGGGATGAGCAACGTGTGAACACGTGAAGTGATGCCCTCGTGGTATCACTGTTGGGGCATGTTCAGGGGAAGCAGATTTGAATCCCACCATCAGAAATGGTGGAAGTTCAAATCAATAATTTAAAAACAATAATTAACAATCCATAAATACGTATGAAACCATTGCTGCTGTACAAAAAGCCCAAACACTTGTCCATTCGAGAAGGACATCTGCCTTTCCTCACGTGGTCTGCACGACATACCCACAGCAAAATGTTTTCCATATCCAAATAGTAAAAGTGACGCATCGAAACAGCATGGGGATGTGGCTGAAGACAAGCAGAAAGGAACAGGATGGGACAGAGTTTAACTAAAACTCTACATTAGCGAATTGGTTTGTGATAGGAAATAGTGGGAAAGAGTACAGAACTTTAACTTTCCGCATCGACAAACTCTCTTCAATAAGGTAGGTGGACTTGTGACACAGAGATGAGTGATTTAGACACCAGAGAGATGTGGTTACAGGGTGAACAAAAGGTGGAGCATAAATATTCAATGGTTCACAACCTTGTGGAAACTCAGGCAAAATAGACGATGCTAACAATAATGGGTAACAAAGGCATTAGAAAGAAAGCGGGGGGAGGGGATCTTGTTACTTAAAAATGAACGGGCAAACGATGGTCACAAAATATCCTTAGCAGATAATGTTAAGGATAAGCCACAAGATATTTAATAAGTACAGTTAGAGTAAGAGGATCCCCCAAATAAGCAGTGGAACCTGTTAGAAACCAAAGGGACATTCAGTGCATGGAGCCAGAGGAAATAGGTGAGGTCTTCAATGAATAATTCCCATCTGTATTCACACAGGAGAAAGACATTGTATCCGGGGATTTCAGTTGGGATGGTGAGGTTCTGGAACATATTAAAATCAATTAGAAGGAGGCGTTAAATGTATTCACAGGCAAAAAGGTGGAAAAATTCCCAGTAACAATAAAATATATCCCAGGCTGCTATGGGAGAGAAGGGAGCAGATTGCTGGGGCCCTGGCGGATATATTTAATAATTTGCTGGCCACAGATGAAGTGCCGAACGACTGGAGGATAGCGAATGTTGTTCCTTTGTTCAAGAGCAGCAGGGATAGGCCAGGTAATTACAGAACAGATCATCTGACAGCATTAGGAGGGAATTTATTGGAAACAATTCTGAGGGACACGATGAATCAACATTCAACAGGACAGGAATACATTAGGGATTGTCTGTATGGATTAGGTAGAGGACTGTCCTCTGATATTAGTGAGGGCTGTGCAGATGATGTGGTTTACATGGAGTTCATTAAGGTATTTGACAAGGTTCCACATGGAAGGCTGTTCCAAAAGGAAAGAGCCCATGGGATCCAAGGCAATTTGGTAAATTGGATCCACAATTGGTGGAGAGTTTCTTTCACGATTGGAAGCCTTTGCCCAGCGGGTGTACCACAGGGACCTGTACAGGAACCATTGCTGGTTATTATGTCCATTAATATCTCGCATGTGAAAATAGAAGGTATAATTAGGAGGTTTGCAAATGACATGAAAGGTGAGAGAGTTGGTCACAGTGAGGGGGATGATCTCAGGCTGCTGTCTGATATCGATCAGATGATAAACTGAGGAGAGTAATGGCAAATTGAGTCTACTTCTGATTACTTTTGGAAGTCTAATAAGGTAACGATATCCATCATGAATTGTAGGTCCTCCTGAAGTACTGAGGAACATATGGACCTTGGTGGATATGTCCCTGGACGTCTGAAGGTGTCAACATAGGCAGACAGGGTGGGGAAGACAGCTGAACTGGGAGGAGGAGGGGACCCACACCCTGGTGGGGAGAGTTGCTGGAACTGGTCGAGAGGATTTAAACTCGTTTGACAGGGTTGTGGGACCCCAAACAGTCGTAAGGCCAGAAAGAAGTTTGAGGCTGGTACAGACGTTCTAGACAGCAATATAAATAGAAACAGCAAGCAATAGCCGAACATGAGGGAAAATCGATTAATTAAACTGCATTTATTTCAATGCAAAGTGCCAGACAGATAAGGCAGGTGAACCCACAGCATTGATGTGAACATGGGACTGGGATACCATAGGTAATACAGAAAATCAGCTAAGGACGGGCAGCTCAATGTTCTAGGGGACAGATGCTACAGGAAGGATAGAGCAGGAGGCAAAACAGGAGGAGAGGTGGTGGTTTTGATTGGGGGAAGCATCACGGCAGTACCGAGAGAGAGTACTCATGCAGGATTGCACAGTTAAGCGATATTAGTGGAACTGAGAAACAAAAATATGTCATCAGTTTGCTACGATTGTACTACAGCGATAGGCAATGGGAGATGAATGAGCAAATATATCAGGAGATGTCAGATATCAGTTAGAATAATAGGGTTGTAACGGTAGAGGTTTTTTAACCTTTCCAAACCTGGACTGGGATTGCTACTGTGTTACGATTTTGGATGGAAGGAATTTGTTAAGTGTGTTCCAGGAACTCCTTGTCATTATGTAAGTGGCCCAACTGGAGAAAGGGGCTAAACCTGACCTTCCCTTGGGAAGGAAGGTCGGGAACGGGACTGAGGTGTTAGTGGGAGAGCACTTTGGAAAATCATCACAATTGCATTATTGTGAAAATAGCGATGGAAAAGGACAGGTCTCGTCCACAATTTCAAGTTATACAATGGAGCAAGATAGTATTAGACATGAATTTTTAAAGTAGATTTGGGGAGGCTATTTGTAGGTAAAGGGAGGTCTGGCATGTAGGAATATCTTAAAACCGAGATAAAAGGAGCGTTCAGCACGAGCATGTTCCTGTTAGTGTGCAGCTCAATGCTGACAGGATTAGGCTACACTGGATGAGTTTCGAGGTTCTGGTCAAGAAAAAAGTTGGCACATGTCAGATAAAACAGGCTGACTCAAGTGAATCCCTTCAGGAGCATCGGAGCTGTGGAAATAAACTGAGGATGGAAATCAGGAATGCAAAAAGGGGACATGAGATAGCTTTGGCAGAGAAAGTTAAAGAGAGTCCAAAGAGATTCTACAAGGGTATTAAGAGCAAAAGAAGAGCTAGGTATCCTAAATGATCAATGAAGCCAACGATGTGCGAAACGACAAGATCTGAAACTAATATTTCACTCTGGAGCTTACTGTGGATAAACACTGGGGTGCTCAGGGAACAAAACAGTGTTTGGCCTGACCACTATTGGAATACTGTGTGCAATTCTGGTCTCAATGCCATCGGAAGGATGTTGTGGAACATGAAAGTGTTCAGAAGAAATGACCAAGGATGTTGCGAGGGTTGGAGGGTTTGCGCAACAGGGAAAAGCTGAATAGGCTGGGGCTATTTTCAACTGAACATGGGAGGCTGAGGAGTTACCTGATAAAGTTGTTTAAAATCACGATGGCCATCGATAGGGTGAATCGACAAGGTCATTTCCCCAGGCGAGGGAAACTTTTCAAAGGGACCTAGAGGACAACTGATTCCTGCAGACTGAATGGAATAAGCTGTCAGAGGAATTAGTGGAGGCTGATAGAAATACATTTAAAAGGCATGTGGATGGGTACATGAATAGGAAAGGTTTAGAGGGATATTGGCAACATTCTGGCAAATGTGACGAGATACGTCATGCAGAAGTTGGTCCTAAGGATCTGCTTCCGTGCTATACATCTCTATGACTCAATGTCTTGAAATGATTCCACCTTATAGAAAAGGAGGTGCTGAAGGGTTTAAAACAGGAAGGTAGATAAACCCCCAGGACCTGATCAAATGTATCTCAGGACATTGTGGGAAGTTGGTGAAGACATTGTAGGGCCCCGAGCAGAGATATTTGTACCATAGAGAGCGATGTGCGATAGGCTGGTAGACTGGAGGGTGGCATTGTTGACAGTGAAGAAGGTTTCCGAAGATTACAAAAGGGTCCTGATGAAATGCGTGAACGGCTGAAAAACCGTAGATGGAGTTCAGTCTGAATAAATGCGAAGGAATGCATTTGGTACAACAAACATGAGCAGGGCTTGTACAATTAATGGTAGGACCTTCGGTAGTGTTATCGAACAGAGGGACCTCGGGGTTCAGGTACATAATTCTTTGAAGTTTGCAACATGGAGAGACAGAGCTGAAAATGTGTTGCTGGAAAGGCGCAGCATGTCATACAGCATCCATAGGAGTCAACCAACCCAACAACCCCGTAGCCCAACACTTTAACTCCCCCTCCCACTCCACCATCGCCAGACCATGGCAACACGACGGTTGGAGGAAGTGCGCTTCATCTTCTGCCTGGGAACCCTCCAACCACAAGGGATGAACTCAGATTTCTCCAGTTTACTCATTTCCCCTCCCCCACATCTTGTCTCAGTCAAATCCCTCGAACTCAGCACCACCTTCCTAACCTGTAATCTTCTTCCTGACCTCTCCGCCCCACCCCACTCCGGCCGATCACCCTCACCTTGACCTCGCTCCACCTATCGCATTTCCAACGCCCCTCCCCCAATTCCCTCCTCCCTACCTTTTATCTTAGCCTGCTGGACACTCTTTCCTCATTCCTGAAGAAGGGCTTATGCCCGAAACGTCGATTCTCCTGTTCCTTGGATGCTGCCTGACCTGCTGCGCTTTTCTAGCAACATATTTTCAGCTCTGTTCTCCAGCATCTGCAGACCTCACTTCCTCTTCGAACATGGAGAGACAGAATGGCTAAAAAAAAGTGCTTGCCGCACTTGCTTTCATTGCTCAGTCCTTTGGATATAGGAGTTGGGAAATCACATTGAGATTACACAGGCCATTGGTGAGTCCTCTTCTGGAATCCTGTGTCCAGTTCTGTTCGCCCAGTTGCAGGAAATATGTTATTAAGTTGGAGAGTGTTCAGATGAGATTTACTGGGATGTGGCTGGTTATGGAAGTTTTCAGTTATAAAGAAATGCTGGCTAGGTTGGTATTTATTCATTGTAACCTGAATGTTGACAGATGACGTCATAGAAGTTTATAAAATAATGAGGGGGATAGATAGAGTTAATGGGAGTTGTCTTTTCCCATGGACAGGGCAGCTTCAAGACTAGGAGCTACATTTTTAATTTTAAGAGGTGAGACATTTAAAAAAAAAAGACATGAGAGGCACATTGTTACACAGAGGGTGGTTTGTGTGTGGAATGAATTTCCCAAGGAAGGCGTGAACATGGGGACAATTACAATGTTTAAAATACATTAGGATTAGGACAGGAATCGGAAGGGTTTGAAGGTTTATGATCCAGGAACAGGCAGGTTGGACTACATCAGTTTTAGAGTATGGTTAGCGTTAACCGAACAGTGCGGTATGACTCTGACTATGAATATAATGTGTCATTAATTAAGAAAGAGAAAGCCAGGAACCTACAGACTGATGAGCCAGACAGCAGGGTGGGTCAGATGTTGGAGTAATTCTGAGAGGTAGGACTTACATGCATTTGGAAAGGTAAGGACTGATTACAGATGCTTTGTGCATGGGAAAACATGTCTCACAAACTTGACTTGAGTTTGTTCAAGATGTGACCAAGACGATAGACAAAGGCAGAGCAACAGATGTTATTTCTGGCTTCAGCAAACCCTTGGTCAGGGTGTAGCATGATACATTGGTTAGAAAGGGTAGATTACAAGGAATCAGGGAGAGCTAGCCAACTGGATACAAAATGGGATGACAGGGGGAGAAAGAGTGGGAGAAGGTTGTTGTTCAGACTGGAGACCACTGACCAGCAGTGTGCTGTAAGGATTGGTGTTGGGAACACAGTTGTGCACCATTTACCTAAACGATTTGAGTGAAAATATAGGAGTCACTGTTAGTATGTTTGTGGATACCAAGATTAGTGGAAGAGTGGGCAGGCAATATAGTTATTGAAACGGATGGTAATCAACTGGGCCAGTGGACCAAGGAATGAAAGGTGGAGGTTAATTCAGGTGTTGGATTTAGTTAAGCCAAGCAGGGAGGACAAATACAGTTAATGGTAGGGCCTTGGGCAGTGTTGTCGAATAAAGAGAGACTAAGGGGTACAGTTACATTGTTCCTTGGAATTGGCATTGAATGGGGACAGGGTGGGGAAAGCAGCATTTGGCACACTTGCCGTCATTGGTCAGAGCGTTGAGCACATGAGTTGGAGATATGTGTAACATTGTCGTCAATATTTCTCCTGGGCAGAGGAGGCCACGGGGTGACCTTATAAATGTTTATGAAACCATGCATGGCCTAAATAAGGTGAATTGCCAAGGGTAGGTGAGTCCAAAGCGAGAGGCATTAACGTGAGGTGAGCGAGCAAGGATTTAAAGAGGGAGCTGAGGGTCAACATTTTCCACAGAGGATGGTGCATAGACAGAATGGAAATGGTAAAAACAAGTACAATTCAACATGGAAAAGACACTTGGGCAGGTATATGGAGAGGAGATGATTTGAAGGAATATGGGCCAATCACAGGCAAATGTGACTCATTCCATTTCAGAAACCTCGACCGAAGAGTCATGAAGCTCAGAAACAGACCCTATGTCTCCAGTTGTTGGAGGAGGAGACTATCTAGACAAGGCATGTTGTAGAGACTGAAGCAAGTTACAGCGATATGGATGGTCGTCTGAACTGGAGGCTTCAAATATGTGAAGTAATTGGTGAGAGGGGAGGAGATGACAGAGGTAGGAATTCTTATAGAAGTTAAAATGATTGAAGACACTGGTCCACAAGACATGCTATCGATACAGTGTTGGAGAGGGAATAGAAAGATCCCAGGCAGCATAACCACCTTCTCGTGGGAGGCCTGCTTTCCCCTCTGTTATCCTGATGCTCACCAAGACACCACATGCCTGGATTGAAAACTGGGAACTCCTGATACTGTCTCAGTACAACAAAACTTAAAGTAAACGTGGTGAATGAGCCTGGGGTGTGTCAGTACTGTGCTCCCACTCCAGCACTATATCTATGTCATGTCTTGCTAGCTGATGTTTGGAGCCCTCTCATTGCTCTCTGCTCTGTGCACTGGAGTGATCTTACCTGGCGGCAGGATTTTTGAAAGGCTGCCGACCTCCCTGACCTTTGTCTCTTTGGCTGACCAACAATCTTTCCAACCAGCAATTGGCAAGTCTATTGAGTCAGCAACTCCCTACGTACCTGTAGAAGACACAGAAATAGGCAGAATGGGAAATTAGATTGATGCTATGAGGGTTACACATGGAGAATGGCACTGAGCCCAACAGAGATCTGGAAAATCTCAGTCTCCATTCATGGCCTGCGCTGCCTCATCTCTCTGGAGTGGAGAATTCTGTTGGCTCAGGATCTGGAGTGACTGCAAGAGTGAGAGATGCTGACAGAGGCAGCAATTAGACCCACACAGTGAGAGATACCACATGGAGAGATACTGAGTGATATCACCAGAGTGCCGGGTCAAACAATTGTGCAGGAAGAAAGAGTTTTGATTCATGTTACACTGGGATGCGCAACCTGTGAGCAGGCGAAGTGCTGGCCTTGTGGTATTATTGTGAGACAATTTATCCAGAAATCTGTGAGTGAGTATTAAACAATTGCTGATGTTAAGAAAAATCCATCGGGTGCATTCATGTCTTTAGTGAAGTAATCTAAGTTGGGACTGGGATATCACAGGTACTACAGAACAACAGCTGAGGGAGGGACAGGACAGGCAGCTAAATGTTCCAGGGGACAGATGCTGCAGGAAGGACAGAAGGGGAGCTGAGAGAGGAGGAGAGCCGCTGGTTCTGATTGGGTGAAACATCACAGAAGTACTGAGAGAGGATATTCCTGCGGGATCGCCCAGTGAGGCTACGTTCGTGGAATCAATCAATAAAAATGGATCTTTCCTTACCGGGTCCTGGAGGGTCTTTTTCGGGTATTGTTTTTACCTGTATCCAGGACTTGTGAGTTCTCTGCGCTGCTTTCTCCCAGCGAGGCTCTGAGCATCGCTCTCTGAAGCTGATCGCAGCCGCTGCCGGAGAAAGCAGCTCCATGTCTCTCTCTCTCTTGCTGTGTCCTGACCAATGTGACACTGTTAAAAATCACACAACACCAGGTCATAATCCAACAGGTTTAATTGGAAGCACACTAGCTTTCGGAGCGATGCTCCTTCATCAGGCGATTGTGGAGCGTCGCTCCGAAAGCTAGTGTGCTTCCAATTAAACCTGCTGGACCATAACCTGGTGTTGTGTGATTTTTAACTTTGTACACCCCAGTCCAACACCGGCATCTCCAAATGTGACACTGTGCACACTCTACATAGAAACTAAACTGCGCGTGCGTCTGACGTTATCGGTGAGTTTATAGAGAGTATTCACACCTGCACAGAATCATGGGTGGAATGTTAGTCATTAACAATTGCTCTGTCGAGTTACAGGCATTGAGCTGTTTAGCATGCAAACGGACTATTCTGTCCAACTCAACCATACTGACCAGGTATGTAAATTATCAATCGTTCTGGGAGTTTGAAAATAAGTTTCTTACTCGTGTTGTGCAAATCTGTTGTATATATGTACGTTATCAGATTTACATCTCAACTATTTCTAAAAATCTCACATTAAGTCATGCTCCACTATGTAGTAAGAATGATCAATCCGACAAAATAGTTTGCTTTCTGACCAATCCTGAAGCGTTCACTCCCGAGAATACTTTGGGCTCGCTCCTCACACATGCTGGTTGGAGGACCGGCTGCTGCTCGGTCCTCAAGTTCTGACCCTTCCTCCCAATTGCAGAGTTGTTTCAGGCGTGACTCAGCAGGCTAAGGGACAAAGGAAGTTAGAGTCGATGCCTTGTGATGTGGTGAAAATATCCCGAATCTTGGACCGAGAGGCCTGGGTTCAATTGACAGCTTGTGCAGGTGCGTGTAATAATAACTTTGAACAGGTTCATTAGGAAAAACAAGGGAAGTCAGGAACAGAGTTAAAACAATAGACAATGCATGCAATGTGGTGGAGCTCTCAATGCTCAGATGAGTTTTGTCTTTACCAAGTGTTTCAGGGCCCCCGTGGGTCCCAGTACAGACTATTGCACTACTCCTAGTGCACAGCCAGATACCACGATTGTGGGGCAAAGTGTTGTGGTATGATATAGAGGTGCTCTTCTGGAAGGAGCTGGCTTTTGGACGTGAAAATAGGTGAGAAGGAGGAGGGTTTTGTATGGAGTTAGCTGTTACCCTCCTGTTGCAGCATCTTATTATTGCCCTGACGCGACCTCGTATATGTTTGGTAGAGATCAATGATATTTCGTAAGCCCACAATACATGATCCGTCACTCTGTTTAAGACAGCAGAAATCTCTTGTAGCACTTTAGTCATAGAACAATACAGCGCAGAAGAGGCCCTTTGCTCCATGATGTTGGGCTGACCTTTGAACTGTTTTCAGCTCGTCCCGCTGCAATATCCCAAATTCACCCATGTGCTTATCTAAGGATTTATTAAATCTTCCTGATGTGGCTGAGTTGACTACATTAGCAGGTAGTGCATTCCACACCCGAACCACTCTCTGAGTAAAGAACCTGCCTCTGACATCTGTCTTAAATCTATCACCCCCTAAATTTGTGGTTATGCCCCCTCGTACAAGCTGACGTCATCATCCTAGAAAAAAGACTTCCAACGTCTACCCTATATAAGCCTCCGATCATCCTGTATGTTTCTATCACATCCCGTCTTAGCCTTCTTCTTGTCAATGAGAAGAGGTTCAACTCTCTCAGCATTTCCGTATAAGACGTTTCCTCCAGACCAGGCAATATCCTGGTAAATCTCCTCTGCACCTTTCCCAATGCTTCCATATCCTTCCCGAAATATGGGCACCTGAACTACATACAATATTCCAAGTATAACCTCACCAGCATTTTGTATATTTGCAGCATGATATTGCGGCTCCGGATCTCAATCCCTCTACGAATGAAACCTAACACACCGTATGCCTTCTTAACAGCACTATCCACCTGGGTGGCAACTTTCGGGGATCTATGTACATGGACTCAAAGATCCCTCTGCACATCCACACTAACAAGAATCTTTCCATTGACAAAGTACTCAGCCTTCCTTTTATTCTTCCCAAAGTACATCAGCTCACATTTAGCTGCATTGAACTCCATTTGCCGCATCTCACCCAATTCTGCAGTTTATCCAAGTCCCTCTGCAACCTGTAACATTCTTCCACACTGTCCACTACTCACCGAATTTAGTGTCTTTGGCAAATTTACTAATCCATCCACCTATGCCTGCATCTAAGTCATTTATAAAAATGACAAACAGTAGTGATCCTAAAACAGATCCTCGTGGCACATCACTAGTAACTAGACTCCAGTTGAATATTTTCCGTCAACCATCACTCGCTGCCTTCTTTCAGAAAGCCAGTTTCTAATCCAAACTGCTAAATCACCCTCAATTCCATGTCTCTGCATTTTCTCCAACAGCCTACCATGTGGAACCTTATCAAAGGCTTTACTTAAATCCATGTACACCACGTCAACTGCCCTATCCTCATCTCCATGCTTGGTCATTTTCTCAAAAAACTCAATGACCTGCCCTTGACGAAACCATGTTGACTATCTGAAATCAAATTGTTGTTTGCTAGGTGATTATGAATCTTACCTATTACCTCTTATAATCCTTTCCAAAGCCTTTCCCACAACACTTAATGGTAAGGTCCTAGGGAGTGCTGCTGAACATAGAGTGAAGGTTCATAGCTCCTTGAAAGTGGAGTCGCAGGTAGATAGGATAGTGAAGAAGGCGTTCGATATGCTTTCCTTTATTGGTCAGAGTATTGAGTACAGGAGTTGGGAGGTCATTTTGTGGCTGTACAGGACATTGGTTCGGCCACTGTTGGAATATTGCATGCAATTCTGGTCTCCTTCCTATCGGAAAGATGTTGTGAAACTTGAAATGGTTCAGAAAAGATTTACAAGGATGTTGCCAGGGTTGGCGGATCTGAGCGACAGGGAGAGGCTGAACAGGCTGGGGCTGCTTTCTCTGGACCGTCGGATGCTGAGGGGTGAACTTATAGAGGTTTACAAAATTATGACCTGCATGGATAGGATAAATAAACAAAGTCTTTTCCCTGGGGTTGGGGAGTCGAGAACTAGAGGACATATGTTTAGAGTGAGATAGGAAAGATATAAAAGAGACCTAAGGGGCAACTTTTTCACGCAGAGTGTGGTACGTTTATGGAATGAGCTGCCAGAGGATGTGGTGGAGGCTGGCCCAATTGCAACATTTAAGAAGCATTTGGATGGGTATATGAATAGGAAGGGTTTGGAGGGATATAGGCTGGGCGCTGGCAGGTGGGACTAGATTGGGTTGGGATATCTGGGTGGCATGGACGGGTTGGACCGAAGGGTCTGTTTCCATGCTGTACATCTCTCTATGACTCTATGTGTAGCGTGTAGTCCCAACACTGACCCCTGTGGAGCTCCCCCATCACCAGTTCCCATTGTGCCAATCAGACAAATCCTCTATCCATGCTCAGCATGTTGTTCTGAATGGGAAATTTCATTTCGCACACACTGCTGGATTTATTTTTCTGTCTGGCTGTAAATAACAGAGTTTCACTATTACCTTCCCATCAGTACTTCCCTGGAGAAGGTGGTGGTGAGCTGCGTTCCTGACCCATTGCAGTCCTTTGGGTGCAGGGACAGACACAGTGCTGGGAGGATGGAGCGTGGCTTGGAGGGCACCTTGGAAATGCTGATGTTCCCGTGCACCTGGAACTAATGTACTTCCAGGTTATAGTGCTTCCGGGTTTGTGAAGTGCTGTTGAAAGAGCCTTTATGATTGACCTCAGTGCTACTTGTAGATCTTTTATTCCTTCATTCATTTATGAACATGAGCTTTGTTGGCTGACCCAGCATTTATTGTTGATTTGGAGTTGTCCCTGAGAAGGTGGTGGTGAGCTGCCTTCCTGAGCCACTGTTGGAACTGTTGTTATCTGTGTCCCCTCCGGCAGGCACTACAACACTCCTTATGTCTGTAACTGCATACAGACAATGCAGCTCTTCCTTTTATATCTGCCATCCTCCCCGATTTATAACTCTTACAGTTCCTCACGATATCTCACCCCCTCCATTCCCATCTGTGCTAGAGATCTCTAAAAATTTTTTATTCTTTTTAAACTTCTGACCACCTAAAATCTCTCCCTTTTTAAATTTGTAACCCCTTCAGTTTCTGTAACTCTCCATCTAACTGTACTCAATGACAGCACAGGTTCCCTTCCTGAAATCTCTATAATTACAATGGTTGCATGTGCTAAATTGGCACTTTCATCCTCCTTATCCATCTCAGGACTTCCATCTCCTTCCATCCCACTATTTAGAATGCTCCCATTCTCTGCACCTCCCCATGTCCTGGGGGTCCTTGAACACCACCAGTACTCCAAAGGTTTATATTCCCCCCAGTTACTGCAAG